>NC_053490.1:231639466-232361966 GCF_905171775.1 Rana temporaria | reverse complement strand
GCCAGGAATGTAACTGCTTTTTCAAACTGTTAAATTGATGGGTTTACTTCCGCTTTAAGGATGCTGGAAAGTTCATTTTGAGGGTGAACCTCCGCTTTAAAGTTTAGAACCCAGAACTCCCGGGTCACTTGATCACTGTGGTAGCCTCTGATTTGCTATCACAGTGATCAGTAACTGTAAAGACTGCCTCTGTGCTTCTTTCACTGTAAATAGAGAGGATAGATACATTGGGGTTGATTTACTAAAGTCAAATAAACTGTGCACTTTGCAGTTGCACTCTCTGACTTGCTGCTCTGCTGACTTGCATCATCCAAGCATGTGCCTGTGTTTTTTTTTTTTTTCATTTTCCTTGCACATAATTGGATACTCTTTGCAAAGTGATTCTCGCTCTCTCTCGCTCTCTCTCGCTCTCTCTGTCTCGCTCTCTGTCTCGCTCTCTGTCTCGCTCTCTGTCTCGCTCTCTGTCTCGCTCTCTGTCTCGCTCTCTGTCTCGCTCTCTGTCTCGCTCTCGCTCTCGCTTGCTCTGTCTCGCTCTAGCTCTCGCTTGCTCTGTCTCGCTCTAGCTCTCGCTTGCTCTGTCTCGCTCTAGCTCTCGCTTGCTCTGTCTCGCTTGCTTGCTCTCTCTCGCTCTCTCACTCTGTCTCTCTCACTCTGTCTCTCTCACTCTGTCTCACTCTCGCTTTTGATGTCTTGCTCTCGCTCTCGCTCTCACTCTCTGTCTCACTCTCGCTCTGTCTCGCTCTGTCTCGATCTCGCTCTGTCTCGCTCTCTCTCTCTCTCTCTCTCTCTCTCTCTCTCTCTGTCTCTCTCGCGCTCATTCTTGCTCTCTGTCTCGCTCTTGCTCTCTGTCTCGCTCTTGCTCTCTGTCTCGCTCTTGCTCTCTGTCTCGCTCTTGCTCTCTGTCTCGCTCTTGCTCTCTGTCTCGCTCTTGCTCTCTGTCTCGCTCTTGCTCTCTGTCTCGCTCTTGCTCTCTGTCTCGCTCTTGCTCTCTGTCTCGCTCTTGCTCTCTGTCTCGCTCTTGCTGTCTCGCTCTCTCTTTTGCTGTCTCGCTCTGTCTTTTGCTGTCTCGCTCTCACACTCTGTCTCGCTCTCACACTCTGTCTCGCTCTCACACTCTGTCTCGCTCTCTCGCTCTGTCTCGCTCTCTCGCTCTGTCTCTCTCTCGCTCTCTGTCTCTCTCTCTTATTAAATAAAATATAAAGAAAAATACATAGATTAAGGTTTGAGCTAGGTCAGTGCCAGGGTACAGGCCATACTAACATACACATATGTGGTATCTCTGTGATTGTCCAGAGCAGTATAATTGATTTTTTTGTTTTTTTGGTGGCAATTTTTTTTTATGGTAATAACAAGAAATTAACATTTGTTTTAACCTTGGACGCAAAGAGGTTAAAATTAAGTACAAGCTTTCAAAAGTGATAAAAGTTGTATATGCTTTGGCAAATTATCCTCTAGACAGTTAGCAAAGTATCATAGCTTTCAACAATGCCCATTTGTTTCATAGTAAACATTACATTTAATAACTTACAGGTGTAAGAAAAGGGCAGTCATCTGATCGGCACAACTTTGTTACACAATGCAAGAAAACTGTGGACATTTTCTGGTTCTTGTGCTTGACAAATCGGAACACTTCAAAAGAAAATCTTCCCATCTGACTTTTACCATTTTCAAATATTGTTGTCTGTGGGTCTTTATCGCAGCTTTGTATTTAAAAAAAAGAAAATGTAATCAAAAAAATTTAAAATATAACGAATTCAGACAAATATTAGAACAGTTTTATAACAAACTAATTTTAAATACTGCCTGATACATGAATTTTCATGAGGTATTTAGGTAATAGAAAAAGGGTTAATGACTAGCTTGTGACATTTTATACAACCTTTCAACAAATTAATGAAGACAAGCACATTCAGTGGGATTGCTTTACTAAAGGCAAATAGGTGGTACACTTTGCAACTGCAGTTGCACTCATTTTCTCCAGCGCTTAGTGAATCTGGTGACGCTTCACTTTGTAACAAATACTTAACAAATACTTAATCAGGCGCAAAGGAAATAAAATAATTGTATTTTGCTTGCACATGATTGGGTGATGGAAATCAGCAGATCTTCACCACATTCGCTAAGCTCTGGGGAAAATAATGCAACTGCTCTTGCAAAGCGCAAAGGGAAATGGGGTATGCAAAGTGCACAGTCTATTTTCCTTTAGTGAATCAACCCCAGCGGCTAGTTTACCAAGTAGACAATGTATTTTAATGTGTATAATTTGAAAAATTGATGACCTTAATAATAAAAAAAATAAAAAAAATCAGGTAAGTGACATGTCTATGATCTAATGTAATGAGAGCTGTTGTGATCAATCACAATTTCCAAATGTTTACAAATATATGCACACCTCATACATTTATGCATGTTAAGTGTGTTTATATATGTTACTCTTTCCATTCTTAATGCATATATAATACTTTTAGTCTTCTATATAACTGTTGAAAACCAGCATAAGCACACACCAAACTACACAAAGATGTTAAAAAGATGGACTTCACATCAAATTATTTTGTTTATATTTGTTTACTTTGTTTAAGTTCTGTGCTCTTTTTAACTTCTTTGTGTAATGTGGTGTGTGTTTGCGCAGGGTTTTGTCTGTTTTTTTACTTAAGACTCCATTGAGTTATCCAAGCTGCATTCACTACCCTACGTATACCATGCTTTTGAGATCAGAGCTGTGGCATTGCGATTACATGTTTTTGGTTTACATAACTGTTGGAGGCACAGGTAAGATCCATTTTGACCCCCTACTTTCTAAATAGTGCTTTTAAGTGCCATTTGCCTAGACCTCTTATTCTGTGCAACCTGTAAAAATCTCTAAAACACAAATTCTGTACCAATAGAATGTGCTCCAGACTAAATTATAGAAGAGCCACATTTTGTATTGGTTTGCACTAAAAGCAACCACACAGACAAGGTGTTTTAGGAGCCAAAAAACAAACACCCTCCATCAGGCAATTAATTGCATTCAGAAACTTGAATAGACTCAAAATAGTGCTTCCGTGTGTAAATCCCTGTTAATTGCTGGACTAGGAAACTAAGCAGCTACCAAAATCTGCATGAGCAGCAGTAAATGGAAAAATGTTGTGCAAAAAAATGCAGGCAGAGACAAAGTACTTGTCAATGATATTGCCAGCTGTCCTGCTGCAGCTAAGCTTTTCTTCACTACTACTTACCACACCTTGTTCTTCTGCACCATGTCTTTGGTGACAACCATCTTGGTAAAATCATAGCTTTGCTGCCTCAAGACAGAGTCTCCAAGCAAAGGATTAGTGAGCAACAAAATAGTGACATCACTAAATCACACTCAAAGCTCCTTAGACCAACAGTAATTTTTTGTAAGTATTGAAGTATATCTATTCTCAAAGGATCCTCTGGATTAGTATCGGTGATAGAAAACTGCCCCAGTTCCACTCCAATTTGGAATTTCTGCATGTTTTCTTCCTCTGGTTCCACGTTTAGCACCTTTAGCAACGAGATGTGGCCAGTTCCACCGAAAGTTCAGGACCCCTCCTCCTTCTTTTGCCACAGGACCAGTTAGAAATCGCAACACACTTTGCACATGTGCAGTAGGGAACCGGCCGCAAAGCTGAGAGGCTTCACTGCCAGTTTCCCTTACCGTGAATGGCAATGGCAGCACCCAAAAGCCGATTGGAAATTTGGCTGGGGTGCCGACATTGCGGGATCCCTGAACAGGTAAGTGTCCTAATATTAAAATTCAGTAGTTACAGTAGTTGTAGCTGCTGACTTGTAATTTTTTTTGTGGGGGGGGCTGGTGCTCCCCTTTAAACCCACTGCGATGTATGTGTGTCCTTTTTAAAAAAATGAAATTTAGAAATAAGTATAGATTTAGAACTAAAAAAGTAATCAATGCACAATTCATTTAAATATACAAAGATTTACCTTATCTATTTACCGGGGTATAACACGCACAGGCGTATAACACGCACCCTAACTTTAAGAGGGAAGTTTCAGAAAAAAAACACAGCCCCCTGCGTATAACACGTAGGCACAATTTAACCTCTATTTTCAGGGTAAAAAAGTGAGTGTTATACGCCAATAAATGCAGTATTTAGGAGCCATGCACAGGTAGTGTAACAGCATTAATAAATATATTTTTTTCTTCTGGCCACTATCTCTTAAAATGAACAGTATACTCTTATGTATACACATTACCTTCTTACCATCTTATTAGGCCCCATTCATAATTTCAAATGGATCCATTAGCAGTTAGATGCAGGAGACCCAGCAGTATTTCCCAGCAAATAGCTGCAGATGGGAAGCCCCATGGAAAGTAATAAGAGGCTGATAGTTCCTACAACTATTTGTGACCACTAGCATGCAATCTCTATGGCAGTGATTGCCTGCAAATTATCATCCCTGACACAGAGTTTGCGTTCAGTGTCGATATTTCACAGGTAATTGCTGCTTGGATGATTACAAACGAGTGGCCATGAATACCTCCCGGAGCTGTCTGCCATCCCAACTAATTGGCAGGAACACCCACTGGGTCTAATTGCTAATGAACCCATTTGCAATTGTAAACGGGGACTTTCTCTTTTGCTTAAGTGTCCTACATCATAGAAGCTATGGTTTCAACACAATGAAAATTGTAACTAAGCCCGAAAGCTGTATGTATTTTGGAAGTTTGGAATGAATGGCTTTGTAATATTAGGTTGTATCGCTAGTATAAACCAGGAGGTATGAATGCATAGTTGGATCGGGGTATAATGGAATGATTTAACTCCCTCTTCCTATTGGTCAAACATAAGGAATAAACTTTTTGTTTTAATAGTTCTCTTCTGTGTTTGGGAGGTTTACAAATAAATGGTAAGAAGGCCTTCTTTATTTTACTCAATAAAGATAGCATAGAGAGGAAATTATGTACCCCATAGCAACCAATCAGGAATCGCCTCCTTACTCATTTATCTAAACTGAAATCTGATCACTTGCAGTGGGCCCATTTTCATTGCTCTTTGTTGTACCGTAAAAGCTGGAATGACATAAATAATAAAATCAATGAACCATTAAAAAATCTAAATGATCTTAGTTGTTCATTGTATTCAGTTCATCTGATACTCTGAACTCTCTGGATTCAGTATTTTCTTTTTACATTTATATTTCCATATTAAATTTTCAGGGCTCAAAACTTACCATAGTTTTAAATAAAAACCTTGCAAAGACTTTTGCCGGCTTTGTACATAGATGTTTATACAATCAAGTTTCTCAATGTTCTATGGAATAGTTTTTACTAGTAAGAAAAAATGTTTTTTAAATACGCTGCTCTGGGTTATTTTCCTATTAAGTAAGCCTATTTATGTATCATAATGAGGATATTTATCAATATATATATATATATATATATATATATATATACCATTATTTTTCCTAAAAGTACATATACAAATTATTAGTGGGAATGCTCAATAGCATTCCAGTATTGTTGTTCGTTTTTGATTATTCTTAGTTTCTTGTATGTCCTAAAGATAGTATAGTGGTTATTGTGATTTGCTTTGGTGTGGGCTTCAGCTATTCAGCATTCCCATGCAATTTCTGAAGGAAATGCATTTTCTGGTTAGAATTAAGACTTAAATAAAAACCCTACAGTGTACAGCTTCTTCTTCAAGCATGATGTACTTTGGGTACTTTCAAAATCTTTATTACAGACATATTACCTGAGGAACAGATCATATCTGATGTCGTCAGTTGGATTTCCAGATGGGGTGGTGTAACAGTAGTCCATTAAAACGTTCCACCTATATTAATAAGTAGTCACTTGGTCAGTGAAACGCAATAAAAATGATGATTAACTTTCCTAGTTAACATTTTATATACAGTTTACGCAAAATGTGAAAGCTGTATTCTGTAATACTGGCACCCACATCAGAATCCAATTTTAATGCCTCACTAACGCTTTGATCATTATTTTTAAAGTGTTGTAAATAAAGATTGATAGTTTATTAATTAGATGTCTATGAAATTAAATAAATCATTTAACTGTAATATCAACCAAAGCCTTGTTTATTCCCAAAAATATGCCTTATTTCTGTATCGTAAGTAATAACAAAGTAATTTTAAAACCAATAGGCCAATAGCCAAAGTGTGAAAACAGATCTGGATTTTACCAGGTTAAAAACTATTTTAGATACTGCTTCTGTAACACTCTTGTGTTTTTGTGGCCGTTGTTTACTTGAAAACTAGACACTCATCAGACACAAATCAGTTATCTTATGTTGAAGTAGTCTATACAGAAAGTGCATAGGTAACTGTCAAGTGAGAACAAGTCCTGACATGTCAGGTATTTTTATTTTTGCTTTTTTTATATTTTTACAGGACTAGTTGATAAAAAAGGCAGACCAATATCAAATTCCTATGGAATGAGCTTTTGAGGGTTTATTTGAGGTTGTATAAAATGGCAAAATAACGCAGCTCTTCGCATCTACAGCTGCCAATTACCAACAAAACACTTTCTGGCCTAAAGACAAATAAGCTGTTCACTTTGCAAGGGAATTTTCACTTTGCAATAAAAATTCCCCTTAGCTTAGTAAATGTGGTTAAATGTCCTTTACATAGAAGGAAAAAAGAAGTACCGGTACATTTGCTCGCACATGATAGACGTCAAGAGATCTTCATCTCATTAATTAGGCAAAATTAAAATGATCTTGCAAAGTGAACAACCTATTTGCCTTTGCTAAATCAAGCACACTGTGTTGAACAATCTTGTGACAGATTAGGGACTGATCATTGTGTCTGCAGGGAGGAATAGTTTCTGCTATCCTATACATTGCCTCTGAGAATTCCTATACTTGCAGTCAGTGTTGGGCCTCGTACACACGACCAGTTTCCTCGGCAGAATCCATCAAGAAACTTGGTGGGAGAGCTTTTCTTCCGAGGAAACTGGTTGTGTGTACATTTTTCATCGAGGAAACTGTCGATGAACTTGACGAGCAAAAAAGAGAGCAAGTTCTCTATTTCCTCGACGGAAGTCTCAAATTGGCTCGTCGAGTTTCTCGTCGGGCTGGTTTCCGACGAGTAACTCAGTCGTGTGTATGAGGCCTTATTGTTGCAGTCACTTAGGGCCAGATTCAGAGAGATCGGCGCATCTTTAGATAGGCGTAGCGCATCTCATATGCACTACACCGTCGTAACATTGAGAGGCAAGTACAGTATTCACAAAGCACTTGCTCCCATATGTATGATGGCGTAACGTAAATGGGCCGGCGTAAGCCCGCGGAATTCAAAGTAGCAAGGCAGTGGGCGTGTTGTATTGTAATGAAGCGTGACCCCATGTAAATGCATGGCCGAACGAAGGGCGCATTCGCGCGCATGCTCAGAATCACGTAAAATTTACTCCCTAAGATACGCCGGCTCCATTCATATGACGTGAACGTAACCTACGCCCAGCCCCATTCACGTACTTATGCAAACGACGTAAAATACGACGGCTGTTTCGACGTTTCCGACGTCCATACCTTAACATGACTTACCCCTGGTTTATGAGGGGTAAACTTACGCTGGACATACGCCTTACGTAAATGGCGTAGCTTACTGCGACGGGCACAAGTACGTTCGTGAATTGGCGTATCTAGCTCATTTACATATTTGACACGTAAATCAACGGAAGCGCCCCTAGCGGCCAGCGTAAATATGCACCCAAGATACGACGGCATAGGAGACTTACGTTGGTCGTATCTTGCCAAAATTCAGGCGTATCTGCTTTTTTGAATAAGCGTATTGATACGACGGCGCACATTTGGACTTACAACGGCGTATCTGGAGATACGTTGTCGTAAGTCCTTTCTGAATCCGGGCCCCTGAGTAGAAATGGATCACACATAGAGTTGAGCGGACACCTGGATATTCGGGTTCGACAGGTTCGGCCGAACTTCGGAAAAAAGTCAGAGTTCGGGACCCGAACTTGACCCCGAACCCCATTGAAGTCAATAGGGACCCGAACTTTAAAGTACTAAAATGTCTCTAAAAAATGAATGGAGGGCTAGAGGGCTGCAAATGGCAGCAAAATGTTGGTAAGAACATGGCAAGTACTCTGCAAACAAATGTGGATAGGGAAATAACTTAAAATAACATAAAATACATAAGAAAAAAAAAATCTTGACCTAGGAGGATGAGGTCCATATGGAGTAGGAGGTTGAGGTGGATGTAGGTGTAGGTGGAAGTGGCGGTGGAGGAGGACAAGGTAGCCAACACAGGTTTTTGTTTTTATTTCACTTATTTTTTTAATTAAGGTACACCCCAAAAGAGAGAGAAAGATCAGAAATAAAAGAATGGCTGGGTAAGGCCGATATAGTGTCTATTCTGCACAAGGTACGGACAAGTGCCCTAAATGGGTGTTTTTTGAATAGCAAAATAGAAGAACACTAGCTAAAGTGTTTATCTCACATGTACAGATATGGAGGAAACACTGCAAACAGTGGAGGAAAGCACTGCAACATGTATTTTTTTTTGCCCTAAATGGGTGTTTTTTGAATAGCACAATAGAAGAACAGTATCTAAAGGGTGTATCTCACATGTACAGATATGCAGGAAACGCACCAAAAAAAAAAAAATATTTGCCCTAAAAAATGGTTTTTGAATAGCACAATAGAAAAACAGTATCTAAAGTGTGTATCTCACACATACAGATATGCAGGAAACACTGGAGGAAAAACTGCAAAATATATTTTTTAGCCCTAAATGGGTGTTTTTTGAATAGCACAATAGAAGAACACTAGCTAAAGTGTTTATCTCACACGTACATATATGGAGGAAACACTGCAAAATATATATGTTTGCCCTAAATGTTTTTTTTTAATAGCACAATAGAAGAACACTAGCTAAAGTGTTTATCTAACACGTACAGATATGGAGAAAACACTGCAAAAATTTTTTTTTTCCTTAAATGGATGTTTGTTTTTTGAATAGCACAATAGAAGAAAAGTATCTAAAGGGTGTATCTCACACGTACAGATATGGTGGAAACACTGCAAATTTTTTTTTTTTTTTGCCCTAAATGGATGTTTTTTGAATAGCACAATAGAAGAAAAGTATCTAAAGGGTGTATCTCACAGTAACATATGCAGTGCTAGTGTAATTTGATTTCTGAAGCAGGACTGACTCCTATATATTTCTCTCCCTACAAGCAAAAGCAGGAACCTTTCCCTAAAGTATCTAGGGGGGTATCTCACAGTAACCTATGCAGTGCTGGTGTAATTTGATTTCTGAAGCAGGACTGACTCCTATATATTTCTCTCCCTACAAGTAAAAGCAGGAACCTTTCCCTAAAGTATCTAATGCAGAGTATCTCACAGTAACATATGCAGTGCTGGTGTAATTTGATTTCTGAAGTAGGACTGACTCCTATATATTTCTCTCCCTACAAGTAAAACCAGGAACCTTTCCCTAAAGTATCTAATGCAGAGTGACTTGCACATATGTAGATCGCTGAGTAATTTGATTTCTGAAGCAGGACAGTCTGACTCCTATCTAATTCTCTCCCTCAGAGCAGCAGCAGAAGCAGCCTTTCCCTACCCTATCTAAAGCAGAGTGACGTGCTGCTATGTGCCTCTAGCTTATATAGAGGCTGGGTCACATGCTGGGTCACATGCTGCACTGGCCAACACAGCCATGCCATTAGTAGGCATGGCTGTGATGACTTCTAGGTCACACAAGTTAAACAAATGTTGATTGGCTGCCCTGCAGCGTGCCATTACATTGCTGAACTTGAACTCGAACCCAAACTTACAGTAAATGGTTTGGTGTCCGGGTACCAAAAACCCAAAAGTCCGGTACGAACCCGAACTTTACAATTCGGGTTCGCTCAATCCTAATCACACAGTATTCGTGCAGGGAGATCTAGTTTCTGCTATACAATATAGTGTTGCTGAAAAGTTCTATGTTTAGAGTTGGTTTGTGTGTTTAAATACTGTACATGTAGTCACTAAAATATTTTGAAGATTTTCTTGCAGAAAAAATATATTTTAATGTTTTTTTCTTTATTAAAAGCTGTCTGGTGTGGGTCCTGTTCAAAATATGGCCTAGTAAGAATATTGCTCAATATATATACAGTGGCTGGGCAGGACAAGGGTTGTTCTGGGAAGACGTACTCTGCAGCAGATCAGAGATCGGGGTACAGGGCTGCTGTGATTGGCTCTGGTGCCATGTGATCACTATGTGTTCAATCAGTGATCACATTACCAGTAGTAAGCATTGGCTGCCATTCATCACACTATTGTTTACTACTGTGATCTCTGAGATTTGTCACAGCAATCGTATAGTAAAGGTCAAATCACAGTGGCCCTGTACCATGTGATAAATGTGGCCAATCACAGCTATCATAGTAATATTGAATGGCTGCATGAATACAACTGAATAGTGTCATATATGAGTGCTTATACTGCCATCATGTCAGTATAAACAATAAACAGAACACTCTAACTGTAATTTATCCATTATAGAGCTATCTGTTGTCGCCTTATGAAACTGTGACCTACCAAAGCACCTTTAAACTAATGTACTGCAGTGCACTCCTTACAGCCAAAAATATAAGATGGTTGCTACAGTGAATGATTGATGGAGCCATAAGCAAATAAAGTCCATAAGCAAAGAGACCACTAAATATCAATTTAATATTTCACTCTTTTACTTGATATTGCTTTCTCATAGGCTGTCTTACAACCTTCACCTAACCCTAAGCAGCTAGCATTTGAAGTGAATTTGTATTATTGTTCAGTTGTGCTGGATACCAGTTTGGTTCCCGCCAGAACTTTTGAACACAGCAAAAGTTTGGACCTGAACCTCAAACACTATTAAAGTCTATGGGACCTGAACTTGAAAAATCAAAGGGCCCCATTTTAAAGATTTATATGCAAGTTATTTGCCATAAAAGGGGTATGGTGGCCTGGGTACTTCCCTGGGGGACATGTACCAATGCAAAATAAACTTTTGAAAAATATTGTTTTTAACGAAGCAGTGATTTTAATGATGCTTAAAGTGAAACAATAAAAATGAAAAATTCCTTTACATATAGTGCCTGGGGGGTCCCCTTGGTCTGCCTGTAAAGTGGCGCATCTGTACCGTGTGTAGAACCTGTAGAAGCTTTATTTAGTAAACAACGGCTTGGGGCCACAATTTAGTGCACTTGGAACAAGATTAGAGATTTTTTCGATACATTCTGGTGTCTCTTTGGCAGACCAGATGGAAATAACAACGTTTTGTGCCACAGTGAGCAAGCCTTAAGTGAAGCCAAATTATAGTATAATCAGGCCAAGATTAACATTTTTATTAGATAGTCTGGTGTCTCTTTTGCAAACTTTGGATAGAAGTAACAGTTGCAGAAAAATTGGCCTTTGGGTGTTGGTGCCTTCACACCATAACCCTATAGAGGTACCCTAAATAAAAGCAAGAATTGGCCTTGCTGTAAAAAAAAAAATCATTTGATGCCCCTGTTGTGGAAAAATTGGTCTTTGGGTATTGGTGGTGCCTTCACCCCGTAACCTTCTAGAGGCAGAATAAGCCGCTCTGGCAGCTGCAGTGGACTGCGCACTACTGTTGGCTTGAAAATTTTAAAGAAAATTAAGATACATTGAAATACATCTCTACATGCTAAATACTGCTTTAAAAAAAAAATTGGTGTGTAGAATTTCTGCCTCTCGCTTTAGGCTGGATTCACGCAGATTTGCACTACAGAATGCGTTCCATAGGAAACCATGTTAAATGGTCTGTAGTGCAAATCTACAAAAAGCACTAAAAATGCCTAGGTGTGAATCCAGCCTTAGGCCTTAAATTTACTAAAGGGCATTCCTTAAGACCCCTTTCACATTGGGGGTCTTTTCAGGCATTTTAGCGCTAAAAATAGCGCCTGTAAAGAGAATTGAAAAGTGCCTCTCAAGCCACCTCAGTGTGAAAGCCTGAGTACTTTCACAATGGGGCGGTGCACTTGCAGGATGGGAAAGGTCCTGCAAGCAGCATCTTTGGGGCAGTGGAGGAGCGGTGTATACACCACCCCTGCCCATCGAGGGGGAAAAAAGGGGCAACCTTTGGTGCACCCAACTGAACACCAGAATTATTGAAACATGTAAAAAATGTAATGAAACAAAACATACACTGTCTGTGGGAATCCTGCTGCCCCTTGTTCATTAGACTTAAAATGGGCAGTATTGTTTTTTCAGATTCACCCCCTATAGACTTAAATGGGGACCTAAAAGGTATGATGGGTTTAACAAACTACCCATGAATCAAACCTAAGTACACTTACTCATCCCTAGTAAAAACAAACATTCAAATGTGTACAACACATATTTTATTCTATAGAAAACATGAGCACAATTGGAATTAGGTTGGAATTAGTACATACAGATGTATAGTATCTCACAAAAGTGAGTACACGCCTCATATTTTTGTATTTTTTTTTATATCTTTTCATGTGACAACACTGCAGAAATTACACTTTGCTACAATGTAAAGTAGTAAGTGTGCATTTTGTATAACAGCATACATTTGCTGTTATACACCCCTAAGTGAAAATGTCCAAATTGGGTCCAAAGTGTCAATATTTTGTGTGGCCACCATTATTTTCCAGTACTGCCTTAACCCTCTTGGACATGGAGTTCACCAGAGCTTCACAGGTTGCCACTGGAGTCCTCTTCCACTCCTCCATGACATCATGGAGCTGGTGGATGTTGGAGACCTTGCACTCCTCCACCTTCTGTTTTACAGGATGCCCCACAGATGCTCAATAGGGTTTAAGTCTGGAGCCATGCTTGGCCAGTCCATAACCTTTACCTTCTTGGAGGTGTGTTTGGGGTCATTATCATGTTGGAATACTGCCCTGTGCCCAGTCTTTGAAGGGAGGGGATCATGCTCTGCTTCATTATGTCACAGTACATGTTGGCATTCATGGTTCCCTCAATGAACTGTAGATTCCCAGTGCCGACAACTCATGCAGCCCCAGACCATGGCACTCCCACCACCCTGCTTAAATTTAGGCAAGACACACTTGTCTTTGTACTCTTCATATGATTGCCGCCACACACACTTGAAACAATCTGAACCAAATACATTTATCAGAACATAGTACATGGTTCCAGTAATCCATGTCCTTAGTCTGCTTGTCTTCATCAAACTGTTTGCAGGCTTTCTTGTGCATCATCTTTAGAAGAGGCTGCTTTCTGGTATGACAGCCATGCAGACCAATTTATTGCAGTGTGCGGCATATGGTCTGAGCACTGACAGGCTGACCCCTCACCCCTTCAACCTCTGCAGCAATGCTGGTAGCATTCCTATTTCCCAAAGATAACCTCTGGATATGACGCTGAGCATGTGCACTCAACTTCTTTGGTCGACCATTGTGAGGCATGTTTTGAGTGGAACCTGTCCTGTTAAACTGCTGTATGGTCTTGGACACTGTGCTGCAACTCAGTTGTAGGGTCTTGGCAATCTTCTTATAGCCTAGGCCATCTTTATGTAGAGAAACAATTCTTTTTTTTTTTTAGTTCTTTACCATGAGGTGTCATGTTGAACTTCCGGTGACCAGTATTAGAGAGGGAGAGTGATAACACCAAATTTAACACACCTGCTCCCCATTCACACCTGAAACCTTGTAATACTAACGAGTCACCTGACATTGAGGAGGGAAAATGGCTAATTGAGCCTAATTTGGACATTTTCATTTAGGGGTGTACTCACTTTTGTTGCCAGCGGTTAAGACATTAATGGCTATGTGTTGAGTTATTTTGAGGGGACAGTAAATTTACACTGTTATACAAGCTGTACACTCACTACTTTACATTGTATCAAAGTGTAATTTCTTCAGTGTTGTCACATGAAAAGTTATAATAAAATATTTACAAAAATGAGGGGTGTACTCACTCTTGTGAGATGGTGTATTAATGAAGCATAAAATCATATTTTAATACAGAATATTTGTGTTATATAACATGTTTTTAAAGCGATATTAAAATCTTGTGTTTCTTTTTTGGTTTAAACCACAAACATGTTACACTTACCTGCTCTGTGCAGTGGTTTTTCACTGAGCAACCCAGATCCTCCTCTTCTTGGGTTCCTCGCTGGCACTCCTGGCATTTCCCTCCTGCTGAGCTCCCCCACAGCAAGCAGCTTGCTATGGGGGAATCCAAGCCAAACCAGTGAAATGTGTGTCCATTCAGACACTGAGCCATGGCTCAGCCCTGCTTCCTCTCTATCCTTATTGTCTCATTGACTTTGACAGCAGCAGAAGCCAATGGTGTCCACTGCTGTGTCCAATCAGGACGGAGAGTCCCGAACACCTAAGGCTCTCGTGCAACATCGCTGAAGCGAGATAGGGCTTAGGTAGGTATAAGGGAGGCTGAGGGGGCTGCTGCACACAGAAGGTTTTTTATCTTAATGCATAGAATGCATTAGGATAAAAAAAAACTTCTGCCTCTAGAACCACTTTAATCTTGTTTTTAATTTATATGAAACAAAAAAATAATTAAGGGGAAGAAATATGTAACGTAAGGTTTTCCACCAGGTCATACAATTACTTTCCCTCTACAGACTTAAGAATGTCCCTCACATTGGCCAAAATCGGTTTGGTCAATGTTCTGTTTATAACCACCTATACTCTGTTGACAAATGGGAAATTGATTTAAATTGTATGTATAGCTAAAATGTATTTTAGTTTTGAGTAAAGTAGTGAAGGGTAAAACCAGTTTCAGTTCATATTTTGCTGTTTATGTACCTTTGGGGTAATTTGTGTTGCCATTACTGTGTGTTATACGGAAATTGTGGACGTTCCTCACTCACTTTCTAGATGACAATGGTCACCAGTACAAAGGGGTTTTATCACTTCAGTGTGGACACTGACAAAAAACCTTAGCACACAGTATAATTCTTCCCCACCCTATCCAAAACTACCAAAACATTTATTTGCCCAGAGATGCATTTTTAAATTAAAGATTTGGTAAACATTCCTATATGCACATTGTGTTTTTCGCTTGCATAAGATGTGCATTGATCATGTAGTTTCATAGTATAATTTATCCCGTTTACACAGCCTATTCACCTGGTGGATTATGTTTCTACCAGAATAAGCACTGCAATGTTATTGTTATTTATGTTATGGTTTTCCCAGGAAAGTTTTTTGCTAGCTGCTTATATAAATGATTTATTTAATAGTCCTTTAACAAGCGCAGGTATTTTGTGGTTTCTTTTTAAAAAAATGGCTCTGTCAGGCAAAGAGTTAAAGACCTTCATTTTTCATTTCGGAGTGTAATTATTATGAAGCATGTCCTTGTTTCATTTTCAAATCTTTATACATTCTTTATCTATGGAAAGTTAAAAACAATATTGAAAAAATCCTTGTTTATAAATAAACCATTACAATACAAGATCAGAGCATGAAACACAAGCAAGGACAGTAATATTCTGTTTCAAAATACCGTCCATCAAGGTTGGTTGCTCTCACTGCTGCATATATTTTTGTTTTCAATGGCAGTCCAGTGCTTGGTATCAACAACTGCTGGCTGTAGGTTGAATCCTGTAAGAGTAAAAAGTGATGCAATGAATTGACGCCTAGAACTATTAGTTTAGTTTGGTGAATTAAATGCATAGATTTATTACAATACCAGAAACTATAGGACACGATTTATGATTTGAGAGGGTGAGTGAAAACAGCATATACAATATACCGTATATAGGTAATTACCATATTTATCGGGGTATTGCGCGCTCCGGCCTACAGCGCGCACCCCTAAAGTGGACCCGCATTCCTGTGGAAAAAAGTTTTTTGTACTTAGTTTTGGTGTCTTGCGCAGCGGCCTCGTCGGGTCCAGCGTCCGTCTGCGGCTTCGGGTGTCCTCTTCGTCTCGTCCGGCGTCCTTCTGCGGCGTCCTCCCTGCTCGATCCCCGCTTTCCCGCGCCGAGTTTGAATACTGTGCCGGTATATACCGAGCGCAGTACACTTGTGTATAGTCGGGCAGGCTCGGTTACTCTCGCGCTCACGTCCTGTACGTCCAGGACGTGAGCGCGAGAGGAGCCGAGCCTGCCCGACTATACACGAGTGTACTGCGCTCGGTATATGCCGGTGCAGTATTCAAACTCAGCGCGGGAAAGCGGGTATCAGCGTATATCGCGCACCCACGATTTTGCCCTGATTTTCAGGGCAAAAAAGTGCGCAGTATACGCCGATAAATACGGTACATAAGTATTTTATTGGAAGTTGACTTAAAGGGGTTGATTTACTAATGGGCATACAGACTGTGTACTTTTGAAAGTGCAGTTGCACTCTACAAGTACAGTTGCTCCAGAGCCTCGTAAATGGGCAGATGCTCTGCTGACTTCCATCATTCCATTTTTTTTTCCTTGCATGTGATTGGGTATTCTTTGCAAAGTGAAGCTTTACCTAATTTACTAAGCTCTGGAGCAACTACACTTGCAGAATGCAACTGCATTTTGCAAAGAGCACAGTCTATTTGCCTTTATTAAAGTGAAGTTTCCATCCCAATTTTTTTTCCATTACTGTATTGTGCTCATTGGACCTAAAAAAGAAAAAAAAATGTTTTACTCACCTGGAAATGCCTGTTGCTATGCGGTCCCACAAAATCTGCCTTTGGAATCACCTAGGATTCTGACATCATCTCCCTCGGCTCCTCAGCACGCTAATCCTTCTGGGAAATGTGTGTCATCATTTCCCAGGATGCAGTGTGCTGCCCTATTATAACTCCCCATCCCAAGACTTCCAGGAAGTAAGTGCTTGTGGGCTTCACAATGCCCACAAGCAAAATGACAACGGTGTGGACAGAGTTTTATAAACTATGCGGAGCAGCGGCGGATTGTAAAATAGTAAGTGACTGGATTTATATTATAAAAACGCATGATGAAAGGACATTTAAAAAATGCTAATTGTGGTTGGAACCCCGCTTTAAATCAACCTCAAAGTGTTACTAAACCCACAGTGTTAGATGTGGTGGCTGCATGCGTTTTATTTTTTAGGCTTTTTTTCCTTCTGTTTTCACCTGGCAATCTGGCCAGTAACACACCTTCTGTATTAGAGTGCCCGAACTCTGGATGAATGAGCACAGGGGGCACCTTTTGGACAGCAGCATTGTCAGTCTAGTGGGAGAGGGTAGTGTTAAATGTACTAGCAGATTTAGAAACACTAATAAATTGAAGCCAAACTCCAGCTGATACTTTATAAGTATTGGAATAAAGGTTTTATTGAAATAAATAAAAGCTGATCATTTAACCACTTGACCACTGGGCACTTAAACCCCCTTAATAACCAGACCAATTTTCAGCTTTCGGTGCTCTCACAATTTGAATGACAATTACTCAGTCATACAACACTGTACCCAAATGAAATTGTTGTCCTTTTTTTCCCACAAATGGAGCTTTCTTTTAGTGGTATTTAATCACCGTTGGGTTTTTTATTTTTTGTGCTATAAAAGAAAAATATTAAAAATTCTGTAAAAAAAAATTGTAAATTTGTAATTTTTCTTCATAATTTTTGGCCAAAATTTATACTGCTACTTATCTTTGGTAAAAATTAGTGAACACTGGTGTATATTATTTGTTCTTTGTGAAAGTTATAGAGTCCACAAGCTATGTTGCCAATATCTGAAAATTTATCACACATGAAGTACTGACGGCCTATTTCATTTCTTGAGACCCTAACATGCCAGAAAAGTACAAATACCCTCCAAATGACCCCTTTTTAGAAATAAGACATTCCAAGGTATTTAGAAAGAGGCATGGTGAGTTTTTTGAAGTTGTAATTTTTTCCCACAATTCTTTGCAATATCAAGATTTTTTTTTCACAAAATTTTCATATTGCCAGGTTATTTCTCACACATCATATCCATACCAAAATATACACCCCAAAACACATTCTGCTATTCCCGAGTATGGCGATACCACATGTGTGGGACTTTTACACAGCGTGTCCACATACAGAGACCCCAACATGCAGGGAGCACCTTCAGGCGTTCTGGAGCACCCAGGCCAATTCTGACATTTCTCTTCTATATGTAAAAATCCGAATTTATTTGCTAGAAAATTAGAAAGAACTCCAAAACATTTTTTTTTTTTTTTTTTTTAGCAAAGACCCTAGAGAATACACTGGCGGTCGTTCCAACTTTTTATCACGCAAGGTATTTTACACAGCAATTTTTCGAATGTGTTTTTTTGGGAAATAAAAAAAAAAACATTAAAGTTAGCCCAATGTTTTTGCATAATGTGAAAGATGAATTTACGCCGAGTAAATAGATGCCTAACATGTCACCCTTTAAAATTCCACGTGGAATAACGCCAGACTTCGCTACTTAAAAATCCCCATAGGCAACGCTTTAAATATTTTTACTGGTTACATGTTTTTAGTTAGAGAGGAAGTCTAGGGCCAAAATTATTGCTCTCGCTCGAACGTTCGCAGCGATACCTCACATGTGGTTTGAACACCGTTTTCATATGTGGGCGGGACTTGCGTGTGCGTTCGCTTGTGTATGCAAGCACACGGGAACAGGGGCGCTTTAAAATAAAAATTTGTATTGTTCATTTTACTTTATTTATTTTAGTTTGACACGTTTTTCCCCAAAAATAAATGTTTTGATCACTTTTATTCCTATTACAAGGAATTTTAACATCCCTTGCAATAGGAATATGACATGACAGGTCCTCTTTACAGTGACTCGTGGGGTCAATAAGACCCCACATCTCACCTCTAGGCTGGGAAGCCTGAAAAAAATTATCCTGGCTTCTTCGATCGTAGCGGTGAGTCAGTAGAAGCACCTCCCGTAAGAACAATAAGCAGAACAGCCACCATGATCATTCTTATGGTGTAGAGAAATCACCGGCTGAAAAAGCTGATATCTGAATTATGCCTGTAGCTGCAGGTATCATTCAGATATCCCTGCACAAATTCAAGGATGTCATATGATGGCCAGCGTTCGAGAAGTGGTTAAAACCCATTTTTTCCCCAGAGTATTGGCCGGGTATTTCAGAGTATTGGCCGGGTATTGGCAGGGGGTATTGCAGAGTATTGGCAGGGGGTATTGCAGAGTATTGGTGGGATGGCTGAGCATGGATGGCTGGATCTGTGACTGCAATTGTCACAGATCCAGACCACAGTGCTGCTGCCTCCGCTCTCTCCCTCTCACACTGTACCGATCGGTACAGAGAGGGGAGGGAGGAACCGGCATCATCAAATGACGCCGGTTTGTTTACAAGTGATCACTCCTCCATTGGACTGAGCAATCATGTGGTAAACAACCGCTATCAGCGTCAATTTACCGCGATCCGTGATGCGCCGGACACTCCCGTGTGTGCGCCCCAGGGGGCGCACGGGAGCGCGATTCTGGGAGGACGTCCATAGACATCCCAGAGTTAACGAACCACCCTGTAGACGTCTTTTGTCTGGTTAAAGAACCCCTGGCAGTGGTAAATGGTTTGTCTCAACTTTATAATTGTTACATCTCGAAGAGAGCTTGTTCTCCAGATGAAACTAAAAGAAAACAAATTCCGTAAACACATCACATTAATACCGCATTAAGGAAGAGAGAATGTTGACTTTTGCAAAGGTAATGTTCATTTGGCTTGGAGCATAATGTAAAACTGTATTCACTTCAGTCAGTTGAATACTAACAAAAATACATTATTTTTCCCTTGCACACAGGGCAAAGAGTATTTAAATGGAAAATATCTTTAACTTTTCAACAAAGTTAAGTGAACATTCAATTTGCAGAGTGAACAGACTGTTCAAGGGATTACAAATGTGAGCTTTTAAGACAAGCAGGAAAACAAACATGTGTTTTTTAAAAGCTTGCATTTTCAGCCTTTTGCGTTAACCATAAAATCCCACTCTTTCAAACCCACTGCTTTCATTGAACGCTGATTAGAAAGTTTAAAATACATTTTCTAATTTACATAATTACTGTGTATAAGTAAGTATCAATTTCTAACCAAAAACGAAATGAGATTTGTATCTACATAGGCTCTTTTGCTGTAACCAATTCAATGCTGGACACTTTTTTCATCTTTTAGCGCTGTCGCGCTTTGAATGACAATTACGCTGTCATGCAACGCTGAAACCAAATGAGATTGTTATAATTCTAACACAAATAGAGCTTTCTTTTTAATGGTATTTAATCCTCTCTGGGTTTTTTTATTTTTTGCTAAATAAACAAAAAATTGTGCTGCAGCGCAGTTTGTGAGGTGCGCATGAGGTCCAATACTGAGAGGACATCATATGACATCCTCCCAGGATAACGAGGCTCCTGCTAGGCTGTCATTTGACAATAGGCTGGGCGGGAGGGGTTTAATTTCAATATCTTTTTGACAAAAAGCATTAAAAAAAAAAGTTTAAATTATAAAACAAAATAATCTAATAAAAAGAACCAATATTCTCAAGGATTTTCACATACAGTACCATACGTTTTTTCATGAGTTAAGGTATTTATTCATCCAGAATAGATGCATCGGGTTAGGGATGCTAGTGGGTTAAATCACTGTCTAATGTCTTATATATTTTTTAGATTATATTGTATTGGGGAGGTCTCTGCATCCAGTTTCATCTGCCTGTAATATTTTCCATGAGGTCTCTTTCTTGCTAATGCGTTGTCTTTTTTTTTTTTATTGTACACTAGAAATTAAGTTAGATGAGAGAGACTCTCTTGTATGGCTTTATTGTGACAGATAGAGAGCTAAATTTCAGAGAAATTATAGTAAGTAGACCTTTCCAGTGACAATGCTTTAGCACTTGTAGCTTGTCACCGGAGGGTTAGTCTTTGGTCCATAATTTCTCAGAGCTAGAGAGGCAAGCATGCACACGTGTAGTTAAATGTACTTAAAGCTGAATTGTACCCATAACAACTTGATAAAAATAATTTCCTTTAGCAAGAAGCATTCCACATTAAAAATGTAGCTACCAAAAGTACAGTGCTGTACATTTCCTCCAGCATTGTTCCTGTTTCGTCTTGCTGGAGGCTGCCATTTTGCTAAAGCCCAAAACCCCCCCTAAGGAAGAATTAAATCTTTAGGCTGTCAGTAGATCTGCCTCTAGTGGCTAATTTCTCAGCACAATGCCAAAAACTGAGAACAACTTAGCATGTGCAGAGCACGGCGAGACAGTGTATTACTAGATTTTAAACAGTATAGGTATTATTTTTTATGTTTCACATAGCTATACCTGCAAAGGGGACCAGCCCGGTATCTAGCAGGACTTAATTTTCTGACTAAATTTGCACTTTAAGGGAACGTTGGTATTAGGGCTCCAGTTACTAGGAGGGTGTGAGAGCACGTCCAGGAAGAAGCTACGCCACAAAGCACGGTGAAACGCGTCAACGTCACAATCCGACGCCCGCTACGTCTACCCCGGCGTTCAGCCGGCTGATGGGAGAACGAAGGACCGGCTTCTGAAAACAGCATACAAGCCGAGGAGGCGCCTTGCGACAGACAGGCTGTTTGCATGTCTGCACTAAGCACACATGCCACTCAGCGTGCATCGTGCAGCCTCTCCAACAACTCATTGAGAAAAACCATTCTGAGGAACTACCACAACCAGCGCATCAAGGTCCTCAGTGACCACACGGATCAACCAAACATTACTGGTAAACTTGCTACCACATTACCATAGATGCCGTTATCAACTAGATGAACAACAAATACAGGTCGGTAATTTTACTTATACAAGATCGGATGATCAAAGACCCAATTGTATTCATGTCAAGGTAACAAATGGGAATGTAAAGCAAGCAGTATAATTGTTCTGGAACCATAACATATGTTACGATCAGCAGTTCCTGACGGTGCCTGTTTTTTTGTTGCCATTAAACCTTACTAGACATACTACGGAATTCCCTGAATGTATCTACAAGTGAATCTACAAAAAACAGTACTAACCATATAGTGAATTGCATACTACTAACAACTGATCAGTGCTTTGTACATTTCATTTTATTGATTTCAACGGATACTCAGAGCAATATTTATATCCTAAAGATTTATTTGATTGATCAATCAGTATTGACACTATCTACACACTCTGAACCAACTGCCCTATTAATGCATCACTAGTTTGATTCGCATGATACTATATAGTCCGAATCTTTGACAATCACCCAGCATAAATTCCATTATTTTGGATCATCAATATTTATGGACTTCCATTAAATTCATTATTACCATTTTTTACTCCTATATTTTTCTCAATCAATTCCGGGTCTTGACAACACACGGTATATTCCACACCACCTCCTTCCCCCATCTCCCTAGTCACAGGTTCACCCACCAGGTAATGCATCAATTTGACACCACAGTGTTTAAGACGCGGTGAGACTTTTGGTTTCCCACATATGGTCACCTAACACATAGTCCCTATGATAAACGATCAGGACTTGCAAATTACCATGCTTACATGATGCACGTCACTGATGTGTGAACTTCCAGCGCGCGTAGACGGGCGCCGTTATTTGTAGTCCCAGTGAGTCTTGTTATATGTGTTAAGGAACTTTTTAAACTAGTTGGATTTTACATCTGATTATCTTCCAAATTGCACCAGATTTGTGCTAAATAAACTTATTTTGATATATTTCAAATCAAGCTTCTTGGTCATTTACTGCTACTAATAGTAACCCTCTTACCTAAACTCTACAGTCTTTTCTTAGACTATTCCCTATCCCCCAACTCATCCATTTCATCAATTTATTTATATGCTCAATTAGGCTACAGTAACGGCACCGCCATTTGTCGGATGACCCCCCATAGGTACCCTTTATTAAGGACACCTATTAAACTAGTGACAAAACTTGCGTCTTCCCCCTCCCCTCCCCCTTCAATATAATTCCCGGGTGTGAGAGCAAGTTTAAGCAGAACATCACTCATGCCGAAAACTAGCAACATTGATCTTCCAGCAATGAAAGCTAAATAGGATACATTTCTTTATGAATAAAATAAAAATGTTGTGCACAGGACAGTTGTATTATTTGTACTTACATTATAAAGGAGTAAATTCAATGTGCTGATAAATGTACCATTTCCATCTCTCACAGAGATAGCAGCTGAAGATCTACAATAGTAAATCAGAATATTTATTACAGCAAAATTCCATTAATATTGACGCATTATAATTATAAATATGTACAGGAAACACATCTGATATATATTGTAATTAAGTGGCAATGCAAATAACAGTATGACAAAGTTGAAAGTGTCAGTCCATTCAATATATTTTTTAATACATGTTGGAAAGTTAAACTAACCAACAGTTTCTTATTTCACTTGGAAACACATTGGTGAGATCTCTGCATTTGAATTCCTAGGTCTGTATATCTGCTCTGCTTAATATGATAGGGGTTCTACTCTCCCTGTTGAATTGTTATTTGGTTTATTTTATGGAAAATGGCTAAATAAGGTGCTATTAAAAAAAAGGAAAAGTTGAGCAGAAATATGTATTTGAATATTTCCCTTTCAGAAATGTTAAGAGTCTAAATGAAATATTATTGCTTAAAAATGATTAAATATAATTGTGTACAGTGCTGCGAAAAATGGTGGTAGAGTAAAACACTAATAATATTTAGTCAAAATGCCAACGGAGGGCCTGTAAACTATCCCCAAAATGCAGTATGAACAAGCTCTTAACCATCTGAAGACCTTGGGCATATAAGGTATGTCCTAAAAACTTAATCCATTACCTACATCTTCTTGTATGCCAAAAACCTCCCCATAGCTACTATAGCTACTGTTCCTGATGCAATCATTAGGAAGATATGTCAGTGTGACAACAGGGTCTCCATTTTTGCTGCAGGAGCACTAATAGATGACGGTGTGTAAACATGGTTGGCAAACAGCGTTTTCCAGCTTCATTGATGATAAATAAGTATAATAATATTATTTAGATTAGTGGTTTTATGTGCAGATTAAAAAAATGTCCTTTGATCTGCAGCTATCCTCAGTTAAACCAACCCCACAAATTGAAAGCAGTATCCATTTTTTTAATAAAAAGTGTTCATAATGAATCTATTAATAACACTTGGCAAACCTTAATTAGCTGAAATTGGCTTTTTAAGCTTCCATCTTTTCCATCTTTACATTTCATTTATTTATTTTTAACATTTTGTAAATACATTTAAAAATGTTTGCATTATTTTTATTTATTTTTACATTACATTGTATTAAACTACACCTAAAAATAAAACGTTGAAAATAAATAACCCATTAAAGAAAAAATAAAACCAGCTTTTGCTGCAAAATGTTATCTTCAATCCAGTGATATTCCCTGCAGTTTTTTTTTGTGCCCTTGTTTGATGGCCCCTACACCTATCAACCCATTTATGGACCCACCCACCACAGCGTGTAACTGGATAGTGAAATGAGAAGCAGCACAGTTGTCAGTTCATTTGTCTGCCACTCTGTGTTCTCTTCTTGTAAGTACATAAACTAATTGGCTCCTTGTACTGCTTCTCCCTCTCACACTCAAAATCTGCTCTGTAGGGATGGCAAGTGGCTGATACCAGGTCAAATTCAGGTACTTATACTTCTTGTTTAAAAATAAATAAATTTGAAGATTGTATGAATGAATTTATTAACTATATGTGCCTTTTGCCTAGAATTTAGCTTTAAATAAAAACTCTAAGAGTATTTTGTTTAAACGACATTGTAAAAAAAGGGGAAATGCCATAATGATGTCCCCTGAAAACTCAATTTAACATGAGAAGGTTATTAATAATAGTAGAGGTAATGCTGAATTGATATTGGCTATAATTTGATATGCTTAAAATAAACATGAGTTTGATGCTGAAATTGAGTATTGCATTTTGTAGCAATTATAGCAAACCTACTATTTTTACACTGCACTATCATTGCAGTCACTGCTAAGAACTTTCTGCAGTGTAATAAACATTTGGTTACAGTGAAGTTTGGCGAAGGCAGGAAAATTTGACATAACTAAATACCCAACATTGATAAATCTACCGCAAGCTACCAATTATAGATGTTTAGGGGAATTTTAATTATAAGAATGGGAGCACAAGCTGGAAAAACAATGGGGTCTGAAACACAGTATAGAATATTACAAATTGTAAATGTTTTATATTATTATTGTAATCATGAGAATAAACACTTACTAATTAGTTACATTGGCACAAATGCTAATATTTCTTTTGTTTCATACAAAGTTTTAAGTTACTTTTTAAATCTGCAAAATCTGCAATGCTTACAGTTTGCAAAAGTAAGTATTTATTTGAAAGTAGATATAAAATAGTTATGCAAATGTACTTGATAACTTTTTTTTCTCAGTTCACATTTTTAATACGTGTATAGACTTTGGGGGGGGGGGGTGTTATTTAAAATTGTGCATATGAATAAACAAATATGATGATCAAAGCACAGTATCTTATATCACCATACAGATTTACTTATCTGTCTACTGCATGCTGAATTCTGATTGACTGCTATGGATTAATACAGTTAGCAAATTTTATTAAATAATGATTTTGGTTTGTGATTCACAGAACAGATGATTAGAAGGGTGGCTCAATAGTTTGACTGATATGGTTCTAAAGGAGGAATTATTTGGAAATACATCTATATGGTTTTCATGCTGATTGTTGCCTTGCCACTTTTTTATATGTTTAAAAATAATTGTAGTGTATACTTACGAAGCCAGCTGAGTGTTGTTTACCAGATACTCCAGGGGATAACTGCAGCTAAATTTGTATAAAAGTCCAGGCAGATAACTAATAATGGTAGGAGGGTCTGGGGTATCTATATATCCGGAAATATTTCCTATTTGTACCATTGAAGCCTCCCCGTATGCATTGAGTCCAGGTAGCGTTGACACCTGTTAAATATTCACCACAAAATAAATAAAGAACACAATCTGTACAGAAGGCACAAGTATATAATAGACTATAGTTGAATTATAATTCCTTGTATTATTTTTGTGGGATTACATAACAAATAAATATAACGAATGAAATAATAAATACTATAAAGAAACACATGGCAGACATTTTGCCAGTCCAATCCAAAGCCTATGAAGCCTACCTCAAAATGGGCCTCCAAGTAACACACCATGTAACAGCTTGTTGAGCAACAAAATCTTAATAAATAAAGTTAGAGATGTGCTGTAGGTGCAGCCCAACTGACCAGGCAGCTTGTAGGAAAAATGGAATATTGCCTGAGTAGAGTAGGCCACAGCATTTGGAAGTTGGTAATCAAAAGTAACACTAATAAATATTTCATTGAGGTATTTAATGAATGTGGAAAATGGTGTATTTGATCACTTTAAATAATGAATGGATTTAATTAGTGAAAGTATGTGGATAATTCAGGGACTGGAGAGACGTGTAGGCATAACCAACCTCAAACGCCTTCATTAACTGGCTCAAAAAAGCTGTTAGGATGAGCATTCATATATATTGAAATGGAGAGAATGGGGGGAAAGTAGAGCACATGCTACCACAACATGTCTTGCTGGACAAACAAACAGTTTGACAAATTATCTAACACGTTTGACATGCTTCTCCCCAAAAAATGTTTGGCTGGCATGTATTTGGCTTTCTCCATGGACATGCGATCAACCAAATAGAACAACTATTATCTCCTGTCTAGAAGACAGACTACTTTGCTACTTCATTGCTTTTGTTTAACTAAGAAGGGTCAGGGTACCCATAATAGCAAACTGTAATACATATTTACTTACCCTTTCCCTTCTTTTCAGTCCACAGCCTCTTTTTAATAAAAAAGAGCCACGCAAAACAAAAAGAAACCCTAAAAAATAAAACAAATATTTTTAAATCCACATGTTTATTTTTTCTTGATCACAACACAAACAGGTTTATTCAGTAAGGCATTGCAAAGATAAGAAATGTATGTGCAAATTTCAGTAGCCCATCAAAAACAGAAATTAAGTCTTAATTGATTTGACTATAATAAACAAATCAGAATAAATGGGTTACTGCAGTTTACACATCATTGTTGCTCTGCCTTGTTGAATAAGCCCAATAGTTTCTTTAATCCACATCTTTTTTCTGTGTCTTTAAAGCAGTTCAAGACAATAAATATGTATCATGTAGACCTGGCTATTTTGTATTGGAAGCACAGTGCAACTTAGTAACAGTTTATTATATAATGGTGCAGCTTTAGCAGTTATGGAATTCCTTATGATTTTTACTCTTTGTAGTACAGGACTTAAAACGTGTTCATAACACATAAAAAATAAATGCTGCAGAAGCCTGGTAATACCTGATAACACTGCTGCTTTGTTTTTATGCTATACATTTTTTTCCGCAGCCAAGTAACTTATTTTAAGCAAATTACACTATTAAGACTCCATAAATACGGAATATTCTAAATTTGTGTTTTTTTGTTTTTTCTCCAAAAATATAATATCAAACTTTAAACAGAAAATGTGTAATTCATTTTAACTAAATTGTTAAACTTTTAATAATTTCAAAGAAAGAACTGAGATGTTGGATCAAGAAATAAAATCACATGGACTTACAAATATTTGTAAATTTTAATAACTTCTAAAGTATTAATAAAAGGGCTGAAAGAACAGAAATAATGAAGGGAATGAGCATGCAAATAAAAACACAGTAAAAAACAGTGAGTTCCTTTCATGTTGATTTTGATATTTTTCATTTACTATTTCCCACTACTAATTACAGAAATGTAGGAGAACTCAAGTCGATAAAAAAATACCAATTAACATATTTCAGGTTATATAAACATTATGTACCGGTATTTATTCCTGGTGGGCTGTTAAAGCACTTTTGTTACCATTATAACATTGACCAACAAAGTAGCCACTTTTGGATCAAGCAGCAGTGTATAATAGCTAATTTGTTGTTCCTGACAGAGAAAAAGGAAAAATAGAAGTCTCAGCTGCACAGCAAACACTACTAATGGACTAGCTGAAGCAATGGGGTTGCTGTAGTAATTGGAGAGATGTCACTATTGGTTCTGAACAAAAGATAATGTATCATTAGCACATCAAATCTAACTTTATTGTTGATCACAAGTAGAAACAACAAAAAATGTGTTTTCAGGCAGACAGCCTGAGAAACAGGACATTACCTATTTGTTCTTTTGGTACCAAGTTTAATTTACATAAACGTTATAGCAAATTATTTTTTTCTTTGCGTGGAGTTATCCTTTAAACTCACTGCAATTATTACCTTTATTTAAAAAAATGTTTTTATTGCCTAAATAATTTGCTAACAAACAGTATCTAAAGTGGCTCAAAGTAACTGTTATAACTAATTCTTTATCATCTATTGAGGAACACATTAATGTAGTAAATTCTTAGACATATGGAGTATACTGTTCGCTTCAAGAAGTTGAGACATTGGCAAAAAAAGAAAAACGTTTAAACTGGTCCCCATTTAACTCTTCTTACAAGCGTCATGCCTCTTTTTTTCTGCAACTCCACTGTGAAAACATATAACTATTTTTGTGAGTTTTGTTATTTCTATTTTTTTCTTCATTCAAGATACTCGGTACACTATAAATAATTTTATGTTGGTGGCTTCCATCAAGACTTCAAAAATGCTGCATAAGCTAAACTTTGCACAGCAGCTGTCCAGATCTTCCTATCTTTAGCAACAGGAGGCTGTACCTTGACCCTGCTGGACTGGAAAATTGTGGGGCTAACCTGGGTTCTGAATTTTGGTGTTTTCCTGACCTCTGTATATGGCATAAGTTAGGCACAGAGGGTTCTCTAGGTCCAGAGCCATGGCACAACCTTTGGTGTGGCCCAGTCTTTGAAGATTCTTGTTGTAAGGTCTGTTGGGTAAAAGCACTAAAATCTACCTCACAGCTGGTACTGCTGAGCATGATTATAAATATTCCTTTCACCACCATCTTACTCCAGCAATGTTTTAGGCTGAGCGCTAACATTATCCCTTTTGTTTGTCAGTGTCTTTGACTTAAGATTGTTCAATTAGAGTTGTCTCCAACTCCTGTGGTCTTTGATCACCCTCTTGGGATTATTATAGTCCTAATTTTACATTTAGCGATGTTACCGTATGCTGGTTAGTTCTTGATCCTGATTATTTCATACACGATTAGATGTACATCCCTACTTTTTCTTATAGCTATTCAAATAGTAGTCTGAGTCAGATTAAAAAATGTAATGCTTAATGAAAAAAAGAATTGAAACATTATCTGTTGCTACTGATAGCAGTTTTATTTTGTGTTAAATTTTTTTTTTTTACCAGCCTTAATGCCCGTAGGCAGAATTTACAATGTTCAAGTAGACATTTCAGTAATTGTTTTTTTATATACTGACTACAGGAAAAGCAAACTTTAAGGTATGGAAATGCATTGGTTACTTAAATATTTGTTCTGCACCAACCATTTCAGTAGGGACACAATCGGAAGTAAAAAAAATGCTAAATGTAGTTCTAGTAACCTGGCAACAACAATTTCAAGTGACGAAGGAGCTTTCCAATTAGGGTCAGATACCATAAGTAAGCCACTTCTAAATATTTATAGCTGGATTCACGTAGGGCGGCGTATGTTTTAGCCGGCGTAGCGTATCGTATTTACGCTATGCCGCTGTAAGTTAGTGAGGCAAGTGCTGTATTCACAAAGCACTTGCGTCCTAAGTTACGGCGGCGTAGCGTAAATGTCCCGGCGTAAGCGCGCCTAATTCAAATTGTGAAGAGGTGGGCATGTTTTATGTAAATAAAGCATGACCCGACGTGATTGACGTTTTTAACGAACGGCGCATGCTCAGTATGACGTCAAATATTCAAATTAAAATACGCCCGCTCAATGCCTAGTCTACGTGAACGTAACTTAGGTCCACCCCCATTCACAGATGACTTACGCAAACGACGTAAAATTTTCAAAAATCTACGCGGTTCCGACGTCCATATGTAACATTGGCTAGGCCAGCTATTTGGTGGAATAACTTTACGCCTGAAAGCGCCTTACGTAAACGGCGTATCTTTACTGCGACGGGCAAGCGTATGTTCATGAATAGGTGTATCTCGCTGATTTACACATTCTAGGCGTAAATCAGCGATCATGCCCCTAGCGGCCGGCCAAAATAGAAAGCTAAGATACGACGGCACAGGCAGTCTGTTTGTGAATCTAGCTACAAATCTGACCATATCCTTAGTCAGCAATGTTATCTTTGATGCAGGTAGTTATTCTTACCTTCTTTATATATTTAAAAATATGTAGCAACATTGTGACTGTTAGGCATCGAGGTTTGGGGCTGAGTAGAAGTATTTTAACAGGTTCAAAGAATGAAAGGTTTGAGAACTGATTGCAGTTCTGTATATAATTATTTGGGACTTAATGCTAAACTCCAGGCCAATATCTAAAAACACATATGAAATACATATACAGGAGTTGTCTTACCTGCCAATGATTTTGCATTTTTATTCATTCAGTTGTGATATTGACACAGCTTTACAAATTGAACCTTTGCCCAGGCTATTCACATTAAATTGTTAATATAGTCCGTCAGTCAATACCTATGAAGACAGAACGAGGAGGGGGGAAGGTGTATAAGCTGCCTATAGTGTGTTAATAGACTCAGGATCGAGCCTGCCTGAGTCCCTCATAGCGAGCAGATTGCCTGCCTCCACTTGGAGAAAGGGAAGAGCCAATAGCACCAGTGGAGGACCCCAGGTTCAGGGCCACTCTCTGCAAAAACCATTGCACAAAGCAGGCAAGTATAAAACTGTTGGTTATTAATTAAAAAAATGACTAAGTAAAAATACTACAATGATGAAGTTAGATTTGAGGCAAAATTATAGTGCAGCCTATACAGAATAATATTTTCATACTAGGTATAGTTTTACTTACCACTAGGTTATTTGCACAGGATTCCAAGGTGCTCAGGGTAATGGTAAAAATCACCACTGCAGGAAATGTGTTATTGTTTATAAATCCTCTGCAGTGAGCGTCTCCATGTTTTCCATTAAGTGATAAGTCACTTTCTGAATAACCAGAAAAGAGAACTGTGCAAAAGTTTATCTTCATTGTAATTGTCTGCACTCCACAGTAGACGTTGATATCTCTTTCAGCTGAAAATGAAAAAATATATACTGGTTGTTGTGGAATTTTCTAAAATTGTAAACTGAAATTTGTTGCAGTAATCTGAAATGTAAGCTATAACTAATAACTTATAACAGACATTTTAAGAAATATACTGCATTTGTAAATGTACATATCAAGTATGGCTGTCTTAAGCCTTAAACAGACCCAGAAGAAAAGAACAGTTTTTCAGATCTACACTAACTTGCTAAAAGGGGATTTATGAAAATATATGTTAAAACTGCTCTCATGCAGTGTGGGGATTGTGTTTTATAGCTACACACTCTTCTCCCCTCACCCTTACAAAGCTTTTAAATAAGGATGAGCCCAATGTTCGAGTCAAGCGTAAGTTGGGGAGGATGTCCCCATGTTGATGGGGACAAGGGCCTTAGCCCCACAACCCCTGCCCGGCGGTTGTGGGGGTCTGTGTGCAAGGGGGCTTATCGGAATCTGGAAGCCCCCTTTAACAAAGGGAACCCCTACATCCTGCCCCCCATGTGAATTGATAACGGGGTATATTATAGCCCTACCATTTCACAAAAAATTGTAAAAGGTAAGATAAGGGTCTTATGGATTTTTGGGGGAACCACTATGCCATTTTTTTTTGGTGCGGGGTTCCCCTTAAAATACATACCAGACCTGAAGGGTCTGGTAATGAACTGGGGGGGGAACCCATGCCGTTTTTTTCAATGACTTTTATCTGTATTGCCGGAACCCGACAATTCATTATAGCCGCGAGTAGTTTCATATGACTTTTTTTGTTTAGAAATGTTATATTGTGCAGGGACTGTTCTAAACACAGGAAAAATGCGCCACTTTACAGACATACTATAGACACCCCCAGGTATGATATTTCACTTTTATTGTTTCACTTTAAGCATTATTAAAATCACTGCTCCCGAAAAAATCCCAATAAGTGTATATTGATTAGTTTGCACAAAAGTTATAATGTCTACAAGCTAGTTATGGAAGTTTTATTTATTTAAATTTGTTTACTAGTATTGGCGGCAATCAGCGACTTATATCGGGACTGCGATATTGCGGCGGACAAATCGGACACCTAACTGACACTTTTGGTAACCAGTAATATTAATCCAGTGATCTGTGATAAAAATATGCACTGTAACATACAAAGTACTGCATATTTGTTAAGGAGTGGTTGGCAATGTCTGCTTTTGCCAATCAACTTCACACATATATCATGACTCCATAATGTAGTGATGCAAAGCATGACTATGAGGGCGTAGTGTGCTAGGCTTGGCATGGAGTTTTGAAAAGATTTTCTCTATTTATATATATATATATATATATATATATATATATATATATATATATATACACACACAGTATCTCACAAAAGTTGGTACACCCCTCACATTTTTGTAAATATTTAATTATATCTTTTCATGTGACAAGCCTCTTAGTGTCCACCTGTGTTATAGGAGGAGTCCATTAGTTCTCCCATATAGAGGACTGTATTTCTCCCATAGTTTAAAGGAGCTGGATCTTTCATTCTATGGATAGCTTGGGACCCACTGATATTGGGGTACCTTGACGTAGTAGTGGGCCTAGCAGTACATGGTCATATGGTGTAACTAATGCCCATATTTTCTGAATATGCTCAGGTGTTTTTAAATGGCATTTCAGGAGTTAAAGTTATGTAATTTGTGTATGTGTGCACTGTAATCTTCTTTTTTTTCTTTTAACACTGAAGAAATTACACTTTGCTGCAATGTAAAGTAGTGAGTGTAAATTTTCTGTCCACTCGAAAATTACACACACACAGCCATTAATGTCTAAACATTAATATCCCCCCCCCCAGTGTCATGTAGTGTTACAAGGTCTCAGGTGTGAATGGGGAGCATATGTGTTAAATTTGGTGTTATCACTCTCATGCTCTCATACTAGTCACTGGAAATTCAACATGGCACCTCATGGCAAAGAACACTAGAATGATCTGAACGAAAATTGTTCCTCAAGTAAAAGATGGGTCTTCAAAATACGGCCATGTTGTTCAGGAACTACAATTCCCATCATGCCTAGTCATGTCTGTGAATGTCAGTGTGTTACAATGCCTCATGGGATGTGTAGTTCTACAACAGATGGAGGGCCATAGTTTGAGGATCCCTGGCTCAGGCTATAAGAAGATTGCCAAGACCCTGAAACTGAGCTGTAGCATGGTGGATAAGACATGCAGCAGTTTAACAGGACAGGTTCCACTCAGAACAGGCCTTGCCATGGTCAACCAAAGAAGTTGAGTGCACATTCTCAGCGTCCTATCCAGAGCTTTTCTTTGGGAAATATGCATATGATTGCTGCCAGCATTACTGCAGAGGTTGAAGGGGTGGGGGGGATCAGCCTGTCAGTACTCAGACCGCACACTGCATCAAATTGGTTTGAATTGCTATCATCATAGAAGGAAGCCTCTGTTAAAGATAATGCACAAGAAAGCCCACAAACAGTTTGCTGAAGACAAGCAAACCAAAGACATGGATTATTGGAACCATGTCCTGTGGTCTGATGAGACCAAGATAAACGTATTTGGTTCAAATGGTGTCAAGCGCGTGGTGGCAACCAGGTGAGGAGTACAAAGACAAGTGTGTCTTGCCTACAGTCAAGCATGGGGGTGGGAGTGTCAGGGTCTGGGGCTGCATTAGTGCTGCCAGCACTAGGGAGCTACAGTTCATTGAGGGAACCATGAATGCCAACATGTTATGTGAAGAAGGGTTTTGAAGAAGCACAATGTATGTATGAAATGTTGTCACCCCTTGGTCCATTGTTTTAGTCCTGGTGGCATTCTTTCAATAAACCTGTTGGATGGATGTTGGTGTGCAGCTAATTTTTCTCACTTGATATACATGTTCACGGTTGTGAGTCGGAGCAGCGATTTGTCTCATTTCTCCTGTACTGTGACATACTGAAGCAGAGCATGATTCCCTCCCTTCGGAGACAGGTCTGCAGGGCAGTATTCCAACATGATAGTGACCCCAAACACACCTCCAAGAAGACCACTGCCTTGCTAAAGAAACTGAGGGTAAAGGTGATGGACTGGCCAAGCATGTCTCCAGACCTAAACCCTATTGAGCATCTGTGGGGCATCCTCAAAACGGAAGGTGGAGGAGCGCAAGGTCTCTAACATCCACCAGCTCCATGATGTTGTCATGGAGGAGTGGAAGAGGACTCCAGTGGCAACCTTATAAATAAAAAAAATCGCAGAGGTGATCAAATACCACCAAAAAAATATGTACATTTTGTTTGGGTGCAACGTCGCACGACCACGCAATTGTCAGAACGACGCAGTGCCCTATCGCAAAAACGATCAGGTCAGGAAGGGGGTAAATTATTCTGGGGCTAAAGTGGTTAATTGAACAAGCTTAAGTTAGAAACTAATTGGCTACCAAGCCCAGCTGCAACAGATTTTGCACTCTCGTTTTAGTAAATAAACCCCAGATTGTTTGTAGTATAATTAGGGTATTTTCACTCAAAGTGTGAACTTAATTTGTTCACCATTTTGGAAGTTCACTCTGATGCACTATGTGTGATATTTCTTGCTTATAAAGCACATGTTTTGTGAATTATTGCACAAATGTTTTTTCACTGAGATTCTTAATGAGTTTTACATTTTCTATGATTGAAAATAAAATAATCTGTTTTACTATAGTTCTTTGCAGCTACTGCTTTTGTAGAAGTTACTCATTTATTTCACACCAAGGATGGATACCATATACATTTATATATTTGTTGAGTGAAGCTTTCCCATGTTTCTTAATTTTCTTTATTTTAAATCCTAACCTTAAAAAGTTTCCAGATAAATACTGGTAGCTGCTTTTTTAAATAATGAGTTTTTCTGTGTGCTTTGTTTTTTTTGTGGCCTTCTGCTAATTGGGTAATATCTATATATCAACAGAAAGCATATGCTTCCTGCACAACCTTTGCTTCTAAAATGTCTCATTCTTGATAAAGAAAATTGAGTTGCCCGGGTGATAAGCTTTCTACATCAGTATTTGTATTCCTGTGAAGCACATTCAGGAGTACTTATCTGCAGTGCGAGGATCTGTCATATTCTTTTCTGTCACAAGACAAGCGCCTATTTCAGCCATGTTTGCATATTGTTTTTAGGTTCATGTTTGATTTATTATCAGATTTCTTTAATAATTATACATATACACATGTGTAGGATATTTTCTGATTAGCAATATTAGTATCGCTTTATCCATTTCTTTAAGACATCAAGCTTCATATTGTTGATGAAATGGTTCATCAGAATGTTTAAAATCCTAAATCAAGCATTCCAACAAGTAATATATACATCAAATAATGCATATTAATATTTTATATTCCCATTTTGATCCAGACTGCCAGTGTGCTTTTTTTAAGATAAAGTTTGCTGTTTACATAACTCAGTGGGGTGATTTCACTGTTCACTTCAATCAACCAATCAAATGTGCACAGTCCTGTTTTTTTTTTTTTCTCTCTGGCATTCCAAGTCAAAACTGTTTCATATCATATTTTCTGTCTACTATTACATCATATATACTAAATTTTACATAGTAAACCTACAGTATGCAAAGTGAGCATTTACTCTGCTAATTGAACAGCCTCTACTTTTTTAGTTATTAACCCTAGTCAATTCCACCCTAATTTGCATACACACAAGTGAATTGGTCAAAGCAATAATTTATCACTTTGACAAATCCCTTATTAGACAGCTCAATCCTAAATTCCAATCATATAAACCACAGCCTTAAAAGTAGCTGTAATCTCTCTTTAATTAACCCATATTGTTCTGGTAATTGACACGTATTACATGTTAACTTGTAAAACAAATAAAAACAAACAAAATATGAATGACAATAAAACAAAAGTGTGTAAAAAAAATAAATCATAAATGTTTACAAGCTAAATGTTTACAAAATAAAAATAACTCCCAAATCATTTAGGATTCACTTTAATATCAATGAAGATTACATCAAAAAACTTTTATTTAGTTGTGTCCGCTATTAATCCATGTAAATTCACTATAATATTTAATATATACATCAACAGGTTTAGCTGATGTGGCGACTTGCCAAATCGGAATGTCTAATAATACCTCCTACTTTAAATATATAAAAAACTGAAATACAATGAAATTTTACACTATCCTTTAATGTCTATCTTATTTAAGTATGGAGGGATTGGTGCACTTTACTTTAGATAGTTGTGCAAAGGCATCTGAATGCAAAGTTAGCAGCAACTGTATACCTATCTATTTGAAATCAAATTCAATTTTTATTGCTTGGAATAAAGATATTTAATTTGCAAAGACCTTAATTGCCCTTGTGTATGAATACGGTAGGTCAGCTTGTCTAAGTCCACCTGTTAAAGAATGATGTGCCATGTCGCAAAATATTATTTCTGGGTGCATGCCAGCTTCACATGGGAAGGTCTCTAATTTAAATGTATCCCCCACTGGGTTTTAATAAGTGATTTATCTATATGATTTAGAGAGAAGTACTACAACAGGGAACATTTCAGACATCTCCTGATTTATACATACAATCCCAGTTAAGTCACCTTGTTATCACTAACCAAGTGCAAGCACCATGCTAAAGTATAAACCTTGCTGTCTAATATAGAGTATGTATACTGTATAATATATGTATAAGGCTAAATGTAAGGGAAAAAAGCAATTAGTTTGAACTACTTGTTCTACTGTAAAGGAGAAAAGTCAGATATAGGAAAGACGAGTACATTTTGGCAAACTTGATTATTCTGTAAATTTGCAAATTTTTTACAACATTTTTGATTTTTATTTGACAAAATTGCCCCCTAATTTTTCTTTACAGCACTGCTTTAATACGTCTGATTTCCTTTTGGGGTTATGTATATGTTTGGGGTCCCAACATTGAACCTTGGGGTACACGAGTAATACCCTTAGCCCTGACATGTGCAATTCCTTTCAGTCCAAATCTAAATTCAGACAAATTTTTGGTTATTCGGATGTATCAGAATCTCCAATTGACAACAGTAACAAATTTCTTTGAAAGGTGTTTAGTTTATTCATTTTCTGTGAGTTCCAAATGTTCAGAATGATTCAAATTCTGATCGGTCGAAAAATGATCGACCGATTAAAATTCTGTGTGAAAGATAGCTGGTTGTTAAGGAGCATGCTGAGAAGCCGGCCGCTGTGTCCTTCACAACCGATGACTCATCAGCAGCCAGCTGGCTTCCCATTGACAGCTTAATGTAAACAGAATTGATGGCAAATACAAATTCAGAAAAGTGTGGGGTCCCCTCTTATTCATACCAGGCCCTTATCCAAGCATGCAGCCTGGCAGGCCAGGAAGGGGGGGACAAATGAGAACCCCTGTAAGAGAACTGTCAGTGCACTCAGGGCGCACGCACATGCGCACAAGGAACTCAGTGGACTGCAGATGCGCCAATGCGCATGCACGGAGGAGCGCGCACATCCGCGGGAGCGCATCCACGCCTTCTCTTGGCGCCAGATGGCCTATTTAAGGAACGGACTGATCCCATCTAGTGCTGACAGATCTCAGCTGTTCCGGTACCTGTATCCTGTGTTTACCTGCCTGTTACTGAACCTTGGCCATCCCTAACCCTGCTACTGGATTTCGCTACACTTCTGATTATCGGTTCCTGAACTCGGCTCCCTACTCTGACCTTGCTTCTGCCTGATGACTTTGCACCTTGCTGCCCATCTGTTACTGAACCCGGCTATCCGTGTGACTACGCTCCCGTCTCCCGTTTGGCTCTACTCTGCTTCCCGGGTATCTGAAACTCTGTGCCTGTGACCTGCTGCGACATTCTGCCTTCCAAGAATCGCATCATCTGCTTCAGGCTTCCAGAGCTTCATCTGCAGGCACTTGTGTCCCTCCGGACCCTTGATTTCCCCTGTCTCCATTCTCAGCGGGACCAGGGCCGGAGATTCAAGAGAGGCTGACCTCATCACTTCAGACTCCTTCCAGATATGTGACAACCCCCTTCCTGGACCATACCAGGCTCACAAGCCGTCAACATGGGGGATGATTTGGAGCAGGGGGCCCCACCAAAGCACCTCATCCCCATGTTGGGCCTCTTCTCCACAACCCTGGTCCAGCAGTTGTGGGCCTCTGCGGGTGGGGGCTTATCGGAATCTGGAAGCCCCTTTTAACAAGGGTGCCCCCAGATCCAAGGCCTCGCATGTAAAACAGTACCACTACTCATTCACCAAAAAGTGCTCAAAGGGTTAATAAAAACACAACAGCACTTAATGACCTTGTAAAAAAGAAACATAACAATACCGACCTGAGCAGGGGAAAAAATACGGCGAACAGCTAGGACACTTTTGACATTATTTTGGGACCATTGACATTTTATACAGCGATCAGAGCTGAAAATAGCCACTGATTACTGTATAAATGTCACTGGCAGGGAAGGGGTTAAACACTAGGGGCAATCAAGGGGTTAAATGTGTTCCCTGGATGTGTTCTAACTGTAGAGGGGATGGGCTCACTACAACATGACAGAGATCACTGCTTCCGAAGACAGGGAGCAGTAGATCCCTGTCATGTTGCTAGGCAGAACAGGGAAAAGCCTGTTCTGCCTCTCCTCACTGCAATTGCAAGCCGCCGGTGAACATTTGAGGGGACCCGGGGCACCTGCTAGGTTGGAATTTACAAGGGATGTACGCGTACGCCCTTTTGCCTGCCTGTGCCATTCTGACAACATAAATCAGCATGCGGTGGTCGGCATGTGGTTAAATAAGGTAAAGTGGAGCACAATATTCAGATGTGTGTTTTAATTATCCAAAATGGGCCCTGGATCCACTCATGTTTTAAAGCAGCCATGCCCAATGCCCTTTGAAGATGGCTGCTGTTTTCCAGAAACTCCAATATGCGGAAAATCCCATCACAAATGAACAGGTGTCCACATTGAAATACCCCCTTCCTGTGACAACTCTAACATTTTAAATTGCCCTTGGTACTGGAGGCTGTGGTCACTAAAACAAACAGAAGGGCTGAATGGGTCAAAAAATGTGTTTTTACTGGGAAGCTGCTTACACAATACCTTGATACAAGTGTGATAGTACAGTTCCCTGTCCTGGTAATGGTCGCCCAGGATTCTCAAATAGGCAGGGTGAGGGGCTCCAGGGATATTTAATGTGGAGGAATCTGTTTGATCAGTTTCCTCCAAAGTTTGTAAAATCCACTTGGGGACCTGGAGCCCGGAGATTCCATAGCGATATGGGTGGGATGGAATCTCCAATCCTGGGACCGGGTTTTGGAAACAGCCAGGAGTCTGGCTGGTTGATTGAGCAGGTGGGTCCTGGGCTTACAGCAGAGTCAGGAACAGGGTTCTGGGCTCCACCATCCCAAGGAGTCCAGGCAAGCAAGGGAGAAGCATGCATTACTGCATGGTATAGACCGAGGGCCAAAAGCTGTGGGCTGAATAGCACGGAAGCTGAGAGAAGATAGTGATTGTACGGGAACTTTGGTACATGACCAAGAGGGCTGAAGCGTAAAGCCTAAGCGGCAGTATTTCTGAAGAGAGACAGGTGGCTCTGCATTTTCGGTTGATTATTACTTTATTGCTGTAGCAACTTGAAACCCCCTGCGTGGGAATGCTGGATGAACGTTTTTTCTTTCTTTTAATAAAAGTGGGTCAACAAACCCTTAAAAAGCACAACTGACGTGGACTCACTGGTATGCTCTACAGTGTAAAGTCTACACAGATGCTAAATAACCCTCAACATTACACAAGATATACCATAAATGCAAAACGAACGTGTCACTATAACGTACTGTAAATTATAAATAAGCAATAAATCCCATACATAAAAAGCATATATGTATGTGAAATATGTCATATAAATGCCAAAATTTGTGTCAATTAAAGGCTTGACTAGGGTTTAAACACTTCCATACTTTATTCAAAAATACAAAAACAATGTTTTGGCTTTATATATGAATTAAAAAAAAATCATATCTAAATTTTAGATATTTTGGAAAGTGAGAAAAAGGGTGCATGTGAAAAAAAAATTATACGTATTAACAATTTTCTGGCAGCTTACGTGAAAATGGAGAAATTTTCCAGTTGCAACCTTGAGTTGTGACAAGACTATACATTTGCAGGTGCACCTTACATATCTTACAAATGTCAAACTATAATAAATATATGGCATTACTGTACAGCAGTTCCAGAGAGGATGTTAAAAAGCCAAAAAGAGAAATATCATTGGTAACCACAAAAGGTAACTTTTATAGCATTTTATTACAATCATAAACACAGGCATGACATGTGAATGTATATGGACAAGGAGAGAAAATCTGTAACCTATTCAAGCAAAGCTAAAAAAAAAATCCTGGCTAGCAGAAAACTATTTATACAAGCATAAAGGCTACTTTTTATACATCGATAAAATATATATATATATATATATATATATATATATATATATATATATATATATATATATATACACACACGCACACACAGTATCTCAAAAAGTGAGTACACCCCTCAGATGTGACAACACTGAAGAAATTACACTTTGCTACAATGTAAAGTAGTGAATTTACAATATTGTATAACAGTGTAAATTTGCTATTCCCTCAAAATAACTCAACACACAGCCATTAATGTCTAAACCGCTGGCAACAAAATTGAGCACACCCCTGTGAAAATGTCCAAGTTGGGTCCAAAATGTCAATATTTTGTATGGTCACCATTATTTTCCAGCACTGCCTTATCCCTCTTGGGTATGGAGTTCACAAGAGCTTCACAGTCTGGAGTCCTCTTCCACTCCTCCATGAGGACAACATAAAGCTGGTGGATGTTAGAGACCTTGCGCTCCTCCACCTTCCATTTGGAGATGCCCCACATTGGCATTCATGGTTCCCTCAATAAACTGTCGCTCCCGGTGCCAGCAGGACTCGTGCAGCCCCAGACCATGACACTCCCACCACCATGCTAGACAGTAGGCAAGACACACTTGTCTTTGTACTCCATCGGGTTGCTACCACACACACTTGACACCATGTGAACTAAATAAGTTTATCTTGGTCTCATCAGACCACAGAACATGGTTCCAGTAATCCATGTCTTTAGTCTGCTTGTCTTCTGCAAACTGTTTGCAGGCTTTCTTGTGCATCATCTTTAGATCTTTGTTGACAGCTATGTAGATCAATTTGATGCAGTGTGCGGCGTATGGTCTGAGCACTGACTGACAGGCTGACCCCCACCTTTTCAACCTCTGCTGGCAGCACTCAGACAACCTCTGGATATGATGCTGAGCATGTGCACTCAACTTCTTTGGTCAACCATGGCAAGGCATGTTCTTAGTGGAACCTGTCCTGTTAAACTGCTGTATGGTCTTACCCACCGTGCTATAACTCAGTTTTAGGGTCTTGGCAACCTTCTTATAGCCTTGGTCATTTTTTATGTAGAACAACAATTCTTTTTTTCAGATCCTCAGAGAGTTCATTGTCATGAGGTGCCATGTTGAATTTCCAGTAACCAGTATGAGAGAGTGATAACACCACTAAGGATGAGCCGAACACCCCCCTGTTGGTTCGCATCAGAACTTGCGAACACACCAAATGTTTGTGTGAACTTTAGAACCCCGTTAAAGTCTATGGGACTCGAACATTTGAAATCTAAAGTGTTAATTTTTAAAGGCTAATATGCAAGTTAGTGTCCTAAAAAGTGTCGTGGGACCTGGGTCCTGTCCCAGGAAACATGTATCAATGCCAAAAAAGTTTTAAAAACAGACGTTTTTTCAGGAGCAGTGAATTTAATAATGCTAAAAGTGAAGCAATAAAAGTGTAATATTACTTTAAATGTCGTACCTAGGGGGGGGTGTAAAGTCAGCATGTGAAAAAGTTTCCCGTACATAGAACTGTCCCTGCACAAAGTGTAATTTCTGAAAGAAAAAAAGGCATTTAAAACCAGCTTTGCGGCTCTAATGAATTGTCGGCTCTGGCAATTCAGAGATGATTCATTCATAAAAAATAAAAATAAAAAAGCTGGGGGTCCCCCCAAATTCCATTAACAGGCCCTTCAGGTCTGATATGGATATTAAGGGGAACCCCGCCGTCAATTTAAAAAAAAAATACGTGGGGTTCCCCCAAAAATCCACACCAGACCCTTATCCGAGCACGTTAACCTGGCCGGCCGCAGAAAAGAGGGGGGGACAGAGTGCGGCCCCCCCTATCCTGAACCGCACCAGGCTACATGCCCTCAACATGGAGAGGATGTCCCCATGTTGATGGGGACAAGGGCCACAACCCTTGCCCGGTGGTTGTGGTGGTCTGCGGTCGGGGGGCTTATCAGAAAGAATCTGGAAGACCCCTTTAATAAAGGGGACCCACAGATCCTGGCCCCCCTATGTGAATTGGTAATGGGGTACACTGTACCTCTACCATTTCACAAAGGAAGTGTAAATAGTTAAAAAAAAAAACGTAGAAAAAAATCCTTTATTAATTTAAAAAAAAAATCCAGCGATGTGAATCCACTCTCAGCCCGGCCCCCCACTCCAACGTTGTCTTCTATCCTGCTACGGATGATCTCTCCAGCGACGGGTGATCAGCGGTCCAGTCCAGCAATGAGAAGATCCATCCGTCCAGAGCGCAGCAGGCGAGCTCCTCTCTCCGCTGGACACAGCCCAGCGGAATGACGCGCTGGAGCTGTGACATTTCTTATATAGGGGAAGCGGCCACCCGTCACATGACCCCGCCCCCTCTGACGCACGTCACTGGAAAAGCCCGGTATTTCCCGGTCTTTCCCAGTGAAGTACGAGGGTGCGTCAGAGGGGGCGGGGTCACGTGACGGGTGGCCACTTCCCCTATATAAGAAATGTCACAGCTCCAGCGCGTCATTCCGTCATTTCTACGGTGTCTGTGTTTTTTGTTTTTTTTACTATTTACACTTCCTTCGTGAAATGGTGGAGGTACAGTGTACCCCATTACCAATTCACATAGGGGGGCCAGGATCTGGGGGTCCCCTTTGTTAAAGGGGTCTTCCAGATGCTGATAAGCCCCCCGCCCGCAGACCCCCACAACCACCGGGAAAGGGTTGTGGGGATGAGGCCCTTGTCCCCATCAACATGGGGACATCCTCCCCATGTTGAGGGCATGTGGCCTGGTGCGGTTCAGGAGAGGGGGGCCGCACTCTGTCCCCCCCTCTTTTCTGCGGCCGGCCAGGTTAACATGCTCGGATAAGGGTCTGGTGTGGATTTTTGGGGGAACTCCATGCCATTTTTTTTTTATTTGGGGTGGAGTTCCCCTTAAAATCCACACCAGACCTGAAGGGTCTGGTATGGATATTTGGAGGGAACCCCATGTCATTTTTTTTTTAAATTGACGGCAGGGTTCCCCTTAATATCCATTACCCCAGCTTTTTTATTTTTATTTTTTATGAATGAATCACCTCTGCATTGCCAGAGCCGACAATTCATTAGAGCCGCAAAGCCGGTTTTAAATGCCTTTTTTTCTTTCAGAAATGACACTTTGTGCAGGGACAGTTCTATGTATGGGAAACATGCGATATTTCACATGCTGAATTTACACCCCCCCTAGGTACGAAATGTAAAGTAATATTACACTTTTATTGTTTCACTTTTAGCATTATTAAATTCACTGCTCCTGAAAAAACGGCTGTTTTTAAAACTTTTTTTGCATTGATACATGTTTCCTGGGACAGGACCCAGGTCCCCAAACACTTTTTAGGACAATACATTTCATATTAGCCTTTAAAATTAACACTTTAGATTTCTCCCATAGACTTTAACAGGGTGTTCCGCAGCTTTTCGAATTTGCTGCGAACACCCCTAATTGTTAGTTTTTCGGCGAACAGGCAATGTTCGAGTCGAACATGAGTTTGACTCGAACTCGAACCTCATCCCTAAACACCACATTTAACACACATACTCCCCATTCACACCTGAGACATTGTAACACTAACGAGTCACATGACACCTGGGAGGCAAAATGGCTAATTGGGCCCAATTTGAACTTTTTCACTTAGGGGTGTACTCACTTTTGTTGCCAGCGGTTTAGAAATTAATGGCTGTGTGTTCAGTATTTTTAAGGGGACAGCAAATGTACACTGTTATACAAGCTGTACACTCACTACTTTACTTTGTAGCAAAGTGTAATTTCTTTAGTGTTGTCACATGAAAAGATATAATAACATATTTTTAAAAATTTGAGGGGTGTACTCACTTTTTGTCCATGCCCTGGTGTGGTTGGTTTGCAATAGGAAAGCAGGGGACTGGCAAGGATCACCAGGTATTTCACACAAAGGAAGCAATGCAAAGAGGACAGGATACCTTTTAATACAAGTACATAGTAACGAAGACGCATATGAGAAATCTGAAATATTGTTGTAACATTTACTTTAACATTAAATGAAATAATGGTGTTGCATCTTAATGTATTATCCACACACACTGGTGCACTGGCTAGGATTTAAGGGGGTCCTTTTTTAGGAGATATTCTCTCAAAGAACTCCCCCAATATGTAAGCTCATGTGGGCAGATATCAACATAAGAGGGGGGCACACTTGCTGCTCCTTTGCTACGTAAATATGAGCCTGCATGCATGTAGTCCTGTTTTTTTGAGGGTGGGACACACTTTTATTTTGTATTTTATCTTTGCACTCATAAAACAATGGTATTCACTTGCACCCATCTCATACTAAGGTTGATAGAGCTTTTCTGTGGTAAGTATTCGGCTAATGACTGCATTCCTCACAGGTCACAGAGAGACACAGAGATTAGGGGATTTGCTGTAGAATACAAATTTTATCGTACACTGTGAGTAGGAAGCTAACTATTTCCAATAATCGGCACATTTTTTTAATCAATAGGTTCTATTCTGCAAAAATTTAAGAAGTATAGTGAGCCTGAACAAAGCGTGAGGAAATTATTATTATGGGACTTAGCAGTGATTTCATAAGCCAGGTGGTAAATCTGACACGAAGAGTAGGATGTACAGTGCATGCACAGGATCTTAGGCAAGTGAAGCTAAGAGATGACAAGGTGCTTTTTAAAGATAACAAATCCTTTAAGAGAAGAGCTTACCGTCGCTCGCTGCATTGCGGGCTGACAATTTGCAACTGATCATAAAAATAATAATATAGGTACTATTTTATGGATACAACTCCTGGGGACTAATTGAAATTTAAAAGATGTGGCTGTGTTTGGTTGTTCTTCAATTCACCTGGTATTCACCTACCCCTGAGTAGGGATGAGCCGAACACCCCCCCCCGTTCGGTTCGCACCAGAACCTTCGAACAGACCGAACGTTTGCGCGAATATTTAGAACCCCATTGACGTCTATGGGACTCGACCGTTCGAATTCAAAAGTGCTCATTTTAAAGCCTAATATGCAAGTTATTGTCGTAAAACGTCTTTGAGAACCCGGGTCTTGCCCCAGGCAACATGTATCAATGGAAAAAAGTTTAAAAAACGGTCGTTTTCAGGAGTAGGACTTTCTTCACAGGAAAACTATAGACACCCAGCAGGTACAATATTTAATGGAATTTTTCATATTTTTTTTTTAAATTTAAGCATCATTAAAATCACTGCTCCTGCATATTGTACCTGCTGGGTGTCTATAGTATGCCTGTGATAACGTCTTTAAATAGCACAATCACCTGCCTGCCAGTAAATTAGGAAGAACTATACAGCTAAGCTATACAGTGTATAAATATATGTACAACACCTGGGATGTATATATATCCTCTACACACTGTAACATTACCTGACTAGCCTGCCTGCCTGCTCTATCTACCTGCAAAAAATTACACTCTCTCTGTCTCCCTCTGTTAACTGCCGCAACACACTACACAAGGCCTCCCTGCAGGCGGCCTTTTATAGTGTGGGGCGTGTACTAAACCCCCCTGAGCCATAATTGGCCAAAGACACCCTAAATTAAGTAATCAACTTTGACAACATCTCTCAATAAAATAGTTTAATGGGTCATTTCTAGTTAATGAATGCATTTTAACAGCTTGTATGTTTTTGGTAGAAAGGAATTCCACATTTCCTATCAATTTCTTCAGTAAATTATAATAATTTTATTGGCTTTAACTAATTCACCCAGATGAAAAGCCCAGAGCAAGATGAAATATGGAGTTCAAAAGCACACATATACTAAATACATGTAAAATACATGAAAAAAAGATTTCACTTTCATATAATTAAACAAGCATTTGTGGCAGCTTAAAAGATAGATTTAAAGCTGAAAGAACAAAAATACAGAGCAGTGTGTACAGTGGCTTCACTAGGGGTTGGTGTCACCTGGTGCGGTAAAATATGGTGTCACCCCCCCCCCCCCCCATAACCATTTCCAAATATTTTTTACCCTACTGTTTGCTCTCTGTTCTCCTTTCTTCCCCTTTTCTCTCTCTCCCTATCCATTTTTCTTGTTCGTTCTATCCCTTCTTCTTTCTCTCCATTTTTCTTTGTCCCCTCCCCCCACCTCTCTTTCTCCAGGACCGGAATTCACATCTCAGGAGCCTATAGGCCAGGGGCGTACCTAGAGCATTTGGCACCCGGGGCGGATCCAATATCTGGCACCCCCCCACGTTAAAATGTAAAAACACCCCACTGTGCCCCCTGCATACCTCAGCATCCTTGAATATCTCTTTGTTACTAGTGTGTACCCCTCTCCACAACTGCACCTCTGGACCCCTTTACATTACACAGCCACCTGCACCTCTTTACATTACACAGCCTCCTGCACCACTGGACCCCTTTACATTACACAGCACTCTGCACCTCTGGACCCCTTTACATTACACAGCACCCTGCATCACTAGACCCCTTTACATTACACAGCACCCTGCACCACTAGACCCCTTTACATTACACAGCCCCCTGCACCACTGGACCCCTTTACATCACATAGCCCCCTGCACCACTGGACCCCTTTACATCACATAGCCACATGCCCCTCTGGACCCCTTTACATTACACAGCACCCTGCATCACTAGACCCCTTTACATTACACAGCCCCCTGCACCACTGGACCCCTTTACATCACATAGCCCCCTGCACCTCTGGACCCCTTTACATTACACAGCCCCCTGCACCACTGGACCCCTTTAAAATTACACAGTGCCCTGCATCACTGCACCCCTTTACATTACACAGCACCCTGCATCACTGGACCCCTTTACATCTCATAGCCCCCTGCACCTCTGGAACCTTTTACATTACACAGCACCCTGCATCAATGCACCCCTTTTACATTACACAGCACCCTGCATCCCTTTACATCACATAGCCCCCTGCACCTCTGGACCCTTTTACACTACACAGCCCTGTGCACCCCTTTACATTACACAGCACCCTGCATCACTAGACCCCTTTACATTACACAGCCCTCTGCACCCCTTTACATCACATAGCCCCCTGCACCACTGGACCCCTTTACATTACACAGCACCCTGCATCACTAGACCCCTATACATCTCATAGCCCCCTGCACCTCTGGACCCCTTTACATTATAAATAAATAAAAAGCCCAAGGGAATTCTTTTGGACACATTTAAAGGTATTGCAATTTTGATTTGCTTGTTTACATCCAAAAGACAAATTAACAACATTGACCTTCCACCACTAGCCTGGTGGTGGCCACACATAAAGTTTGGGGATTGGTTACTTTCCATCCTAATATATATATATATATATATATATATATATATATATATATATATATATATATATATATATATATAATTTTGAACAGAGAGCAATATGAAGTCAATATATATATATAATCAGCGCCATAATACTAATAAATTACTCCTATAATAACGTGAGAAAAAAAAGCAACAAATTTAACCCTCTGAGTGTCTACACAGCTGCTGAACACTTATAGTGATACACCACACCTACTGCAATTATTTATATATATATATATATATATATATATATATATAATGGCAAAAATAAATTCAGACCTACAATCCTTAAATATTATATTAAATATGAGTTACTGTGTCCTGCTAATGTCAGAGAGCTGGAGATTTTATACTAGCAGAATGGAAACTGGGGGCCAGATCCTCAAAAGAGATACGCAGGCGGTTCTGCTGTTCCGCCTGCGTATCCCTGTTTCTATCTTTGGAACTGATCCACAGAATCAGTTTCCAAGAGATAGACAGAAGATCCGACATGTGTAAGGGAATGCCGTCGAAATGCCGCTTCGGGTATGCAAATTAGCACTTACGGAGATCCACAAAGCTTTTCAGCTTCGTTTTTTTTCTCCGTAAGTATTAAGGTGTAAAATTAGGGCTGCTTTTACAAAGTGTAAACTGTTTACACCTTGTAAAAGCAGACCCTTCTTACCCGCGACGCTGTTATTTTTTTTTTCTTTTTTCCCGCCGTATCTTTTTTTTTTCCCGACGCAATTTTTTTGACCTGGCGCGATTCACGAAGCTCGGCGTAACGTAATTTCGCGCTATGCCTGTCGGGAAAATGATGTCACGAGCATGCGCAGTACGTCCGGCGCGGGAGCGCGCCTAATTTAAATGGGACTCGCCCCATTTGAATTGGGAACGCCTTGCACCGGCCTGATTTAAGTTACACAGCCGAAAATTTCTAGGTAAGTGCTTTGTGGATCGGGCACTTAGGTAGAAATTTTGCGGCAGTGTAACTTAAATCAGAATATTTAAGTTACGGCGGCTCTTTGTGGATCTGGCCCTGAAATCTTATAAGAACACAGGAAAGGATAAACATGTACATTTTTTGTACTTTAGCTATGTGTTGGAATACAAGTTCAGTAAAACCGTTTCAGGTGAAAACTTTATATTATATTCCATAGTAATATTGTTATATAAATATTTACTTTTCATCAATAAGTATATATTTTTTAACAATACTACCACATGTGTAGATGAGAATCTGATTCAGCTTGACATCTCCAACAAAAGAACCTTAAAGTAAAACCAAAGGCAAAATGTTTTGTTTAGTTTTGGATAGAGGGGAGAGGGATTAGTACGCTTGCCAGTTTTTTTTGCTGCCTGTGCCCCCCGTTAAGGAGATTCACAATCTCCATTTGTCCTGTTTACTATCATTATTGAAAGAATATCACAAATTTAGGGTTGTCCCCAGAAAAGTAATTGAGGGGAAATCTTCCAATGGGAACACTAGTTTTAAAGACCTGGGGGTCCCCAGGGCATTCTCTTAATCTGCAGGGATTTCCTCTCACTTCCTGTTTGGCTATGGGACAGGAAGTGAAGGGAAATCTCCAAAATGGGAAACAGATGGCAAAAATGAATCTGACAGGGGTTATAACTCTCCCTATCCAAAATGAAGAAAACAAAGTTTTATTGTTTTACTATCTTTTAAATAGTGAAGGAACACTAGAGGTTTTCTTTCTTGTCTGCAGATCAGTCATGTTTCACAGCTGGAGTCTATTACGACTATGGTTTCTGCATTGATGCTTATAGTGAAGGCATATCAGTGTACATTATGCAAGTAAGTGTCAGAATATTATGCGCTTAAACATTTACTATTGTTCCAATTTCAAAAGCAATGCAATTTTTTGTAAAATAAATGACAATTTATGTAATTACCTGAAAGCTTAAAGCGGAGGTTCACGCAAAAAGTGAACCTCCGCTTTTTGGATCCCTCCCCCCCTCCGGTGTCACATTTGACACCTTTCAGGGGGGAGAGGGGTGCAGATACCTGTCTAAGACAGGTATTTGCAACACTTCCGGGTTCGGATCCCAGCGGAGAATCCAGCCTGGCATGTCACCCCCCCCCCCCCCGCTGTCTTATGGGAAACACTGTTCCCAGGAGAGAGTGGGGACATGTGACGGTGCGCCGCAATCCTCGCGCATGCGCAGTAGGGAATCGGGCAGTGAAGCCGCAAGGCTTCACTTCCTGAATCCCTCACGAGGTCGGCTGCTGACATTGCGGGCGCGCTGGACTGGTAAGTGTCCATTTTTTAAAAGTCAGCAGCTGCCGTATTTGTAGCTGCTGTCTTTTAAAAAAAAAATCGGCCAAACCTCCGCTTTAAAAAAAATTGCAAAAAAGAACTAAAATATCAGCCAACATGTTTTTGTTATCTGGCAAAACTTTAGTTAAAAAAAATGGGATTGATTTACCAAAAGAGTAGAGTCTATTCCTTTTCAACGTAAATGCAAAATACAGTATTTAATGTAAAAAATTACAGTGATCTGTATTATAGTTCTTTTTTAGTTATTTTTTAAATGTATTAAATCATTATTTGATAGTTTTCCCTTTTATTTTTGGCAATAGGAATGTAATTCAAAATCATTGGACTGTAGAATGCTGTGTTTTTTTTTGACAGGGGAAATAGATTTAATGAAATTAGCCTTACAAGTTGTCTGGTTTTAAACCAACATTTTCTGAGTACAAATCCTCCAAACATCTCTTACCTGGAAATCTGCTATGTTGAGTCGCATCGCAGTTGTATCCATTAAACTGTGCATCCACTGACGACATGTAAGCTGACAACAGCAGTAACAACCTTATCGATTCCATGGCCAAGCCTATCAAAATATAATCAGCACAAAAATGATCAGACCACATCATTATTTAATGGTTGGTTACTTTAATTTATTACAGTAACAATAAGCTGTTTCTCCATTGATCTGTGTTTACAACACTACTACTTTCTAATGCAATTACCAATACAATAGATTACCAAGAGCTGTATTAAACACTGTGCACATGATAAAATGCATTTTGTTTCCAAGCATCACTATATTAAAAAATACAATATATTTCAATAATATATTTAATAAGTAGGTGAAGACTGGTCTACAAATAAAATGATGCAATACTATTCAGTAGCATTGTCATTACATGAATTGCAACTATATGTTAATTCTCTTGTACATATGTTTGATTGTCTTAAGTTTAAAGTGGATGTAAACCCACTCTAATCCTTTCTAAACTAATGCCATAGTGCTAATCTATAAGGATATACATGCCTCCTGCATGTATCCTTACCTGACAAAAGTTTCCCCTCTGTCTGTTATAAGAACTGAAAAACTGCAGATTCTGTGGATGGGTCTGTTGTCTGGAGCTTGGTGGGTGGAGTCGTGATGTCAGACTCCCCACCCACCTCTTCACTCCCCTTACACTACTTGTATGCTATGATCACTAGCATCCAGTCAAAATCCAGAAAAGTAACCACATGACTTCAGAAAAGGAGTGGGGATGGGAATTAAAAGGGCTAGTGCATGAGATATGTAAATAACCTGTCACTCACAGCAAGGGGGTGGAACGGACTAAGGTTTTTCTCTATAAGTCCGTTTTATTTCACTGAACAATAAGCAGATTGCTCAAAGCTAGATTAACTCTGTGTGGCAAGACTGGGCACAGATGATGGGAAACCTTATACTGTACATTGTGACAGCAAAGAAAAATTTTTTTTGGGGGGGTTTACATCCACTTTAACATTTAACATGACATTTTCTAAGTACTGGAATTCAGTGAGGGCCAGGGAAGCAATTTTTCTTAGTAGTTCATATCCCCTCCTGGGCACCAGTGGTGCAAAAGAACCTGACAGAAATGGCTGTTATTCTTAAAACAAGATCCCTTTTTAGACCCCAGGATGCTGAAGGGGATAACAGGTGGTCTACACATTCATGGTGCTCTTACTATGGATATTACAGCTCATATGCGACATTTAGGAGCCCCAAACTTTAATGATAGGTTGGACAATTCAATCAATTATTCAATGTAATACAAATAATAAAAATAAAATAAAAATAAGATTAATTTAAGCTCCTGATTGAGTTTTACTTTGCCAAAATGATCGAGTGTGCTGAAAAATATGCACCTTAATATAAACAGAGGTGGAAGGTGTTGGATCAAAAGTGAAGGAGCAAAGTCATTATTGTAAGTGCACCTGAAAAAATTTGAGGTATGAGTAACTAATGCAGCAGAGCCAAATAATCACCTCTGCCTGGGCCCCCTTGACCTTAATCTTTAACTGGGCAGATGTATAAAAGTGGCAGGTCTCCTGATCTGCATTTTCACTTTAGATAGTCCCTTCCAGTATCGAAACTCCATTGTATTTAAAGATGAATCACAAAATGAGTAGGGTAATTATAAAATGTAATCTTCAGGTGCTATGGCAAAAACTGAAGACACCACAATTAGACATACATTATTCTGAAGTGCTGGTATTGTCAATTTTTTTCCATCCAACCTTGTATACTTATTAGTTTTTTTTTTTGCTGAAAGGACTAAAAATTTCTTCTTTTTTTTTTTGTTTCAATCCTAAAACTTAATATGTTAAGAAAGAAAATATCGAAAATCACCATGTATTATCTTTGAACTAGCGAACGTGGCATACATAAACACTCAAAATATTAAACTACATTTGTAAAAACATATTCATTACCATGAGTGTGTCATACGTGTGGGGAAAGGCATCTGCTAAACCACACACCAACAGTAAATTATATCCATACAGAATAAAGAAGCACCAATGGATAGAACACATCATGAACGCTTTCTTATAAATGAACCTCGAATTACCCATATCACACTTGATTCAATTTTCATGCACACTATTTCCATGTTCACAGTCGGCAGTATTTAAAATTGAAAGTCTTATGTCATATTTTGGCATTCTATGTACAAATATCAAAATGGGCAAACTATAGTAGAACAATATCAATGATTCACCAAAAAAAATAATGAATGAATAATGAAAATGAATGAATAATGAAAATAAATGAATGAAATAGCACTGAGCGAATTTAAAAGTGATTTTCTTTCAGGAGTCTTGAAAAGATTATTCAGCATTGACTGCTGGAACATTTTCAAATTAAATATGTTACTGGACGAAGAAAAATGGAGATTCAATTAAATTAGAAAAGAAGGAAAATTAAAATGAGTTTATCTTCATCTTTAAGAACAAGTAGATAGATCTTTGGATGTGCTGAATAAGACTTTGGATTTCATGCGTGTGCTACAGTATAATTCTTCACCTTGTCTAAGTAAATGAAGTCTTCACTTACATTTTCATCACAAACATCACAAAAGTAAACACGATGGCTATATTCTATTGAAATTCCCAGCATGTGTGATTCCAAATCAATATCATCCTATTAGAATGTTGTTCCAGGACTTGGTTTCATTAGTGGAAACTGTCTCTGTGGAACATGTAATGTAAGATTCCCAGACACCGTAAAGAGACTGCTACACTTACAGATGTATTGATCTGAATTGTCATCAAAACCAGCCAAAGACCAGAATGTAGCCTTCTAGTAAATAGCCAAGCATTATATGTCTCTGGTGACATAGGCACATGTAAAAGATGGTGAAACTGGTGACAAATATCAATATGACAGCTATAAATGTTATCTTTTGAATTGCATAATGGCACACTATTTATAAAGTTACAGTATATCTAAATGGTCCATTTATAAAAAGTTACAAATACTTGTAATGGTTGTCATATGTGTGAAATTTCAGTTTCTATTTGTTGCCTTTCACATAGTGATTTCATAGTGAATTTAATCCTAAGAGAAAAAAAAACATGAACATTCGACCAAAAAAGTTAAAGTGAAACTTTTTGCTGTAAAGGGGAAGTTTGGCTCTATGCCCCCCTTCCTCTTTTGGAACATGTTTTTTTTGGGGGGGTAGGCGGCTATCTGGTGTTGACAGGTATGTGCTCCTACTTCCGGTGGGATCACCTAGGCCAGGGGTGTCAAACTGGCGGCCCTCCAGCTGTTGCAAAACTACAAGTCCCATGAGGCATTGCAAGGCTAACAGTTACAAGCATGACTCTCACAGGCAGAGGCATGATGGGACTTGTAGTTTCGGAACAGCTGGAGGGCCGCCAGTTTGACACCCCTGACCTAGGCCATTTCACCAGAATTTCCCTCCCCCCATTCTGCCCGCAACCTTCTGGGACACATCATAGGTCACAGGAAAGGCAGCAAGATCATTCCCAAAGCACACCATAGCTCATGCATGCACAATGGGGAGCCAGCTGTGAAGCTGCTAGGAGTATTTATTTTAACCCCTCTATTCAAAGGTTCCTAAGGCTTTTTGTCTCCTAGGATCTAATGTTAAGAAATATTATATTCACCCTGCAAAAGGCTACAAATAGAAACTGACACTTCACACATAATACAAACATTACGGGTATTATTTGTGGCTATTGCATTAATGCTGAGATATTGGCAAAGTGAGTTTTTAATAGGCTGCTTAAGCTACAAAATGTTGCACATGTAAATAAAATGACAAAAAGTTTAAATCTATTTTTATATGTCCTTCTAAGTGAATTATACCAACAAGGTATATGCGTTCTTGCCATTAACTAGTTAAAATTCTGCCCATGTGGATTTTTATGGTACTGTAATAGACACTACAACATATAAATTAAAAAAAAGAATAATTTATTACATCAATCAAAAAAAACACACCAAATGATACTGTGCCAAAAAGAAAGACACTAAAAGCTCTGTCATAACTGGGTCGATACAGATTAGTATGATAGACTAGGTAATACAATCTAGAACAGGGGTCTTCAAACTACAGACCTACAGTTGTTCAGGAACTACAATTCCCATCATGCCTAGTCCTGTCTGTGAATGTCAGTTTTACAATGCCTCATGAAATGTGTAGTTCCGCTGGAGGGCCTTAGTTTGAGGATTCCATGATCTAGAACATAGTTTACCCAGTTCTTCTCAACAAGTTTTGAAGTTCTCTCTGCTTCTTAAGGAGTATTTAAGAGAGCAGGGTATCCAAAACCCAAGAGGGAGCCAGCACAATGAGGAGCACCGGAAGCAAAGCATCCCTGGCCGGTATATCCACAAGGGACTCGATTTGAAAAAGTACCACATTTGAGAGGGGTTCTAAAATATTCCAAAAGTTCCTAAAGGGGGCAATGAACAATGATGACTCAAAACCATGACACAAGTCAAATATAGCAGCTACACAGCATTGTAACTGCCATTGTATAGGTATCTTTATCAAGAGCAAGATGTAGTAAGCTCAACAGCAACAAGGGGTCAACAGTGCAGAGAATAAAATCCCAAACAATACAAATGTATATGGAGCCAGAATACCCTATGGTTTATAAGATGTGACCTTAGAATTTCTTAAGGATCATATTACATGTGATCGCCACCTGTGGCATCAGTGGGTGGACGAGTACATGTATTATAATACATGTAAAAAAACTTAAGGCTTTACAACCACTTCATTTCCCCTTAAACCTCTTTCAGTAAAACTAAGAAAAGAATGCCATTACACTAATATGCTTACTTTTGGGTGCTGAGCCACAGTAGTGCCATTTTTTGTGGTGATTACCTGTATAGGCAACTTTAAGCTAATTACACAGTGTCACTGTGTTCACCTGAATTGGAACAAAGTACTTCAACCAAAAGCTTGCAGTGCTGCTTTATTTAAAACATGGCACAATCATAGTCTATATTTAAGAGAATATCAGATAATACATATGTTTTTTTATGGTTCAGGATCAGAAATCAATCACTAGTATCCTGTGTAGCCAGGAAGGGACCCCAGACCTTAAGAAAATTCCTTGGGTAACTTTGAGCCTCATACTGTACGTTAGTTTATATAATGGTACATTTTGGTTAATAAATCTCTACCACATACCAATATTAAGAGGTACATTGTGAATCCACTGCAAAGCTATAGTTTTCTTTTGGTTACTGTGTGGATATGTAAATCCCTGAAAATGCCAAGCAGGCACCACTTGGGGCTAAAAATGTTGACCATATCAAAAGTATCAGAAATAAGACCAGAAAGGCTTGCTCATGATTTTATTCATAATTCCGTCTCTATTTCAGGTATAGCATCATTTGTGGTAGTTTATTTATTTATTTTTTGCTTGATTCTATATTTGTTATTCTGCTTTTTTGCATATTGTTTAATTTTTTTTTTTTTTTTTATTAAACATAGCTTCTTTCAGCCCTTTAACAATTTAAACGGGCTAGAGCGTTCCTCATATATACGACGTCCAACATGCTATCATTACGTGATAACGTGGCGCAGCACCCCATCCTAGTCCCTTCCCTCCTCTCCCCCCCCCCACTACCCTTCCCACCCATCCCGGACCATCTCCCGACTCCACCTAGTATTTTTATTTCCTGTAATGCTGCATTCTTATTCCTCTCTCATATTTTCTGCGTATTTCCGAGACTTTTTGAAATCAATCCATGTTTCCCAGATATCCTTATTTCCTGCCTTGTTCTTTTCGACACCATATTTTACTTTCTCCCTCCTATAAGTACCCTCTACAGAGTCGATCCACTCCCATATTTGCGGGCTTACCGGGTTTCTCCATTTTAGGGGTATCAATCATTTTGCAGAGTTCAACAAATGCGGAATTAGTGATCCCCTATATTCGTTCACTGGCGTTTCTCCCCCATGAAAGAGGACTATCCAAGGGTTATTTTCCAATTCTTTTTTAGTTATCTCTTTTATCAAAGCCAAAACTTTTCCCCAGAACGTTTTGATTTTTACGCAGTCCCACCACAGGTGGGCCATCGTTCCTCTTGCCTCACATCCTCTCCAACATTCCTCTGACTCCCCTACTCCGAATTTGGCCATTTTATCTGGGGTAGTGTACCATCCTGTCGGACACTTGAAGTTCATCTCGGCGGTTTTTACATCAACCGCCGAAGTATGAGTCAAATTAAGGATTCTCCCTATGGTCGTCTTCCCCCTTGGAACTCCTAGGTCTCTCTCCCATTTCTGTATGTAGTTTAGCGTATCCGACTCGTCTATTTTCTGCAAATATTTATATACTTTGGAGATATTTCCTTTTGAGCTTTCGGTACTGCACATCTGTTCCAGTGTAGTGTACTCCTCTCGTGACCTCAATGGGTGTGGGAGGCACTTAACGAATGACACCAACTGAAGGTATCTCCACTCGCCGAGTGCCTCCATTTCAATCCTGATTTCGTGAAGGGTCATAATTTTGCCCTCTAGTGTTATGTCTTTTAACTGTGTTCTATTTTTAATCCACTTACCACCTACCTCTTTAATGCCAGGTGCAAAATATTCGTTTTCTTTCAAATCTATAAGGGGTGAGTTGAATTTAGTTTTTAATTGTTTGTGTAATCGATCCCATATCCTTAAAGCGTTATGTGTAATTGCGTGTGTTGACGTGTGTAGGGTTCTACAATGTGGGGGGTTCCAGATTAATCTCCCTAACTGTGCCCTCGCTAAAGTGCATTCAATACTTATCCACCTTTTATCCTGTGACTCTTTAGCCCATTCTATGACCCGTGTGAGGACCGTAGCGTTATAGTATAATCTAATGTCAGGTACAGCCAGGCCGCCTTTTTTCTTGGTTCGTTTTAGAGTTTGGGCAGAGACTCTGTGTTTTTTATTGTTCCATATGTATTTCATTAGAAGGGAGTTAATTATTTTGATATATGACGGAGGCAAATAAATTGGGACCATTTGGAATTTATACAAAATTTGGGGGATAAGTACCATTTTTACCACATTTATCCTCCCAAACCACGATATTGGTCTATTGTATATAGTTTTAATTTCTCTTTTAATTTCGTCGAGAAGGGGGATAAAGTTTATTCTATATATTTTTTTCAAAGTATTTGCCATTTTTATACCCAAATACTTTATCTCTCTTTGCCAGGAGAAATTGTATTTCTTCCGCAAATATAGTTCTTCATCTTTGTGGATATTAATATTCAAAATCTCTGTTTTTGTTGTATTCATTTTAAAGTTTGAGACCTCGCCATATTGTTTTAAGGTATCTATTAACTTCGGGAGAGTGACTCTTGGGCTGCTTATGTAGAATAATAAATCATCTGCGAAGGCTGACAGTTTATGCTCGTCTTCACCTACTTCTACCCCATAGATTTCTGGGTTTTGTCGGACCATTGCCAGGAGGGGTTCCAATGATAGGACAAAGAGGAGGGGGGATAGAGGGCATCCTTGCCTAGTCCCATTTTTCATCTCAAAAGGAGCGGATAAGGATCTGTTAATTTTGATCCTTGCACACGGGTGGAAATATAGGGTTTTGATTCTCCTTATCATCCCTGGACCTATTCCTATGAATTCTAGGGTTTGTATCAGGAATCCCCAGTCTACCCTGTCGAAAGCTTTCTCAGCATCGACCGACAGGAATAGACCGGGGGTCCCACTTTCTTTGATCTGCTCAAGGAGAAGGAGCGCCCTCACACCATTGTCTTTTCCCTCCCTCCCAGGTATAAAACCTACCTGGTCTGGGTGGACGATGGCTGTCATCGCTCCCTTCATTCTTTCCGCTAAAATTTTTGCATACAGTTTCGTATCTGCGTTCAGGAGTGAGATCGGTCGATAACCCGAGCAAGTCGTATTATCCTTTCCCTCTTTTTTGATCACTGTAATCGTTGCTGTTAAAGCCTCTCTACTCATTTCATAGTCAGTTCCAAGACCATTAAAGTATTGGCAGAGTCTGGGGATTAAGATGGTGCTGAACTTTTGTAAGTAGGCAGATGTGAAGCCATCTGGCCCGGGACTTTTCCCCTTAGTGTTTTTTAAGGCCTCCCTTATTTCCTGTTCCGTTATTGAACCTTCCATCTCTTCTACCTCCTCTTCTTCTAATTTTGGGAGATTGGCTAACTGTAGTATTTCCCTACTCTTATCCATTTTTTCGCGTGGGCACCTGATCTTTTGTTGGATATCGTAAAGTTCTTCATAGTAGCCCCGGAATACTTCTGCTATTTTATTTGTCGCATGTACTAAGTCACCATTCCTGTCTCTGATTTTTTCTATAAAATTCCTAGTTTTCTTTTTTCTTACCATTCTGGCCAAATTTTTACTAGGTTTGTTTCCCCAGACATATCTTTCTCTCTCTGTCCGGTCTATATATTTCTTAGTTTCTTGTTCCGCCAGAGCTCTATATTCATCCCTTCTTATACTCAACTTATGAAATATTTCCCTCTTTTGCCCCTGTGATTTATGCTCCTGTTCTAGCCGATATATCTCCTCCCTTAGTGTTTTTAATTTACTCGTTCTTATTTTGTTTTTCCTTGCCCCTTCTACAATAAAGATTCCCCTTATATACGCTTTATGGGCCTCCCAAAGGGATGCTCTTGAGATACCCTCCTTGTCGTTCTCCTGAAAATAACATTCCAACTCTTTCTGTATCCTCTCCACTACCTCCTCGTCCCCCAACAGACTCTCATCCAATCTCCATTCTGGTGGTGTGTCTTTTTGTATAGAAGTTTTTATTTTTAAGGTTATAGGGGCGTGGTCTGATAACGTCATGATCTCACACCTTGCTTCTATCACACTCTCCAGAAGTCTGTGGTCGACGAGGACATAGTCGATCCTCGAGTACGTCCCATGCACAGGTGAGAAAAACGTGTAGTCGCGGGCCCTCGGATTGAGGATCCGCCATACATCCACCATTTGATTTTGTGTCATTTGTTTTATCAGTATTTTTAGTTGCTCACGATTTGTCACCTGTGCACAGGACGTACTATCGAGGCTTGGACTCATACAGAAATTGAAATCTCCCATCAAAACTACATGGCCCTCTTAAAATTCTTTTAGTTTTCTCATGATTTTACTAATATATTTAACCGAATTTACATTGGGGGCGTATACATTAGCTAGGGTATAGATCTATCCTCCAAGTTTTATTTTCAGGAACAGAAATCTCCCCTCCAGAAAGGCTTAACCTTGACACAGCGCCAAACTATGTGTAAGATGGTACCTGATTCAGTTTTGTACTTATGGCAAATGAGGGTAGCCCTCTTATGCAGTTTAAACAGGTGTTGTGGAGTGTAGTAGACCCTGTGTAGATATTATAATTGAATGAGCCTGTCTTTAGCTGAAATCACCATACCAGAGTAAGAATTGAACAATTTCTGCCAATCTCTCAAAGAGAGGTCAGGGATGTCAGTGGACCCAAGGGTTTGTATTTAAAGGAATTGGGAGGATGGTTTTGCCATGTGTATGGAGTAATAGAGACAAGGCATGTGTGGCCTGGACAGAGGAAGGCCTGCTCAAGTTTAAAAGTAGTAAGCTATAAATTATGAAGTCCAAACTGTGTCTGGGCTGTAAGTTTCGAAAGAGCCATAGGCATGGGATTTGTAGCTCTTGACTTAACTGTGAAATTAATTAGGCAGACCCACATAGTATAATTGGTGGAAATATGTCACACCCGTATTGCCCATCACAGACCTGCAGTAAGGATGAAAAATAGGAGCAATCTAGAGTTGTATCATTGGGCTTGGTTGGGTGAATGCAGGTGGTTAGATTTAGCCAATAGATTTAGACAATGACAATATATTTTTAAGGACATACTTAAAATTGTGATACCCATTGGGAGCTCCTCTAAATGAGATTTGTCAAGGTTTCATATGAGGAGGCTACAGCTGCCTCCATGAGTGTCAGCATTATTTAGTTGTGGAAATAACCACCAGTGTATGTATACTAATTGTGCAGCATAATTGAATCGGAAGCCAGAGAGTGCCAGGCCTCCTCCTGCAATAGGGATTTGTAAGGTCTCTAATGACAGTCTAGGCATTTTAGTACCACAGAACGGTACCAGGGATTGAATTAATATCGTGAAATATATTCTTGAAAACATAGATGGATGGGTTCGACAAAATATGCAAATTCTTAGGTTAGAAAACCTTTTTAAAGAGATTTACTAGCCCCATTAAGGATAAAGGGAGTTTATACCACTGGACTACTATGGTATTGAAAGAGGAAATACAAGGTGAGGAATTATCATAACATGGAATCACTATCCTCTATATGTATGCATAGATTAATACAAAAAATGGATACAATCATTTGGACTTTATTTTTAAGAATATTGCTTTGCAGCACTGGGCACCTAGAATCACTATCCTGTATATGTATGTTTGAAATAAAACATAAAGTGGATATGATCATGAGGCACTTATCAGAGGCAGACATACAGAGGTCACAGGAGTCACCATCGAGCCCGGGCCCCCTGTATGCCTAGATAGGATTCACGGCAAGGGCGGCTGAGCGCCTTCATCCTCAGCCGAACTGTAAATCGGCACTGCAGGGAGCTGGTCACACTGATTACACCTAAAGTAAAAGCACAGTGTCTGCTGTGCTCTTTGTCTCTCCCTTCAGTGCAGTACCCACAGGAAGAGGTAAGGTAAAGCAGTGGTCATCAACCCTGTCCTCAGGGCCCACTAGGTTGGCAGGTTTGCTAGGTTGGCAGAATAACTGAAATACATCACAGGTGTTATCTATTACTGCTCAGTGATTGCAGATTGTTGTTCCGCAACCGGGCTCAGAGAGAAGAGCCCTATTCGGGGGTCAGGGGGCCCTTCATGGTTTCTTGCATTGGTACCCTGAAGGTTCTAGTTACGCCACTGGCATTTGTTTAATATTATATGTAGTTTTATGTGCACATGTATATTTTGTGACACAAAATATGCATTGGTTAGCTTTGATCGGCTTGTAACTAATCAACAGGGCAACATATTTTTTATTCATATTGAAACATGCATGGACAATTTATGGAATCGAATGCCTGGTACATAGTCAAGGATACCAAAGCTCTAGGAACATATGAGGTTTTTGGCATGTGTAAGTTCATGAGTCTTCAGAAATTTATATTTGTGGACTGATCAGTTCTGAAACCGATTTGTTCCGAAAAGAGCATAACAGAGTTTAGGCAAATAGCAAGAATTTTGCGAAGAATCTTAAGTTCAGTATTAATCATTGAGATTGATCTGTATGAATTACAGAGAGCGAGGTATGGGAATCGGCACTATCAATGTCTCTCTCAAAGCTAGATGAAACCATTGTGAAAAAATAAAATTCAGATACACAGTGGAAGCATTGTTGTTTCAATATACCACCTATTTGGTGGGATAACATGGCTTTTTGATTGGTGTTTTTTTTTTATATAATTTTTTATAATTGCTAAGACATGGCAATGCTTTTCCACTGCATAGATCAAAAATTAAACCACCAAAATTACAGTCAAGATTAATGTCAAAATGGACACTCCAAAGTTTCTATAAATGTAGGGAAATAAAAGTACCTCTAAATTGTATATATTGTATAGTGATGTGATAATTTATTTGCACATTTACCAAGTATATACTGTTGTGATGCAGTGTTTGTTTGCCCTATTTCAATATGGCGGCTATGCTCTTTCTCACCAAGGATGAGAAAGAGCAGAGGATGGCAAGGGGTTTTGTTGGTAAGAAGAGAGAGACATGTGGCAGAGAGAACAGGGAATTCCTGCTAAGGGAGAAAGACTGAAAGTTCTGCAGATTCACCTCACTGAGACAAACATAGAAACTGTTAAGGTATTTTCCAAACAGGAACATAAAATCATTATGTTGTATGGTTCACTGAATATTATTTCTTCAATACATGGACTTTCAAATACAATGCTGTGTGGATTACTGTCTATGTGGCGATCTATTTCTCAATTGGGATTTCACTTGCTATTCACAAGCCCCTATTGAGTGGAGGCACTACGCTTGTTGGAGATCCTGTCCTCGTCATAATCAGTGTGAAGACACTGCTCCTAAATACTATACAGGTGACGCCATCATACCTCAGTTGCCGCAGAGAGAGAAAAGAATAGTGCTACAATTGTATTCTACATAAAATTGAGCACCTATGAATATATTATTGTCTGAGAAAAGTCATGGTTTTATTTTAAATAAGCTTGCTTTTTTCTATCTTCATAATTCAGTAGCTTTATAATTTGTGTATTATGTATTTTTTACATATTGTAGCAAAGATTGGTAGTGCTCTACTTAAGTTAAAGTAGTTCTTAAGCCTCAAGGTTTTTTACCTTAATGCATAGAATGCATTAAGGTAAAAAAAACTTCTCTGCTGCAGAATCCCCTTAGCCCCCTTGTTATTCCTACCCTATTCTTAGCCCGTTCTGATCCCACTTTATTAATGAGAGAAGCAGCTCTGGCAGCTGTCTCCCTCCTCATCGGGCAGATTGGTAGCAGCGGGAGCCATTGGCTCCTGTCAATCAACTACACTGATGATTGAGTGAGGGGGCCCAAGTCCTGCTGTCTTTGTCAATGGATGCAGCAGCAGGGCTCGTGAGTGAGCATGCATGAGTGCCCCAGGACAGGGAGGAGGAGCCAGGAGCACTGACTGGGGACCCTAGAAGAGAAGAGTAGGTTCAAGGCTGCAGGTAAGTACAGAGTTTTTTTTTATTTGCTTTACAATCGCTTTAAATAGTCTTGGCATTATTGATGTTTTCCATTATACTCCACAATATTACTCAAAGTTATGCCCTCTGTCAGTCTATTCATGAAATGCAGGCCACAGTAATAAAGTGATTGTAAAGGCTGAAGGTTTTTACCTTCGTGCATCTACAGGATTAAGATCCAGTTCTGTGTAAGTGAGTATACTCAGGAGGGAATGGGTTAAGAAACCACAATAGGGAATTTACTGAATGGAAAATACATCTGCAGTATCAAAAACCCTAATATAGAGAATACTTCCAGGAAATGTGCTAAGTGATTCTCAGCAGCATTACAAAGTGCTTTTGAGTTGGAGTGATAACAAAGCTGTACAAATTGTTAATATGATTCTGTTTTTAGCCGAATTTTAGCTTTATAGTTAATTAAAATGTATCCATCCATCAATTTGTGATAAGGAAGATGAGGTTTTGGAACAAATGCCACACATGGGGCCACAGCCAAGTACCCAAACAGTTCCTTACAATTTTTTATTTGACATGACAGCAATGCAAACTTTAAGCTTTCTATAAGAGATCACCTCCATGTTTTTTAGACATAATTCATCCTCTGTCGTGGACAGATATTGTTTTCTAAATCCCTTTGCACTTCAGTACTGCGGGAAAGCATTGGTCATTCAAATGCTTTTTTTATTTATTTTTAATACATAGGAATATAAAATCACATAATTATTTGTTTTTTCGTAATTGAGCCAATTGATGATTATACTATTAACTGCAAAATCTGACTATAATAAAATGAAAGGTTAAAATTATTAAAACTATAAAATAAGTATAGTGTGAACAATAGCTACCGCTTTACACATCAAGAGGGGGTGGAGGATTCAGTGAGTGCGGGCCATATAAGGGCACAGATTGAGGTGGTCACTGTGTGGAATACATTAACAGAATTTCACTTGGCACGAAGTACTTTGAAACTCAGCACTTGTGATACAGAGATCACACTAATTCACCTATTGTATATGGGCTTTCAATATATACACTAATAACACCTGTGCACCATTGGATTTTTTATGCATAATGTTTTGTATTTTTTTGGTATTTTTTATATATTATCTTTATTTTTATCTTTATATTTTATATTTTCTGGCACTATTTGCCTTTTATCACACGTATTGCAGGATTGCACATTTGCTTTTAGGCACAGATGCACTTTATTTGTACACAGATGCTATTTTTTTTTGCTCACAATAATAGGATTTAGTAATGCCGATGTGTGCCCTATCAACTTATGTGATTGTGTGCATTTTAATGGTAGGTCAATTTTAACCCCTTCATGATGGATAAAACAAATCTTATTGGCTGAACACAGTTTTGCAACTTTGACATGCTCTAGTAAAACTGTACATATCTTTACAATTAGTATATCCAGGTGAGTTGTATTTTGTTTTACATTCACCTAAAAGGTGAATGTAATTCATATTTAATCAATTACGTTTTTATACATCCCTCTTATCAGATTTTATGTATTTATTAAGGTAGCACCATTCCTAATCTCTAATCCTATCCAAGTGCACAAACAGTTCCTTACAATTTTTAATTTGACATGACAGCAATGCAAACTTTAAACTTTCCAAGAGATCGCCTCCATATTTTTTAGACACGCTTCATCCTCTGTCGTAGACAGACATTGTTTTCTAAATCCCTTTGCACTTCAGTACTAGGGCAAAGCATTGGTCATTCAAATGTTATTAGTTTTTTTTAATACATAGGATTATAAAATCACACAATTATTTGTTTTCTTTGTAATTCAGCCAATTGATGATTATACTATTAACTGAAAAATCTGACTATAATAAAATGAAAGGTTAAAATTATTAAAACTATAAAATAAGTATAGTGGGAACAATAGCTACAGGTTTTTTTTTTCATTATTATTTTACCATCTCAGCACTTGTATATTTAGCCCTTTTCATTACTAGGTCATTTCAGTTTTCAGCAAATTACACATATGACTTCCTGACTGCTTAAGTGACAGGACAATAGAAACAACCACACAATGATCGCATTTTGGAAAGCAGACTCCCCTAGGTGAGTGTTAAAGATTAATTTTTTTTTGGTCATTTAACAGGTTGTCCAGGCTGGTACACAAATAGGCACTGATAGAAGGCTGGTACGTGCTGTGATCAGGCATTGTTCATAGGCTGGTAAAGATGTGATCTGACACTGTCACATGCTTCCAACAATGGCTGTGGTCAGCAAGTCTCTCCCACTCTCCTCTCAGTGCTGATTGGTGTTTGAGAGGAAACCGAGAGCCGGTTGGCATAAAGTGCTTAAATTATATTGGTGCATAGTGATAGATTACAGCAATCGTGGTACAGAGTCACTTTGATTGTACAAAACCAATGTACCCTTTGCCTGTGATCCAATGTTCAATCACAAAATGTTTACAGGACAGCTCAGTTTCAGAAAGACATATTGTTGGCATGGTCCAGTAAATTATGGTTGTAGTGATCTGGAACTATTTCCCTGGATTTTTCTAGGATTCCCTCTCCTGAGTTGATTCTCCCAATATCTTGTGTTCACCTTTGCAGTGCCTTCCCTCTTGGATTCACCGGGTGCATTGACCTTTTTTTTTTCATAGTCTGAATGAATATTCTTACAATATCTGCCCTATATCAACCACTTAAGAACCAGCTCCTATGGGCGAATCACCATCATGATATGTTGGCTGTTTTAAGTGTGGGCGCACGCAGTCCTCGGTGCGTCGTCTGAGCCAATGCGCGTGGCCACCAGTCGTGATGCCCACCGGATACCCGTGATTGCTCCTGAAAGAGACAGAATGGAGATCTGTCAATGTAAACAGACAGATCTCTGTTCTGTCAGGGGTTGAGAAACAGATTTGCTGCTTCTAAAGATTAGGAACAGCGATCGTGTCCTTCTCAAGGCAGTCCCATCCCCCCACAGTTAGAACACACATTATGATTATTATTATTATACAGGATTTATATGGTGCCAAAAGTTTACGCAGCACTTTACAATATAAAAGGGAGACAATACAGTTATAATACAATAAAGTACAAGAGGATTAAGAGGGCCCTGTTCAGAAGAGCTTACAATCTAATAGGGTGGGGCAGGTGGTACAAAAGGTTGTATCTGTGGTGTATGAGCTGATGGAAGTGGCAAAAGATTAGTTGGATACGTGATGGGCTTTTCTGAAGAGATGAGTTTTCAGGGATCGCCTGAAGGTACCAAAAGTAGGGGATAGCCGGACAGGTTGAGGTAGCGAGTTCCAGAGGATGGGAGCGGTTGGGAGGTGGAGACGAGAGCTTGAGAGTAGGAGGTCTTGAAAAGAACGGAGAGGACGGGTTGGGTGATATTTGGAGACCAGATTGGTAGATTGGCAGAGTTGTGAATGTTGTGGTTAGTATTTTGAATTTAATTTACTGGGAGATTGGGAGCCAGTGTAGGGATTTGAGGAGAGGGTTGGCAGAGACTGAGCGGTTAGTAAGGTGAATAAGTCTGGCAGCAGCATTTTATGATAGACTGAAGATGGGATAGCCTATGAAGAGGCAGGCCAATAAGAAGAAAGTTTCAATAGTCAAGGTGAGAGCTAACAAGGGAGTGAATGAGGAGCTTGGTTGTTTCATTTGTTAAAAAGGGGCAAATTTTAGAGATGTTACGGAGGTAAATTCTAAAAACCATTGACGATTGGACTTAAGGCTGAAATGACAAGTCGCCCCGTCTCCCCGCAGGGATGTAGTCCCAAGAGAGGGGACGACCATGCTGACAAACCCCCAGCCAGAAAGGCTTGGATGATGGGGGCAAGCTTACTGAGGAGGAACAAGAAGTGAGAAATTCAGACAAAGAAAAAAAACATTTTAGAAGGGAAATTGAAGCAAAAGATAAGTGAACCAACAATGCACTAGCTTAAAGAAACCTATTTAGAAAATACAAAAATAACCTTTACAACCACTTTAAGGAAGTAGTGCAACATCCTTGCTGATATGTAAGTTAGTAATGCGAGAGGAGACTGAAGGAGTGAGGTGAGGAGTAGACAGATAGATTTGGGTGTCGTTGGCGTATAAATGGAATTGAAAGCCGTGGGCGGTTATCAAGTGACCAAGTAAGGAGGTGCAGATAGAGAAGAGAAGGGGTCCAAGAACAGAGACCTTGGGGACCCCACAGAAAGGGGCAATGGAGAGGATGAGACATGGTTGTAGGTAACGTTGAAGGAGTGCTGTGATAGATAGGCAGAGAACCAGGATATAGCAGAATCCTGGAGGCCAAGAGAATGTAGTTTATTGAGAAAGAGCTGGTGGTCAACAGCATCAACGGCCACAGAGACATCAAGTAGGAGGAGTATGGAGTACTGGCTGTTGGTTTTAGCAGTTAGTAAATCGTTAGTGAGTTTTAGTAAGGCAGACTGTACGGGGTCAAGAAGGTTATTTTTACTGAGGTAGGAGCTAAGATGGTTGTAGACTAAGGGGTTGATTTACTAATGGGAAATCCCCTCTGCACTACAAGTGCACTTGAAAATTTTGATATTGATTACAGACAATTTAAAAAAAAAATCAGAAACAAACTGACTCGTGCTTTATATTTTTTCATTTGAAATCACCAGAAAATTGCTTTTCATGTCACCGTTTTCTTTTTTATAAAAGAAAAAAGGTATCTCTTTTAAAGTTTGGTATCTACAGAAAGTACTATCTGTCCTCAAAGAACAATGGTTGGGTCACAGGTGTTGCTAGGTGGGTGCGCGGGGTGTGGACCGCTAACACCGCCCGCTGCCCTGTTGATCTGACCTCGCTCTGTTTCAGTGGAGCGGACTGAAGCCGCCGGCACCTCCTTCTCTCTCTTTACATACAATGAGGAGGAGCCGAGGGACACACACCGCTGTGTGTACATGTCTGCGGCCACTCTGTTCTGAGGTCTGTACTTTACACTCTATTATAAGTAGATGGACATGTGGGGGGGGCACTATGGGAGGGGAGAGGGGTGCCTATGCTGATTGGGGGTCTGCACTAAAGGGGGTGTCTATACTGTGGGGGTTTGTACTAAGGGGAGGTGTTTATGCTGATGGGGGGTCTGCACTATTGGGGGGTGTCTATACTGCGGGGGTTTGCACTAAGGGGGGTGTCTATACTGATAGGGGGTCTGTACTAAAGGGGATGTCTATACTGATGGGGGTGTCTATACTGATGGGGGGCCTGTTCTAAGGGGGGGTGTCTATACTGTGGGGGTCTGCACTAAGGAGGATTCTATACTAGTGGGGGGTCTGCACTAAAGGGAGGAAATCTATACTGATGGGGGGTCTGCACTAAGGGGGATTCTATACTGATGGGTGTCTGTACTGATGAGGGAGGGGGTCTATACTAACGGAGGGTGGTCTGTACTTGGTTTGGGGGTCTGTACTGATAGAGGGTGGTCTGTACTGAGGAAGTTGAGGGTCTGTTCTTAGTGAGGGGATCTACAGTATGCTGCGGGGGGGGTCTGTAGTTAGTGGAGGGGGTCTGTACTGAGGGGGGACTATAGTTGGTGGAGGGGGACGACACAAATTTTTTCCACACCAGGTGATACCAACTCTAGTGACGCCACTGAGTTAGATCTAAGAGGACAGACTAGAGCAATGTTTTTATTCACTCATTATGAATTACTAAAAATTTAAATAGTATATTGTAAACACTCTAAACATGTTGGTGCTACTGCTATACTCAGGGCAGAATAAGCAAATGCAAGAGCTGTGACTTTCCTGAGATGTTGTTGTGCAAATATTTCATTCTGGCAACCATAGACATTCCTGTGCTCAAGCATGGGCATGCTTTGGTTAATTTATATAATTTCTGGAAAAACATTATTTCACTTTAATCTGGCTGTGCTTTTTATTGCACGAGATGTGTATTTTTAGGAGAAGTATAATAACATTGTTTACAAAGCTAAACTCCAGGCTAAAAATGTTTTAAATAAAATACCCTTGTAGTGGGATTCCCCTGCACTGCTAGGGTTGAATGCTTGCTATTTTTAGGAAGTAGAGGAAAATACTCTATTAACTACTCTATTCTCCATTTCAGCAAGCTCCAGCACTGTCTTCTACTTCCCCCTAAAGGGCAGTTCCTTAATGGGATCACATATAATGCAGGGCTATTAACCCTTTTGGTTTGCATACCTTGCAATGGTTTTGAACAGTGTTTGGATATTCTGTTCAGAATCATAATTTAGAAATACAAAGTTGTGTTACTTTTAATTTGTTTTATACATGCATATAATGTCAGTTAACGCAACTTGAAAAGTGAAAAAGTATTTGGCAAAATGGTTTCTATTCAACCACTTTTTAACCTTTAGGTAATCCTTCTCAATTCTTTCTTCCCCTTCTCCCCTTAGCTAAAATTTTACTGCTATTTTTTTTATTTTTTTTTTTACTTTCTTTTACCACTTGCTTACTGGGCACATATACCCCCTTCCTGCCCAGGCGAAATTTCAGCTTTCAGCACTGCGTCGCTTTAAATTAAAACTGCGTGGTCGTGCGAAGTGCCTCCCAAACAAAATTTACGTCCTTTTTTTCCCACAAATAGAGCTTTCTTTTGGTGGTATTTGATCACCTCTGCAGTTTTTATTTTTTGCGCTATAAACAAAAAAAGGGCAACAATTTTGATATTTTTTATAATAAATATCCCATTAAAAAAAAAAAATTCTCAGTTTAGGCCGATACGTATTCTACATATTTTTGGTAAAACAAAAATCGCAATAAGCGTATAGTGATTGGTTTGCGCAAAAGTCACAGTGGCTACAAAATAGGGGAAGGAATTCCGGTATTTTTTTATAACTTTTTTTTACTAGTAATAAGGCGATCTGCGAATTTTGGCAGGACTGTGATATTGCGGCGGACACATCGGACACTTTTGACACATTTTTGGGACCATTCACATTAATACAGCGAACAGTGCTATAAATATATAATGCATTGATTACTGTATAAATGTCACTGGCAGGGAAGGGGTTAACACTAGGGGGTGAGGAAGGGGTTAAATTTGTATCCTGGGAGTGATTCTTACTGTGGGGGGATGGGGACTGACTGGGGGAGGTGACCGATGCTGTGTCCCTATGTACAAGGGACACAGCATCTGTTTCCTCTCCCTGACAGGACGTGGAGCTCTGTGTTTACACACAGAGCTCCGCGTCCTTGCTCTGTCATTGCCGATCGCAGGTACGCGGCGGACATCGCGGCCGCCAGGCACGCACATCGGCATCTCAGGGACGCGCCGGGTGCGCGCGCCCCCCCCAGTGCCCGGAGGACGCGAGGAGGTCAAAAGACGACGTCCCGGATTTATAGAGCCACCTGGACGCCGTCTTTTGACTATATGCCAGGTCTAAAGTAGTTAAACCGTTGATACCTTGTTTTATTTGTATTCCTTTTGTTTATATATTTGTACAAAAACAAAACATTTAATTCATTTGTAAACAACTTTGTCATACTTTGTACCAGAACTATAATTTTAGTGTCATTATAAAATAAAATGTATACTTTTTCTCCAGTAGTACAATTATTTTGAACCAACACTTAAATCAATCACATGTTTTTTTAGATTTGTTTTACAATTTTTGTCCATAGACTGCACAGAAAATAAGATGACGTTCTCAAGAGAGAATCGCCAAAAGAAAACCTTGTTTACCCTAAATATTACTTTATTATCTTAATGAGACAGTGTAGCCATATCATGGTGAAAATGCAATTAACAAGCCCTCATTCTAATCAATGCACAGCACAGTAAAGCATTTTTTGAACAGAAGGCATTCACCTGTCTCATTCCATCAAATATTCCAAAAAGTATAGTTCATCAAATTTCAGGACAGTAGGGGTAAGCCATGCAAATAATTATAATTTAGTGACATTTATTCCAAACTGTAAATAGCTGGTTCATACATTTTGGCCATCATAAATGCAGTATGAAGTGTGGAAACAATAGATTCTATCGAGTAGTCCTTGGAACCCATGTTATTGTATTTTTGCGATATGTTATGGAATGAGAAATGTGAATACCTTAAAAAAAAATTGAAAACCCAATATGGTTTAAAGGTAAAAAAAAAAACGTTTTCCTAAATAGCTTCCTTTACCTTAGTGCAGTCCTCCTTTACTTACCTCATCCTTCGATTTTGCTTTTAAATGTCCTTATTTCTTCTGAGAAATCCTCACTTCCTGTTCTTCTGTCTGTAACTACACACAGTAATGCGAGGCTTTCTCCCTGGTGTGGAGTGTCGTGCTCACCCCCTCCCTTGAGGGGGCGAGCAGGACGCTCTCTATGTTGCAGATAGAGAAAGGAGCTGTGTGTTAGTGGGCGTCCTGACTCTCCTGCTCTCCCCCTCCCCCACAAGGGAGGGGGAGAGCATGACACTCCACACCAGGGAGAAAGCCTTGCATTACCGTGTGGAGTTACAGACAGAAGAACAGGAAGTGAGGATTTCTCAGAAGAAATAAGGACATTTAAAAGCAAAATCGAAGGACGTGGTAAGTGAAGGAGGACTGCACTAAGGTAAAGGAAGCTATTTAGGAAAAAACATTACCTTTACAACCCCTTTAAGCTGTCTTTCAAAATATATTTGAGTGCTGTAATAATGAACTTGTTAACCTGTATGCATGAATGCAATCAATAAAGGTAATGAAAACAGAATTTCCATGCTTCTATGCCTCCCAGTCACAGCTGTGAAGGTAAAATAAAAACACTGACTAGGAAGAATGAACAAATGTGTTTTTTCATAGACAGTTTACTGGGTGACTAGATAATTGGAAATGCATCTGGGCCTTTATGATGTAGTTTGCAGACTAATTGAACAATATAACTATGTACTATTCTTTCAATGGATCCTATTATGAAAATAGTTTTCTTACTAGTCATCATGACCATTATACCAAAGTCACTCTGCCATTAAAAATAAGTGCATACTGGAAAATCTGTTCCGTCCTGGAATTTGACAGAGTGGACCAATTCTTCTCAATATTTAATTTGCAGTATTGTTGGCTGACAAAAATGTACTACTTGCCTCTGTTCACTAAAAGCAGAACATACAGTGGACTCCTCCATAAAGGAAGCCTGAGCTAAAATAATCCAGCCTGCTGTGGTGTAAGTGGCTCAAAAAAAGTAGTAGTACACTTATTTTTTAGGGTTAATCTAATAAAATGTTTCCTTGTTAGGGTGGTGATGTCACACTGGAATTTTATCATTGGATCCTACCCTTTCTTAAAGCATGGATTATCTGTTGGGGACCCAGAGATATCTGCCCCCAATATTCAGAACCTTCTGTTTTGGTCATTCGGCAAGGGTTGTGGGGATGAGGCCCCCCCATTTTTCTGTGTCCTGCCAGTTGAATGCTTGGATAAGGGTATGGATTTTGGGGGGACCCCACGCCATTTAAATAAAAAAATGGCACAGCGTTCCCCTTAAAATCCATACCAGACCTGAAGGGCCTGGCATAGATTTTAGGGGTGGCCCACCATTTTTTTTATTTTTTTTTTGGCGTGGGGGGAACCAAAGGGCCTGGCAATGGACTGGGTGGGGAAAACCCACGCCATTTTTTTTATGTATATTGCTTGGATCTGAAAATACATTACAGGCGCAATCAATGTTAAGTGAATTTGTTTCCTTTAGAAATGTAATTTTGCTGCGGTACTGTTATAAACTTGTGAAATAAGTATACCTTTACAGGGAGACTTAGGGGGCACCCCAGGCACGATATATTAAGGAATATTTTATTTTTATTGTTTCACTTTAAGCATTATTAAAATCACTGCTCCTGGAAAAACATCTGTTTTAAAAAAAAAAAAAAAATTGCATTTATACATGTCCCCTGGGGCAGGATCCGGGTCCCCAAACACTTTTTATGGCAATAACTTGCATATAAGCCTTTAAAATGAACACTGATTTTTCACGTTCGTGTCCCACACACTTTAACGATGTTCGCACAAATTGTCTGTTCGCATGTTTTGGTACGAATTGAACCAGGGGGTGTTGGGCTCATCCCTATTTAGTAACAATTCGACAAATAAACTGAATGTGGCATTGTGAGTACTATGCATGTAAAATAGATGGTCGTGATTCAAGATAGCACAAAATATCTATTTAAGTTGTGATTGTTTCATTAAACCTGAGCATCCACTAAAATATCAGGGGGATAAAAGCTCATGACAAAATGTTTAAAGTTTGTTGCTCCATGTTTAATCTATCTAATTAATTGCAAAATTAAGTATATCTATTTTAATTAAAAGCAGTTAAATTAGCCTGAATGAATAAAAAAGTAACTTTTCAGTTCTGTAAACAAAATAACAATTAGTGCAGTAACAAATTAGTTGCAGATGACATGCTAGGTTAAACTAATGAGCATAGAGTGTTCTTAAAACTTCTCGTTAAGTATATTAAAAACACTTGTAAACACCTTGGAATTTGAATGTCATTACCCCAAATAATTTATTAAAGTTGCTGATTATATTAAATATAGTAGTACTCATTTTGTTAAATATTTGCTTTGCAAAGAAAAAGAAAAAAAAAAAGACAGAATTAACCATTTTACACACATTTATGATCTTAAAACCCTTTGACCTCCTTCAACCTAGCTAGTGTTTTATGATCATATTAATTTATACACAGCATGTGCATATTTATTTTTAAGCATAAATAGCTTTTGTAAATTGACATATCAAAATATTGTAAATAATATACATTAGACTCTATTCAATAGGTTATAAAATGTACTATTTACAATAAACATCATGATTTTAGCAATATATTATTTTCAGCTCCCTTTGGATCTCATTGTTGAAAAAAAAACTAATTTTGGAAAATATGAATCATTATTGCATTATGTCTATTATTATACTGTAATATATTTATATATATATATGTACGTACGGTATATTACACTATAAGTGTACTTTAGTAAAGGCAATTGTAGTATTGACACAGCAGATAGGTGTTTGCAAACAACTATTATAGTTCTTTAATAGACAAAGGGAACAATAGGCTACATGCAAAATAATAACTGCTGCCATAATGACAATGTGATATAGCTGTTATAGAAAAACATTGGGAGTGCTTTTGATAAAGTGTATGGAGAGTGTAGAGCTTGTAGGCAGTGGGAAGTCTTTTAAAGTGGATCGTAACCCTACCTGAGTGTCATATAGTAAGCTAAATGCTGTGTTTCTTGGAGAATTTGGGGGTGGGCAGTGGGAAGGGTTTTTAACTTTTATTTTTTGTTACATCTTAATTGTGCTACAATTCTTTACAGCCTGTCTTTGTTAATGTGCACTAAAAATATAACAGGCTGCAACCATTTTTTAAGGCTCTTTTTAAAGTTGACCTTTCCAAAAAAAAGTATGGTCCCTTCTAAAAAAAAGGCCCTTATTTAAGTAAAATTGCCTGCAAAGGTGTTTTAAAAGTAAATATTGGCCCTGGCTTCTGATGCTTCCAGAAGGTGCAGGCAATATCATTATGCCTCATCGTTGCCTTCTTAGATGGTTGAGTTTTAAAAATGTGTGAGAATCAGCTCTATCACATTGCAAGGGAGGTTATTCTTGTGGGATATGGAGTTCCTGGCTATCTTAGGAGGCAGTGGTGAAGCACAGAGTAGGCTTTAAATAATATATATCATATTTATCGCCATTTAACACGCACAGGCGTATAACATGCACCCTAACTTTAAGAGGGAAGTTTCAGGAAAAAAACTTTCCATGGCCCCCTGCATATAACACGCAGGCACAGTTTACCCCCTATTTTCAGGGTAAAAAAAGTGAGTGTTATACACAACTAAATACAGTAATTATTAATAATAAAATTTGCATTCCATTTTCATGGAAAGTCCACTTAAACGACTGGCAACAGTGAAATATGCTTGGCCAATGTGCATCAGCACCGAAGCTTACCGTTTCCTTTTGGAGAGCATGTAACCAGGTTATTTATATATAGGCGCTTGTGGTAAATGGGCAGAATGTTGTCACTCCTGAATATTTTCTAATTGTTTCATGTTCCCTGCCTGTGTGCACAGATCTGTACACCCAAATATATATATATATATATATTTTAAATTGTCTGTTTATAAAAATACAACAGAGGTGATCAAATACCACCAAAAGAAAGCTCTATTTGTGGGGGGCAAAATCAATTTGATTTGGGTACAGAGGCACACAGCCGTGCAATTGTCAGTTAAATTAATGCAGTGCTGTATCGCAAAAAATGGCTGGGTCATTAAAGGTGTAAAACCTTCCGGGGTTGAAGTGGTTAAAAGGATTTTTTACTTTCTGCTATAAAACATACCCAATAAAATCAGATTTCTTAATCAATTTAGGTCAATATGTATTCTGCTACATATTTTTGTTAAAAAAAATTATAGCGTCTACAAACTAGGGGATATTTTTTATGGAATTTTTATTTATTACATTTTTTTACTAGTAATGGCAGTGATCTGAGATTTTTAGCGAGACTATGACATTGTGGCAGACAAATCAGACACCTAACTGACATTTTTTACACTTTTTGGGGACCAGTGACATTATTACAGTGATGGGTGCTAGAAAATGCACTGTTACTGTACTTATGACACTGGCAGGGAAGGGGTTATCATCAATGGCAATCAAACGGTTAAGTGTGTCCCTAGGGGGTGCTTTCGAACTGTGGGGAGAGTGCTTTGACTGGGGGAAAACAGAGATCCGTGTTTCTGCTCAGCAGAAACATAAGATCACCATGTTCCCCATAGGCAGACCGCTGTAAGGCCTCTTTAGCAGAGACCTTAGAGAATAAAATGGCGATCGTTGCAATATTTTATGTCACCCAGTATTTGCACAGTGGTCTTTCAATTGCATTTTTTGGGAAAAAAATAAACTTTCAAGAATAAAAAAAAAAAATGAAACGGTAAAGTTAGCCCAATTTTTTCGTATAATGTGAAAGAGGATGTTATGCCGAGTAATAAGATACCCAACATGTCATGCTTTGAAATTGCGCACACTTGTGGAATGGCAACAAACTATGGTACCTTAAAAAAATTGCAGTTACCAGGTTAGAGTTACAGAGGAGGTCTTTTGCTAGAATTGTTGCTCTCACTCTGATGATGGTGGTGATACCTCACATGTGTGATTTGAACACTGTTTACATATGTGGGCACGACTTAAGCATTTGTTTTCTTTTCTGCCCAAGCACACGAGGACAGCGGTGCTTTAAAAAAAATGTTTTTCTTTTTTACATTGTCCCTTTAAAAAAAATATATATATTTTGATCACTTTATTGCAATAGGTGGTGACAAGTACTCTTTATGGGTGTTCAGATCACCAAAAACTGTAATTATCAATACTGTAATTTTTTTTAAATCTGCACCATTGGCAGCTGAGTAAATCAAAAGTGATGTTGTGACAATGCTTCCATGTTTTTACATAGGAGACTATTTTCAGCTTTGTTTCAGCCTAGAGTGCCAGATTGTGGATTAGTTCTCCCAGTGGGGCGGGAGGCCCGGGAAGAACAGTGGGAGGGGGGCATCCCGACTTTTAGCCACATTGGTTGTTATCACTAATAAAACCGACCGCCAGCTCTAAAAAACAGTACTAGGTTTATGCCTGCAGCTGCAGGCATGACCCCGGTATAACCTCTTTAAGCCAAGGCCGCATATGTGCGTACGGTCGGCGATAAGAGGTTATAGTTACATAGTTACAAAGTTGGTGAGGTTAAAAAAAAGTCCATCCAGTTAAACCCATGTGTGTGTGTCTTTGATAATAATACATTGTTTACCCGTGTATGTTGTGGACTAATAATAGTTAACCACTTCAATACCAGGCACTTTCACCCCCATCCTGCCCAGGAAAGTTTTCAGCTTTCAGTGCTGTGGCATTTTGAATGACAATTACGAGGTCATACAACACTGCACCCAAAATAAATGTTGTGGCATTTGATCACCTCTGGGGTTTTTAATTTTTGCTAAACAAACTAAAAAAGACCAACATTTTTTAAAAGAAAAAGGTTTTTTTTTGTTTCGGTTATAAAATGTTGTTTTCTCCTTCACTGATGGGCACTGATTAGTTGGCACTGATATGTAGAATTGATGGACACTGATAGGCGGCACTGATGGGTGCTGAAAGGTGGTACTGATAAGTGGCACTGACAGGTGGCTGTGATGGGCACTGACAGGTGGCACTGATGGGCAGTACTGATGATGAGGTACTGACAGGTGTCACTGTAGGGCACTGATTGGCACTGTGGTGGGAACTGATTTATCGGTCATTACATGATGAACTATCCCTTGTTCTTACGGTCGAATGTCCGTTTTTTTAAAATGGGTTTGGCCGATTTTTCATATAGTGTATGACTAGCATAAGGCTTTACATTTTTAAGACTGTGCATTGTGGTACTGTGAAAAAGAAGCTCTTAAATTATACTATTAAATTGTTTTGATTTTAGCTAGTTTGTAGAAATTGACAGCTATAGATTATTTTTTTGGACTGCCTTGATGTTGCCACTGAAGCTTACGCATTTATTTTCAAATGTTGTGCGATCTAAACCCCTTGGTTTTAACATTTGCTGCAGGCTGGCTGATAAGTACGTTGGGAGTTTTTGTTTGTTGTTTTTTTACGTGAAGTGCCCTTCCATGTGCCATTGCTGGGTGTACAGTACCTCCATATACCTTTTGAGGAGGGGATGGGCTCTCTCCAGGCCTACCTGTCCTTTATTATTATGTATGTGCTCCAACTCAGGGGACTCTCAAAATTATAGAGTTAGGATTGCAGTACATTGGGGTGCTGTGACATGGTTGATGCTTTTTTTTTCCATGTCACCCTGGAAGTCTCATTAAAAGCACCCTCTCCTTGCTGTACTTTTTTTTTTTTTTTTCTATAAGTTTTTTTTGTTTTTTGCAATGTTAAATACCCCTTTTGACAGTGCCCATCTACCCATGCCCTTTTGACAATATCTTGCCTATTAGCCTTAAAAATTAGCAGAACTGGTTCATGATTGCTCATTGGAGTTGACTGTTAAGGTTCAGGTTACATGGATTTCAAGTATGATTCCATAAGCCCAGTATGAATCAAACTCAGGCAGATTCACTCATACCTAATACTGCATTACATGCTAATTTTCTTAAAAATATGAAACATTTAATAAATCCTTTATTGATGCATTTGATGTAAAATATGCAATATATTTCATAATAATTTTTGTTTACTAATAATTCTCTCCTTTATCTCCTATACAGCTTGTATATTCTATTCCAAATATCTGAAGGAAACTGAAAAGCAAAAGTAATAATATTCTTGTGTATGACTGTGCTAGACTTAGTAGTTAGCTGTGCTCCATTCTGATTTACCTTCAGCTTCATCATTTGTAGCAGAGACTCACCGGACTGCCTTTCAGTCAAGATAACATTCTCTTTGGAGCTCTGGGCCATAGAGTATGACATCTTTCTTTATAAGTTATAGTAATACACCAGGTGGCTTTTATGGTGCCGTGTCAAAGTCATTGTCTCAAAGTAGTCTGGAAGGAAATTTAGTGTACAAGGGAGATGTCTGTGGAACATATTCACTATGACTAATATATGCCTGAAATACTTGTGAAAACGTTCATATTATACAGGGAGACCTTAAGAACCTTCTGTTAAAGTACATTCCGCCTGATGAATTGTTCTATTTTGCATTCAAGTCTCCATTTATGGGCCAGCAGCCTGGACATCTCAATCACCGTAATGACATTTTTTTTTTCCACAAAAGTTATATTGAAACAGAGAGTTTGATCTACTGCACAGCCCTCCTGAATGCAAATGTAAAACCTTGATTGTTTGAAATATTGATATGCCACTGATTGTTACAACATGTTACTTCACCTGTCGTCATTTAAAGAAAAGTAATTTTTGCTGTTCTGCTCCTTTACATCTTGCCATGCACCCTATGTTAATCAGATTGCGAAGCTTTCTGCTGAACGCACTGAGATGCACATAAAATATTGTTCTGAAGTATAACATTGCAAGGAATCATGGGAATCCATTTGGATAAAAGGTGCTATATAAATGCAAATGTATTATTTACTATTATCATCGTGCTGGAGCAACAGCCAAAGTGTGGTTAGAGCAATTTGAAAAGTATCTTCATAATAACAAGGATAAAGTTCATTTTTAAACAATAGCTGTGGAAAGTTTACATTGATGTCCTTACACAGGGTTTAAATTTACTGCCAATTTCTTTCTGTGTTCCACAATGCAATTGCAATTAAATAGAAAACAAAACAAAGTCAATTTATTTTTTTCCCTTTCAGCAGGGTATTAGAATAGTTCCATAGAAAAGAAATTGCAGATATGCCAAATTCTAATTTATTCATCCCAGTCTGTCAATTTTCCTTTGTTAAAAAGGTAATTATGAAAACAGACAGACTGGACTACAGACTGAATGACCTCCTCCCAATTCATTTCAAGGCATGTGTGGCCCATCCATATGCTAATTAAAAAGAACATTTAATTAAAGGGAATTGTTCTAATTTACTAGGTGTAATGTGCTTTTCATCTACCTAAAACTAATAAAAATGTAATTAATCCCTTCTAGCCATCTAATAGAATCAGCCACTGCCCAACATCATTTGACTTTTCTTTGCAGGTAATTAAAAGACGACTGCAACAAAAGGGTGTTGAATGTATCTGCCTTACCAAGTTGACAGTGAAGGTAAACGATTGCTAAATACAGTGACATGATTCGTAAACATTATTGGTCTGTTAAATGAATGTTGTATCTCCCTTCTGGGAAAGTCAACACTAAATAAATCACTAAGGAACAAAAGCAGATAAGATCAGTGATAACATTTAAAACAAGGAAACTTTGCCCATAGTTTTTACAAGGTGGGGTTGATTTACTAAAGCAGTACAGCATGTTCACCTTGCACAAGGAATTTTCACTTAGAAGGGATGTTTTACTTTAGTAAATAAAGTAAAAGTTTACATTGCAAAGAATACCCAATCAAATGCAACGGAAAAAAAATGATTTTTTGGCTTACAAGTGTTTGTATTATTGAAGTCAACTGAGCTTTACCAGACTCACTTAGTTTCATTAAAATGCCATTATAAAGTGAAAATCAACTTTAAGTAGACACATATTTTAGTAAATGAACCCCAGTATCCTTTATTGCCTTAAAACTTTAAATACGTCACATTTGTACAAATTCATTAAACACACACTCTTTTCTTTCTGTAGAATGTCATATTTTAGAATGTAAAACAGTATTTCCACTTGCAACAAATTCTAGAGCTACTCCCAAATGTTAGAAGCAGGATGGATGCATGTGCATTATCTAGGCCGCAAACATCTGTTTGCCTAAGCATGCATGTTAGGCCTCATTCACACATGTACTTGGAGGACAAATTTCTGCATGATATACAGAGGGCTTTCATCACACAACTGCATGTGGAAATCCTCATACACAGCAATGAAAAGCCAACAGCCATTTGCAGCCATTTGTATGTAATCAGACATACAGTGATTACCTGAGTCTGATCATCCCTGTGTTCAGGGTCAATCAAGCCCAGGTTATTAGTACATGTCCAATGATATGTGAACATCTGGGGTGCGGTCTCTCTTTGCCTTGTAGTTGCTTCCTACATGCGGCTGTTCACAGAAATCCTACCACGTCTCCCACAGAAATGTACAGTGGGGCCCTAAATGTCCATTTAAATGTGGCCTTAATGTTAAAGAGAGGATAATATAGAGAGGTGCCAGACACATCTTTTTTTGGAAGAAACTCTAGGAGGCAGAATCGTATGGTTTGTAGGGCACTGTTATGCTGGCCATACATGAATTATTTTTTCCATTCAACCCACTGATTGAATGAGAAAAAAAATGAACCGATTCCCACATGCACACATTTGAGCTGGATAGAGGAATCACTCCTGCTGTGCTATTGTGTTCTGCCAGAAGCACTGATCATTAAAAAAAATTGTGTACAACCAGCCTGCCCATACATGGATCGAAATTCCCTGCCGAACCAGAAATTTTGATCCATGTATGGCCACCCTTATTCTACGTGCAGGAGTTGAGAAACCGTGTCCTACAGCTATCAGATTCCAGGTGAACTCAACATTTTTACACACCAGCTGAAGAAGGGTACACACAATAAGAAAATCGGGCGAACGTTCGTCCGATTTTTCTCAATGTTTCACAGCAAATCAGAACCGATGAAAGAAAATTTGTAGAAAAATTCTTAGGAATATTCTCATACTACAAAGGTTTTTTTGTTTATTGTTTCTGATCATGCGCAGTCTTTCTTTTCAGGTTTTTCTTGTATGAAAACGGTATACATTAAACAAAAATTGTTTGTTTCCCATACGAGAATTTTTTTGGAGTTTGTCCCATTGGGAATTTTTGCACAGAAATTCAGAATCGGCTGTCGAAAGTTGTGTACACACTATACAAAAATCATATGAAACTTATTGGGATGAAAATGTTCGTATGATTTTCTTATAGTGTGTACGAGCCTTTACGGCTGGGTTCACACTTATGCGAATTAGATGTGGCTTTCCCTGCATCTAATTTGCACGACAGGAGAGTGTGACTGGCTTTCGATGGAGCCGCTCCACACATGACACATGGAGCACATTGCACTGGGGTCCTGTGCATCTTTCTAAGCAAAAAAATTGTACCCAATTAGGCCTTAAAACGTTGAATGGGGACGCGCCGGACCCCTACTGTGCTCCACACTGTACATAGTGTGAACCTAGCCAAAGGCATTCTGTAAAAATAAACAGCTGTTTGATTTATAGTTTCTTTTTTTAATAATATTTTCAGATTTAAAACATTATTCAAACTGAAGGTAAAAGGAATCATTTATGGTAATATCCCTTTATTCACAATAGACTTCTTTCTAGTAAAACCAAAAAGGTTTATAAAGGAAAAGTGTGCTAAAAGTGTTACCAAAGCAATCAGTTAGAAAAAATAATAATTTCAACACTTTACTGCAGAAATGACTGGATGCTGATTGGTTGCCGTGGCCAACAAGAAATTTTCAGGTTGCTACACTTTTAATACATAAAGTTCATGGTAGAATAAGTACCAACTGGTGTAGCGAGCCTTGCAAAATTCAAGGGTTCAGTAGCTTAATATCTAAAAATACATAAATTGTGTTAAGATCTTGGTTACACATTTGTAAGTGTAAGGCCTCTTGCACAAGATCCTGTTTGAGCATCCATTTTTTTTAGACGTTTGTGTGCATTTGTGTGTATGTTCAGGCATTTTCGCGCATATGCGTTTGTGCAATTTTTCATTCATATATTCTCGCTTTCTTGTTCTGCACAGCATGTAAATGGGCATTTGCACCCATGAGGCGTAATCTATTGGCCAAAAATGCATATTTTTCTATTTTATTTTTTTACTGAAGAATGCATTGCGCTTGTTTACACACCTGCGTGCATAGGCACATTACAATTAATGGCCTCTATTTTAGCTCAGTAAAGAAAAATGCTGTACTGAGCTTGTTTAAGCTGCAGTTTGCAAGAGGCCTTATATTGAGATACTGTTAAAGAGTTTGCCATACCCTCAAAGGGAGTTAAGTATAGCACTTTCATATGCAAATAGAAATGTTTCCTTGATCTATTACTCAGTAATAGCAGCATGAGTATAAAAATAAAAAAAAATTCACTGTCAATCATCTAACTTAAAATTTTTATAGAATAGTTTCATATATAAAATAGCAGACATTTAAATTCAGATGGGGTTGACGAGAAGTTGCAGCGCTCTTTACTGTGATTAGGGTGCAGGATGTGAACTGTGCTGCAAACGTACATATGCGGACAATTTATTTCAAATATGTTACACGGATTTTTGAAAATGTCATTAAATATTTTTGCTTTTCTTTTTGAATGATCCAATCACTTCCTTACATTTGAGATACCTTTTATTGATTTAGCCTCTAACACCACTGATCTAAACATAAGTTTGATTTACCAGAATTTTCAATTTAAAAATAAATACTTGTGTAGCTTGACGAATAAGGTAAAACTGTGTTATTTTCATTCATCCAATCACATCCAAGCAAAAATCCAAAAGCTAAAAAAAATGTACGTTGCTTTGCACAAGAGTAATGTGAGTAAATGAGCAAATCGTAACTTTGCCAAGCTAACAGAACATTCAATTTGCCAAGTGGATATTCTCTTCTCTTTTAATCAATCAACATTTATGGTGATGTATAAAAGAAGCTTAAATAATGCATTTGAAACGTAATAATTATAAAGCTATTTATATGTTGTTATTGACTACAGGCAACATGATAAATCAATTGGTCTGGTCAATCAACTAAACATAGGCCAAATAAAGTTATAGATCTTTAAAAAAACAATTCTCTCTCTCTATCTATACATATATATCTATATCTATCTATCTATCTATCTATCTATCTATCTATATATATATATATATATATATATATATATATATATATATATATATATATATATAGATAGATAGATAGATAGATAGATACATGTATTACATATGATCTCTCTCTCTCTCATATATATGTATATCAAATTGGCCAAATAAAATGTAATATATCTGAAATGCTTTGGAAAAGGGATGCTCTCAGTGAGTTTTTCTTTTTACGTTTTAATAGACTCTAAAAATATATATATATAATTATCACCAGTGCTACAGAAAAAAAATCATTATTTAGTAATTGATTGTTTTTTCACTTAACCTATTGAACCTGTGCTTGCTCAAACATCCAGTCACGTGCAGGATTATTTTTTCTTCATATGACTACACATGTATGATAAATACAAGTTCTCTGAGCTAAGTTTAAAAACAATATCTTGCTTTAGTAAATCCACCCTGCTTTTTTCTGTATTATGAACTTTCTAAAAAAAAATGTTGTATACAAGATTCTAAGTCTTTAACACATGACCTGAAAACAGTAGAACATTGCATCTTATCCAGGTTGAATAAATAATAAGACAGTGGATTCATTAATCTAAAACATAACACTTTTTTTGTTGAGGAATTAAAAATTACATTTTAAAAAACAGCTCAAAATAAGTCATTCTAATGTATAATGAGAAAAATATTGTAATTTCCAGCTAATATTGATTTTAAAATAATAAATGCCATATCGCTGATATCTAGATAAGGAAATGGGAACTCACCCAAATTCCCCTTTGTCGACCAGTCAACTGTCCTCCATGTGTCCTGCACTGCTGCATGTGACCAAGTGCCTTCCCTTTACTACTTTACTTACCATTTTTTTCAGAGCATATTCCAGCCCTCTAAGAGAGAAAAGAGAAGTTCATTTATTACGAAAGACCACTTATTGAAATATATGCACTTTTAGATGGGAAAATTGAACTGATCTCACATTGCCTTAAAAAAATGCCTATACTATCCTGAAATTTGAGTAGTCCTTCTCATGTCTTTTTATTATGAAGAGTTGTGGGAGCTTTTCAGCTTTGAAAGTGTCTGCAGAGATTCAGTGTGCAAAGATCAGTCTACTGAAATTATTCTGTCATCAGCTTTTTGAGGGTAAACTTTGTTTTGTATTACATGCTAGCTGTGAGACAAGCAGTGCATGCTAACCTGAAAAGTTTTCAGTATTCCATTGTTTATTGTGAGAAATGTCTAGCCTTTTCATTGCTGGGCTAGGCCTGTAGAGAGAAAAAAGTGAAAGCAGTGACAATGTGAGCAGAGATGAAACCTTGATATGGATTGTCATCATAAAGATTTGTGTCATCGGAATGATAATTATTACCAGGAATAAAAACAGCAGATGAGCAAAATTGTAAAGATCAAATGGTAATGGGAGCTACTTCACTAAATCTGCTCTTATGTCTGAGTGTCTTGTGTTTTTTCTTTTTTTTCTTTTTCACTGCTGTTTGAACATTATTACATTCATTAGCACAGACAAGAAACTTGAAGATGTGTGGCGCCATGCAGAGTAGGTTTAGACTGGGCTTACTGCAAACCAATCTAAATAATCAATTATGAGTCAAGTTGCTGTTTTCCTTAATTATTATTGCAAGCAATATTAAGTTGATAAGTTTGGTTGAAATTTAAATATAATAAATATTATGTTTTGTACTTATTGTGTTGCTATTACTCCTTATTTATATAGGATAGAAAAAGGTCCTGGACTGCCGCACTCCTTAAAACGATGTCTTTATTGCACCCTTTTGGTGCAGTGGGACGGAAGCAAAGCCAAGGGATCAGCAACTTTTAGAGCGGTATATTTTCTCACTCCTTATTTATATAGCACCAAATACTCTGCAAATCACTAAATACAAATATAAATATTAGCATATTGCAGCAGACAGTGAAACCATAAACATTAAGTGAAAGCTTACTGTATATATTTTTTTAAATTTGACTTGACATGCAATCGTATGTCCCTTGTATAGTGCACATAATCAATTTGGCAATTTGAATGAAACCCAGTATCTACTGATTTACATATTCTACGCCGACCGCAATGGAAGTGCCACCTAGCGGTCAGCCTAAAAATTACACTTTAGGATACGAGGGTTTAAGACACTTACGCCGCTCGTATCTGAGCCTAATTTAAGCGTATCTGGTTACCAGAATACGCTTAAATTAGCGCCGGTGCACATTCAGACTTAGGCTGGCGTATCTACTGATAAGCCAGCCAAAGTCTCTCTGAATCTGGCTATAAGTCTACAGCATTGCATGTTTAAATTTCACCTTCCGCTGGTCGAACTGGACTCCAGAATACCTTGGCCTTCAGCTCACCCCCATCTACAATCCTATGTTTGCCATCAACTACTACCCCCTACTTCACAATTTTACTTCCCTTTTGAAGTCATGGAAGTTCCCTTCCCGCTCTTGGATAGGCCAAATCTCGGCTGTTAGGATGACAATCTTGCCAGAAGCCTGATGCTATTTTGCACTCTGCATATCCAAGTTCCCCCATTACTTCCACCATAGAGTCATGTAGCCACAGAGTGCCAGCAGGATGAGTTTTATGCTTGACTGTGCCCTAGATAGCTAACCCTGTCTCGAGTGGAATTCTTATCTCAAAATACTATTTTTACTCCACCAAATATACCACCAATCTCAGAGATTCTCAAAAGACACCTCATTGAAACACATATTTAATGCCAGCAAGAAGCTAGCTGTATTTAAATGAACTATCAACTTTGGAAAGTGATTTTACATACCAAATATCACACGTGAAATCAGTAAGATGTGCATGTGGTAAATTCAAATAATCCATGTGTGATGACCATCAGATGAAGTTAGTAAATGATGAGATGAGAAAATGACATGCAATGAAAATATTGTATGCATGACACTTGGCAAACTGATCATTTAGTGCCTGACATGTTTAAATCTAGAATACTTTTGTGGAAAGAGGGGCATTTAAATATAAAGAAAAAAATGTCCCCGCTTTTCAATAGAATTTAGTTTATTTTAAAAGCAATTCTTCAGAGAGCAATCTTGAACTTACCATTCAACATTTTATCTGTCTCTGTACAATTGACTATCTTCGAAGGCTGCAATCAAAATGGCTATCCATAATAGTATGTTAATGAATGAGTTTCTTTTGCAGTATTTTGAGTCAGGCTATTGAAAACAATGTGCATAACAGACCTGTAATTTAGGGTGTTATGCCTGCCAGTTTTGTGCAAGACTTTTTTTGAACCACTAAGTTTGACATTCCCTTTAATATGCTAGCACTAGCAAAATACATAATTAGGGCCAGATCCACAAAGAAGTTACGTCGGCGTATCTGTTGATACGCCCCGTAACTTCTAGGATGCGCCGGCGTATCTTTTTTCTGTATCCAGAAAGCAAGATACGCCGGATTTTTGCCTAGATACAACTGACGTAAGTATCTTATGCCGTTGTATCTTAGTTGCATATTTACGCTGGCCGCTAGGTGGCGCTTCCATAGATTTACGCGTAGAATATGCAAATTAGGTAGATACGCCGATTCACGAACGTACGTGCGCCCGGCGTATCTATATGCGTCGTTTGTCTAAGGCGTTGGACCGGCGTAAAGTTACCCCTGCTATAGTAAGGCGTACGCAATGTTAAGTATGGACGTCAGGACAGCGTCGAATTTTCCGTCGTTTACGTCGTTTACGTCGTTTGCGTAAGTTACGTTCACGTCGTCTAGGCATTGAGCGGGCGTAATTTAATTTGAAAATTCGACGTGATACTGAGCATGCACACGCATGCGCCGTTCGAAGAAAGCATCATTTACGTGGGGTCATGCTTAGTTTACATAAAACACGCCCCCCTGTTCCTCATTTGATTTAGGCGCGCTTACGCCGTCACATTTACGCTACCGTAACTTTAGACGCAAGTGCTTACAGCACTTGCCTCTCTAAGTTGCGGCGGCGTAGCGTAACTACGATACACTACGCCCGCTTATATTTACGCCTATCTACGTGAATCTGGGCCTAAGTATATGGCAGGTAATATAATACCAAAGAACAAAGCGTAAGCACTTTTTGAAAGATGCCATTTTAAAAACTTATGATAAACTGTCTCTCGTGCCTCTGAAGAAAAAGTTGACATACTAATTTTCCACTTGTGTTTTGTGAAGGTTTGTGTTATGGTGCAGAAAGATTGTACCATTTGTGTAATCTTCTGTTCATCGGCCATAGAGGACAGGCTGAGTGAAACAGTAATTATTTGGATGAAAACATTAATTGCTGTCAGATGTACAGTAAGTAAAGTGAGCAGCTGATGAAGACAATTTGCTTATTGTTTTGTAGCTACAATTACTGGAACCATTTGTATGGCTTCACTAAACTCTGTCTGCCAAATGCCATCTATCCACATTGTAAATTATATAAACAGGTAATGGAATTTTTTAAAATATGTCAAAGAAAGCAAAATGTTTACTCATAACTGGTACATAAAAGAACTGCATTCAAGGAACAGCATCCATCAGATGCATGTTAAATTACACAAAAGGCTAAATGCTTTTCACAAATATATTTGAAAATGTTTAAAGGGGTTGTAAAGGTAAAAAAAAAATTCCCTAAATAGCTTCCTTTACCTTAGTGCAGTCCACCTTCACTTACCTCATCCTTCGATTTTGCTTTTAAATGTCCTTATTTCTTCTGAGAAATCCTCACTTCCTGTTCTTCTGTCTGTAACTCCATACAGTAATGCGAGGCTTTCTCCCTGGTGTGGAGAAAACCTCTTGAGGGGGGAGGGGGCGAGCAGGGTAGTCAGGACGCCCACTAACACACAGATTCTTTCTCTATCTGCAAAGTAGAGAGTGTCCTGACTTGCCTGCTCGCCCCTCCCCCCTCAAGAGGCTTTCTCCACACCAGGGAGAAAGCCTTGCATTACAGTGTGTAGTTACAGACAGAAGAACAGGAAGTGAGGATTTCTCAGAAGAAATAAGAAAATTTAAAAGCAAGATCGAAGGATGAGGTAAGTGAAGGAGGACTGCACTAAGGAAGCTATTTAGGGAAAACATTGTTTTACCTTTACAACCCCTTTAAGTGCTCTTAGGAGTTAAAGTAAACCTGTGTATTTCACATGCATGACAAAGAAACATTTTCACCTAACTTTTCTCCTCACCCAGGCGCACATACTGGCCTGAAAGGCAAAAACAAACATAAACAGACTGGCTTTGTTTTAGTAATTTCATTAGGGCTCTTTTTAAGCTTCAGCCCAGCTGAAATAGTTAAAGCCCAACTCCACCTTTAGTGTAGTCACCAACCCCCTGCTTCTTGAAACCTCCTTGCTCATTTTTAATAATCATGAGTTCATACATACAGTGGTTATAAACAGTCTAAACACCTCTGTCAGGTTTCTGTGATATAAAAAAATGAGACAGATAAATAATTTCAGAACTTTTTCCACCTTTTAATGTGACCTATAAACTGTACAACTGAGTTAAACAGTTAAACAGCTTGCGGTCCACTGCTTCGAGCCCTGGAGTTCAATCTGGCTCATAGCCCAGCTAAGTCCAAGCCTCGCCTGGAGGAAGACGCCAGGAAGGTGAGCACAGGCCATAACTCCATGGAAGACACGAGGGAGCTGGTGGATCCCTTTACTGTGTTCCCCACTTCAGGCAAAGCAGTGTCTGATACTACCCTCAAGGACATGCTTGTCTCTCTCCGTAGCTCCATGCATGCAGACATGCTGCAATGCATGCAAAATTTTAATTTAGACATAGGAGACTTAGGATTGAGGAGAAAATGGGGGAATTTGCATCATCTCACAACACCTTGATTGATGCCCACTCTGACCACTTTGATGAGCTAGCTTGGCTGAGGACAAAGGTCGCTGAATTAGAGGATAGATCAAGGAGGAACAATGTAAAAATTCGGGGGGTGCCTGAAAACTGTACTCCCCACGCAACTTCAGCAATATGGCAGAGACCTATTGCAACAGTTCCTTCCATCTGTCCCTGAGTCTGAATTGCAAATAGACCAGATCCACAGGTTGCCGAAGCCATCTCATCTTCCGGATAATATAAACCGAGATGTCCTGATGAGAGTGCACTTTTATCAAGTGAAGGAGCAACTCAATTTCTAATGGTACCCGACAGGGCTGCCCCCTGTCCCCTTCAATCTTCAAACTTCTGATGGAGCCTTTGGCGGAAAGGATCAGGTCCCACTGGGTGTTGAGGGATTCCACATGCAAGATAGAACCCACTCTGTTAACCACTTAAGGACCTTGCCTGTTTTTCAGATTTGGTGTTTACAAGATTAAAATATTTTTTTTGCTAGAAAATTACTTAACCCCCAAACATTATATATATATTTTTTCTAACACCCTAGAGAATAAAATGGCGTTCATTACAATATTTTTGTCACACCGTATTTGCGCAGCAGTCTTACAAGCGCACTTTTTTGGGGAAAAAATTCACTTTCTTGAATTAAAAAATAAGACAACAGTAAAGTTAGCCCAATTTTTTTATATTTTGTGAAATATAATGTTACGCCAAGTAAAATGATACCCAACCTGTCATGCTTCAAAATTGCACCCGCTCGTGAAATTGCGTAAAATTTTTACCCTTAAAAATCTCCATAGGCGATGTTTAAAAGATTCTATAGGTTGCATCTTTTGAGCTACAGAGGAGGTCTAGAATTATTGCTCTTGCTCTAACGATCGCGGTGATACCTCACTTGTGTGGTTTGAACACCATTTTTATATGCGGGCGCTACTCACGTATGCGTTTGCTTCTGCGCGCGAGCTCGTCGGGACAGGGCGCTTAAAAAAATTACCCCAGATCTCATATTTAGACTTAAATGCAAAAAAAAAATTGTCATTTGAAAAAATGACAACAAGAAAATATTGCTTTAACCACTTAAGCCCCGGACCTTTAGGCAGCTTAATGCCCAGGCCAGGTTTTGCGATTCGGCACTGCGTCGCTTTAACAGACAATTGCGCGGTCGTGCGACGTGGCTCCCAAACAAAATTGGCGTTCTTTTTTCCCCACAAATAGAGCTTTCTTTTGGTGGTATTTGATCACCTCTGCGGTTTTTATTTTTTGCGCTATAAACAAAAATAAAGCGTCAATTTTGAAAAAAATGCAATATTTTTTACTTTTTGTTATAATAAATATCCCCCAAAAACATATATAAAAAAAATTTCCCTCAGTTTAGGCCGATACGTATTCTTCGACCTATTTTTAGTAAAAAAAATCGCAATAAGCGTTTATCGATTGGTTTGCGCAAAATTTATAGCGTTTACAAAATAGGGGATAGTTTTATTGCATTTTATTAATTATTTTTTTTTTACTACTAATGGCGGCGATCAGCGATTTTTTTCATGACTGCGACATTATGGCGGACACTTCGGACAATTTTGACACATTTTTGGGACCATTGTCATTTTCACAGCAAAAAATGCATTTAAATTGCATTGTTTATTGTGAAAATGACAGTTGCAGTTTGGGAGTTAACCACAGGGGGCGCTGTAGGAGTTAGGGTACACCTAGTGTGTGATTACAACTGTAGGGGGGTGTGGCTGTAGGACTGACATCATCGATCGAGTCTCCCTTATATAAGGGATCACTCGATCGATACGCCGCCACAGTGAAGCACGGGGAAGCCGTGTTTACACACGGCTCTCCCCGTTCTTCAGCTCCGGGGAGCGATCGCGACGGAGCGGCTATAAACAAATAGCCGCGCCGTCGTCCCGGATCGCTCCCCGAGGGAACTTGACCGCCGCATGTAGCGGGGGGGGTCCCGATCGGACCCCCGACCCGCGGAAAGGCAAGGACGTACATGTACGCCCATTTGCCTGTACGTGCCATATTGTGGACGTACATATACATGCGGCCGTCGGGAAGTGGTTAAGAAGCATGGGCGGAACTGATGTTTTGACGTCGCTTCCGCCCTGCTATGCTATGGGGACGGGTGGGGGCCATCTTGCCCTCGTATCCCTGTGGAGCAGGAGAGAGGACCCAATCACCTACGCCGCTGCCAACGGCTCCGGTAAGCGGCGGAGCGGCGGCCCCTCTCTCGCCGCCGATAGCGGTGATCTCGCAGCGAATCTGCCACGGAGACCACCGTTATCGTTTACAGAACCGCTCACTGAAAATATGGATATCTTGGTTGTGGCAGCAGCTGCTGCCGTTACAGAGATATCCATCTTTAAAAACAGGACGTATATATATACATGAGCGGGTCCTTAAGTGGTTAATTTGTTCACTGATTATTAGACATGTGCACAATGAAATATTTTGTTTCGTAATTTCGTTTTTGTCCGAAAAATACATTTATTTCCCTGTTCGTCTTTCAGGACAGGTACTGTAGAGAGACACAGGCTCCTCCCCTCACAGGAAACACCGCCTTCCAATTAAGAATTTAAGCCTCATCCTCCCTCAGCTCCTCAGTTTATGGTGTTTCCTCCGGAGGGGAGACACCGCTGGGGGCCAAGGGCCAGACAGCTGGGGAAGCTGAGGCCAGTTTTCCTGAGAGGGGGGACCTGTTCTCCCTGGGCTCAGGGCTATTTTTAAATGCATGGCGTCCTGGTTGACTGGGGAAGTCACTTACCCAGGACATCGCCGTGTAGCGTCCCGCGGACATTCCTGGGGTGGATTCAGCCGCGGAGGCCTATTCACTAAACGCACAGGGGTGGCGCTGCAGGCGGGGTGCACGCTCCCTGTGAGTTTTCACAGTCGGCCAGGAGCTGGGCCGGACCGGATGACGAGTGACGTCAGTTCCGGGGGGGGGGGCGGGCACTTCCGCCGGATACGCGTCACTGGTCCCGGACGCTGCAGTGTGAAAAGGCCTGACGCTGGGCTGGTGCGGCCTCTCTCTTCTCAGCCGTAGGGTCGGCGTTTTGGCAGGCAGTCGCGACCACATTCCTCAGCGAGATGTCGGAAGCAGAGGCTTCCCGTGCACCTCCGGATGACGACAGCACCAGCCACTCTAAGGTAAGGAGAACCCTGGGGTGGTGTTCCCTTATCATGTTGTACAGCTTCACTGGTGATTTTTTTGTTTTCTTCTCCTGGTGGTCGGGGAGTTTGTTAGTGTAGTGTGTCTGGAACCCTGGTGGTGGTTGGTCCTAGAACACTCCTGGTGGTTACCTGTGTTATGCGCTGGTCTCTCTTTTAATCTAGCCTCCACTTTCTTCTGTGTTTTTCAGAAATCCACAGAAAAATCAGCCCACAGCAGGAAGAAATGCCCTTCCTGCAGATCTTCACTTAGTGAGAGTTGGAACAAAGCACTTTGCAGGAGATGTATTGAGGGGCTGGTTAAAGAAAGGGAGGCAGAGCAGGCATCTGAATTAGCAGCTTCTATGAAAGAGCTTTCTGGCACCTTTCAATCGTTTAAAGATATTTTTGCTAATTTTCAATTGCCCCAAAGCAGCCCTTCTGTAGCGCAACAGGTAATTCCACCGAATCCTGAGGTTCTTCCCTCTGGGAGTAGAGAGAAACCTGCGGATATCAGAGAGGATGCTGAGGAGGAGCAAGACAGTGCCGCTTCTAGCTCCCAAGAGGAGTCAGATAGTGAGAAAACAGAGGCAGGGTCCTCAAAGGTCTCTCGCTACAAGCTTTCCCTTGAAGAGGTGGAAGAGTTATTGGAAACTATCCACGCTACTTTAGGGATAGTTGAGGAGAAAAAGACACTGTCACTCCATGACCAGATGTACAGTGGTTTGGGAGAACAAAAGAAAAGGGTTTTTCCAGTCCATGAAGTACTGGTCAATGCCATCAAAAAAGAATGGCAGGACCCAGAGAGGAAACCTTTCTTCTCAAACTCTTTGAAGAGGAGGTTTCCTTTTTCTGAGGAGGAGGCTTCAGTGTGGAACAAATCCCCCAAACTAGATGCCGCCTTTTCGCAGGTATCCCGACATACGGACTTGGCGTTTGAGGACATGGGGGTCCTTTCAGACCCCATGGACAGGCGGATGGATTCGCTATTAAAAAAGTCCTGGGATGCTTCCCAGGGGAACCTTAAGCCAGCTATGGCAGCAACAGTGGTGGCCCGTAATTTAGAGCATTGGCTCTTACAAATTAAGGCACATATTGAGGCCGGAACGCCAAAAGAGACTATACTTTCCTCTTTTCCAACTTTACTGAGTGGCGTACGGTATGTAGCGGACGCCTCAGCAGAGTCAATCCGCATGTCTGCCAGATCTGCAGCTCTATCTAATTCTGCAAGAAGAGCTCTCTGGCTCAAGACATGGCAGGGGGATAGCGCCTCAAAGGTTAAATTGTGCGGGATCCCCCTTACAGGAGACTTATTATTTGGGCCAGGCTTGGAGGCTGTCTTAGATCGTACAGCCGACAAGAAGAAGGCTTTCCCCTTAAAGAAAAAATTTGGGGGACAGACAAAGAAAAAATTCTGGACCCAAAAGAAGGTGGAAGTCCCCAAACCTGAGGGAAAGAAAAAGTTTTGGGGACCAAAAGGGAAAGGCCGTGCCGGGGCACTTTTTCGTGCTCCTGAACAGCCCCAAAAACCTCAATGACGGAGTCAAGGTGGGAGGAAGGTTGGGGGCCTTTCTCCCACAATGGGAGACGATCACCAGCAACCAATTTGTGCTGGGGATCATAAGGAGAGGGTACAGACTAGAGTTCTCAAGTCCCCCCCCATCCAGACTCTTAGTCACCAATTTGCCCCAATGCAAAGAGAAATCTGTGGCTCTGATCTCCTCTCTTCAGGAGTTGGAGGATCAGGAGGTGGTAGTTCGGGTTCCATCGGAGGAGATAGGAAAGGGCTTCTACTCCCACATATTTGTGGTCCGCAAGCCTTCAGGAAAATTCAGGCTTATACTGAATTTAAAACCTCTAAACACCTCGGTCACGTACAAACGGTTTCGGATGGATTCCATCTATTCCGTGAGGACACTCCTCCTTCCGAACTGCTTCATGGCATCCATAGATTTAAAGGATGCCTACCTACACATCCCAATAGCGGAATGCCATCAGAGATTTCTCAGACTGGCCGTGAGGTCCAGAGAGGGGATGTTTCACCTGCAATTCAAAGCACTCCCCTTCGGGCTCTCCTCTTCCCCCCGCATATTCACCAAAGTGATGGTGGAGGTACTAGCCTTTCTACGTCTCAAGGGCATCCTGGTGATAGCTTACCTGGACGATCTGCTATTCTTTGCAGACTCTCCGACACAGTTGTCCCAGGACCTCCAGGTTGCAAAGGGGATTCTGGAGAACCTAGGTTGGTTACTCAATCTGGAAAAATCCAGCCTGACACCCTCCCAAAGAGTCACTTTTCTGGGATATGTACTGGACTCAACCAGACAGATAACTTTTCTCCCAATAGAAAAAGTTCAGAAGGTGGACAACGTAATATCACTTCTTCAGAGCAGTGGCCAGCTTCCGATAAGGAAAGTCATGTCAGCTCTGGGGTTATTAACATCTTGTCTTCCTGCAGTGCAGTGGGCGGGTCTGCATTTCCGACCTCTACAACTGTTCATACTGAACATTTGGGACCACAAACCGGAATCCTTGGATTCCCTGATATCCATACCGGTTCACATCAAGAGGTCCCTTTGGTGGTGGAGGAAGGGGGCGAACCTTTTACAGGGCCTGGATTGGATCTCCCCGATTTCCAGAACAGTGACAACAGATGCCAGTGGCTCCGGTTGGGGAGCACACCTGGATTCCCTTTTGACACAGGGTCGCTGGGCAAAAGAGGACTCGCAAAAATCTTCGAATTGGAGAGAACTAAAAGCGATAGAGTTAGCCCTCAAAGCCTTTCAGAAGGAGCTGCAGGGACAGCATGTTCGAATCAGGACAGACAACTCCTCGGCAGTAGCTTATGTCAACAAGCAGGGGGGCACCAGGAGCAAGTCCTTATGGGATCTGACAAAATCTATTCTCATATGGGCGGAGGCCAATGTCTTGTCCCTCTCAGCCATACATCTGAAGGGAGAATTAAATCAGGTCGCAGACTTCCTCAGCAGGAAGAAACTGAGGGAGGGCGATTGGGTTCTGAATCAGGAAGTTTTCAGAGCGATCACTCAAAGATGGGGTCTTCCGGAGGTGGATTTATTCGCCTCAAGAGAAAATGCCAAAACTCGGCTCTTTTTTTCCCTAAACAGATGGGATGGAGCTCTGGCGGTGGACGCTCTGGCCCAAACCTGGAAGTTCTCCAGGTGTTATGCTTTCCCCCCTCCGGTTCTAATACCAGCAGTCCTGAGGAAACTGCAGGGGGAGAACACAACACTCATTCTCATCGCACCTCATTGGCCCAGGAGACCATGGTTCTCTATCCTAAAAAATCTATCGATAGAATCTCCTTGGATTCTACCAATTCGGGAGGATCTCCTTTTGCAGGGTCCAATCTGCTGCCCGCAGGTAGAGAGATGGAACCTGGCAGCCTGGCTTCTGAGGAAGAGCTGCTGAGGGGCAAAGGGTTTTCAGAACGCTTGGTTGAAACACTCCTAAGCTGTAGAAAGAAGGAGACGCAAGCCATTTACCAAAAAGTGTGGAAACGGTTTAACATCTGGTGTGCAGAAAGCTCATTCAGTGTCAACAGCTCTGTGGCTGTTTTAGAATTTCTTCAAGCTGGAGCTGATAAAGGGTTGGCAACTAGCACGCTGAAGGGTCAGGTGTCAGCGCTAAGTGTATTTTTTGAAAAACAACTAGCATTTGACCCTTGGGTCTCTAGATTTTTTAAGGCTTTGAGTAGACGGAGACCTGTTAAAACCTCCAACTTCCCAGTTTGGGATCTCTCATTGGTCCTTTAAGCCTTTACAGTAGAACCATTTGAGCCTTTAGACAAATGTAGTTTAAAAGTGATCACTCTCAAAACAGTGTTTCTAGTAGCGATCACTACTGCCAGGAGAGTGAGCGAACTCGAGGCCCTATCTATTAGGGTCCCCTTTTTTCAAGTTTTTCCGGATCGCATCATTTTTAAGACAGATCCGGCTTTTCTACCAAAGGTAGCTTCTAAGTTTCACAGAAGTCAAGAAATAACATTGCCTTCTTTTTGTTCAAATCCTGTGAGGGAACAGGAACACAAGTTTCACAACCTAGATGTTAGGAGGTGTGTCCTACAATACTTGGATTACACAAGTCAGTTCAGGAAAGCTGATTCACTATTTGTTTTGTTTTCTGGGTCCAAGAAAGGGTCTAGGGCTTCTAGACGCACGATAGCCAGGTGGTTAAGGGCAGCCATCGTTCTAGCCTATTCTTCTAGGGGAGTAGAGCCTCCACAGGGTATCAAGGCTCATTCCACCAGGGCAGTAGCAACTTCCCAAGCAGAGTGTGCTGGTGCTTCCCCGGAGCAGATCTGCAAGGCTGCAACATGGTCTAGTTTCTCAACGTTTGTAAAACATTACAGACTGGACCTACTTTCAACCAAAGACCAGGCTTTTGGACGCAAAGTACTGCAAGCAGTTGTCCCACCCTAGGGTAAGGTGCTCGCTTATCCTCTCTACAGTACCTGTCCTGAAAGACGAACAGGGAAAAACGGGGTTACTTACCGGTAACATCCCTTTTCCTGGAGTCTTTCAGGACAGCACTGGTACCCACCCTCTTTGTTGTAGGGGATATTATGGAAACTCATCAGACGAGGCCGTCAGGTAAGATGTAATTTTATACTTTTATGACGTGTTCTTGTGTCTCCCCAGCTGGCCGGAGGTACTCTGGAAAAAACTGAGGAGCTGAGGGAGGATGAGGCTTAAATTCTTAATTGGAAGGCGGTGTTTCCTGTGAGGGGAGGAGCCTGTGTCTCTCTACAGTACCTGTCCTGAAAGACTCCAGGAAAAGGGATGTTACCGGTAAGTAACCCCGTTTTTACTTCCGAAATTTTTGTTTTATTTATTTTGTTTTTCGTAAAAAAAATGCATTCGTCCAAAAATCCAAATTAATTAAGGTCGAATCTGTCATTGAAGGCTTATTCTGTCTGTCGAATGTTCTAAGAAGAAAAAAAAAATATTAGAATCTTAAAAAAAAAAAAGATTAGACGGAGCATGACTAATAATAATTATATTTATTAATTAATACTAGTCAACCAACATTAGAATTCTTCTATAGCCTATGGGCCGAGCATTTCACCATAAATGTCTGCTTGCTGCGATCGTATGTTTTTAGCTACTTTGTTGAATCTGCATGTCTCTCTATGTCGAATATTTTCTCTCTGTCGAATCTTTTCTCTCTATGTCGAATCTTTTCTCTCTATGTCGAATCTTTTCTCTCTATGTCGAATCTTTTCTCTCTATATTAACTCTTCTTCATGTCTCTATAATGTCGAATCTTTTCTCTCAATGTCGAATAATATTGGACTAATAGAGTTAAGGTTAGGCATATTCGACCGCAACGAAAAGGAAAATAAAGCATTTGTTTGTCGGATCTTTCGGTTTTTGTTTTCTGTGCTTTCGTTATCGATTTGTTAAAACGATCACGAAAATATCTGAAATTCGGACGAAAATGCATTCGGACGAAAATGAATGCACATGTCTACTCATTACATCATTCTCTTCTTGACTTCCCCTTCCACATCTCTGCAACATGCCCATGACACCTTGACAGAATTTAGTGGGATCTCTTAATATAAGGTGAATTTTACGAAGTCAATTATTCTAGATCTTGGTATTCCTCCGTCCTTGACAACCCAACTTCAGTCGGCATTTCCTTACTTCTGGAGTAAGACCACTATTTCTTATTTAGGATTAAAGCTAACAGCTGACCCACGACACTTAACTGACGCCAATTACTTACCATTGATCGACAAAATCGCCAAAGATACTAGCAGACTCGTCAATATAGAATTGTCTTGGACTGGACGTTTGGCCGCATTCAAAATGCTAATCATACCGCAAATACTCTGTTTTTAGGACGCTCCCAATCCCTGTGTCCAGCTCACACCTCAAAGCTTTGAACGCCTTAGGCCCCGTACACACGACCAAACATGTCTGCTGAAACTGGTCCGCGGGCCAGTTTCAGCAGACATGTTCGGTCGTGTGTAGGCCCGAGCGTGCAGGATTCCAGGAAACATTTGCCCGCCGGGTCTTTTCCCAGCGGACAAATATTCCTGGACTTGTTTTAAAACAGTCCGCTGGAATCCTGCCCGCTCGGACATGTTCGGTCGTCTGTACAGACCTACCGTACATGTCCGAGCGCCCGCCATCCCTCGCATGCGTCGAATGACGTCGCCGCGTCATCGTCGCGGACACGCCCCGCGTAGTGTTTACGCGCGGATTTCTGTACGATGGTTAGTACAGCCATCGTACAGAAAACCCCGGCCAGACATGTACGGTGAAAACGGTCCGGCGGACCGCTTTCATCGTACATGTTTGGTCGTCTGTACACGGCCTCACTCTCTAAATTTATCTGGCAATCTAAAAGACCTAGGTGCTCCAGGTCCCTGTTGGTTAAGCATAGACTGGCGGGAGGTATGGGTCTAGTGGACATTCAAGACTATTTCCGTGCGTCCATTTTGACACAACTTAAAAGCTGGATAGACCTGAAGACTGATTCAGTTTGGAGAGGTATTGAACAAAATCTGAGCCCTACTAACCATCTTAGTACCCTCCTCCTTTTAAATGTCTGGAAACCATTTTCCATACATGGACTCCCACTCACTCTCCAGGCTTCTCTCGCAGCCTGGAGGGACCTTTGTAACATACCATTCCCTCCCCCTAGTCTAATAGAGGTTCCTATACCCATAGCGACTCTCTCCCAGGCCATCCCTGACCTTTTCTCTCTCTGACTGGCAAAGTAGGGGGATTAATTTTATAAATGATTTATATCAAGACAACACCCTCCTTCCTTTTATGTCCCTGCAGGAAAAGTTCGCCCTGTGCCCTTCCGATCAATATGAATACACACTAATCTCTATTAAATCACATCAGATACTCTTAGCGAAAGAAGTTTGGCGTTTCTACACTACTACCCCCACTCCTCAGAAAGGCATCTCCTTTTTTTTTCATTTTATTTCAAAATAAACTACAATTTATAAAATCCCAACCCTATATAAAGTGGGAAGCTGACTTGGGAGTGACTTTCACAGATACTCAGTGGCAACATGCTCTTTGATCGCTGTACAAAGCCTCTGAGTGCATTAACCACTGGGAGTTATCTCAGAAAATAGCCCTCAGATGGTACCTTAGACCTTATAGAATATCTAAGTTTGGGAATACTAGCTCTCCGTTGGGCTGAAGAAATTGCGGAGTAACGGCCAACTTGTTACATATGCTGTGGTCCTGCAGACATCTAACTAGTTTCTTGACCCATCCCAACCCTAGCTTGGCAATATTGCATATCGGCATCGAAATGTTCCCTCTTGACCTTAGAGTAGTGATAACTCACATCCTTCTGGCAGCTAGGACACTAATTGCACAGCATTGGAAAGCAGATAAGGCCCCTAATGTATCGGAGGTGCTTATGATTACTCTGTCAAATTATGTTCACGTATCCCTGTTGGCAAGTAGAAGAGGTGATAGGCGGAGATTCGACGCTAATTGGAAAATTTTGGACTTCTTGGTATAGTGGTAATAATTGAGCTTAATTTACAGGCATGGCATTTTTTATATGTATCTTACATGTATTGTTCATTCGCTTCCCTTTTATACTCTAATGCTGGTCGGACTGCAGAATGACACTTCCCTTTTTGTTTTCCCTCTTGTTTGCCTTAACTCCCTACCTATCCCTTATTATCACTGATTATTTCTGAGTAAGTGGTGCTGCATTTCTCTTATAGATTTATGTTTACAGGTTTACTCACCTGTTTCTGAGAATATATATTTGGTATGTAATTGCTTGTACATATTGTACGACTGTTCGTGTAACTGCTGTATTGCTTGCTTTCTTTGCTTTTTCTTTTTGTAATATTTCTTTTAAAAAATGTTCAATAAAAAACGATTTAAAAAAAAAAAAGTTGCATATGGGCTTCAGTCTCCTGTTCTGCTGTCACTGTCCTCACTACTATTACAGAAGACCCACCTTCCCATTATAAAGGATAAGGAACCTCCCAATCTCCTTTTCTGAGTCACTCTCCCTCCTCCCCAGGATAAAGGAATTTGGGTTTGGGTTCATGTGTAGTTTTTTTAATTGGTTTGGAGCTAACAGGAGGTGTTTGTTCTGTTTTCTCTAAATCTAGGCTGATGTTATCTTCACTAGGAGTAGTGGGCCAGATTCAGCAATAACTGCGGCGGCGTAACGTATCGTCTTTACGTTACACCGCTGCAAGTTTTCAGCGTAAGTGCCTGATTCACAAAGCACTTACCCGGCAGCAGAGAACTTAAGGACCTTTAAAAAAAAAAAAAATCTTAAAGGGACAGTTTTAAAAATATATATATATATATATATTTTTGTTCTATTTTTTTTTTTAATGCCTGGGGGGGCGTCGCCCATGCGCCCCCTATGGACGGGCCGCCACTGCACCATAGACTCTTAGGAATCTACAAACTACAGAGCCCCATCCAATAATGGCAAAATCCAGAGAAAGCGGCCAGAGCAGTTTTCTCCATTTCTAATCTATGCTCTGTAGCTCTGCAGTTCGCCCCAGAAGTAAGCTTTTGTCCCATTGGACAAAACGTACGTCAGGCTAGGCACGGAGCAGCGGTGACGTCTGAAAACTCAGAGGATGCTGGACAAACAAATGTTTCTATTTTGAGCCTAATTTTATCATTTTTGCTGTAAGTACAACTTTTAATAAACTCCTGTGTGCTTTTAAAGAATGTTGCGCAATGGGTTTATCTTCCTCTTCCATATGATCAATGTGTGACCGGACTCTGAAGTTTCCTTGACTGGTGATAACTGGGGTAAACACATGTGGAATCCAATTAAATAGGTTGAGTAGCTGATGTGGTTGAGCCCATAATGAGGGGTGAAAAGCTCACTAAATCGCATATAGACCCTGGAGGGTCTTAAAATCTGGCAAGCAGATATATTTTCCATATCTATCTTGTGGGGAGCACCGGGTGTCTTCACAGATTGAATATTGGATCAGCACATGTTTCGAGTTCACTTTATAGATGTTGAATGGGGACATTTGGACTATTACGTTTTTTCCTTCCTTTTTTTCATTTTCATATTTCATCTTTATTGCAATATTATAGATGGATTTTTTCACTTTGCTCAAGGTTATGTTTTTGACAGTGCTACGTGTTTGATTTTTAACTAGTTAAATGACCTTCCTCTGTTGTCCCAAACCCAATTGGATCTAACATCATGGATGACTCAATCACTATCATGTTTTTTTCAAGAACTAATGTAATCATATGGATATCCTTCTGAAATTTACAGTATGTCTGTTTTAGATGATTTCTACAGCTCTCCAATGATCCTTTTTCCTAAATCCAAATAGCCAATACCCCAAATTGTCTGGCACTCCTTCAGACCCAGGTTGAGCTATAAGACTTTAAAGCGAAGGTTCACCCTAAAACAATTATATACCATTACATCCAGCATACTTCCGACATGTACAGTATGTTGGTATTTTTTTTTTCGCTTTACATACCGTCTTATAGTTCTTTTTCACCCGGGTTCTCACTACCGTCGGGAGTAGGCGTTCCTATGAAGAGGCGTAGATGATTGACGCATTCCGAAAATAGCTGAACTGGGACTCGGCTCTATGTGGCGTCTGCGCAGTCAGCTCTACACGGCTCCTAGTCTGTGTGCAGGCGCCGTATAGAGCCGAGTCCCAGTTCGGATATTTTCGGAACGCGTGACGCGCCTTATCCGCACGTCAATCATCTTCGCTTCTTCATAGAAACGCCTATTCCCCGCGGGAGTGAGAACCCGGAAGCCGGGTGAAAAAGAACTATAAAAGAACTAGAACTATATGTGCGGCGGAAAAAAAAAATACCAGCATAATGTACATGTCGGAAGTATGCTGGATTTAATGGTATGTAGATGTTTTTTAGGGTGAACCTCCGCTTACTGGACAGAAAGAACACAGGGAAGCAGGTCTTCCTGCTGTTGAAACCTACTATACAGCCACCCAGGGCCGGCCCTACCATGGGTCCTTTGGACCCATGCAGCACTTTGAGAGGGGCAGCAAATTGAACCACGGTCGCGTCTCCTTCTCTTCTATTTGCCCAGCAAATTGATGACCAAGATTTTTTTCCTCCTGTTTTGTGTGTCATGACAACAACTGCCCCCCGGGCCACTCCGCCTGTTCTATCACACAATGGATAAGCAGAGAGTTCAAAACAAATTTAAACTATGCACATTTCAACCTATAGGAGTGCACTGAATCCCTCTTACACTTGTTGATAAACCTTATGAACAAGCCTCCACTTTTGTATAACATTATTGAAAGCTGGCATAAGCATGCACAGTCATTATTACATATAATCCATGGCCACTTTACACCACTGTGGGATAATCTAGTTTTTTCCATTGGCTTACAATCAACTCACTTCTTAAGATGACAGACAAACTTTTACTTCACATTACCAAACTTTCACCAATCTTATAGCTCACCTATGCAAAGCTAAAGAGTTAAAGTATTATAATTGATTGCACCCGAAAGATGACAAGATAAACAGACACTTAACCCCCTTTAAAATCTTATGCATAGACCCCAGAATATCACAACATCTCCTCATTGGACTCACTCTGCTTGACTACCTATTTACTAACATATACACAAATTTGGAAGATGACTTGCATGACACTGTCACCCCTGAGAAATTTAAGAATGTATTTTTTAAACTCTTTAGCTTGTCCTTTGTCCCTTAACTATACATTGCATCTTTCCCACACATTCTATTCTGTGTTGGCAGCATTACCAATCCACAGGATCACATTCATATATCTGGTGGGAATGCAGACTTTTTTAACATCTTCCCGAACACAATTATCAACATCTACAACTCTGCCTACCTATACAACATAGTCAACACCCCAAAATTATTCTACATATTTCTATAACCACTTTTGAGGCTAAAAAGACAGTTCTTAAAGGGTCACTAAAGGATTTTTTTTTTTTTAGCTAAATAGCTTCCTTTACCTTACTGCAGTCCTGTTTTCATATGCTCATTTTCGTTTTTGCTATGATGTTGCTGTAATCCTTCTCTGTTCTGAACAGTCTGTTTCCTGATGAAAAAAGTCATGGGAGCTTTCTCTCTGTGGCACTAATCAAGGAGGTGTGATTACTGTGTGTCTTAAACCCCTCAGAACCAATCACTTTCGTTTTACAAACCATCACTGCCCTCTATTGGCTCTGTGTCTCTGTACTTCACAGAAGCATGAAACATAAACGAAACAAACTACAGGTACATTATATGATTGATTTTTATCTATTTTTAATCATTTTTAAAAGGAATCTGTTAACTATTATGTCTTTCTACCCTGTAAACAGTCCTTTCAGCAAAAATTTTTTTTTCCTTTAAGTTCTTTATTTTTACAACCAGACACACAGGGCCAGATTCACGTAGTAGGGCGTATCTTTGTGCGGGCGTAGCGTATCCTAGATACGCTACGCCGCCATAACTTAGAGAGGCGAGTACCGTATTCACAAAGGACTTGCGCCCTAAGTTACGGCGGCGTAGCCTAAATGGGCCAGCGTAAGCCTGCCTAATTCAAACTAGGCTGGTAGGGGGGCATGTTGTATGGTAATGAATCGTGACCACACATAAATGACGCACCTGACTAATGGCGCATGTGCGCGAATGCTCAGTATAACGTTGAATTTTCTCCCTAACTTACGCCGGCTGTTTAGTCGACGTGAACATAACCTACGCCCATCCCCATTCATGGACGACTTACGCAAACGACGTAAAATACGACGCTGTTTCCGACATTTCTGACGTCCGTACCTAACATGACTTACCCCTGCTTTATGAGGGGTAATGTTACGCTGGTCGGACGCCTTACGTAAACAGCGTATTTTAATACGCCGGGCGCAAGTACGTTCATGAATCGGCGTATCTAGCTCATTTGCATATTCAACGCGGAAATCAACGGAAGCGCCACCTCGCGCCCAGAGTAAATATGCACCTAAGATATGACGGCGTAAGAGACTTACGTCAGTCGTATCTTAAAGAAATTCTGGCGTATCTGATTCTTTGAATCAGGCGCCAAGATACTACACGCCGTCGTAAGTCCTTTGTGAATCCGGGTCACAATATCTAGACACTGCAATTTTACATAAACCCCTCAATAGCAAAATGGGTAGACTTGCTGAATTAAATCATACACATGGAAAGCCTTAGGCTACTTTCACACTGAGGTGCTTTGCAGGCCCTATAGCGCTAAAAAGAGCGCCTACAAAGAGCCCCTTCTCTCACTCCAGTGTGAAAGCCCTCGGGCTTTCACACTGGAGTGGTGCACTGGTAGGATGCTCAGAAATATTCCTGTCAGCCGCATCTTTGAGGCGCTGTAGGATCGGTGTACACAAAGCGGAGCTTTGTGGGCAGTTTTAACCCTTTTTTGTCCACTAGCGGGGGTTAAAATCTCTCCGCTATCGGCCGAATAGCGCAGCAAAAACAAAAAAGTGCCGATTAAAAATAGTGGCACTTTACCACTGATGGTTCAACGCTCCAGTGTGAAAGTAGCCTAACAGTCACAGGTCCCAGGAAAGCTCCAAAATATGTGGCTGTCCTGGGTAATTTATAAGAAATCTCAACAGTTTAAACTCCTGTTCACCCCTCCTACTCCAATACCCTGAAAGGACCCTTAGCACATTTATACTTTATTTTGTATATAGATACTCAGCAAATGATAAATGCAACATAAACCTCTCCATTTAGAGGATGTTGAAGTGTTTTTTTTTTTTCAGGTCTTTATAACAGCAAAAGCACACTTTCCCTTATAGGATAAAGCAAAACATATTCTTTGCTGCCAAATCCACCAGTAGCTGACTTGTGTCTTTTTCTTCATACTGCCATATTGTGGAAATAAACAGTCCTGGTTTAAGTTATAGCCAAAGCAACTAGGAGCTGACCCTGAGCTTCTAACCCCCTTCTGATGGCTAAATGGAGAAGCCAGGGAGCAAAGAAAAGGTGACTGAGCTGTTTTAAGGTATACCTTTTAATTACCCTGTGTGGGCAAAACGTAGGTTTGCTTATAGTATAGACTTGCATGCCAATAAAGTATGAGATTAAAACATATAGCCTTTATAAAAAGAAAATAAATGATGTGATGCACATATATAAATAAAGGTAAACTTTAAATATATTATAGCTAGATTGCCAAGGCAATACACTTTCAAGAGGTACTGGTATAGATATTTGCATCTTGAATATAATGAATGACTACTCCGAATGGCAACAGAGAGACTGATTTTACTATAATGAAATAATAATCAGATGTATTTTGTGACCTACAGAGAGAATTGATTATTTTGCTTTTCATGCATATACAATCTTTGACATTTTTAACAGATATGGAGGAACTTGATCCAATGGATATTTCTTTCCTGTTGCCAAAAGCAATTTTTTTTTTTTCATTTTTTAAACAAATGTTAAAATTGTTAAAATGGGAGACATTGAAAACATAATGCTAAAATAACTTGAATCATTATCCCCCCCTCCCGCCGCCATCCGGTGCTTCTCCGGGCTCTCCTGTGCCACCGGGGGCCCGGAAAGATGATCGCCGTGCACCAGATAGGAGGCATAGAGATGACTGGTGACCACTGTCCAGATGGTCACTAGTGTTGCTCAAGAATATTCGTATTGCGAATATTTGTTACGAATATTGCATATTCGAGTATTCGCGAATAACTCGAATATCGCGGTCAAAATTCGCTATTACGAATATTCGTATTTTTTCTAATTTATTTTTAAAACAGATCACATCCTAGTGATCTCCATCGACGTCTAAAAGCATTGCTGGTATGATTAGAGACCCTGGGCCGAGTAGCTGAGGCGATCCTTTTATGTTGACAAATATTCGCTTTCGCGAATATTCGTATTACGAATATTCGCAAATACTTTCTCCGCCCTTCTTTTGCATCAGAGCCAATCAGAGTTCTCCTACCACAGTTGTCAGAGGTTAGCAACCTCCATAGCAACCAATAGGAACCTGCCTGCACGACCAGTATATAAGATCACTCCCAGCAGTATTTCAGTGCAGATTCACAAGGTGGCTAGAGAGAGTGGAGTGTTTCTGTGTGTTTTTCCAGTGTATTGCGATCTTAGAGCTTAGAGCATTGTGCTTCCTATAGTGCTTTCAGTTCTGAGTTTCCTGCTTCTATAACCAACTGCTTTTTTCAAAGCAAAAGACCCAACAGCTTTTCTAAAAGCTCAGATTTGTGTTGTTTTGTCCAGGTTAGTGTAGCTTAGTGTTAGATTTCTGTGTAGTTAGTGTAAGTGTACATTTCTTTAAGGTAGCTTAGTTTAGTGTGTGTTTAGTCTCTGTGTTTTGTGTATAAAAAAAAAAAAACGGGCTTGAAAAACTAGAAGTCCCAGCATGCCCAGGCATGCTGGAAGTTGTAGTAATGCAACATCTAGAAGGGCAATATGTATTCGAACGTCCTTGGGCCTTAAGGACCCTGAAGTCAGGACGTTCGCATACGTCCTATGTCCACAACATGTTAATTATGCTAAATAGCAAGGAAAGTGCCTAAATACACATTTACCAACCAGGGTGTCTGCAGCTGTCCAGGCATGCTGGGAGTTGTAGTTTTGCAACAGCTGGAGACACACTGTTTGGGAAATACTAATATCTGATCTTATATCCTAACTTTTAAACTAGTCTAAAATGCAGTTAAAGATAATGAAATAACAGTGGTGAAATTACTTACACTAATCAGCAGTTTTTCCTCACTGGATGAAAAGTTACTCCCCACCATCTTCGCTTCGCTTGGCAGCACAAAATAGCGATCCGAAAATCGACTGGCAAAGATCCAGGAAATGATCTCCGTTCCGTGTGTTCTTAGCGCGCATGCGCGGACGAGAATTTCGCAATAAATTTCGCATTCGCATTAGCGAAATTTCGCAAAAAAAATATATTTTTTTATAAAATATCACGAATATTCGATTTTAACGAATATTTCACGAATATTCGTCTATATATTCATGATATATCGCGAAATCGAATATGGCGTATTCCGCTCAACACTAATGGTCACCAGTCATCTCTATGACCGTCAGAGGCCCGGACGTGATGTGATGATGTCACGCCCGGGTACCCGTAAATAAACAAACTGCAATTGTGGCTAGTAAGAATGAGATCTGTGAATTTTTTTCACAATCTCACTCTTTCCAGCCTGGAGGAGAGATTTGGGGTCTTATTGACCCCGCATCTCTCCCTAAAGAGGACCTGTCACACACTATTCCTATTACAAGGGATTTTTATAAAATAAAAAAAAAATGAATTAAAACGCCCCTGTCCCGGTAGCTCGCGCTCAGAAGTCCCGCCCACGTATGTAAACATCATTCAAACCACACATGTGAGGTGTCGCTGTGATGTAGCCAGTGGACAATCCACAACTTGTGGCAGGTGACATGGCCAGGTGACGTGGCCAGGTCATGTGGCAAGTGGACAATCCACAACTTGTGGCAGGTGACGTGGCCAGGTGACATGGCCTGGTGATGTGGCAAGTGGACAATCCACAACTTGTGGCAGGTGACGTGGCAAGTAACGTGGCCAGGTGATGTGGCAAGTGAACAATCCACAACTTGTGGCAGGTGACGTGGCCAGTGGACAAACCACAACTTGTGGCCAGGTAATGTGAACAGGTGATGTGGCAGGTGACGTGGCAAGTGCACAATCTGCAACTTGTGGCAGGTGATGTGGCAAGTGGACAATCCACAACTTGTGGCAGGTGACGTGGACAGATGACATGGCCAGTGGACAATCCACAATTTGTTGCAGGTGACATGGCCAGTGACGTGGCAGGTGACGTGGCCAGATGATGTGGCAAGTGGACAATCCACAACTTGTGGCAGGTGACATGGCCAGGTGATGTGGCAGGTGACGTGACGTGGCAACTTGTGGCAGGTGACATGGCCAGGTGACGTGGCAAGTGGACAATCCACAACTTGTGGCAGGTGACGTGGCCAGGTAACGTGGCAGGTGACATGGCCAGGTGATGTGGCAAGTGGACAATCCACAACTTGTGGCCAGGTGACATGGCCAGGCGTTGTGGCAGGTGATGTGGCCAGGTGATGTGGCAAGTGGACAATCCACAACTTGTGGCAGGTGACATGGCCAGGTGACGTGGCAGGTGACGTGGCCAGGTGACATGGCAAGTGGACAATCCACAACTTGTGGCAGGTGACATGGCCAGGTGACGTGGTAGGTGATGTGGCCAGGTGATGTGGCAAGTGGACAATCCACAACTTGTGGCAGGTGATGTGGCCAGGTGACATGGCCAGGTGTTGTGGCAGGTGATGTGGCCAGGTGATGTGGCAAGTGGACAATCCACAACTTGTGGCAGGTGACGTGGCAAGTGGACAATCCACAACTTGTGGCAGGTGACATGGCCAGGTGACATGGCAGGTGATGTGGCAGGTTACATGGCCAGGTAATGTGGTAAGTGTACAATCCACAACTTGTGGCAGGTGACATGGCCAGGTGACATGGCCTGGTGACGTGGCAAGTGGACAATCCACATCTTGTGGCAGGTGACGTGGCCTGGTGACGTGGTCAGTGAACAATCCACAACTTGTGGCCAGGTGACGTGCCAGGTGATGTGAACAGGTGACGTGGCAGGTGACATGGCCAGGTGACATGGCAAGTGGACAATCCACAACTTGTGGCAGGTGACGTGGCCAGGTGACATGGCCAGGTGATGTGGCCAGGTGATGTGGCAGGTGACGTGGCAGGTGACATGGCCAGGTGACATGGCCAGGTGACATAGCCAGGTGACATGGCAAGTGGACAATCCACAACTTGTGGCAGGTGATGTGGCAAGTGGACAATCCACAACTTGTGGCAGGTGACATGGCCAGGTGACATGGCAGGTGATGTGGCCAGGTGACGTGGCAGGTGACGTGGCAGGTGACGTGGCCAGGTGACGTGGCCAGGTGACGTGGCCAGGTGACATGGCAAGTGGACAATCCACAACTTGTGGCAGGTGACATGGCCAGGTGAGGTGGCAAGTGGACAATCCACAACTTGTGGCAGGTGACGTGGCAAGTGACGTGGCCAAGTGATGTGGCAAGTGGACAATCCACAACTTGTGACCAGGTAACGTGGCAGGTGACGTGGCCTGGTGATGTTCAAGTGGACAATCCACAACTTGTGACAGGTGACATGGCCAGGTGATTTGGCAAGTGGATAATCCACAACTTGTGGCAGGTGACGTGGCCAGGTGACATGGCAAGTGGACAATCCACAACTTGTGGTAGGCAGGTGATGTGGCCAGTTGATGTGGCAGGTGACGTGGCCAGTGGACAATCCACAACTTGTGGCAGGTGATATGGCCAAGTGACATGGCAAGTGGACAATCCACAACTTGTGGCCAGGTGACGTGGCAAGTGGACAATTCACAACTTGTGGCCGGTTGGCGTGGCAAGTGGACAATTCACAACTTGTGGCAAGTGGACAATCCACAGCTTGGGGCAGGTGATGTGGCAAGTGACACGCTAAATACAAGTACACTGCTGCTCTCTCAGCTGCTACTCACTCTAGTCTCACAAAATGGCTGAAATGATTAAATAATACTGTTTTTTGATCTTAGGGAGGGTCTTATGATGTTTCTTAACTAAATGCTTATAAACACAAACGCGGTAAAAAGTTTTTAACCACTTCCATACAGGGCTCTTATACACACCTCAATACCGGGCCTATTCTGGCACTTCTCTCCTACATGTACAAATCATCATTTTTTTTGCTAGAAAATTACTCAGAACCCCCAAACATTATAAATGTTTTTTTTAGCAGACACCCTAGGGAATAAAACGGCGGTCATTGCAACGTTTTATCTTGTACGGTATTTGCGCAATAATTTTTCAAACGCCTTTTTTTGGGGGAAAAAATTGTTTCATGAATTAAAAAAATAACAAAACAGTAAAGTTAGCCCAATTTTTTTGTAAAATATGAAAGATTAGGTTACACAGAGTAAATAGATACCTAACATGTCACGCTTTAAAATTGCGCACACTCATGGAATGGCGCCAAACTTCGGTACTTAAAAATCTCCATAGGCAAGGCTTTGAAATTTTTTACAGGTTACCAGTTTAGATTTACAGAGGAGATCTAGTGCTAGAATTGTTGCTGGCACTCTAACGCACGCGGCGATACCTCATATGTGGTTTAAATGGCGTTCACATATGTCGGCGGGACTTGCGTGTGCGTTCGCTTCTGCGCACAAGCTACCGGGGACAGGGGGGTTTTAATTTATTTTATTATTATTATTTATTTATTTTACATATTTATTTTTTTACACTTTTATTTAATTTTTAAATTTTTTTATTACTTTTATTCCTATTACAAGGAATGTAAACATCCCTTGTAATAGGAATGTGTGTGACAGGTCCTTTTTATGGAGAGATGCGGGGATCAATAAGACCCCACATCTCTCCTCCAGGCTGGAAACCATGAGATCGGTGAAAAAAATTCACTGATCTCATGAATACTGTGGCTTACAGCCGCAATCGCGGCTTTGTTTACTTACGGGACCCGGGCGTGACGTCATCACATTGCGCCCGGGTCCTCCGACGGTCATAGAGATGACTGGTGACCATCTGGTCACCAGTCATCTCTATACTTCCTGCCAGCGCCGGACGATTCTTTCTCCGGGCCCCCGATGGCACGGGAGAGCCCGGAGAAGCAACGGATGGCGGCGGGAGGGGGGATGTCCCCTCCCGCCGCCTGTAAGATCGCTATGATGTCCCCTACCCCGCCGCTATGATCATTCTTACGTTGTGCAGAATCGCCGGCACAAGAGATAGATATCTGGATGATGCCTCTCGCTGCAGGCATCATTCAGATATCCCCCTTCAAAGTCCAGGACGTCATATGACGTCCACTCTGGATGGTAGACACTTTGTGGACGTCATATGACGGCGGCTGGTATGGAAGTGGTTAAACACCGGTTTTAGCCTTTAAAAACGTGTGTTTAGCAGAGTTTGCACCGGCATCCCGTGTGCATGGGGCATAAGTGTTCAGCCCAGGAGCTGAAACTCTCAGCTCCTGGGCTTCCAGCCTTGCCACAAAGTACTTCATATGAGCCCTTGTAGCAGTTTACTGTGATTACTATGTTTCCAAATTTTGTTTACATCGAGAAGGTTGATCAGGACAGACCAGTTTCAGCTCTGTCCCTCATCTCCCTGCAGCAATAGATCACTGTTATTGTGATCTACTGCTTGCTGATTGCAGACAGTAGATCACTATTAGAATGAGAGCAGTAATCTGTTGCTACACAACTGCACAAGTTATCTGGGTTTGGTCCACTGAGAAGGATTTTTTATTTATTTTTTAAAGTGTAAAAATAAAGAAAAAGGTCAGTAAATACAACTGAGTGAGACCGATTTGGTGGTTGTAATACAAACAGACTCCCAAATAAGTTTGATCAAAGTTCTGGCAAGGGTGAGATCTATAACTTCAGAACAGAAAAGGGTACTGATTTGCAAAAAAAGTTTGCTAAAATCCTTAAAGTATATACCTGGAGTGGATTGGTATTTTCTAAACAATAGCAATACAGTATTGTGTGTAGGGATCCTGTCTGGGTGGCTGTTTACAAGTACAGTCTAGGATCCCGTCTAACTCTAGAGACTCCCATTTAGTACACAATCAAAGAGGATACCTGATTTTAGTACATAATCAAAGTTCCAGGGCATCGCACATGATGTTGTGCCAGCATCTTCTGGCCGTCAAGTGTCCAACATCTATTAATCAGTCTTTAGCAATTTCAAGAAACAGGCATTCTGACAGGTTTACTTTTTAAATATTACATTTAAAGCTTTCATTATATCCAGATATAGGATATTGAAAATTGTTTTAAAATGCTGCAATTTTAGAGTGCATCAAAAAAAAAAGAATCTGTCAGCTAAAGAAATCGTACAGTTACCTTTCCTCTTAAGGACATGCTCAAGCTTTTAAATGATAAATATTGAACATTGTACATTTTAAATACACAATGGCTACAGGCAATTATATGCACTTAACAATACATCTGCTACGCACGGTGTTCTAAAAGTTCAAAAGAAAACTAAAAAGCAGTACTGACCTGCACAAAACTTTACAATTTTACTATAAAAATGAAAATTAAGCTGTTAGAAATCATTTTATTTGCATAAAAGAGTTTCAAAAATATAAAATTATTTGCTGTGCTTTTGTGTGCTAGGGAATTCACTGAAGCTACATTTCAAACAACAAATATTGGTGAACAAAACATTGTAAGAAAACTATTTTGAGCACTTTATACTTTTGACCTTTTAAACTTTTGATACTGTATGTGTGTATGTGTGTGTATATATATGCATACTATATGCAGACTATGTAAAAGTCAGAGTGAAATGTATTACATTTTAAGAATTTCATTCTAAATTCTATGAGGAAAACGTGAACAATACCTGTCTGAAATTATTAGATAATGGGTTTTTGAGTGTTCCTCTATGATGGGGCAGACATGAAGAAAGATGATTTTTAGACTTCCTTGAGGAGTAAGTGACCTAAGAAAGTGCAGGTACTGACCAATATGCATATGCATTATCTGAGGTTAGGAAATGTTAAGGTTATTGTGTTAAACAGACTTCCCAATACAAATAATGTATGATTTTCAACAAAAAAGCAGTTGTCTGAACTCCTGTAACTCCAACTGCACCATGAAGGGACATGTAAAAAGTTATCCAGGCAATTGCAGACAGGGGATTAACAGATTCAAAGGGAGGGGGGAGAGTGCAGAGAGATTTGTATTCTGGGACGCAGCAGTGAAGAAAGAACTACATGGGGTTATAGCTAAACAGATCTGTTGAACTTCTAAAGGGAACCATTGTTTAACATCCATAAGGCCCTTTAATAGGAAATGGCTAATATGTGGCTTTTTTAAGCTGAAGAAGCACCAGGTGGAGGTAGCAATAAATCTAAGCCCCAGAAATGTATATTCCATGACAGAGAAAATAGACTTGTCTGGGCATACTGCTCAGGGAAAATACCATTTATTGAGCGTAGCATGTATCTAGTCTCAGTTACTCAGTTTGGGGAAGAACCATACGTTTTGCAGGAGGTCTCCTGGAGAGGAGCCACAGTGGGGGCATCTTTTTCTTTTTTGGTGGTATGCTCTGACCCCCCTGCTGGGAGAACGAGCGGAGCACACCTGTGTTTTCAAAGTGATCGATGTGCCAAGATTGGCACGCATTGACTTCCTGTATGGTGGTGGTGGTGCCAGCAGGAGACAGGACCTATTGTCCTAGTACTGTTTCTATGATGCAATCCCAGGTTTTCAGTTTACTCCCGAGGGTCCCTGGTGCCTTGGCAATGGCCTGGGCACTAGATTACCTGCTGGCGGTCCTTATCGAGGCTGTATCTCAAGGGATTGCTTACGCTGCAGTTAGAGTGCCATTGCGCTCAGAGGTTCAAATTGTTCTGAAGTATTTCTACAGTGCAGTACAGAACTTACAACACTTTCATGGGCAAACTTTCTGGCCATTAGCCTCCATTTACTTGTATTGCATGGTGCCCCTTTAAGACTACATTTCCCTTGATCCTTAGTGCCTCCATAGGAAGTGCTCTCCCTGCCTCTGTTTGGTTCAGGTCAGCCATCAGAGCTCCACCAATGCTCACACAGCAGGAAAGCTCAGGATGAGAGGCAGCTGCTGCAGCACAATGATGATGGGGAGAGGGAAGTGAAAGGAGAGAACAACACATGCAGCCAGTAGCACAGATTTATTTAGAAAAACATTAGTACAACTAATTCCAGACTATGCTTTTCTCATTATCAGTTAGGTTCTTTTTTTACAGGGGGGATGATCTGAAGGGAGCCACTTTGAGTCGGGCTTCAAGCTGGAACATAAGCAACAGCAGCTTCCATAAGTAAAAACTGCACCTCTCTCGGGTGGGTGATAACAGGAAGTGGAGGGTTGTGGCTACATATTTCAGGGCAAACAGGAGCTTCCCTTTATCAAACCATAGGGAACTTCTATCAAGAACTCTTCATCTAGCCACATGCCTGCAGAGCTCTGCAGCCTCATGGTGGTCTACACTCAACATGTCCATCTTATTTTTTAAAGTATTTAAAAGCTGTAAAAAGTGTGTGGAACAGGTGATAGACAAGGCAAGTCAAACATAGAGGCTTATGTTGTAAATCTACAGTAGTTGGCATCAACTCCACTGGCAGTGAATTGTTATTCCTCCTCCTCTTGCAATTTCCAGTCATCCATCCTTTACATAAGCTGAAATATGGTCCAAAACACTGTTTCCTGCCATAAAAGCATTTTTGTGTTCAAGATTCTGAAAGGGCAGTCGCTGCTGTGCTAGATTTGATTTAATCTCCTTTCAGAAACTTATAGGAATAAGGCTGATCCTCCATTTAGCAGAAGTACCAACAGTCACAATCATTACAGTTAAGTATTCAAGCTGCGTACAGACAATAATGCAATTGTAATCCCTGACTCATTTTGGAAAATATGACAAGTTGTTTTCCTACAAATTGTCAAGCATACAATAAAACAGAAAACTTTTTCTATTCAAGCCTCATTTTTAGATGCTCATTATAAAAGCAAACTGGGCAAAGTTTGCAAAGCATCCCTCGCAGAGCCTAACTAAGGAGTCTATTTTTAATAATTGCTTTGAGAATGTCTCAACAACGAATAATGTGCATGATGTGTGTAATAGTTCGCTGGGTGTAAAACATTCCCTAAGATTTGGTCCTGAGAAAAAAAAATTCACTGGGATTCCCATGAAGTCAATAACCAGATATGGTCATGTCCATTTATGATAAATGCTAAAACCTAAGCTAAATAGGAATTTAAATGAGGCTTTGAACAAATATCCATCCCTGTTGAATTGAAAGAAAAGGGGAGAGTAATGTAGGACTTTAAATGAATCATGCAGCCAAAGAGAAAACACGTCAGAGTGTGTCCGGTAAGTAGTACATATTGAACAAGAACCATATATGTTGCATAGTGACACAGTACATAGCTAATGTAAAAAACATAAAATGTATTGTATATATCACAATAACATAGTAACAGCATGGCATGATAACATGTGTTCATTGCTAGCAAGAACCACACATGTTACATATAAGCACAATGCATGACCAGTAATCAAAGTACATACGATCTATTGTATGCATATTCATAGCATATTGTTAACATGGCATAGTAATATATAGGTTCATATTGTAAACAAAAATAAAAACCAAACTCACTCATGTGTCACTCCATAGTATAGGAAAAAGGTAAAATTGGGATTCATTGGTGAACTCCAATGGGCCCAATAAGTGTAATGATAGTAAAGTAGTAGTCTAAATGACATTAAGGAAGAGCAAAAATTAGCTAAAGGGAAAAGCACAACAGAATGTGTCTGGTAGCTAGTAAATGATCAGAATGAACCACATATGTTACATAGTAGCCCAATGCATAGCTAGTAAATAAATAAAATACATATAGTTCGTTTCAAACTGGTTGATAACATAATGATAGCATAGCATGGTAACGTGAGTTCATATTGTAGGCAAAATTGGAACCATAGGCGTGTATCTCCAGATAGAATTAATGTTTGTAGACTTGTAGTTCATTGGTATGTTCCATAATGCCTAGTATAGGTAGAAGTAGTAATCTGGGTTCTGTTTATAGGAAGGGTATCTGATAGCTCTACGCGTTTCGTGGCTACCGCTACTGCCACTTATCAGGAGAGATTACTACTTCTACCTATGCTAGGCATAATGGAATATACCAATGAACTACAAGTCTACAAACATTAATTCTATCCAGAGATACATGCCTATGGGTCCGGTTCCAGTACTTTTTACCACATACTAATTCACATGAAGCGGCCAGGATCTGGATCCCCCATAACCAATGGGCCAGGGTTGTGAGCAAGGCCCTAGTCCTCATTAATATGGGGACAAGGTGCTTTAACAGGGGGCCCGCCTAGGATAAGGTTCTTGTATAGATGAAAGGAATCCTATGCTGTTTTGTTTACAAAAAGAAGAAAGTTGCCAAAGCTGTTATTTACAAGCAATTTAAACAGAATATGCATGCATATGTAAATATCTATTTTGCTGCAATGTACAGATCTTCCAGATGCACCACTACACAGTCATGTCATAGCCACCTCCCCAGGCACGTTTTTTTTATCCCAGGCAGGTTATGGGCACCCCCCCAGGCATGCAACATTGATACTATTTCATTAGAAGCATTATTAACCACTTGCCCACCAGGTAAATTCTGGCACTTCTCTCCTTCATGTGAAAATCACAATTTTTTTGCTAGAAAATTTATCAGAACCCCCAAACATTATATATTTTTTTTTAGCAGACATCCTAGGGAATAAAATGGCAGTCATTGCAATACTTTTTGTCACACCGTATTTGCGCAGCGGTCTTACAAGCGCACTTTTTTTGGATAAAAATCACTTTTTTGAATTAAAAAATAAGACAACAATACATTTTGCCCAATTTTTTTATATATTAAGAAAGATAATGTTACGCCGAGTAAAATGATACCCAACATGTCACGCTTAAAAATTGCGCCCGCTCGTGGCATGGCGTCAAACTTTTACCCTTAAAAATCTCGATAGGCGACGTTTAAAAAATTCTACAGGTTGCATTTTTTGAGTTGCAGAGTAGGTCTAGGGCTAGAATTATTGCTCTCGCTCTAACGATCGCGGCAATACCTCACTTGTGTGGTTTGAATACCGTTTTCATATGCGGGCGCTACTCGCGTATGCGTTTACTTCTGCGCGCGAGCTCGTCGGGACGGGGCGCTTTAAAAAAATTTTTTTTGGTTTTCTTATTTATTTTTATTTAGTTTTATAATTTTTTACACTGAAAAAAATAAAATAAAAAAAATTGATCACTTTTATTCCTATTACAAGGAATGTAAACATCCCTTGTAATAGAAAAAAGCATGACAGGTCCTCTTAAATATGAGATCTGGGGTCAAAAAGACCTCAGATCTCATAATTAGACTTAAATGCAAAAAAAAAATAAAAAAAAAAAAATGTCATTTTTTCAAATGACAAAAAAAAAAATGTTTCTTTAAGAGGCTGGGCGGGACTGACGTTTTGACGTCACTTCCGCCCAGCAGAGCTATGAGGACGGGTGAAGGAGATTTCTCCTTCAGTCCCGTCCCCGCTCAGCTGCCGGACACATCGGATCCCCTACGCCGCTACCGACGGCTCCGGTAAGCGGCGGAGAGCGCGGGAGAGCGGCGGGAGGGGGGGGGCCCCTCTCCCGCCACCGGTAACGGCGATCTCGCGGCGAATCCGCCGCGGAGACCGCCGTTATCGTGTACACCACCGCCCCCTGCAAAGATGAATATCTCGGTTGTGGCAGCAGCTGCTGCCGTTATCGAGATATTCAACTTTAAAAAGGAGGACGTCTTTTTGACATGGGGCGGTGGTCAAGAGGTTAAAGTTGCTGTTTAAAAAAAATGTGTTTGCTTTAGTACATGTTAACCATAACAGTGCCCACCCCCATGCCATTTGTCTGACAATCCCTTGTCCGTTAATGCCCTTTCACAAAATCAGACCGATTGGGCCCACCTGTCTGTTTTTCAGGCAGACCCAATTGGGCCACCTTCTGTGCCACCCCCTAATACTTACCTGAGCCCATCTTAATCCAGCAATGTTGCACAAGAGTCATGGCTGCCCAGGACTCTCCCTCCTCATTGGCTGAGATAGCAGCGGGCGACACTGGCTCCCACTGCTGTTAATCAAAGTCAGAGAGCCAATATGGAGAGAGGGGGGGGATGGGCCCGAACCACAGCTCCATGTCTAAATGAACATAGAGCAGCAGCTCAGTTCAGGTGCTCCCATAGCAAGCTGCTTGCTTGCTTGCTGTGGGGGAACTTGGCAGGAGGGAAGGGCCTGGAGCTCCAGCGGGGGACCCGAGAAGAGAAGGATCTGGGCTGCTCTGTACAAAGCCACTCCACTGAGCAGGTAAGTAAAACATGTTTGTTATTTTTAAAAGAAAAAAATGACTTTAGTATCTCTTTAACTTGGCCTAAGCCTTAAATTGAACTCCTACACTAATTATCAGCTATTTTGTATACTCAACTCATCTTTCATTGGGGGTCTCTCTGCAAGCATGAAGGTAACATACTATTCTCACAGACTTATCTAGTTGGCCCATCATATTGGCATTTAGTGTTGGGCGAGCAGTTCGAGCCGAGCATAAATTTGGCCAGGAAAGGGGGAACCAATGAGCGCCCCATGAACCATATCAGGCCTAATGCTCTCAAAATGGGGAGGTGCTTTGGGGCAGTGGGGTTCCACCCCTTACCTTTTTCATAACTGTCAGATGGCGGAGCAGGCAGTCTGCGGTTAGCATTCGTCGTGATCGGAGCTTTTTTATCCTTTTTCGGGTCCGGCGGAGCATTGTGATTGATTGATGATGGATCTACATCAGGGACAAATATTTATAAATGTCAAATATTAAATAAAAATAGTATCACAAATTACACACATATATAAATACCCTTGTTCCACCAATAAAATATAAAATATATATTTTTTTTTATTGGTGGAAGAAAGGTATTTATATCTGTGTATGTGTGATTAGGCCAATCGGCAATGATATTATATGGGCATGATGACATTGTGGGTAGTGATGGGTGTCCCTTTCCCCACTATGTCCGTGCAGTTTTGTTTTTTCCCATACTTGGCATTGAGGCTGGCGCCGTCTCTATGGTCTGGCACTGTTGTTGGGACATCTCCGCCTCTGTGGTATGTGACTCCACCGAGGTCCGATCATGTGACCCATCATCATATGGTCACATGACCCTTTGACACACAGACGCTATTGGCCAGCCCCCTGGCATCCGCCTGATGCGAGTGCCGTGATGTCACGTGTTGGCGTCGCAGCGTCTTTTGGAGGGGCCTCGCAGGGCAGTGCATTAGGTCCCCTGTGCGGGGGATTTCCGGCCATATGCAGTGTCCCTTATGTAGGGATTTTCAGGACTTCCGGGTCACCCATGACATCTGATGGACTGACGTTAGGGAGGGAGCCCAGCCCCTGGTCACAGGGGGTTTGATAACGCAGTCCACCAGGGTTTTTCACATACGTGGATCTGTGATGGTGCCTGTCATTTTTACAGCCGTTTATACACTGGCAATTACATAGTTACATAGTTAGTCAGGTTGAAAAAAGACACAAGTCCATCCAGTTCAACCACAAAAAAAAAACAAAAAAAACCAAAATAAAAAACACAGTAAAATCCTATACACCCAACTCCATACCCACAGTTGATCCAGAGGAAGGCAAAAAACCCCAGCAGAGCATGATCCAATTTGCTACAGCAGGGGAAAAAATTCCTTCCTGATCCCCCGAGAGGCAATCGGATTTACCCTGGATCAACTTTACCTACAAATCTTAGTACTCAGTTATATTCTGTACATTTAGGAAAGAATCCAGGCCTTTCTTAAAGCAATCTACTGAGCTGGCCAGAACCACCTCTGGAGGGAGTCTGTTCCACATTTTCACAGCTCTTACTGTGAAAAAACCTTTCCGTATTTGGAGGTGAAATCTCTTTTCCTCTAGACGTAAAGAGTGCCCCCTTGTCCTCAGTGTTGACCGTAAAGTGAATAACTCAACACCAAGTTCACTGTATGGACCTCTTATATATTTGTACATGTTGATCATATCCCCCCTTATTCTCCTCTTCTCAAGAGTGAATAAATTTAGTTCTTCTAATCTTTCCTCATAGCTGAGCTCCTCCATGCCTCTTATCAGTTTGGTTGCCCTTCTCTGCACTTTCTCCAGTTCTCCGATGTCCTTTTTGAGAACTGGTGCCCAAAACTGAACTGTATATTCCAGATGAGGTCTTACTAATGATTTGTACAGGTGCAAAATTATATCTCTGTCTCTGGAGTCCATACCTCTCTTAATACAAGAAAGGACTTTGCTCGCTTTGGAAACCGCAGCTTGGCATTGCATGCCATTATTGAGCTTATGATCAACTAAAACCCCCAGATCCTTCTCCACTACAGATCCCCCAGTTGTACTCCCCCTAGTATGTATGATGCATGCATATTCTTAGCCCCCAAGTGCATAACTTTACATTTATCTACATTAAACCTCATCTGCCACTTAGTCGCCCAATTAGACAGAGCATTGAGGTCGGCTTGTAAATTGGAGACATCCTGCAAGGACTTTATTCCACTGCATAGCTTGGTGTCATCTGCAAAGACAGAAATGTTACTTTTGATCTCAGACTCAATATCATTTATAAATATATTGAAAATTAAGGGTCCCAGCACTGAACCTTGGGGTACACCACTGATAACATTGGACCATTCAGAGTAAGAATCATTAACCACGACTCTCTGAATTCTGTCTTTCAGACAGTTTTCTATCCATTTACAAACTGATATATCCAATCCTGTAGACCTTACCTTACACATGAGCCGTGTGTGCGGAACTGTATCGAACGCTTTTGCAAAATCCAAATATATCACGTCCACAGCCACGCCTCTGCCCAGGGTTTTACTTACCTCTTCATAAAAGGAAATCAGGTTTGTCTGACAACTTCTGTCTTTCATGAATCCATGTTGCCTGCTGCTTAAATAGTTTTTTTCCAGCAAGAACTCATCCATGTGGTCTTTTATTAAACGTTCCAGTATCTTCCCAACTATAGAAGTTAAACTAACAGGTCTATAGTTACTTGGTAAAGACTTTGTTCCCTTTTTAAATATGGGCACCACATTGGCCCTGCGCCAATCCAGTGGTACTATTCCTGTCTTTAATGAGTCCCTAAATATTAGATACAGTGGCTTTGAAATTACAGAGCTCAACTCACATAGGATCCGTGGATGGATGCCATCAGGTCCAGGTGCTTTATCCACCTTTATTCTGTCTAAATATTTCTGGACCATATCACTTTTGAGCCATTGTGGATTTGAGGCTGTGTCACTCCCACCCCCATTTTGGACATGAGCTCCCCCATGCTCCATTGTATACACAGAGCTGAAGAAAATATTTAATAAATTTGCCTTCTCTTTGTCCCCAGTCACCCACTCTAGATTATTTTGTAAGGGGCCTACATGCTCAGACTTCACCTTTTTACTATTAATATATTTAAAGAATTTTTGGGGGTTTGTCCTACTATTTTTTGCAATCTGTCGTTCGTTTTGAATTTTTGCATCCTTGATTTCCTTTTTGCATATCCTGTTATATTCTTTGTAACATTTAAACAACACTAGTGTTCCTTCATTTTTATATTTTTTAAAAGCTACTTTCTTATTGTTTATAGCTTTTTTAACTTTGACCGTGAGCCACATAGGTTTTATTTTTAGCCTTTTAAACTTATTGCCCATGGGAACATACTTTGCAGTGAGGTTCCACACAGTCTTTTTGAAGAATTTCCATTTCTGTTCTGTGTTCATCTGTGCCAATAGTCCCTCCCAGTCCAAGTCCTGGAGAGCAGCCCTCATCCTTGGAAAATTTGTTCTCTTAAAATTTAGTGTTTTAATATTTCCTGTATGTATTTCTTGCTTATAGTTAACATTAAATGAAATCATGTTATGATCACTGCTACCCAGGTGTTCCTTTATCTGAACATTAGTAATAAGCTCTGCATGGTTTGAGATTATCAGGTCCAACAGGGCATCATTCCTAGTTGGGGCCTCAATAAACTGCACCATAAAATTGTCCTGCAATAGGTTTTTAAATTTTTGTCCTTTAACTGTCCCAGAAGTGCCATTAATCCAGTAAATTTCTGGGTAGTTAAAATCCCCCATTATTATCACCGTCCCAGACCTTGCAGCCCTTTCCATCTGTGCAAGGAGCTGAGTCTCCACCTCCTCATTAACATTGGGTGGTTTATAACAAACTCCAATGATTAATTTTGAACTACGCACATCTGTATGCAGTTCCACCCATAATGCTTCAGCCTCATCACACTCTCCATCAACCAGGTTCTCTTTCACGCTTGCTTTGAGGTCACTTCTCACATAGAGACAGACCCCTCCACCTTTCCTTTTTACCCTGTCTTTCCGAAAGAGAGCATAGCCAGGAATATTAATAGCCCAGTCATGTGAGGATTGAAGCCAATTTTCAGCAATACCGATTACATCATAGCTCTCCTCATGCACCAGAGCTTCCAGCTCACCTGTTTTGCTTGGCAGACTTCTGGCATTGGTGAACAAACACTTAAATGTATTGTTACATTTTTCTCTGGTGTTTTTCATATAATTTATAGTAGTACAAATGGCACTATTATTTCCAATGGCTGTTTGCTACATGGGAACTTTCTTGTCACCTGCCATAACCCTCCCCCCATCTATCCCCATTCCACTCTCCATTAATGTCTGACCACTAACTGACCTGTCTGCTCGATGTAATTCTAATTCACCCTCCCCCTCAATCCTAGTTTAAATACTCCTCCAGCATTCCCATAAATTATGCGGGTGGCTTTTACACTTGATATGCAAGCCATGTGAGATACCATGTCGCCTATTGGTCAGTAGACTATAGGGATGTCTCTATACACAGCACAGAGTCATGGGTTATGTGGAGTACTGTGTGTGCTTCCATTATGGCCAGTTTGCATAATATATTAATGATGATGTGTTTTATATGTACTGAAGTGTATTGAGTTTGAAGACTAATGCATAAGTTTGGAAAGTTTGTGTTTTTTTTGTTTTTTTTTTGTTTCATAAGAAGTTTGTGTTTTTATCCCTGTGAGTGAAGGAGGTGTATGACATCACTTCCTGTCTGATCCCGCCTCTCAAAGGTGGGTCTGGGCCATTTTATGTCTATAAAAGCTAGCAGTATGGGGGTGCAGAGATATGCCCCTGTTGACGACTTTCTTAGTCGAAACATGTCGGGTTTTGCATCATTGCACCCCATACTGCTTTTATTTTGCTCATGTGATCACTTTTACCATTATTTTTGTGTCATTTTTTGTATGACCATTGTATTCCAATAAACCTTCAGTGTTTTTTTTTTATGACCTACACCATTTGGAGCATTCTTTGTATGATTTTGTCATTTTTGGAGTCCACACGGATTTCCCCCACATTCACTCTTCAGCGGAAGGACCACTGGCTCTCTACCCCAGCTCTCAGGACTTAACTCACAAAAGCCATCCAGACCGTTTGGATAACCTGCGAGACCTTACCGCATCGACCCGGGTCTTTGTGACCACAAGCCCATCTGACCCACTGTTGTATAACAGATGAGTCCATCTCACATGGTAAGAGTACCTCACCTTTTCCTTGTATGAAGTAACCTTTATCTCCTCAGTCAACTGGCTATTCAGCATTCAGTGTTGTCATCTGGAGGGAACTTTCTCACAACGTGTGTTCATCACATATGGACTTTGGACATATGTGACATTGTATATGACATATGGACATTATTGTATTCAGTTGTGTGTTCCACTATTTAATATTATTACTTACATTGGTTACATCCATTATTTTGTGGCTTTTCTAACTAGTTTACCACTTATGACTATTTAGCGCTGCACTATCTATTTTTTATTCTTGTTTGACTTTGTTGGAGTGCTGACAGCTCCGTGTTTTCACATTTTGGGTTTTAGCGCAGTTTTTTCTTGGGTCTCGGCAATACAGATAAAACTCATTGAAAGAAATGGCATGGGTTCCCCCAGTCCATTACCAGGCCCTTTGGGTGGTGTCAGAGGGGGTGGGGTCACCCATTTACTTCACAGGGTGGCCCTGCCCTCAGCTATATAACAGCTGTCACGGCGGGGGAAGCGTCACTCAGCGGCCACCTCCCATGGAGGCGTAACTGTTGTGGCTTTTTTTTCCGGTCGACATCAACATGGATTTACATCACTGGACATTTTTATTTTTTAATAAAGGACTTGTCCCAAGCTGTCTCTTGTCTTTTTTACAATTTTTGACACTATTTTGGTGAAATGGTTAGGGTTAGTACCTGTTATCAATTCACATGAGGGGCAGGATCTGGGGTCCACTTGTTAAAGAAGGCTTCCAGATTCCAATAAGCCCCCCGCCCACAGACCCCCACAACCACTGAGCAAGAGGGCTGGGGATGAGGCCTGTGTCCCCATCAACAGCATCCTCCCCATGTTGAGGGCATGTGGCCTGGTACAGTTCAGGAGGGGGTGCTCTCACATCCCTCCTCTTTTCCTGTGGCCTGCCAGGTTGCATGCTCATATAAGGGTCTGGTATAGATTTTTGGGTGGACCCCTACACCATTTATTTTTTTAATTTTGGGGCAGGGTTTCCCTTAAAATCCTGAAGGGCCTGGTATGGATTTTGGGGGGACTCCCATGCAACTTTCTTTTTAATTTTGGTTCAGAGTTCCCCTTATTATTCATACCAGACCCAAAGGGCACAGTTTTGAACTGGGGGGGGGGAACCTATGCCGTTTTTTTCAATTAGTTTTATCAGTATTGCCAAGACCCGACAATTCATTATGGCCACGAGTAGTTTTAAATGACTTTCTTTCTTTTAGAAATTTTATTTTGCTGCGGGACTGTTCTAAATATGAGAAAAATGTGCCACTTTACAGGCATACTATACACACCCCCAGGCATGAAATGTAAAGAAATATTTCACGTTTATTGTTTCACTTTAAGCATTATTAAAATCACTGCTCCTGAAAAAACGACAGTTCTTAAAAGTCTTTTTGCATTGGTACATGTCCCCTGGGGCAGGACCCGAGTCCCCAAACACTTCTTTTCATGACAATACCATGCATATAAGCCTTTAAAATTAGCACTTTGGTTTTTCATGCTTGTGTCCCATAGACTTTAACGGTGTTCGCGTTTTTGAACAACATTTTTGCCTGTTCGCAAGTTCTGGTGCAAACCAAACCCGGGAGGGGGGAATTTTTAGCTCATCCTTAACAGAGACTACTCAAAATTGGCTTTTATACTTTTACATTCCTTAATTACCGCATTCCTGGAAAACTACTTAATTACTGCATGCATTTAAGTATTTATTTCCTTCTGTAAATTGAGTTTAAAGACCTTTTCATGCAGTAATTGCCGAGCGTTTTCAGTGTTTTGTGTTAAATACCGTAAAACGGCATAGTGAATTGACAATTTCAGGATCGCATGTGGTATTTAGGGAAAATGTGTCCAGGCACCTAACTACCGTATGCAATCTGCTTAAGTGAATGGAGGCCATTATCTTGGTGTGTTAGCTTTGTGAATTAAGCCTAATGTCTGGTATTAACTTTGGTTTGAATTTACTGAAATTTATCAAACATGTTTATAAAAATGTATCAGATTGCTGTTTAATCCTATATATAAAAACATTTTGGTATGGATTTTAAATATTCAGATAAAGACCAAATTATTGTCAAAAAGATTCTAATACATTTTGTAGCTGTTTGTTTGGATGCCTTTGCATTAACTATAAATCATATTTCCTAGCATATAGAATATGCAATAAAGACACACACATATCTTTGTAAATGACAGTGTCTGTAGCTACATATCTGGAAGGTGCCACCCCTCATCATGGATCCAAATTCGAACTTCATTCCCATGTTTGTTTATCACAGAAAGTCATTTGATATGAAAATTCACTCATTTATTGGTGAAACTTTTTTTTCTGCTGATGAAATCTCTGTAGACTGAGCATATTCCAAGCACACAGGCAGCAGAGTAACTTTTCAACCTAACCCGTCTGGCTTTCTTTGAATGACTCAAAAGGCACTTTTTATTCCTGTAATATGATAACAATATCTGTTATCCTTTATAAGAGAGAGTCCTTTTAGAAGACTTGTTATGGTTACCTCATTGATATAAAGAACAGTCGTCTGTCTACCCGTTACTTAAAGTAAGGAGCGTTGACAATAATACAAGAAGGCTAGATTGTTTTTGCCTTTTAGAAAACGTTATGCAAACTCTTTCTTTTGAACAACCTGTGCTTATGCTCTGAAATATTCTGAGCCATTGTTGAAAAAGATCATTTTGTTCAAAAGACATACCAGTTATCATTTTCTTCCCAGTCTAAGTTCTAGAAAGATAATTCAGTTTATTATTTTCCAAAATAAAAGATATATTTGTAACCAAAGCACACTGGAAAAGAAGAAAAAGATTTGCTGGCTGAACTTTTTATGAACAATAATTTTGTCACTCTTGAAGAATGAAGAATGTGGAGATTTGTATGGGTGGGGCAGTGTAAGGCAAATAAAATAAGTGCCTCTGCAGGATAAAAGAACAAGTTTAGGATTCTCACTCTTTCTTCAAAAATGGAGCGGCAACCTGCAGTACAGAAAGGAAAAGCATCTAGGGGCATTTGGATTCTACTGGCTAATGGTTAGTATGTTTCTCACTTTTGCAGTATTAGATTTTGATCAAATCTTGAATTCACAAAAATGGGTATCATATAAGGAAAACCTATAAGCATATTTTTCAAAGTGACTACAAATCTGGAGACAAAATTGCATGTGTGTGTGTGTATATATATATACTATATATACACTATTTTTAACCTCTTACATTTGTAGTGCTATTCCCTAATATATATATATATATATTTTTGAGTAAATAGTACTACAAGTGTAAGATTTTGAAAGGTTATGATCCTTAATACATTATAGAAGCTTAATTCCCATTGTGTATTTACAATATTGGGGCTTAACTGTTTGTCATGCCAGGGACCATCAGTGAGCTTTCCAAAATTAGTATGAATCACTTGTATTAGATGGTTCATTTTTTAAGTTACAAGTGTCTATTTTAACAAAACAGAACAATGTTGTATATCTAAATAAGCTTAGAATTAGTTAATATTCATAAGCTAGGTGAATGAGACACATTAATTGATCCTTCTATCTGTGGTCCTCAAAAGCATTGTGCTTTAGGAGATAACATGATGCTCAGAAATTCATGCACTCTTTTCATTTGGAATTTTATCATTTTACTTCTGTGTTCTTACTGTTGAAATCATATAATAATTGCAGTATTTTGTAATAAATAAGGGATGTTTCATGAACAAACATTAAGGAACTGAACATTTTTAATTCTAAACAACGTTTACAAAATGCAGTACAATGCATTGCCGTATAGATTATATAGTGGGGTCAATCCAAAAAAGCTTTACCACACGTTTTATGTGTTTTCATGTGTGATATTTGATTTATGCATTGGGTAACTCACACAAGGCAGAACATTATATCATCAATGAAAATGTGGTATTACATGTACTATTATCATATACAGCTGAGTGTTAGCACTCTTTCAAAATGCATGTAAAGTCATTTCAGAAAGATTATCACACAAATTATGTCTGGTGATAATTGTAAGGTGAGAGGTGTACTAAGAAAGGTTATTTTAAACCCTACTGAAGTCAATGAGAGCCAAATGTTAAATAGTAATGGACAACCACCACTGAAGAGAAAGCCACTCCAGGGGAGCACATTAGCCATCCACTCAGAGCACAGCCAGTGTTTAGGTGGAGATGCTAGCACAACTCAACTCGCCTGCAGATACACAATCAAAATAAATCTGGGATTCGCTGCAACACTTCACCTATATTGATCCTTCGTGCAAAAGAAATCACAGGCAGTGCAGGGTACAGTAAGAGTTGATGCGTTTCATGCTGTGACTAGTGATTACTCATAACTTCATACCATGAGCAAAAATAGAAATTGTAAACTTATATTTTTGCAGATTAGCGATTTCAGTAATTTTTAAAAGACATTAAAAATGAAAAATTCTTTTAAATTACATGTCTAGAGTATGCCCTTAATCTGTGATGAGGACAAGTACTTCTTCTCCATATCTCTGGCCTAATGATTGTGAAGGTCTGTGGGTGAACAGCAGAAAAGGGGCTAGTTTATATCTACCTCATCCCTTGTCTTTGTCAACAGAAATTACAACCCTCAGATTAGTGACCCAACTTGTTCTCACTGAGAAGATAGATAGTACCAAGCATAGTATCATGTACTGAAATATATCAAGCTAGATAAGACTGCCTGTAGACAATAACAGACTTGCAGGCAGGATCAAACAAGTCTTGCCTGTAATCAATCAAAATCAAAAATGTGTAGCGCTGTCAAACCATAACACAGGATTGTCCCTTCCCCCTGTCAGAACTGAGATAATATATAAATGAGTATGATTTGGACTCAAAAAGAGTCCAAATCTGAAAAGAGGCCCGAATAAGGAACAGACCGCGGCATAATGAAAACCGAATTTTCTTCAAAAGAAGACAAATTACAAAAATAAAGCATACCAAAACCTTTACCACACCATCAATAAAAAGTCACGACAACATTGTCACGCACTTAAAAACACAACCAGGGCTCACAGGTTTACCTACAGTGAGGTAAGTATCAGCTGTGGGAATGTTTTGAGAACATCCGTGATCCATGCCTGACAATAATCAAAAGACAGGCAAAGCTGGACAGTATCTTCAATATGTCACAAGATGAAGTCAAACCATAGCTCCTTTACTATATGTAGTGGTATATGGAGTAGTAACACATGGTGGATAATGTATGCAATCCAGCTGTAAGTGACTTGGCCCAATAGTCTCAAGGATAAATTGTCAATAGTCACTAAGACACAGTCATGAATAGAATCACATTGGCATATGTAAGTAAAGGGTCCATGCAAGGCATAGCTGGCAAGCAGGAAACTAATTCATTTAGCTGGAGTAGCAAAAAGAGGGGAGAAAGCAGCCAGCAGATGAACACAGATTTTACTGGGCATTCCACGAGGCAGTGGAAAATTCAGCTAGACAATGTATAGTCCCAGTAACTATGTCCCATCAAACAATCTAACCTGTAGTATGGCTAAAGTGCGCCACTCTGTCCACATCCATCCCCTGTATGCCGCCATAAGTGTGAGTGTACAGGCTTACTATGTGCCGTTTTGGGAACATGAGGAAGTGCTGCCAGGTTCACATCCACGTGTGTGAAGTGGCTGATGTACAAGCCACAATGGTGTGCTCAGGAGGCTGGGTCACATGACGTGATGTCAATGCATTTCGCTCACCGAATTACATGAGCTTCATCAAGGCAATCGGACACTAACTGACACGTTTGACACTGCACAAATGGCACTAGCCATAAAGAGATTAAACATCTAGGGCGATCAAAGGCACTGTGTGCCTAGCCAGTGTTTTTGTGTACACACGATTGCTTTCGCTAGGGGAAGATATTGATTCTAGTCCCTGATCTGCAGAGGCACAGAAATGTCCCTATCCCCTGTCAGAACTGAGATAAGCCTTGTTTACATAGGAAAATCTCAGTTCTGTGTGTTTTACTAATGATCGCCTGGTGTCGGAGGACATCGAGTCCCCGGGACCCGTAGATCAGCTTCTTCTTTGATTTATCACATCAGATGCAGCCTGCCGCCGGTGTGCACGTGCCGCTACAGGCAGAAACGCAGGATCAGGTGTGTGTGTGTATGTGTGTGTGTGTGTATATGTATGTATGTATATATATATATATATATATATATATATATATATATATATATATATAATATCTGACCCTGCACACAGCTGCCACCCTGTAGCAGTAAGAGTGTTTAAGGGTGGTCAGCAAGTGGTTAAAAATCACTTTATGAACACTAAATTGCAACATTGTTTATTGGATATACATACCACACACAAGGACCAGTGTTTCTGACATTTGCACAGAATATAGATATATAATGTTTACAATATGTTACAATCTTTCAGTATCTATGTCCTTAATTGCACAGTGATTGTTATAGTTTAAGGCAGGTGTGTTGTAGTACAGTGCTATGTGTATTATGTCACTGAAGGCAATTTGTTTATTTACATTATTGAAAATGGGAGTTGTTGCATTGTAGTATTGCAAGCGTCAGTCACACCATATTGTCTTTACAGAATTTATATTGTTTTCAATATTTATGCACTATATTGCACAGTGATTGTTATAAGTGAAATACTGTGTGTTATTGATATATGCACTTTGCTGATGCACTTTTCTTAGTTAAGGACGCAACTGTAGGTGGTGCTTTGTAGTATAGCTCCATGTGTATGATGTAGAGTTGTGCTGTTGTATCATCACACCATATTCTCCTTACTTACCTTGGTTGTATCCTATTTATAAGATACACGCACAATGGGGTGCAGCTGTACTTTCGTAACAGACCCATAGTGTGGAGTATAGAATTGATTAATCTTAATTCTAATGATTGACTTCTTACAAACTGACTTGTTGGAACATTTCTGCAGGTTTTAATCAGGAGTCAGTAACCAAGTTTTAAGCCAATATGCAACAAATTATGAAGAGTGACAGGAGAAAGTAAATCTGAAACAAAATTACAGTAGAAAAATGGAAGTGAATAACAGAAGACAAGCACAATTACAACCTCAGCAGCAAATCAGGATTTACAGAATAATGTCTCAAAGCACCGAAGCATTAAACGACACCATGGGCAGCCAACGTGTCAGTGCAATAATACTGTATTAAATCTAGAAACTGCACAATATCATAGTTTTGCACTTCTGTCTGAAGACCACACTGAAGACTGGACAGGGTCCAGAGGTAGCAATCATGGAAAATTTTGTGAGATAGGAAACTGCTGGGGGCTCATTGGAATACCTTTTAACATTCTCCAGATAATTTTCAACGTGACTGCAGAGCCTCTGATCCCCATCATACGCTTAACTTAGGCCTTAACTTTCCTGGCACTTTGGATCTCGGTCCCACCTTTTAAAATAAAATTTTCAAGCCTTGTTTGCCCCTGGGATTTTGGAATTTGATTGTATAACCACTTGCCGTCGCCGCACCGTCGAAATACGTCCACAAGGTGGCTCTCCTAGGCGAGAGCACGGAATATGACGTCCTGCCTATTAGCCGCCACTAGTGTGCCCGGCGGGCGCGATCGCTGCCGGGCACACGCGATCGCTCGGTACAGAGCGGGGAACGGGAGCTGTGTGTGTAAACACACAGCTCTCGTTCCTGTCAGCAGGGGAAATGCTGATTTTCTGTTCATACAATGTATGAACAGAAGATCAGTGTTTCCCCTAGTGAGGCCACCCCCCCCCCACAGTAAGAACACACCCAGGCATACTTAACCCCTTCCCCGCCCCCTAGTGTTAACCCCTTCACTGCCAGTGGCATTTTTATAGTAATCTAATGCATTTTTATAGCACTGATCGCTATAAAAATGCCAATGGTCCCAAAAATGTGTCAAAAATGTCCGTAGTGTCCGCCATAATGTCGCAATACCGAAAAAAAAATCGCTGATCGCCGCCATTACTAGTAAAAAAAAATATTAATAAAAATGCCATAAAAATACCCCCTATTTTGTAAACGCTATAACTTTTGCGCAAACCAATCAATAAACGCTTATTGCGATTTTTTTTACAAAAAATATGTAGAAGAATACGTATCGGCCTAAACTGAGGAAAAAAAAGTTTTTTTATATATTTTTGGGGGATATTTATTACAGCAAAAAGTAAAAAATATTCATTTTTTTCAAAATTGTCGTTCTATTTTTGTTTATAGCGCAAAAAATAAAAAACGCAGAGGTGATCAAATACCACCAAAAGAAAGCTCTATTTGTGGGAAAAAAAGGACGCCAATTTTGTTTGGGAGCCACGTCGCACGACCGCGCAATTGTCTGTTAAAGCGACGCAGTCCCGAATCGCAAAAAGTACTCTGGTATTTGGGCAGCAATATGGTCCGGGGGGTAAGTGGTCAATAAAAGTGAGGCTTTGCCCTGGTATGGACAGACCCTAGCTCTGCATTGAAGCATGAATCAAGGCCTATGTGGATTGTGTGTCTGTATTAGAAGCTTCTTCTTGTGTTCCAAAAAAATATTTTAAGGGTTTTAAGATTTGTTTGGACACTTTCATGTTTTTTTTATTTTATTTATATCTTAAAGGATAAATTCACATTCAAAAATAAAAAATAAATGCACATTTTTGCAGGTATTAACCACTTGACCACTGGGCACTTAAACCCCCTTCCTAACCAGACCAATTTTCAGCTTTCGGTGCTCTCACAATTTGAATGACAATTACTCAGTCATACAACATTGTGCCCATCTGATTTTTTTGTCCTATTTTTCCCACAAATAGTGCTTTCTTTTGGTGGTATTTGATCACCTCTGCGGTTTTTATTTTTTGCGCTATAAAAGAAAAAACACTGAAAATTCTGTAAAAAAATAAAAAAAATCTTTTTTTTCTGTCATATTAGCAGGTATTGCAGAGTATTGGGGGTATTGCAGAGTATTGGGGGTATTGCAGAGTATTGCAGAGTATTGGGGGTATTGCAGGGTATTGGGGGTATTGCAGGGTATTGGGGGTATTGCAGAGTATTGGGGGTATTGCTGGGTACTGGGGGTATTGCTGGGTACTGGGGGTATTGCTGGGTACTGGGGGTATTGCTGGGTACTGGGGGTATTGCTGGGTACTGGGGGTATTGCTGGGTACTGGGGGTATTGCTGGGTATTGGGGGTATTGCTGGGTATTGGGGGTATTGCTGGGTATTGGGGGTATTGCAGAGTATGGGGGGTATTGCAGAGTATGGGGGGTATTGCAGAGTATTGCGCAGGGAGGGATGGCTGGATCTGTGACTGCATTTGTCACAGATCCAGCCCACAGCAGCTGCTGCTGCTTCCGCTCTCCCCCCTCTCCTCTCACACTGTACTGATCGGTACAGAGAGGAGAGGGAGGAACCGGCGTCATTACATGACGCCGGTTTGTTTACAAGTGATCGCTCCGTCAAAGCTATCAGCGGCAATTTACCGCGATCTGTGATGCGCAGGGTCTTCTAGACCTGGCTCTCACGGATGATTCCTGGAGCGCGCCCTAGGGGGCGCGTGAGAGGAGGATTCTGGGAGGACGTCCCAGGGACATCCTCCCCGAACAACTCCACCGTGCTGTAGACGTCTTTTGTCTATGGCGCGGTGGCAAAGAGGTTAAAAATATGCATTTTTTTGTTAGGAGCCTGTAAAGCATTACACCCACGATCAGCAGATCCCTGCCATGGTGCTGCAAACATTCTGTGTAGACGTCTGCCTGTACCTCCGATACAGGCAGGCAGTTACTGAATGACAAGAAGCTCAATGAACTACCTAGGGTACTCAACAGCGCCCTGGTAGTTCATTGAGAACTGCAAGTCAACAGCCACAAATGCTGTCAGTACTTGCAGTCTATAGATTCACAGGGATCTGTGAATCAATGACCCGACCATATGGGCTAAGACCCGCATGGCCGTGCTCTTTGAATTGTCACAGAGAGTGGGGGGAAGATCCCTAGCTTGCTGTCACAGCGAAGGGAGAATCTAGGGAGAGGGGTCCCACTCAGATGCTGAACATGTCACATATTACACCCTAAATATGTGTGTAACATGTTCAGAAAGGTGAACTCTTTTAAGGCACATGAACATATTTGCACTAAAAATGTAAGCTATCCAAACATATTTATGTCATAATATATCAATGTGAAATAATTTTGGCTGACATGCAATAATGTCAAGTAAACTTTGCTGAAAAATATTGCCAACATCTTTTAAATACAACTAATCTACAAAGATCCATAAAGTATGTTCATTTATTTTATTTTACTGGAAAAGTAGAAAAAAACGGAACCTCCAGGTTAGGCTACTTCCACTCTATACAAAATCTCTAAGGTGGAAATATTAAAATAACAAATCTTTTCAAAGGATCTTTGACAATTTTCGATTATGTTTCGAAAGACGTCTGTCCCTTTTGAAAATCTGACTTTCTATAGTAATCCCCGAGAGATCTACTAGTCAATGGGTTTATCACTTGTTCTCCAATTACTGCATTTATGTGTATGACACCCAAAAATACAGTTAAAAGTTAGGTTAAAATATTTAGCAAATTATAACTTTCATTACTTTGATGTTCTGTTAAATATAGTAATTTTATTAATACATTCTACATTTATAAAATTAACCACTGAGAAAATTTCATAATGGCACCATAGTTGCCATTTTGTTATTTTACACCAAGGCAGTAAAGAAGTAAAAGTTCTAAACTTACCTTAAGCGTGCTCTCCTCTTATAGAGAAACTATATTGGCTTGGGTCAATTTTGTTATATTTTTTATACATAGAAAACAAAAGGTTCACTAAGCATTAGGAGTTATCTAAAGTTTGGGCACAGCAGCAGATGTCTCTTTTCCGACATCATCTGATTCATTTGTGTCTTTTACACATAGTTGGTGAGCAGTAAAGAAAAGTCTGGTATTGCAAATAGTTAAGCAGCAAAATGTTTTTAGACTTTTTTTGTGGTTTTTACATTTTAAACCATTGTCACCTTCACGTTGTACCACTGGTTTAAAAATTGCTATTTTATAGGTAACGTCTTGTTATAGGTACATCTAATTATACTTAAGTAGATGCCAGAATATGTACATTATGGGCCAGATCCTCAAAAGAGATACGCAGGTGGATCTGCTGTTCCGCCTGCGTATCCCTGTTTCTATCTTTGGAACTGATCCACAGAATCAGTTTCCAAGAGATAGACAGAAGATCCGACATGTGTAAGGGACTTACACTGCCGGATCTTAGGATGCAGTACCGCATCCGCCGCTGGGGGCATTTCGCGTCGAAATGCCGCTTCGGGTATGCAAATTAGCACTTACGGAGATCCACGAAGCTTTTCAGCTTCGTTTTTTCTCCGTAAGTATTAAGTTGCATGTGTAAAATTAGGGCTGCTTTTACAAAGTGTGAACTGTTTACACCTTGTAAAAGTAGGCCCTTCTTACCCGCGACGCTGTTATTTTTATTTATTTTTATTTTTTTTCCCGCCGTATCTTTTTTTTTCCCGCCGCAACTTTTTTGACCCGGCGCGATTCACGAAGCTCAGCGTAACGTAATTTCGCGCTATGCACGTCGGGAAAATTACGTCACGAGCATGCGCAGTACGTCCGGCGCGGGAGCGCGCCTAATTTAAATGGGACTCGCCCCCATTTGAATAGGAACTCCTTGCGCCAGCGGAATTTAAGTTACACACCCGAAAATTTCTAGGTAAGTGCTTTGTGTAACTTAAATGGGAAAAGATAAGTTACGGCGGCTGGCTGTGGATCTGGCCCTATATTCTATGTGTCCATGCACACATTCACGTTTTTTTGCGTTTTAAAGCAGTTGGGTTTAGGCTTGTTTTTTCAGACGCAACATTTTGGGTTCAGACGCAAAAGTTTTTGCGTTTCAAAGCTTTGGGAGGGTCTACAATGTCTTTGTTATGAACGCTGATAGCCGCAAACGCGGTAAAAAGCCGCTAAACATGGCAAAAACGCGCGTTTTAAACACCGGTTTTTGCTTTGAAAACTTGAGTTTACATGTGTTTGCTTCTCGTGTGCATGGGGCCTTAGGCCCCATACTCACGACCAAACATGTCTGCTGAAACTGGTCCGCAGGCCAGTTTCAGCAGACATGTTTGGTCGTGTGTGGGCGCGAGCGGGCCGAATTCCAGCAAACATTTGCCCGCCGGGCCTTTTCCCAGCAGACAAATATTCCTGGACTTGTTTTAAAACAGTCCGCTGGAATTCTGCCCGCTCGGACATGTACGGTCGTCAGTACAGACCTACCGTACATGTCCAGGCGCCCGCCGTCCCTCGCATGCGTCGAATGACTTCGACGCATGCGTGGAAGCATTTTAAAGGCGGGCCGCCCACGTCGCCGCGTCATTGTCGCGGCGACACCGCGTCATTGTCGCGGCGACACCGCGGACACGCCCCGCGTATTGTTTACGCGCGGACTTCTGTACGATGGTGTGTACAACCATCGTACAGAAGCCCTCTGGCAGACATGTATGGTGAAAACGGTCCGACGGACCGCTTTCACCATACATGTTTGGTCGTGAGTACCCGGCCTTAGAGTGTGATTTCATGATGTCATTACTAAGCTGCCCATTGTTCTCATTGCTGTAAGTTCTGCTATGATTTTTAGTAAGGTCCTGCCTCTACCAAGATGGTCACCTCCACATTAAGACCAAGGCAAAACAAGACATGGAAAGTCAGAAATAGGTAAAAAATCAGATGCAAGGAGATCTCATGAAATACTGGTGATTACTACTTTACCCTCTGCTTAACTTGTTTTTAGCACAGTTTCCTGAGTTCAGTTCCTCTTTATTAAACAGGACATTAAATCAAACAGCAATCTATTGCTCATGGGTCTTAATTGCATTTTAATAGGAAGACTGTTAACTGATAGAATCTATTAGCTAACATTTGCCTTTCTTATAAATATTTTTTGATTATTTTTAAATCTTTGAAATATTATTCTTTCTGTAATTCATATTGAAAGGTTTGAATTGTTACTAAAGTACAATTCACATATAAAAGCGTCTTTTATGTTACAAAAATGTTTAAAACTGCATAAAATGAAAAATGTCTAAAACTCTATTCATTTTCATGGTTACTTTACTTTTTTTTCCCTCTATATAAATTACAAAGGTATCAGAGAGAAAAGGTTTATGATAATTGCTTGAGATTGTAACTCATCATAGTTGTCTTCACTGTTCTTCGTTGTAATATATCAGTCACAAACCTTTAATGGGCGTTTAGTGTACGCACAGTGCAAATGAATATTAGCATGTTCTAATGGAACTAAACCACTGCATTTGTTTATGGAATGTCTCTCTGCAGCAAGAAAATGTCATGTAATAAGATATAATGCAGCACTTAATCGCACTCATCATGAAAAAGTAATGAAAAATGAGATGGATATTTCCAGAAGCATCTTTCTTTACTTATCACATCCGTTATAGAGACGTGTTAATGGCAAAAACTTTTCTTTCTAAGCCCTACAGAATTATGTTATAGGAATATTTGTATTTAATATGTTTTTTTTCTTCTTCTCATGCTTTTCTTTTAAAAGCTTACTGGGCTTGGGGACTTTTATTGCGTATTTTTAAGTCACTGTTAAAAGTGATAAGGGATGTTTTGTTTAGGAATACATCATCCAGGAGTGAATGTAGTATGTAAAAGCTTATTTTCTAACCACCAGTATCCTATGCCTCGGGATTGTATTTCCACCAAATTTAATGAGAAAAATCTTGACTCTTTTGGGGAAAAAAATACACTAGTAGCTTGGGGCACATACAGAATGATGGGATTCCATAATAAATATAGAATAGTATATTGTTTATTTTATTATTGTCTTATTTTGAAGTAAATAAGAAGTTGTGCATTCTTTACAATATGTCTTTGTACGGAAGTGTAGCATGACCATTTTTAATTTAATGTTTTTCTTAATTGCACATACTGTATAAAAGAACTGCAAGCTTTCCATTCCCCAAGTATGGAAGCATAGTGAAACTCTCATAATCTGCTTCATCAGCTGTTTCATATGTATTCTTTCTTCCCACAAAATATGAAACCTAAGTGCATCAAATAGTACTGTTATACAAATGTTAGGGTTTTTTCAGTTTTGCTTTTATTTACAAAATAAAAAAATAAAACATTTCATAATAAAATGCAATGATTTAAAGTTCAAATCAAATTCCTATTGTCAAGTTTAGGAACAGATGGCTACTGTGCATTCTAACATGCTTTTAAATAAGCCAATAAAATAAAATTGTAACAGAAATGTTGTTTGGTAGGTGGTCACCCAAGTCGGGGTTGAAAAGAGTAGGTGGTAATTGTTCCTTGCACCTATGTACATGCACATAGGAATGCAAGCTCGAGAAAGGTGCGAGCTGTGGGTTTGTTTTTCCCATCAAACCACAGCATATGCACGGAAACACGTCGCACATTTGCTGTCCCCGGCGATGACGTCACTTCCTCCAACACAGCAATAGCGTCCCTGGCGTGGTGTGCATTCCAACGTGTGCTCCAGCACCCCTGCTTGCACATTTTGTGCACTTCCACCTTCATACTAAACTGTATGGACTAGCAGCGTTGCATCCGCTGCACAGCACAAGCGCTGTACCAGTGAGAAAAGGGACACCCACACCTATTGATTATGCAAAGACGAATCGCAGGACAACATCTATATGCCTGAACCTTCATATCCTCATGTGAGTGCCTTTATTACATGTTGTATTAAAAGTTGCACAGTTTACTAAGTGGCGCCTGCTTGTTGTTGTTTTTTTATTCCATATTGAAGGCATGCAGCCTGTTATGGGGGGGTGCTCATTCGTCCCCTTCCTTTCCCATCCTCCCTAGCTACATGCTCGGATAAGAGTCTGGTATGGACTGGGGGGGCCATGCTGTTTTTTTGGCATTGGATTCCCCTTACAATCCGTGCCAGACCCAAAGGGGTCTGGTATGGCTTGGGGGCACCCCACACCGTTTTTTGCTGACTTTTTTTATTGTCTGCAATGTTTTTTTGTTTTTTAGCAACCAGCTATACAGTCTGTTAAAGAACTAAAGAGAACGCAACATGCTTCAAAAACGCAGCACTGGATTTTAAGGGGAACTCCACCCCAAATTTTTAAAAAAAATGGCGTGGAGTTCCCCCAAAAATCCACACCAGACCCGTTATTCGAGAACGTTAACCTGGCCAGCCGCAGAAAAGAGGGGGGGATAGAGTGCGGCCCCCCTCTCCTGAACCGTACCAGGCCACATGCCCTCAACATGAGGAGGGTGTCCCCATGTTGATGGGGACAAGGGCCTCATCCCCACAACCCTTGCCCGGTGGTTGTGGGGGGTCTGCGGGCGGGGGGCTTATCAGAATCTGGAAGACCCCTTTAACAAAGGGGACCCCCAGATCCTGCCCCCCCCATGTGAATTGGTAATGGGGTACATTGTACCCCTACCATTTCATGAAGGAAGTGTAAATAGTTGTAAAAAACATACACACACACACCGTAGAAAAAAGTCCTTTATTAATAAAAAAAAAAATCGAGCGGTGGTAATCTACTCGGTCCCGGCTCCCTGCTCCAATGTTGTCTGTATCCAGCGACGGGTGATCTCCTCTCCAGTCCGGCGATGAGAAGATCGTCCGGGACCCAGAGCAGCATCGCCGGCCTCCTCTCTCCGCCAGACACAGCCCATCGAATGACGCGGCTGGAGCTTTGACATTTCTTATATTTGTGAGGCGGGGCCACCGTCACGTGACCTCGTCCCCCTCTGACGCACCCTCTGCTACGTCACTGGGGAAGTCCAGGCTTCCCCCATTGCATCAGAGGGGGCGGGTCACATGACGATGGCTCCACCTCACAAATATAGGAAATGTCAAAGCTCCAGTCGCGTCATTCGAAAAAAAACATTTTTTGCATTGATACATGTCCCCTGGGACAGGACCCAGGTTCCCAAACACTTTTTAGGACAATAACTTGCATATTAGTCTTTAAAATTAGCACTTTAGATTTCAAATGTTCGAGTCCTATAGACCTTAACGGGGTTCTAAAGTTCACACGAACGTTTGGTGTGTTCGCAAGTTATGGTGCGAACCGAACAGGGGGGTGTTCGGCTCATCCCTACTTATAGCATTCCTTTTTTATATTGTGCTAAAAAGGCGATCCTGCTTAATTGGGTTTTTTCATGTCCGTCGACCGTCTCCGTTGGGTGACGGCAGGTGGTGTGGAGTTGTTTTCTGGTTGGGAAGCAGCCCTCTGCTCCTCTCTCCCCTCCCTCCTGCCGCAAGTGTATATCGGATACTGATACGTTAAGATATAGCATATTGTCCTATGTAGGGTCCAAAGGTCGCCCTGCTCTTTAAAGAGTTGCAATAGTCAGTTAAATGTCCAACAACAAGTAACCTAGGCCAAAAGTACTGAGATTGTATGCGTGCTCTTCACTGTTTTTGCATCTGTCTACTTTCCCTGTGTTATCAGTGAATTGTATAGTAAAAAAAATTGGGGTAGATTCAGGTTGATGGGCGCATCCTTATTCCGGCGTAGCATATCTCATATGCGCTACGCCGGCGTAATCGTGTGAGGTTAGCATAGTATTCAGCAAGCATTTGCGCGTAACTTTGCGCTGGCGTACCAGAAATTTTAAGGCGCAAGCCGGCTTAAGTGTAAGTGGGTGTTTCCTTATGCAAATGATGGGCTGAACGTTGAGCAGTGGATTACGCCCGGGGTATCATCGACGGAGCATGCGCAGTCCCGTGGATGTACGATTGCTTCCCTGTGCGCATGCTCAGAACTACGCCAGTCCTACTTCCTGTTATACGCCGGCCCACCGGCTTACGCCGAGCGCATAAATACGCCCAGACATGCGCCCGTCCGGCGCAAAATTACATCCTGCTTTTTTCCCCCCCTGAGCAAGGTAATTTTGTTTGAGCGTGACATGGCAACTCCTCAGAAGGAGAAAAAGAGGAAACACAATTTTAATTCAGCGGAGATGGATGTCATGTTGGCGGCACTGACCAAATACGACGCCGCCCTGCATGGTGCCCAGCGCAAGAATACAAGCAAGGCACAGAGGAGGGCAATTTTTGAGAGTATCATAAAAAACAAAAAACTGCGCCAAATAAAAATTAATAATAAACCCCCTACTTAAAAAAAGCAGAGATTAGCAGGAAGTCCAAAAAAGTCCTTATGCTCATATGCAGAGGCTACTGATGTGATTTTCAAAACATTCAAAGACATTGGTTCCTTAAGATGTTGCTAGTGCTGAAAAGGTGGATCTTTCAATCACCCGGTGACATGCATACATATCGTGAAGTCCCTCCACCGAGAAAATTAGCCTCTTACCAGATGGCAAGTAACCAGAGCAGTTGGCTATAACCCAGCCACGGCCTTTAGGTTCCCCAGGGATCACAGGTAAAAAGCCAGCAGCGTCACAACCGTTTTGAAATCAATCGCTCCAATGCAGGAATTGTATAAAAGAAAGGACGCATATAGCGTAATACCGTTGGGTAACAGAATTTAATAAAAAGTAATGTACTTACAGCAGGATGAAATAAAAACAGCAGGTGTTTTAAAATGTAAATGCCGGCCGGCATACAGGAGCCCTCCTCCCGAGCGCTACGCCAGTGACGTCACCACGCTCGGGAGGAGGGCTCCTGTATGCCGACCAGCCTGTCCATTGCGCTTAACACCGGAGGAGGAGATAATTGCTCAGTGTCTGTTGCAGGAGCAGGTGGAGGGCGTCCCAGGATATGAATGAATGAATGAATGAATGAATGAATGTAACAATGGGTGATCTATAGAATGCGCCCTAAAAAGTCGCCCACCGTTGCGCCTATGGAGGAGTGGATGATGCCTAGCTGCTGTTTAGAAGATAATAAGTGAACAAAAAGAATGTAAGATGATGAAACTCTCTAAGGAGTGTCAACAAATTAAAACAGCGCTATCAAATAACTGTGCATATTTGACTATATAAAATACATTACTACAACCCATATGTAATGATATACAGTGATAATAAACAAAATATATCCAGTTTAAGAAATAAACACTAAACTGTGACTGTAATAATAAACACCCGTGATTGACTTAAACGTGAAGTGAACGCACTGAAAGTGCAAGAGACAGTCTTTAAAAATAATTTAGAACGTGGCCAAACAAAGCAAAGTTCATGTGTATAAGGATCCTGCGATCTTCAAATTTTTTCAAAAACTTCCACCACACCCGACAGTGCTCAGTGACTCCTCCCCCATCAAATGGACACTCACCGGATAGGTATGCCTCACACTCTCGTGTTTTGGCACAAAAAACCTTATCAGATGTAGTTGTTCCCGTCAATAAAGATGTAATCCAAATATGACATCCAATCAGTTCCACATATATGTCAGAGAGAGACAAAAGAAGTGCAAATAGTGTGATACCATCAAAGGTTTAATAGCACACCAAAATAAAACTTCAAACAGTGCACTCACAAACAAAATCTTGTAAAACAGCAGAATATCACATCAAGAAACTCCTTCAAACGTCAAAATGGTGAGAAGCGGTCACGGCGGACCCCCGATCAGCGAGAAAAAGTGAAACCAATTCTCCTACTCACGGTGCCATGGACTTCTGTCAGAAGCGGCTGCACATCCACTTAAATAAAAAACTTCAAACGCACTCTGCATCCAAAAACGCAGCACTCACTAGTAAAATTAGACTGTATGGCAATACCCCGACATGTTTCGTTATAAAAACTTATTCATGGGACTAACCACACAGTCATAAATGGTTACCTTATATCTGATGTAGTCAGATCAATCAGCCTATCAGTCCTGGGCGTTTTCCCACTTCCTCCAAAACTGTGGGCGGAAGTAAACGATAATCCCAAACTGCTGTGGGCTGACAGCATCATCCACCACCATATATATATATATATATAGACGTGCGCCCAATTTTGGCGATAGAGTGGTCCGCAAAATATTGGATCCACCTGATCGCCAATTGAAAATAGATCTGAAAGGATTCTTTCCTTGCAGAAGGTGTATTTGCTGCCGCACGGTGAAAGAACACAACAAAGGAATTAACAAAGTTACCAGCTCCGATGGCACAATGTTTGACATTAAAGAATTCAGTACATGCAACTCGTCATATGTTGTATATTTGCTATGGTGCCCATGCGGGTTATTATATGTTGGGAGGACTAAAAGACTTCTAAGAATCCGCATATCAGAACACCTAGCAAATATTAAAAAAGGCTTTGAGGAACATAGCGTTTCCATGCATTTTAAAAAGGTACATAACCAGGACCCCACGCTTGCTCAATTTTGTGGCATAGATGTGGTTTACCCATCTTGGAGGGGGTCACACAGAGTCCGTGACCTTTCACAGCGCGAAACTCACTGGATATTCTTGCTAAAATGTCTTTTTCCGCGGGGGTTGAATATAGAGGTAGACTTGAATTGCTTCATCAATAATTCTTAGACATTTATCATACCCACACCTTTCCCTCCGTGGGTTTAGTATTACCCTTTCTGTCATCTTTTCAGTATATGTACTCTTTTATTCATTTATCTGATATTTTGCTATTAATTAATCCCTTCTCCAGTGGTGGTGTTATCGGTGACCATTTGCGATCAGCTCAGCGATCACTAATTCACCACTTGTATTTAGTTCCAGTTTTAGATTGATTTTATCGAGTTTAATTTTTAATGCATTTCTTACATATTTTAGATATATTTTAATTATATATATTTAATCATTTATATGAATTTGTAATTAGCGTTTGATACTAATATGTACTAATGCAAAATGTTATTAATTTATTTTAACTGACTATTGCCTTCATCCAGTGACAAATGTTTTTATATGTATTTGTTGATATACTCCAGCGCATGATTGATATATATCAGCTGATGACTTAATTAGGAACTGTTGTATGGCTATTCAATATAAACACAGTGTAATGATTGTGCTGTAGATGTGATTCGTGGTCACGGGGACACCCGGAAATCGGCTTTTTTTTTTTTTTTCTCTCATTTCCGCCGCCCACGTCTGCCTATACAACAGCTGATTTGCCCCTGTTGTGTTGTTAGAAGCCATTCCCCGCGGCGAGCCTATCATGAGCAGCGTCTGCTCGACCTATCAGGTCGGCTTACCGCTGTGGCTGCTGGGTAAGACAGCCAGCCAATGGAGGAGGCGCTGACTTCCTCCTAGCTTTGGCTGCATAAGCGTTCTAGGCCCGCCCATCGTTGTAGGCGGAGCAGGATGCGCTGTGCAGCACGTGATTGGCTCAGACTGCTGCTGTTGGGGGATGTGATTAACATACTCTCTCACCTATTGGTATCTGGGGACTGGCACCACGCCTATCGCACTGGCTGATTGATTTATACACCAGCCAGTGGTGGTGGATGATGCTGTCAGCCCACAGCAGTTTGGGATTATCGTTTACTTCCGCCCACAGTTTTGGAGGAAGTGGGAAAACGCCCAGGACTGATAGGCTGATTGATCTGACTACATCAGATATAAGGTAACCATTTATGACTGTGTGGTTAGTCCCATGAATAAGTTTTTATAACGAAACATGTCGGGGTATTGCCATACAGTCTAATTTTACTAGTGAGTGCTGCGTTTTTGGATGCAGAGTGCGTTTGAAGTTTTTTATTTAAGTGGATGTGCAGCCGCTTCTGACAGAAGTCCATGGCACCGTGAGTAGGAGAATTGGTTTCACTTTTTCTCGCTGATCGGGGGTCCGCCGTGACCGCTTCTCACCATTTTGACGTTTGAAGGAGTTTCTTGATGTGATATTCTGCTGTTTTACAAGATTTTGTTTGTGAGTGCACTGTTTGAAGTTTTATTTTGGTGTGCTATTAAACCTTTGATGGTATCACACTATTTGCACTTCTTTTGTCTCTCTCTGACATATATGTGGAACTGATTGGATGTCATATTTGGATTACATCTTTATTGACGGGAACAACTACATCTGATAAGGTTTTTTGTGCCAAAACACGAGAGTGTGAGGCATACCTATCCGGTGAGTGTCCATTTGATGGGGGAGGAGTCACTGAGCACTGTCGGGTGTGGTGGAAGTTTTTGAAAAAATTTGAAGATCGCAGGATCCTTATACACATGAACTTTGCTTTGTTTGGCCACGTTCTAAATTATTTTTAAAGACTGTCTCTTGCACTTTCAGTGCGTTCACTTCACGTTTAAGTCAATCACGGGTGTTTATTATTACAGTCACAGTTTAGTGTTTATTTTCTTAAACTGGATATATTTTGTTTATTATCACTGTATATCATTACATATGGGTTGTAGTAATGTATTTTATATAGTCAAATATGCACAGTTATTTGATAGCGCTGTTTTAATTTGTTGACACTCCTTAGAGAGTTTCATCATCTTACATTCTTTTTGTTCAATGAATGAATGAATGAATGAAAAATTTATAGAGCGCAACACATGCGAACTGAATCGCTTCTGGGCGCTAGTTGTCTGTGACTCATGACCTCAAAAGAGCAGAGTTTTGATCCGTCTTCTGAAAATCAGGTGGTTTTCCTCCAACCGAATGCTGGTTGGTAAAGCGTTCCATAGTCTAGGACCCTGGAAAGCAAACCTTCTTTCTCCTTTGGACTTGTATTTAGTTTTTGGTATCCTGACCAGATTTTGGTCGGTGGATCGCAAAACGCGATTCGAATTGTGAGGTTCTATCTTGTCGCAAAGATATTGCGGAGCCTTCCCATGGATGCACTTATGTGTCAGGCAGAGTGCTTTAAATGCAATTCTGTCTTTTACTGGCAGCCAGTGAAGGGTTCTCAGCGAAGGTGAGATTGATTCCCATTTTTTTTTCCCAGTCACCAGTCTGGCGGCCGTATTCTGTACGACTTGCAGGCGGGAGATTTGGTACTTTGGGAGTCCGAGGTACAGTGCGTTGGCATAGTCCAGTCTGGAGTTTATGATTGTTCCCACCACGACTGCTACGTCTTCTTTAGGGATAAATGGAATAAGTCTGCGTAGTAGGCGCAACAGATAGTGCGCTCCGCTGACTACTGACCCTATTTGTGCGTCCATTGTCATGAAGGTGTCAAAGATGACCCCGAGACTTTTGACTTTGGAGCTAGGGTTGATGATTTGCCCCAGAATGGGCGGTGGAGTCCAAGTTGTTACCACTTGACTCTTTCGGCTGGCCTGAAACACAAGGAGTTCTGTTTTAGAACTGTTGAGTTTAAGATGGCTATTGGTCATCCAGTTGTCAATCAAAGCAAGACATTTCTCTAAACTTGGATGATGATTCTTTTTGTTGCAGATGCGAAAATACAGTTGCGTATCGTCTGCATAAGAGTGATAAAGTAGTTCTTGGCTACTGATAATATCAAAGAGAGGGCGCAGATAGATGTTGAAAAGCACCGGTGACAGGGGGGATCCTTGGGGGACTCCACATGACACCGTGCGCCTCTCAGACGTGAAAGAACCCAATTTAACTGTTTGTGAACGGTTTTCAAGAAAGGAAGAAAACCATGGTAAATCACCTTCTGCAACTCCTGCTACCGAAGCTAGTCGCATCAGTAACAGTTTGTGATCTACCGTGTCAAAGGCTGCGCTTAGGTCCAGCAGAATTAGGAGACAAGATTCTCCTTCGTCTGCAGCCTCGACGGCGTCGTCCCATATTTTAAGTAAGGCCGTTTCTGTCCCGTGTCCGGGACGGAAGCCTGATTGTAATGGATCCAGTAGGTTGTGGGTATCTAGATGCTGTTGCAGCTGTTGTACCACTACTTTCTCCATTATCTTAGAGAGAACGTTTAGGCCTGTTATGGGGCGGCGGTGAATTGGGTCCTTGGGATCCAGATTCGGTTTTTTCAGGATGGGCTGGATTATGCCCTCTTTCAGCATGGATGGCACTATGCCTTCCTTAAAAGATTGATTTATAAGCTGTGTGATGGGTGGTGCCAGAATGTCGGCACAATCCTTCAACAGCTTAGTAGGGATGATATCATTGGGCGATGTGCTGTTCCGCAAGGCACCGATGATATTTTTTGTGGTGTCGCTGGAAATAGGCTCCAGAGTGAATTTTGTCGAGTGCAGAAAATTTCTGCGGGAATTTTGTGGCTGATTGATAGCCGGATTGAGGTGGGTATTGTTTTTCAGAATACTTTCCCGGATTCTTTCAATTTTACTAATGAAGAAATCCGATAGTTCATTACAGAACTCTTGGGTGTCTGAGTTGGGGACTTCAAGACATCCCGGATTCATGGTCTGGGTGACCATTTTGAATAGTTCGCGGGGGCGATTTAGGGAACTGTTAATTGCCATAGAAAAATGGTGTTTCTTGGCTTTGAAAATTTCTTTGTGATATCGTGTTGTTATTGCTCTGTAGGAGATAAGATTATCCTCTGCAGGGTTTCTTTTCCAGGCGGCTTCCGCCCTCCTGCGTTCTTGTTTCAGAAGCGATAGCTGGTTGTTATACCAGCCAGACTTTTTCCTGCGGCTACCGAATTTGCGTTTCGGTGCTACTAAGTCGGCTGAGTGTAGTAAGGCTGCGTTTATGGCGTCCAGTGTATCAGCGGCTGTTTGCTGAGGCTGGATTGTTTTGATTTTGTTTCTCAAGGTAGATTTGAAGAGTTCCGAGCGGAGCTTCTTCTGAGACCTAGCCCAGTGTATTGTCACCGGTTTTGGTGCTTTTGACACTGGGGGGATTTTGGAGATTGTGAACTTGATTGCATGGTGGTCTGTCCATGGCAATGGTTCATTTTCTAGAATGCTTATTTCCAGATTTTGTCTGAAAATTAGGTCAAGTGTGTGACCTGAAGCATGAGTGGGCCCGCATATAAGTTGCTGTAGTCCTAATCTATCTAGGTGCTCAATGCAGGTGTCCGCAATGGGATCCTGTGTGGAGTTAGCCCACAGGTTGAAATCCCCGAGTAGCAAAAGATGTTTGCTGTTGAGGGTATAAGTGGATATAAACTCCGTTAATGATGGCAAAAACTGCGATTTAGGCCCAGGTGGCCTATAGCAGAGGAGAATGTGAACAGTCTCCTGGGGGGAGGTTTGGAGCTGAAGAGTAAGGGTTTCCATGAATGGAAGAGGATTTTGCAGGGCTGGTTTAGTGATTGCGATGTGATTCTTATGGATCACCGCAAGGCCTCCTCCTCTTTGCCCTATTCTGTTTTCTGTTATTAGGTGATAGTTTTCTGGCACCAGTTCATCGAGAATGGTGTTACAGTCGTCTGAGAGCCAGCTTTCTGTAATAAAGAGGCAGTCTAGATCGTTTTGTAGTAAGAAATCGTGGATTTCTGATCGGTGTTTTACTGCCGATCTTGTATTAATCAAAACACATGATATGTGTTTTGGCTGTGTCAAGTGGTTAAAATTTTTTTTTTTTTTGATGATCGATCGTCGATCGACTCTCCAGAGTTGGTCTATTTTTAAGGCCTTTTTGGTGACGGCTGGTAATGTAGTTGCGAATTGTCTCAGATCACGAATGGAGTCCGCAGAGTAACGCAGATTACCCATTATTGCCTGTCACTGTGGGGGGGTTGATGATTTAAGTTATAATTGGAGGGAGGATTCATAGAGTCCTTCCTCTTGATCTTGGTCCGGAGGAAGGCGAAAAAACCCCTGGCAGAGCTGAGCCAATATGCTGTCACGGGGAAAAATTCCTTCCTGATCCCTGAGGGGCGATCGGCTGCAAAGCCCTGGACCAAGTATCGTAGGGTAGAGGGAGGAGAGGAGGGCGACAGGTGTCCCTGTTCTGAGGGGGTACCAAGCCTCAGATTTGTCTGGGTAGTGTTAGCTTTTTCTTTTATTAAAAAGCAAAAAAACACTGCTGATGGCTAATCCCGGGAGGACGGGGTCCTCCAGGGATATGGGGGGGGGGGGGGGGAGTTTCTTTCCTAGGACTAGCGCATTTGTTCCTGGCTGCGGCGCGCCGCTAGGCCGCGGCTGAAGCCGCGGTGTTTCCTGATTACGGCGGCCGCGAAAGAGTCAGGCCTGGCGCGGATGCGGAGAAAAACGGCCGCCCACGCAGTGCAAGAGACGTGCGAGATGCGGGGCGATCGTGGGTGGTTGTATGGGAACCAATGTGGGTTGCAGTAAGCAGTGTCCACAGTGTCCACAGTTGGAATCGCTGGGGTGGCTGTCCTTACAAGGACGGTTCTCAGTGATTCCAGGGGGATAGACCTGAGAAGCAGGGATAGAGTCTTACCAGTCTTACCAGTGAGAGAGCTGGTCAGTCCAAAAGCTGCAGGTGGGAAAACGGCAGCAAGGCAGCAAGGTGCTGGAAGCGAGCGGAGGCGACGGAGAGGAACCCCTGCCTGTCTGGGACCAGGAGCCACACGTCCTACTACTAGGGCCGTGCGCCGATTACTGCTGACTCCACTGTTGGGGACTTGGGGTCAGGTAAGTGTGTTTTATCTCCTATATGGTGTGTAGCATGGGAGGGGATGGAATTGAACATGTGACAAGTTTGTGGGTCCACCAACATGTGTTTTTTTTGTGTCAAACGCAGATGTTGAGGATGAAGTTGGGCCGTCGTCGGCTGCAGGGTGACCCACGCCATCCCCAGAACATCGTGGTCCAGTCCGCCCCCCTTGAAATCCTGGGCATGTTGGTGGAGGGGAGTGCCCATAGGACATCTATTGAGGTTGTTGTGGAGGAGTCCATTGACCTCCACCAGGAGGACTCCATATACCTCGAGGAGGATTCCACCATCCCTGGACTCCCCACCACCTCCCCGACCATCAGGTCAACCCCCTCCAGGGCAGCCCCCTCCAGGGCAGCCCCCTCCCCGTCTTCCCCATCTGGACGGGCTCCAGCCTCTCCTTCTCCCAGGAAGGCTCTTCGAAAGATGAGGGGTGTACCCGGAGGCCTCCGAGAAGGGCTGCAGGAGGAGCAGGGCCGGCAGACCCGCCATATCGGGGCTATGATGGGAGACTTGCGGCGGGTGGCGGACAGGCTGGCCTCCTCTGCCAAGTCCCAGGCTGCATGCGCAGCGTCATTGCAGCAGACCCTCACCCTGCATGCTGATCTGGGCAGCAAAAATGCTGAGAGCCTGCAGGAAGTGAGCTCCAACAGTGTGGCGATGGTCACCTGCATGGTGGAGCAGCATTCCGCCACAGCAGTGCTCACAGCAGAGGTGAGCAGGTTGGCAGGGGCTGTAGAGGCCAACACTGCTGCTGTGCGTGAGGAGGGGAGACAAACCCGGCAGCAACAGCACCACAACACTACCCGCCAGTTTAGGATGCTGGCACAGACCAACACCGTGCTCACCCGCCTTGCCAACGCAATGGAGGGCAGGCAGGCACCACCTGCCAGGAGTGAGCAAGCAGGGGATGATGCTACTCCACCCCCTCCCTCCCCACCCCAGGCACCATCCCCACACCAGGCTCCATCCCGCCAACTGAGGAGCCAGAGCCGTGGCCCCTGTGACACCAGCCTGGGCAAACAGAAGAGCAGATGAATGCTGAATTTTTGAGACACTTCTGCTCGTTATTTTTTTTTTCTTTATGCTCAGAGTATGAGCTGGATTTTTGAATTTTTGAGTTGTATTGTTTGCGTTGTAGTCCCTACACACGGTGAGGAGTGTAAACTACAGTGTGACTGGTGTGTGAATGGGGAGGGGTGTCACTCCTGCTGGCAAAGGGGTGTCACCCTCTGCCGTGTGAATGGTTTATGAACGTACAGCGACATAATTGGAGCCTTGGCGTGGCGTTGCTGCTCCCAAGTACCGTGCGGTGTACTTTGGTCTAATCCAATTTGATGAGGATGTGGGGTGTGTGCTAGGGACCACAGTGGTGTGCATGCGTGCATTCTCCTTGTGACATGATGAATGTGTGTGTTTAACGTGCAAAGATACGTTCCATGAGACAACTCCTGACTGCTCTTCCCTCAGTAGACCGGGTTGCGTTGGTTAGGTGGGGATTGTGTGGTTCGGGGGTCAGGTCATCACGTATGTCAATCTCCAGACCCCTTCTCATGGCAAAGTTGTGTAGAATGCAACATGCCCCGATGATGTGGTACACAAAGTTTGGGGAATACAACAGGGTATCCCCAGACTTATCCAGGCATCGGAAACGGGACTTCAGGAGGCTAAATGTGCGTTCCACCACTCCACGGGTACGTATGTGTGCACCATTGTATCTTTCCTCTCCTGGAGTTTGGGGATTCCGGAGTGGAGTCATGAGATGGGGCCCAAGTGCATATGCAGCGTCACCTGGAAGGGAAAAGACAGTAGGATGTTAGTCATGCATGTGCCCCTCGAGATGTCTGCATCATGGGGGGGACAGTCATGCCTGACACCTCACTCACCAACCAGCCAGCTGTCCCCATACACGTTCTGTTCAAATTCTGAGGAGATGGGGCTTTGACGGTATATGAAGCTGTCATGGCTGGACCCTGGGTGTTTGGCACGGACGTGCCATATGAGGCATTGGGCATCGGCTATCACCTGTACGTTGATGGAATGCCAGTGCTTCCGACTGCAGTATATGTGCTCTGTGTCACGGGGGGTCGTAGTGCCACATGTGTGCAATCAATGGCCCCCATGGTGCGTGGGAATATGGCAATTTGATAGAAATCTGTCATTGCCTTCACCCGCAGATGCTCCTGGGTGGGTTTGATGAAGTGATGGGACATGCGTCTGAGGATTGCGGGGACAACCTGGTGCACGCATCTGCTCATGGTGGATTGTGACATCCCAGCCACTATTCCATTTGTTCACTGAAACGAGCCACTTGCCAGGAAATGAAGTGTTGCCAGTACCTTGACCAGTGGCTCCACTGCATGTGCGCGATGTGTCTTGCTGGTGATGTCATCATGCAGGGTTGTGGCTAATTCCTGGATGGCATCAGGGCTGAATCTGAAGATGCGAAAGACCTCCGAATCACCCATGCCAAAGATGTTCATGCGTGTTCGGTATATCCTTTCCCGTGCCCTCCTACGAGTCGGTTCACACAGTAGTATTGCTAGGACCATGGCTGCCCCTGGCATGTTGGCACACAGATGTGTTGTCCTGCAAGTGTGGGTGCAGCTGACCTGTGGACGTCTGTTGCTAAGTTGCCCCTGCTTTTATGAGGAGCAAGTTTGCGCTGGGCGTACAACCTGCGCGCAGACTGCACCTGACACGCGCATGTTTGTGAATTGGCGTATCTCCCTCATTTGCATAGAAAAAAAATGGGAGCGCAAGATGCACCCAGCGTAAAAATGCTCATAAAATACGCCGGCGGAGAAAAGTTACGTCGGTCAGAAGGAGCCTAAGTTCAGGCGTATCTTTTTTTGTGGGTACCGTGCATAGTTACGACGGCGCAAATTTTGACTTACGCGGCGCATATCGAGATACGTCTGCGTAAGTCCTACCTGAATCTACCCCATTGTCTGATCTGTGTTATTTTGTATTTAACATCTTTATTTGAATAAAGCACCTTGTTGTTAAAAAATAAATAATAATTTACAATCTTTAAACAAGTTCCTACATTGACCAACAAGGCCTCTTTCCTGTTATTTGGCACACACAAGTCTTTAGAAATGCAAGAGTTCATATGCAGAGTTTTTAAATGTTGCTATAAAACTGGCTTTTTACTGTTTGGCGTGTCTACTTGTCAGCTGTTTGCTTTTTACCTCTATAAAACTATTGGGGTTATTTACTAAAGGCAAATCCACTTTGCACTACAAGTGCACTGAGAGTGCACTGAAATTGCACTTGGAAGTTCAGTCGATTTAGATCTAAGTGGGACATGCCCAGTGGCGGCTGGTGCTCAAAATTTTTGGGGGGGCGCAAACGAAGAAGAAAAAAAAATATAAGCCTCACTGTGCCCATCAAATGCAGCCACTGTTCCATCAATTCGCACCACTGTGCCATGCCATCAAACGCAGCCACTGTGTCATGCCATCAAACGTAGCCACTGTGCCATGCCATCAAACACAGTCACTGTGCCATCAATTGTCACCACTGTACCATGCCATCAATTGTCACCACTGTACCATGCCATCAAACACAGCCACTGTACCATGCCATCAAACACAGCCACTGTACCATGCCATCAAATGCAGCCACTGTACCATGCCATCAAATGCAGCCACTGTACCATGCCATCAAATGCAGCCACTGTACCATGCCATCAAATGCAGCCACTGTACCATGCCATCAATTCTGGTCACTGTGCCATCAATTGTCACCACTGTGCCATGCCATCAAATGCAGCCACTGTACCATGCCATCAAATGCAGCCACTGTGCCATGCCATCAAATGCAGCCACTGTACCATGCCATCAAATGCAGCCACTGTACCATGCCATCAAATGCAGCCACTGTACCATGCCATCAATTGTGGTCACTGTGCCATCAATTGTCACCACTGTGCCATGCCATCAAATGCAGCCACTGTGCCATGCCATCAAATGCAGCCACTGTGCCATGCCATCAAATGCAGCCACTGTGCAATGCCATCAAATGCAGCCACTGTACCATGCCATCAAATGCAGCCACTGTGCCATGCCATCAAATGCAGCCACTGTGCCATGCCATCAATTGTGGTCACTGTGCCATCAATTGTCACCACTGTGCCATGCCATCAAATGCAGCCACTGTACCATGCCATCAAATGCAGCCACTGTACCATGCCATCAAATGCAGCCACTGTACCATGCCATCAAATGCAGCCACTGTACCATGCCATCAATTGTGGTCACTGTGCCATCAATTGTCACCACTGTGCCATGCCATCAAATGCAGCCACTGTACCATGCCATCAAATGCAGCCACTGTACCATGCCATCAAATGCAGCCACTGTACCATGCCATCAATTGTGGTCACTGTGCCATCAATTGTCACCACTGTGCCATGCCATCAAATGCAGCCACTGTGCCATGCCATCAAATGCAGCCACTGTGCCATGCCATCAAATGCAGCCACTGTGCCATGCCATCAAATGCAGCCACTGTACCATGCCATCAAATGCAGCCACTGTGCCATGCCATCAATTGTGGTCACTGTGCCATCAATTGTCACCACTGTGCCATGCCATCAAATGCAGCCACTGTACCATGCCATCAAACACAGCCACTGTGCCAATTGTCCCCACTGTGTCACAGTCCAGTCATACATCCACCTCGGAGCTTTATATTATAACCTGCTGGGACTTGTAGTTCTCCATCGTCTCCTGGGGCTCAGGTGCATGCAATCCACCATCTTTGTCCAGTTTTTCTCACTGCTGGGACTTGTAGTCCCATAGATGGTGGATTGCATGCACCTGAGCCCCAGGAGAAGATGGGGAACTACAAGTCCCAGCAGGTTTATAATATAAGACTCCCATCCACCTAGGAGCCTTATATTATAACCTGCTGGGACTTGTAGCTCCCCATCTTCTCCTGGGGCTCAGGCTGCTGACGGCTGGCATTTCACCCAGATTATGCATTGCATTGAACATTAAAAATCATTTATTATGCCCAACTCCATGAAAATGTTAAAAAAAAATCCACCCTTGCAATGAGCCTACATCTGCACTGGGTTAATTGCTCATCATGTCTAGTGAACATTCGGCCGAAATCGCGGCACCCCCATCCCCCCCCCCCCTGAGGGGGGATGGGGGTGCCGCGATTTCGGCCAAATGTCCACTAAAAAAAAAAATTCCAAATGTTCCAAAAAATTTTTTATAGTGAATATTCGGCCGAAATCGCGGCACCCCCATCCCCCCCCCCCCGGGGGGGGGAGGGGGGTGCCGCGATTTCGGCCGAATATTCACTAAAAAAAAATTGGAACACAGGTAATCTTTGCAGAAGGGGGGTGGACAGCTGCAGCTGCTGCCGCCGAACTTTGCAGAGAAAACAGTCCATTACAGAGGGGCAGAGGCAGGCGGCATAGCTCAGCTTACCTGTACTCGCACTGAGCGCCCCGAGTCCCGACGTCACTTCCTGTTCTTCCAGGGACGTCAGGACGGAACGAGCACAAATAGTGGATGCACCCGCCCAGCCATAACAATGCAGTCCATCGCGCCGGAAGCAAGTGGCGCGATGGACCGCGCCACAAAGGCATTTTTGGGCTGCCAATGTAGCGCCACGTCTGCAATCCCGTGATTGCACAGACGTGGCGCTACCCATACCGCGCTTTTCCCGGCGCCCGACGCCCGGACTCAGTGCACATAAGAACCTTTTTTGGAATTTTTTTTCCTTAAAGGGACATGTTTAAATAAAAATTTTTTTTTTTTTTTTTTTTTTTAGATTTTTTTTTTTACTGACTGGGGGAGGGGGGGCGGCGCCCGGGCGCCCCCTATGGGCGGGCCGCCACTGGACATGCCTAAGGAAAATAAAAAACATTTTAGCTTGCACATGATTGGATGATGAAATCCAATTCCGCTTGCAGTGTACTTGTAGTGCAAAGTGGATTTGCCTTTTGTAAAAAAAAAAAAAACTCTATTTCTTACTATATATTACTACTATAAAACTATATTACATTTGCAATAAGACAACGTTATAAGGCTTATTCACTAAAGGAGTTGAGAATGTTCACTGAAAAAAAAGTGTGAAGGTTTTCTTAAATTATCCAATTATATGAAACTCAAATTCCTGTTAATTTGTATCGCCTGCTCCGGACTGGATAATTGAAGTAAATATGGTGGAGTTTTTTGTTTTGTTTTTTGACCTAAAATGAAGGAGAGGGTGAAATATGTAGCATGTTAATACAATTCTTGAGAATATACTCTTCAGATGATAATATGTAATTATTGTTTGTAGAAACATAAAACGTTGCTAACATGTTTTAAGGTGCTAAAAGTAACATAATAATATTATAAATAAATACGTGGTGGTAGTCTAATGTAAACAGATGTAATTATGTTACAAGGTGCTAAAAGTAACATAATATTATAAATAAATAAGTGGTGGTAGTCTGATGTAAACAGATGTAATTATGTTAATATATTAGGCCTCCCATGGATGAAACGTGGATCTGGAAAGGGCCATTGTCAAAATACAGAAAAAGGTGAACTGTTCTGCTCAAATTCAGCAGGAAATCTGATGAAGGACTAAATAAAAATTGAGAAATTAAAGGAATCTCCTATTGACCCCTTTACTTTGGGGCTTTAGCAGGCACAAACTAAAACAACAAATTTAAAAAAAATCCACTTTCAGGTATACTGCATTGCCCAATTTTTATATACAGTATATATTATATCGTAGTTTAGATATCCCATTTTTTGTCATATTGATCTGAACAATTTTTATTACCATGAAATGTCAGATTAGAGATATGCACTAATCATGCACTCTCTTGTGAGGAGTGGGAGACTTTTACCCCATGGGTCATGGTGGAGTGTTGGGTCATATTTTTTATGTTTGGGACCTGGCCTAAGATTACACCCTATGGGCCAGATTCTCGTAGAACGGCGTATTTTTGCGGCGGCATAACGTATCCGATTTATGTTACGCCTCCGCAACTTAGGCGGGCAAGTGCTGTATTCTCAAAGCACTTGCTCCGTAAGTTGCGGCGGCGTATCGTAAATCGGCCGGCGTAAGCCCGCCTAATTCAAATGTTGAACAGGGGGGCGTGTTTTCTGGTAATGTGCTGCGACGCGACGTGATTGACGTTTTGCACTTACGGCGCATGCACCGTCCTTGGAATATCCCAGTGTGCTTTGCGGCAAAGTACGCCGCAAGGACGTATTGGTTTCGAAGTGTACGTAAATGACGTCCAGCCCCATTCACGGACAACTTACGCAAACAACGTAAAATTTTCAAATTTCTACGCGGGAACGACGTCCATACTTAACATTGGTACGCCGCAGTTATGCCTCATATAGCAGGGGCAACTTTACGCCGGGAAAAGCCTAACGTAAACGGCGTAAATGTACTGCGTCGGCCGGGCGTACGTTCGGGAATTCGCGTATCTAGCTAATTTGCATACTCGATGCGGAATTCAATGGAAGCGCCACCTAGCGGCCAGCGTAAATATGCATTTACGATACGACGGTGTAACACAGTTACGCCAGTCGGATCTAAGGCAAATCTATGCGTACCTGATTCTAAGAATCGGGCGCATAGATACGACCGTGCAATGCAGAGATACGACGGCGTATCTGGAGATACGCCGTCGTATCTCCACTGAGAATCCGGGCCTATGTGTGTGAATTGATTCCACTTTGGTTTAATAAACTTCTTCTGGAGCTCCTCACTGTGCTAGAAGCCAAACTCTGGGCCAAAAGGGTATCTACCTCTTACATCACCTTCAAACAAACAATATGCTACTGTATGTCACTACTTCCAGTTGAGATATGGACTCAGAACCCAGTTTTCTACAAGTAATTCTGTGCCTTTCTCTGTCCCCATACTTGAAGTAATCTACAATGTACTTACATACGCATTGTATTTGTTTATTTTCTACATGATTTTGTTGAACAACTTGGCTTATCAACCCAGATCATGGTGGGAAGCGAATGTTGGAGGTTTGGATGTGGAAGGGGTAGAAGGAAATGTTGGAAACTTGCAAGCTAGTTTTTCACAAACAATCCAACAGACTCATACACATTTCTATTTGACACCAGTCCTGTTATCTAGATTCATATCCCGATGTGCTATAATGCCCCAGGTAAATTCTTTCATCTCCTGTGGGATTGCCTGATGATCTAAGGATACTGGAAACTGATAGTAACATTTTGTCATGAAAAAATGGGTTCCCCAGTATATCCAACACCAAAGCTTTGTCCATTAGATCTCCTCCAATCTTGAGCTTTATGAGTTTACTTCTGTATTTCTGCAAGTGACTTTGTTTATTGATTGTAAGCAAATTGCAAAAATTTGGATTAAAATCTGTCCTCCAACACTAAACTATTAGTACTTCCACCTTAAAGCTGTTCTTTCACTCAAACTCAAATATGACCACAGAGGTTGTTCCAAAAAAATAAATATCTGGGATCGAAGGACAGTACACCTAGAAACCTGCAATTCATCTCCTGCACTACCTTAAGGGATAACCTTCTGGAGAATGATACATGTTCCACAAATATTTGGGATGGGTCATGTAACATGTTCCAGTTCTACTTCCCCAATACCACCCTCAGTGTGTGACAGCGGGCAGGGGTTCTTCCTCAGACCCACTGTCACAATTCAAAAACAGCATGGCCATGCAGGGCTCCGCCCATGTGGCCTTTTCATTTATTCACAGTTTCCTGTGAATGAATGAACTACAAGTACCCTCAGCCACCACGGAAGGTTGCTTGTGGTTCTGAATGAACTGTGGGGGTGCTAATGAACACCCTTGTAGTTCATTCACAAGCCCTGCTGCTTTCAAACTGATATGGAGGTACAGGATAAAGCTGTAGGGCTTGTCTGCAGAAACCTGACATTGTACCCCTGATCCACTGTTTATGGGTGCAATGCTTTCCAGGTCCATGCAGGAAAAAATAATGCACATTTTTTTTCTAGAAAAATATGTGCATTTATTATTTTTTCTAAAAAAGGAAACTCATCTCTTAATGCATCTGAGCAGGCAAGTTTTAGTGTATATCTCTCTAGTAGGATTCTCCTGATTGCAATCTCCTAGAGACTTTTGTGTTCTGTCAGTGTAACATTCAATAACATAGCTGATTTTTTAGAGACTTAGGCCTAGTACACACGACCGAGGAACTCGTCGAAACATCGTTTTCCTCGACGAGTTCCTTGTCAGGCTTGTCGAGAATCTTGACAAGCTTTCTTTGCATACACACTGTCAAGACAAAATCTCGTCGTTCTCAAACACGGTGACGTTCAACGCGTACGACGGCACTAAGGATGAGCCGAACACCCCCCTGTTCGGTTCGCATCAGAACTTGCGAACACACCAAATGTTCGTGTGAACTTTAGAACCCCCGTTAAAGTCTATGGGACTCGAACATTTGAAATCTAAAGTGTTAATTTTAAAGGCTAATATGCAAGTTATTGTCCTAAAAAGTGTTTGGGGTCCTGTCCCAGGAAACATGTATCAATGCAAAAAAAAGTTTTAAAAACGGCCGCTTTTTCAGGAGCAGTGAATTTAATAATGCTAAAAGTGAAACAATAAAAGTGTAATATTACACGCATTGACCACATTTCAGCGATGGAGGAGCTGATATACAACGCACAAGATAGAATTTCCAGATTTACATATATCTGGGATGATTGGCTTAAGTTTCGAGATTCTTCGGCTTACCGTGATCTTACACAGACTGTGAGCTAAAAGCGACTTTGATGCCCAGTCCGGGGAAAAAAAATAACGGTTTGGTGGATCTGCACTGATACCTAGATATAGAAGCCGGAGAGGGTAGTTGGTGGTTTTCCCACCCCCTCTCCCGAATACGTGCATTAAGAATTCCTGTAAATGATTCCTCTCCCCCCCCCTTTTTTTCTTTTTTTTTTCTTCTTCTTTTTTTTTTTTTTTTTTTTAAGTTGTACGGGATCTACTGGTAAGGTTTAGTGAGGAGATAGACCTGCCTTAGGGGTTACTTCTTTCCACTCCTGTAGGGGTTTGGGTCCTTTCCGGGAAAGAAACGATAATATAAAGATTTAAAATGGATATGGTAGACCCATTGGTCTACATTACCGGGACGCAATTCATGGGAGCCAGTATAGACCCACATAAGCCTTATTGCCGGGTAGGTTACCTAACTTGTATGTTACATATGCTGCTGTTCATGTTATTTACTGCAGTTCTGATTGGATATTCTAGGAATGCACTATATGTATCTGTGTCCTACATGCAAATGAAGCCCCTTGGTCTGTATGTTTTGACTTATTTCTGATGATGATGTTGAAGATGCCTGTAAAAACTCTTCTTTTTCAATAAAATCTTTATGACAAAAAAAAAAGTGTAATATTACTTTAAATTTTGTACCATGGGGGGGGTGTAAAGTCAGCATGTGAAAAAGCGCGTGTTTCCCGTACATAGAACTGTCCCTGCACAAAGTGTCATTTCTGAAAAAAGGGCATTTAAAACCGGCTTTGCGGCTCAAATGAATTGTCGGCTCTGGTAATTCAGAGATGATTCATTCATAAAAAGAAAAACGTGGGGGTCCCCCCAAATTCCATTAACAGGCCCTTCAGGTCTGATATGGATATTAAGGGGAATCCCGCCGTCAATTTAAAAAAAAATTACGTGGGGTTCCCCCCAAATATCCATACCAGACCCTTCAGGTCTGGTGTGGATTTTAAGGGGAAGCAACCCCAAATTTAAAAAAAAAATTGAGTGGCGTTCCCCCAAAAATCCACACCAGACCCTTATCCGAGCACGTTAACCTGGCCGGCCGCAGAAAAGAGGTGTGCCCCCCCTCTCCTGAACCGCACCAGGCCACATGCCCTCAACATGGGGAGGATGTCCCCATGTTGATGGGGACAAGAGCCTCATCCCCACAACCCTTGCCCAGTGGTTGTGGGGGTCTGCGGGCGGGGGACTTATCAGAATCTGGAAGCCCCCTTTAACAAAGGGGACCCCCAGATCCTGGCCCCCCCCTATGTGAATTGGTAATGGGGTACACTGTACCTCTACCATTTCACGAAGGAAGTGTAAATAGTTAAAAAAAAACACACAGACACCGTAGAAAAAATTCCTTTATTAATAATAAAAAAAATAAGCCCGGTCTTTCCCAGTGATGTACGAGGTTGCGTCAGAAGGGGCGGGGTCACATGACGGGTGGCCGCTTCCCCTATATAAGAAATGTCAAAGCTCCAGCGCGTCATTCCGCTGGGAACTATTTACACTTCCTTCGTGAAATGGTAGAGGTACAGTGTACCCCATTACCAATTCACATAGGGGGGGCAGGATCTGGGGGTCCCCTTTGTTAAATGGGTCTTTCAGATTCTGATAATCCCCCCGCCCATAGACCCCCACAACCACCGGGCAAGGGTTGTGGGGATGAGGCCCTTGTCCCCATCAACATGGGGACATCCTCCCAATGTTGAGGGCATGTGGCCTGGTGCGGTTCAGGAGAGGGGGGGCCACACTCTGTCCCGACTCTTTTCTGCGGCCAGCCAGGTTAACGTGCTCGGATAAGGGTCTGGTGTGGATTTTTGGGGGAACGCCACACCATTATTTTTTTTTTATTTGGGGTGGAGTTCCCCTTAAAATCCACACCAGACCTGAAGGGTCTGGTATGGATATTTGGGGAGAACCCCACGTCATTTTTTTTTTAAATTGACGGCGGGGTTCCCCTTAATATCCATATCAGACCTGAAGGGCCTGTTAATGGAATTTGGGGGGACCCCCACGCTTTTTTATTTTATTTTTTATGAATGAATCATCTCTGAATTGCCAGAGTCGACAGTTCATTAGAGCCGCAAAGCCGGTTTTTCAATGCCTTTTTTTCTTTCAGAAATTACACTTTGTGCAGGGACAGTTCTATGTACGGGAAACATGCACTTTTTCACATGCTGACTTTACACCCCCCTAGGTACGAAATTTAAAGTAATATTACACTTTTATTGTTTCACTTTTAGCATTATTAAATTCACTGCTCCCAGGTCCCCAAACACTTTTTAGGACAATAACTTGCATATTAGCCTTTAAAATGAACACTTTAGATTTCTCCCATAGACTTTAACAGGGTGTTCCGCGGCTTTTCGAATTTGCCACGAACACCCCTAATTGTTCGTTGTTCGCCGAACAGGCAATGTTCGACTCGAACATAAGTTCGACTCGAACTTGAAGCTCATCCCTAGACGACACTATAAAGGGGAAGTTCGACTCCATTGGCGCCACCCTTGGGGCTGCTTTTGCTAATCTTGTGTTGCGAGTGTTAGTAAAAGTTTGATGAGTGACGATTCGCGCTTTTCAGTCTTCGTGCTTTCAGATCGTTTTATGCGGTTCAGTTTGTGCTTGTGGGTTCATATCTTGTCTTTCATGGCGTGTGGTCAGGTCGTATTTGTTTTACAGTGCGTTCCTGTCCGCTCGTTTCTGGTTTTCAAGTTGTTCTTCATAGGACTTGCTGTTCTTCAGTGCTGCCTTCTATTTATTTTATTTATATTCTTTACCAGAATTAATGGTCATTTTGTTTTACAGTTCATACTTGCCTATGTGTTTTTAATCATCCCAAAAATTTAGCTTGTGAGTAGGCAGGTTAACTTTAAAAAAAATACAAAAGGTCTAATTATAAAGGGACAGATCAGATAAGACCAAACAATAATGTTACAATGGTGGTAACTTGACACAACAAAATAAAAAATAAAAAACATGGAGATGACTAGAAATGAATAATAATTAAAAATTAAGATCTGTATTTGAAAAAAAAAATATCTGGCTATATAAATTATTCAAAAATATTCATGAGATCAGCATGAAAAATGTTACAAAAAGTTAGTCAGAACTCTGTGAATATCAGCAGCAAAAGAAGATCATTATTGTTCATTTTTGGACCATTCTAAAGATGATTTAAATACGCAGCATTTAAACGATGCAATAATTTTTGCAGCGTGACGAATGTGATATCTCCATTACGAACGCTACTTTTATCGAAGGTGCGCTCCCGTCTCAAACTTTTTTTTATTCTGAGCATGCGCAGGTTTCTAAGCATACACACGAACGTCGACGAGGAAATTGAGACTCCAGACGAGGAAAAAGAGAACTTGTTCTCTTTATTGCTCGTCGAGATCCATGACAGTTTTCTCGACGGAAAACATACAAACGACCGTTTTCCTTGGCAAAAAAGCTCTGCCACCAAGTTTCTTGATGGATTCTGTCAAGGAAAGCGGTCGTGTGTACGAGGCCTAAGATATGTTTTAATTACCCATGCTTCATAAAATCCTGTTCAGTTATGTGTTATATGATACTTCTTAGCTTCTTATGCCGCGTACACACGATCATTTTTCGGCATAAAAAAAAACAACGTTTTTAGCATGTTCAACGTTGTTTTTCCAACTTCATCATTAAAATGACATTGCCCACACACCATCGTTTTAAAAATATGCTCTAGCAAAGCGCGGTGACGTACAATTGAAGGGGAAGTTCCATTCGCCTTTGGGCTGCTTTAGCTGATTCCGTGTTGGTAAAAGACGATTTTCTGTCTGTTACAGCGTGATGAATGTGCTTACTCCATTATGAATGGTAGTTTTACCAAAACAAGCGCTCCCGTCTCATAACTTTCTTCTGAGCATTAACGTCATTTTAGCCCACACATGATAATTTTTTACAACCTGAAAAACGACATTGTTTAAAACGATGTTAAAAAATGCAGCATGTTCGAAACAAAAAATTGTCGTTTTTCAGAACCTGAAAAATTATGTGAAGCCCAAATGACATATTTTAAAAACAAAGGGCCAGATCCACTAAAGAATTACGCCGGCGTATCTCTTGATACGCCGCGTAATTTCAAATTTTGCGCGTCGTATCTTTGTTTTGTATCTACAAAACAAGATACAACGGCATCTCGGATCGATCTGACAGGCGTACGTCTTAGTACGCCGTCGGATCTTAGGTGCAATTTTTCGGCGGCAGCTAGGTGGCGTTTCCGTCTAATTCCGCGTCGAGTATGCAAATTAGCTTGTTACGGCGATCCACAAACGTATGTCCGGCCGGCACATTTTTTTACATCGTTTGCATTCGGCTTTTTTCCGGCGTATAGTTACCCCTGCTATTATGAGGCGTACTCAATGTTAAGTATGGCCGTCGTTCCCGCCTCGCATTTTGAATTTTTTACGTCGTTTGCATAAGTCGTTCGCGAATAGGGATTTGCGTAGAATGACGTCACTGTCTTAAACATTGGCTTGTTTCGGTTTCGTTTCGAGCATGCGCACTGGGATACCCCCACGGACGGCGCATGCGGCGTTCAAGAAAAACGTTGTTTACGTCGGGTCACGACAAATTTACATAAAACACGCCCCAATTAAATCCATTTGAATCCCTTATGCCGCCAAAGATACACTACGCCGCCCTAACTTAAGGTGCAAATTTGAGGATTCGAAAAAAAAAAAGTTACGGCGGCGTAGTGTATCTTAGGTACGCTGCGCCCGGCAGAAAGATGCACGGAGATACGTGGATCTGGCCCAAAGTTTTTTTTCATGCTGAAAAATGATCGTGTGTACGCAGCATTGGTGTTTCTACCTATATATTTCAGGGCAGAGGAGCGTTATCAAAAAAATAATTAATATACCTGGTAATAAAACATTTTGTTATTGTCATTTAACCACTTCAGATCCGCGCTATAGACAAAATACGTCTGCAGTGCGGACCTGAAGTGCCGGGTGGACGTCCCTGGACGTCCTGTGTTTACCTGGCTCCCCGCGAGCGCGCATCGGGGAAAAACTGTGTTGGCTGTGTCCCTTGGACACAGCCAATCACAGATCGTGCTGAATGGCCAATCACACCGGCCATTCAGCACTCGATCTAGCTGTCCAATGAGAGATGATCTCAAATATAAACATATGAGATCATCTCTCATCGCCGGCTTTCTCTCCTCACACACAGACAGCGTGTGAGGAGAGAGAGAGAGATCAGTGTCAAAAAAATAAGTGAGTGAAAGAAAAAAAATGTTAAATCAGTGCCACCTGCCAGTGCATTCTCGCCAGTGCCACCTGCCCCTGCCATCAGTGGCACCTGCCCCTGCCATCAGTGGCACCTGCCCCTGCCATCAGTGCCCCCTGCCATCAGTGCCATCTGCCTGTGCCATTTGCCTGTGCCACCTGCCATCAGTGCTACTTGCCATCAGTGCTACTTGCCATCAGTGCTACTTGCCATCAGTGCTACTTGCCATCAGTGCTACTTGCCATCAGTGCTACTTGCCATCAGTGCTACCTGCCAGTGCAATCTGCCATCAGTGCAATCTGCCATCAGTGCCATCTGCCCATGCCATCTGCCATCAGTGCTACTTGCCATCAGTGCTACCTGCCATTAGTGCCATCTGCCATCAGTGCTACCTACCATCAGTGTCATCTGCCCGTGCCAATTTGCCGTCAGTGACACCTGTCAGTGTCATCAGTGCCACGTGTCAGTGTCATCACCAGCAATGGCTAAACGATAATTTTCAGCCGAGGAGGCGTACAAAATTCTTGCGGCCGATGGGAGCAACGGCGAGCTCTCCGATTCGGATTCCTCCACAAATTCAGACGCCGAATCTGACGTTAACTACGAGCCGATAGTTAGCAGTGGAACAGAGACATCCGAGGAGGAGGAAGAGGAGGAGGAGGAGGGTCCGCCCGTCAGACGAAGGTGTATTGCTGAGGAGGCAGTGCCATCCACCAGCACCATGGTGCCATCCACCAGCACCCGTGTTTCATCCACAAGAACCGCTTTGCCATCCACCAGACCCGCTGTGCCATCCACCAGAACCGCTGTGCCATCCACCAGAACCGCTGTGCCATCCACCAGAACCGCAATACCTCGGCAAGCAAGGTCACATACCAGTAGGTCCCATGCCAGCCTTCCCTATTCCCTTCAGAACCCCTTGTGGCTTCCTCCTAATTCAGGAGAAGCCAACATTCCCCCTTTCACTGCCCAGCCAGGAGTCCAGGTGGACACAGAAAATGTTGCCCCGATTGATTTTTTCAATCTAATTTTTACTGAGGACATGCTTGCCTCAATTGTGGCCCAGTCCAATCTTTATGCCGAACAATTTATATCAAGTAATCCAATGTCCTATTATGCCCGTCCCTTCGAGTGGAGACCCGTAACAGTGGAGGAATTAAATTTTTTTTTGGGCCTCGTATTCTGTATGGGACTAAACCATAAAAACCAAATACGTTCATATTGGTCAAAATGCCCCATCTACCACATGCCCATCTTTTCCTCAAAAATGCCCAGGTCCAGATATCAAATTATCATGAGATTCCTACACTACAATGACAATACCCAGTGCCCTCCCCGAGATGACCCACATTTTGATAAACTTTATAAAATTCGGCCACTACTTGATTATTTTTCTGAAATTTTCCCCCAGTTGTTTACCCCGGACCAAAACATATGCGTGAATGAGTCCCTTATAAAATTTTCTGGCAGGCTGGGCATAAAACAATTTATTCCCTCCAAAAGGGCCCGCTATGGGGTGAAGCTCTATAAATTGTGTGACCGAGTCACAGGATATACGTATGCCTTCAATGTATACGAAGGAAAGAACAGCCAGCTACACCCCCCTAATTGTCCAGACTACATAGGAACCAGCGGGAAAATTGTTTGGGAACTCCTAAACCCACTCATGGAGAAAGGATACCACTTGTATGTGGACAATTTTTATACAAGTTTGCCCCTGTTCCGAAACCTTTTCAGAAAGAAGACACCAGCATGCGGCACCGTACGGTCGAACCGGAAGGGCTTTCCTCAAAGCCTTGTCACCAAAAAATTTAAAAAAGGGGAGACGGCGAGTTTACACAATGAGGAAGTTCTGGCCGTGAAATGGAGGGACAAAAGGGATGTGTACGTGCTTTCTACCATCCACAACAACACATTCGTTACGATCAGGAGGAATGGGCAAATCCAGAAACCAAAATGTATTCAAAATTACAATAAGTTCATGGGGGGTGTCGACTTGAACGACCAAATGCTGGAACCCTACCTTTCCACAAGAAGATCATACCAGTGGTATAAGAAAGTTTCCATTTATTTGTTTAATTTGGCCATGTACAACACTTATACAATCGGAAATCCACTCGAAGACCCAAATCCTACCTTTACTACAGGAGGAAATCACCACTGCCCTTTTATACCCCAGCAACCCACCAGCAAACATTAGATCCAATGTGGTTAGCCGACTTTACGAGCGCCACTTTCCAGATAGAGTCCCTCCCAGACCAACAGGCCAAAAATGCCAAAAGAAATGCTGGGTGTGCTCCAAAGGAGGAGTGAGAAGAGACACCACTTATTATTGTGTCCAATGCCCTTCCCAACCAGGCCTCTGCGTAGTTGGCTGTTTCTGCCTTTACCATTCCTCACTAAATTATTAGTCACTTCCTGCCATTTACCTTCACACCCCTTATGCCTCTGCTTGCTCTGTTACTGACCCTGGCTTGTTATTTGACCACGCTTCCGCCTACCGATTCTGTTTATACCTCTGCCTGATCTGGAACTGACCCTGGACTGTTATTTGACCACGCTTATGCTTACTGATTCTGTTTATACCTCTGCCTGATCTGGAACTGACCCTGGACTGTTATTTGACCATGCTTATGCCTACCGATTATGTTTATACCTCTGCCTGATCTGGAACTGACCCTGGACCGTTTGACCATTCTTTTTGCCTGCCTCTTGGACTGATCTTTTACCCTGCCAGTGGACTAGTGGGATTCATAGCACAGGGGTCTCACATATGTAAGGGGCTCCATAATTTGTTTTTCTGGATGAAGAAAATAATTTTTGTTTTCTCATCCTAGATTAGGGTCTGGTTGCCCGGAGGCTTCAAAGAGATTTGGGTGGGAGAAGCCTCTACCCCATCCCCATTCTGTCCTGAACGAGGCCCTACTTCTGCCTGCTGCCTGTAGGACCTATACCATCATGCCTGTACTGACTATGGACAATATCCCTGCCTGTTGCCTGGACAATTGCATTTGCTTTTGCTGACCAAGTCCCTGCCTGCTGCCTGGACCAGTGCTATCGTCCCGTGGACAACTGCGCTACTAAAACCACAGGTAAATTTTTTTGTTTACCCTTTGCTTAGCATAATGTATTTTGGGGTGTAATTCTTGTCATGTGCATGCTATGTGTCCCTAGAACACCTGTTGGTGTTCCTTGCATGTTGGGCCTCTGTATGTGGTCAGGCTGTGAAAAAGTCCCACACATACGTTGGGGTGTTAGCTTTCCAAAATGGGGTCACTTTGTGGGAATTTCCATTGTCCAGGTGCTCCAGGGCCTTCAAAAGTGTAATAGGTAGTCTACAAGTTAGATGTGTAATTTATGCTCCTAGAACACCTGATGGTGCTCCCTGCATATTGGGGCTCTGTATGTGCAAGGTTGTGAAAAGTCCCACATATGTGGTATCACCATACTCAGGAGGAGTAGCAGAATGTATTTTCGGGTGTCATTTGTGGTATACACATGCCATGTGAGAGAAATAACCTATTACAATGACAATTTTGTGAGGGGGAAAAAAAATAAAAAAAATATTCATTTTGCAAAGAATTGTGGGAAAAAATTACAACATCAAAAACCTCATCATGCATCTTACTAAATACCTTGGAATGTCTACTTTCTAAAAAGGGGTCATTTGGGGGGTATTTGTACTTTCCTGGCGTGTTCAGGGCCCCAAGAAATGAGAGGCACCGGTACAACAGGTGTGATATTTTTTTTATGATTTGCACCATAGCTTGTAGACTCTCTAACTTTCACAAACAGCAAATAATATCCACTAATTTGGGTTTTACCAAAGATATGTAGCAGTATAAATTGTGGCCAAAATGTATGAAGAAAAATTAATATTTTGCAAAATTTTATCGCATAAACTAAGAAAAATTCATTTTTTTTCAAAACTTTCCGTCTTTTTTCATTTATAGCGCAAAAAATAAAACGTCCAGAGGTGATCAAATACCACCAAAAGAAAGCTCTGTTTGTATGAAAAAAAGGACAAAAAATTCATTTGGATACAATTTTGCATGACCGAGTAATTAACATTCAAAGTGTGAGAGCGCTGAAAGCTGAAAATTGGTCCGGGAACGAAGGGGGTTTAAGTGCCCAGTAAGCAAGTGGTTAATATCATCATTCAGGGAATGTACGCATGTTCAAAGCATGAACCGTTAAGCACTAATATAATGGCATGTGCCGGCCTTCAGGTTGAATGTGAAAGTGATGCAGTGGGTGTTTGGTGACCCCCTTGGTTATTCCTGGGCTCTCCTGCTCTTACCGGGAGGCTGGGACCACATCTATCAGCTTCAGGATGGAGAATGGGAGGAGACCTTTCACATACATTCCTTGATCTCATATGTACGGAATAAAGCCAGAAACGATGATTCAGATCTTTTATTTCATTGCTGGTACAGACAGGGGAATTGCTCCCCTGCCCTTCACAACATCTAACTGAGCACAGGTCTGCTCAGATAGATGCTGTGAAGGGCAAAGGAGACATTGGGGTAACTTAGACTCCTAATGTCTCCATAAAAATTATCTGTCATCTGCATGGGCGTCTGCAGGTAGGGGCAAGGGGGGGGCGAGTGACCCCCCCTCCGGAATCGGCAAGGGTTTGCCGTGGCTGCATCTGTAGCTGTGCTGGGCTCTCTGTGTTTGTGAGAGTCAGCTCCACAGCTGCTGCAGATCAGTGTCACTGAGCTTACAGAGCTCTATACTGCCACCTCTGGCTGCTTCCTGTATGTGCACCTCTTATGTTTGCTTTGCTGCCTGTTGTATTTTCACAGGGACATGTGGAAACAGGACTTTGGAGAAGAAAGACCACCTTACAAGTGAGATCTGTGAGTACAAGTGAAGGGAGGAGGATGTGTACAGGGGGGGAAGAGATGTGTGTGTGTGTGTGGGGGGGGCTGACATATATACAGATGAGGGGGGCAGCTGAGTGCAGACATGTATGATCAGTGAAGGGGGGGTGCCAGATATAGGAAAGATCATATCATCTGTCCTCTCTTGTATACAGCTATATACACCCATCTTTCTTCCTGTATGCCTCCATCATCACTGACTGCAGATATACATCATCTGTTCTGTATATATATATATGCATACAGGACAGGTGATATATATCTGCAGCCAGCCTTCATGTATATAGAGACCTTCCTCCATCATCACTGACTGCAGATATACATCATCTGTAATGTATCCAGCTATATACACCCACCTTCCTTCCTGTATATACTAATACCATCCACCCCCTATATATACACATACTGTACACCCTCCGTACTATACAGGCCATATTTAATGGGCACAATGAGGCTGCAATTGATGGGCACATGCCTGTGCTTTATGTGATAATGACTAAGCCCTTCCCCTTCATAACATTGTCGAAAGGGGTGGAGCATGGGTGACTTAAAATGATGCCCCCCCTGAAAAAGTTCTGTGGACACCCATGGTCATCTGCCTAATGCTATCACATTAGGGTTTATTAACCCCTTTTATTAGCCATTAAATAAAACAAAAAAATATTTGAAAAATATAGTTGTATTAAAAAGTATTTAAAAAAATGAGCTGTCCCGCAAATGCTAACACACGCCCAGGGTGCGCTCGTGTAGATAAACCGTGGTTGCACCACATGTGAGGTATCGCTGTGATTTTCAGAGTGAGAGCAATAATACAGAGATACAGAGCTCACAGATTTTTTGGATACTGTTATTTTTTGAGATATCATGGGCGCACACAATTTGAAGACTTGACATGTTTGGTATTCATTCACTCGATGCAAGCTCATCTTTTATAGTATACCAAAAATGGATAATATACTGTGTGTGAGAACTAAAGTTCATTTTAATTTACTTTTTATAATAAAATGAATATATATATATATATATATATATATATATATATATATATATATATATAATATTATATTAGAAAATCTATTTACCCCTGGGTCAGTGCTCCATGCTTAATTATTTAATATTCAGGCTTTCAAACTTTTAAAAAAAAATCAAGTAAAAGCATTAACCAAAAAATCTAATGCAGAAATCCACAACCAAAGCCTGCAATTTAAGTTGATAAAAACTGTTCCCTGAACTTAAAGATTAAACAGACAAATATGAATAAAGCTGTGATGTTATTAACAGGTGCAATGCAGCAAGAATTGCACTTAAGTTGCATTGGCACAAGCTTCTAAAAGATCATATCTCAAAGCAACAATATCTGAGACGCCAAGGTGTGAAAGGAAAAAACAATGAAAAATGTCTTATGTCCCAGTAGACTTAAGATTACAAATGAAATGAGCACCCTCCAGCAAAGATCTATTTGATAGAACGCCTGAGTGCTGACATTTGTATATATAAATCCAAAAGTACACCTCTGGGACATTATGTTTTTGTTCCATCCGGTGCCGCCAGGTTGCACCTCAGTCTGTTCAGGAGCTCAGTGATGCTCTGGTTCAGATCTGAGAGGAAATACCCCATCGTCTCATTAGGAGCATGCCCTGATGTTAGAAAAATAAGGGGAAAGGATCCGCGCTTAGGAATAGTATTAAGCTGCTGCCTCCCTGACAAGCCTCAAAGAGACCTGGAATTAGCAAAGAAATGGGGTTTAGGGATGTTGGCGCTGCTTATGCTTGTTGGTAAGTATCCACGAGATATCCTATGTATTGTAAATTAATTGTAGGGGAACTTCAGAATGCTAGGAGAGACCAATGGGGATGGGTCTCCTAGACCTGTGCGTTATTGTAGCCAAACGTCCAGGTGCTGCCCCCTATTAATGCTTGTAATCAACACTGGTGACCCAATGATCTGTTGGTTCTCCCAGTGGGAATATTACATTTATATCCAAAGGGTGGGAAGGTAGCCAATAAAATTAAATCTCTGAGCTAACAACGCTATATATTTGGTCTGTTTCAAAAAGTTAGTTCAGATTGTATTGAAAGGATTTTTTCGTTGATTCCGGTGTGTAGCCTCCAAATACTGTGTGCAAGAGTGCACAAATCCAGATAATGGATACAAGATATAAGACCTCCACAGTTATTATAAAATGGAAAAAATATATATATAATGATAATAAAAATGTGTTAGATAATTAGGTGTCCCCCGTGGCACCGTGCAATGAGTGATATTGCAAAACTAAACTTTAGTTTAGATAAGTGATTGGGTTTGATACAAAATGATAAATGACAAAATTATTAAAGATACATAGTCCAGGACCCTGTGCAGGTAAGAGGGGTAGGGTGTGTTTTAAAAGCTCCCATGTAAATCTGCTCTAACAAAGAGCGTGTATAAAAAAGTAGGTGTCAGGAAAAAATAAAATAAAAAATGTAAAAAGGAAAATAACACCAATAATTATGACCCACAATATAAGTCGTCGGGTGATGAGCAAAACTATGTGCAAAACAACAATGAATTATTATATATATGTGCCGTCCCTAAATAGGGTTCTGAGAAAACATGTATATATCTTGTCAAAATATGTAGTAACTATATAGTGAAAATCCAAATATTTTTGGAGAGAAAGCATCAAAAATAAAAAGTGATATAAACCGTCCAGGCTAGACCATATAAAAATAAAAGATAAATAGATAAAAGTAAACAATCTGGAAACCCTCACTGGGTAGTTGCTACAAGTTCTCTTAGTTAGTCAATGTCTCATGAACTAATAAAAAAAAAACAATATGGAAACAATGTATCACTGATGACAGAATGTATGTAGAAAGAGCAAAATAGTGACTTCTTGTGATTTTCTTCCTGATGCTTTTTGGCGTGACTTTTGTGCGCCCCCTGTTGTATCCCCACTCACCAGATGTTGGCACCCCTAAGGGCAAAAGGCAATGGTGGTGGTACCTCGTCGTCAGTTGTTGCGCTGGTTGTTAATTGTATAGCGTAGGAGAATTCCTTCTCACCTCTCCAGAGGGGGGGGGGAGGAAATCCAATCAGCTTCCAGGTGTCCAGATGATGGCAATCACAAAAGAAAAAAAGAAGGGATCCACATAGTGTGACACTGTGTTTTGCTAGAAAAAAGACCACTGTCTTTATTTAAAAATATATATCTATATGTATCTTCTCTGCTGGTTACAGGTGGTTTAAACATGCCAAGCACCAATCCCAAACATACATGGGTTAACTGCAGGTGTCAGCAGGGCATAGTTTTGAAAACCGTATCCCAACGAAGATAAATGCAAAAATAAAAAAGTAAAAATAGGGACCGTTCAAGAAACAAAATTACATAAATGAAAATATAAAAAAGATTAAAAATGATGAGGCACAAAGGCACAGTTATGCCGCATACAGACGATCGTTTTTTGTGATGAAAAAAAATGACGTTTTTGAAAACGTCATTTAAAATGATAGTGTGTGGGGAAAATGTCGTTTTATGTCTTCAGAAAAACGACCAAAAAAAAATTCGAACATGCTCGAATTTTTTTGTGTCGTTTTTCAAAATGTCATTTTTTGTGTCAATGAAAATGATAGTGTGTGGGCAAAACGACGTTTTTAAACCCGCACATGCCCAGAAGCAAGTTTTGAGACGGGAGGTAAAACTACCATTCATAATGGAGTAAGCACATTCATCACGCTGTAACAGACAAAAAAGCACGAATCATCTTTTACTAACAAGTAACCAGCTAAAAGCAGCCTCAAGGCGAATAGAACTTCCCCTTTAGAGTGCCGTCACTTTGTTCATCATTTTTCAAAATGATGGTGTGTATGCTACATCGTTTTTTAAAACGAAGTTTCAAAAATGTCGTTTTTTTTCATCACTTCAAACGTCATTTTTTTTTCATCACAAAAAACGACCGTCTGTATGCGCCATTAGCCCTGTTATCCGTTTATGCTCACGAGCTAAGAGCGATGCCTGTGTCTCACAGTGACCGCCGTGCAGCAGCAAAGGCGTCCGTGGCTTTCCGTACAGGTGATTCGGGGCTCGGAGGATAACGCTACAGTCAGCTAGGAGGGCGTGCGTACGTGCGTGCTTGCGTCTAGGTCACCTGACGCGTTTCGTCGTATGACGTTATCAAAGGTGATTCAAGCAACAGACGTACGGTGCTGATTTTTATACACGGCATTGGATGTGTCCCACCTTCAAAGGGGATGTTTGAATCTGGCTATCCAATTACTTGCAGCCCATAAGCCTCCCATCCTTTAACCCTTGGTTGGATCCAATTATAATGAGGGGATTGACACAGCCGGTACCGGAGATAAGAATTGCTCTCCCTGTTGAAATTTGTAATGGTGTAACAGACCACCTTATCTTAGCAACCTGATGGATTGATACTGCCACAATATAACAAATAAGTATCCTAAATGGCAGAATATATACCTATGCACAGAAATTGGTAAAAATTAATTAAAAAAATATTTTTTACCTATTAGATTATTACTGCCACAATGTAACAAATATATGTCCTGGGTGATATAGTTCATTAAAGTGCAGAATATATACATATACACAAAAATTAATAAAAAAGAGAAATGAATAGAAGTGTTGGTAGTATGTGTTCCTTGATCTTGGGGATTTCAACACAAATTTTTATATTATATGATGCAGGAATATTATCCGATTACAAGGCGTGTAAAGGGTGATTCCAGTTGAATTATGTAACGAGAGTCAGAGTGAAAAGAAGGGGATAGTATGTCCCGTTCCGTAAATATCTAATACTGTGAACACTTATGTGCCCAAGGAGGGCATACTTGGTTTCAGTGTGCTCCCTATAAACATAGAGGGCTAGCCCAGTGGGGGAAAAAAGAGGGATCATATTCCCTCGAGGGAACCCCCATTCATTATTATATTACCGTGGCTAAGTAATCCCCTTGTAGGGGTGATCGGCAGGTTTTCATACCTACAGTGTTGGTAAAGTGAAGGAAATCCCCCATAAAGCCAAGGGGGGAGGTTGCATAAGCCTCCCTAAAATAAATGTAAAGGAGAGTGCACAATGAATTAATGAGCGAGGTGTTTAAGAAGAATCATAGTTAGATATATATATGGTGGGAAATATAAACAGGAATGTGAAGAGAGCCTATCACTTTTACCCATTCCCTTAACCCATATTTAAAATGTTCTATAGGTGAAGCCTATCATCTGATTAGTATAATTGAAGTTATTACATGTGAGAGCTGACAAATTTCCTCTCACATCTGTTCCTCCTCAATAAGGATATTAATGTTATAAGATGTAATTGCTTTATGTCTAGGGATAGGATGTATCATGGACCAAGGATTCAAGCTCTCTCTTGTTGGAATTGGATGGTTAGAGGAAGTTCGTTTTTGATTTTTTTCACATCTTAATCTTTATATGTAGTAGCTTGTATGTTTAATCTAGAGGCAAAGAACAGTGGATTTGAATTCGCCTGTTGGTTCTATTTGCTGTGGTCAGAGAATACTCATGGCACGCTGTTATTAAGGATGGTAGCCTGGGAGGAAATTTTTTTTTTGTTTTTTTGGAATATTGGCTATGAAATTCAGATCTCAGTGGGGCATCTAGTTATAGGTGTTTTATTATTAGAAATTGGAAATGAAACAGTTCAAGTCTATGTCTAGATTGAGGCCTCTGGGAGCTAGGGATCCCATCTTATGTATCCATCTTGTTTCATTCTGTGATACTTGTACTTGTTTATTACCACCTCGCCAATGGTCCTTGATGATGTCAATCCCAAAGAATGTCATACAGGTAGGGTCTTTATTGTGTTTCTCTGCGAAATGCCTCGAGAGACTATGTTTGGGAAAGCCTTTTCTTATGTTTCTGATGTGCTCTCGAACTCTTACACGCAGGGCCCTGGTGGTGCGGCCTATGTATTGCAGGTGGCATGGGCACTCAATGACGTAGGTCACGTGCGTGCTGTTGCACGTAATTAATTCTTTTATCTGATATTCCTGGTTATACACTGTAGATTTAAAAGTGGTTTTCCTCCGGGGTTGCGGTCTGTTGGTTCTACAAGGCAGGCAGCGTTGGCACCTATAGAAGCCTTTAAGGTCTGAACATATATTGATGTTCTGTGGGGGATCCAGTACATTATGTACAAGGTGTGTCCTTAAAGTAGGAGCTCTACGATAGATGAACTTGGGGCGGGGTGGAAGAATGTTAGATAATGTTCTGTCTTCTCTGAGTATGGGTCAATACTTTCTAATGATCTTCTCCACTTGTTGGTACTGGTTATTGAATCCAGTAATAAAGGATAGATCCATGTTGGGTGCTGTTGTTAGTTTCTTTTTCTTCAACAATGTTTCTCTATCCATGAGTCTGATGGTGTTCTTTAGTTTGGTTAACAGATCTTCTTTGTAACCCTTTTCAAGGAATCTCTTTATAAGTACTTCTGCTTGTATGTCAAAATCTTCCAGTCGTCGGCAGTTTCTCCTGACTCTCAGCAGTTGTCCTTTGGGGATATTGCCTATCCACTGTGGGTGGTGGCAGCTGGAGGTGGATATGTATCCGTTTCTGTCAGTTTTTTTGAAGAATGTTCTCGTGCAGAGTTCACCATTGTGTTTGAAGATCTGTAGATCTAAGTAATCGACAGATTGGTTATGCCAGCTCCCCGTGAAGGTTATCCCAAACCTGTTGTTATTGAGTTCCTTTATAAAGGTTTTCAGACTATCTTCAGTCCCATCCCAGAGAATGATAAGGTCATCTATATATCTTCTGTAGTATCGTAGCTGGGGTATATTCTGCCCATATATATGTTCCGCCTCCCACATGTCCATGAACAGATTAGCGACAGGGCCGGACTGGCCTAGCGGGACAGCGGGAAATATCCCGGTAGGCTGGCTGCTGTGAACAGGACTCGGGGCTGGATGAGGAAATAAATTCCAGCAGCAGAGCGGAGGGCTGGAGGAGCACGTGACTATCGTGCGGCAGGCACTGTCAGGTCTGTGTGCTGTGGAGGAGGATAATGCAGGAGGGAACACTTACTGGGTGTTCTCTGGCCACTGGCCAGTCATTTCTCTAGTAGGGAACCCACAGCCAATAGCGCTGCATAAAGGAGTTCAAGGGAGGACCTGCTCCTCCTCCGGTCCATCCACAGCCAATCAGCAGGCAGTGTAGCTCTTCCCCCGCTCACATTTGATTGTAAGTGTTGGAGTGAGGCTGAATGGGGCACGCTAGGAGGGAGATGCAGGAAAGGAAAGGTAGGATGACAACAATCCATGTTCTGCAGCCTCAGGACACACAAATCTGAACAGTAACATGTTGCTGGCCGGCTGCAGTGTCTTTCAGATATGTGATCAGGCAGTGTGCAGGTTATCAATCAGCCTCCCCCACACACACACCTCTTGTCTCCCTGTTTCTGCCTATAACCTGACCTGCACATTGTCTGATCACACTGATAAGATCTCTGGAAGATGCTGCAGCAGTGTTCTATGAGACCAGGGACACATTTAACAATTTCAGCCTATAATCAGCTATTTAGGCAGAGCTCTGTGTGTGCTGCACAGATTGTTTGATAGGAGTTTGTTTTTGTTGGAGGATTTACTGCTGGATGAGGCTAAAAGCTTAACAGACCAATTAACTGGTTACTGTCCTCCACTAATCCTGAGCAGTTCAGTTTTTGCAAGAAAATTTGTATTTTAGAAATTGGATGTGATTATTTCTTCTGTCACTTGGTTGTACTTTCAAAGGATAAAGACTGCCTTGATCCTGCAGAGATAGTTTAAATAGAGTGGAGCAACCCTGCAATACTATATACCTGTACATTGAGTTCATCTTTAAATGCAGCCTCTGACCATCTCCTGAATCAATCATGTCTGCAATCCTTAACCGTCCCCTGTACCATGTCTGCAATCTCTGACATTCTCCTGTACTATAATCTGCAGTCTCTGACCATCTCCTGTCCTGTAACTACAGTCTCTGACCATCTCCTGTAATATATATCTGCAGTCTCTGACCATCTCCTGTAATATATATCTGCAGTCTCTGACCATCTCCTGTAATATATATCTGCAGTCTCTGACCATCTCCTGTAATATATATCTGCAGTCTCTGACCATCTCCTGTAATATATATCTGCAGTCTCTGACCATCTCCTGTAATATATATCTGCAGTCTCTGACCATCTCCTGTAATATATATCTGCAGTCTCTGACCATCTCCTGTAATATATATCTGCAGTCTCTGACCATCTCCTGTAATGTCTGCAATCCCTGCAGGAGAGGGTACACACATGATACACACACACTGTACACACTTCCTCATCTGCCACAGCAGAATTATATTAGAGCCCCCAGTACAGAATGAGGATGCTTTATGGTGGGTGCTATGGCCATGGCACATTTTACATTGAAATCCATCCTCCCCCATAAGACAATCATTTATTGGGTGTAATATACATATAGGTGTAAATACATACACTGTGCGTGCGTGTGTGTGTGTGTGTGTTTAGATATAGAGTTGAGAGAGGAAAAAAACAAGGAGTAAGAGAAGGAATTAAAAGAGGGGGATAAAGAAAGAAAACGAGTGAGAAAGAACATGAAAGATGGATAAAGAGCGATAGATAGGGGGTGGGGACAAGACATTAGGATAGAGAGAGATAAAAGTTAAAGAAAGGAGAACAAAGAGAGAGAGTGGTACATCCTAATGCCACGTACACACGATCGGTTTGTCTGATTAAAACGGTCTGATGGACCGTTTTCATCAGACTAACCGATCGTGTGTGGCCCCCATCAGTTTTTTATCCATCGGTTAAAAAACTAGGAGCTTTGTTTTAAAATTACCTGATGGTTAACTAACCGATAGAAAAAAACGATCGTCTGTGGGCACGTCCATCAGTTAAAAATCCACGCATGCTCAGAATCAAGTCGACGCATGTTCGGAAGCATTGAACTTAATTTTTTTTCAGCACGTCGTAGTGTTTTACGTCACCGCGTTCTGACACAATCGTTTTTTTAACTGATGGTTTGTAGGCACGACTGATGAGCTTCAGCTTCATCGGATATCTGATGAAAAATCCATCAGACCGTTTTCATTGGATGAACCGATCGTGTGTACAGGGCATAAGGGGTTTAATACTGTACGAGTGGAAGGGACTCGGCGTGCTAAATGTCCGCGGGTTAGGGGTGCAAATTACTTGCCTTGGGTGCTGACAACCCCCGCTACGCCACTGGGGCTGCTATGAAAGAATTTCCAGGGCTGGTTTTTATGCCCAGTCCGGCCCTGATTAGCGACACTTGGGGCGTAGCGAGCCCCCATCGCTACGCCCTTTTTCTGTACATAGAACTGTTTCTTGTACCAAAAATGGTTATTGGCCATAGCCATCTTCAGACCCTCTAATATGAATGTGACTTGTTCCTGCTTCATTTCAGTAAGTTCATGTAGTGCCTTTTCAACGCCTTTTAGTCCATCTTGTTGCCTGATGCTTGTATATAACGAGTCTACGTCTATTGTTGCCAGCAATAAGTTGTCGGTGTCTTTCATTTTTCCTAGTTCTACCATTAATTGGGTCCCATCCTTCAGGTGTGATCTACCTTTGGTTACCAATGGTTTAAGGAATTTGTCCAAGTATTCTCCTAGTCGCGAGAAAATGGAGTTTATACCGCTCACGATCGGTCTTCCTGGCGGTTTCTGTAGACGTTTATGAATTTTGGGCACCTGATATATGACTGGTGTCTTTGTGGATTCAGATATTAAATATTTAGCCTCCTTAGTATTTAGAATCCCCAATCTCACTCCCTTTTGGACATATCGAGATAGTTGTTTTTTATATATAGGTCCAGGGTTCTTCTTTAGCTTTACATATGTGTCAGGTACATTTAACAAATTCTCCATTTCAGCTTCATAGTCAATTTTATTGAGTATAACTAGCCCCCCCCCCCCCTTATCCGCCGGTCTAATGACAACTTCCTTCTTCTCTCCAATTTGTTTTATTGTTTTCCAAATGTTCTTGTTTCCTCTTGATTGTTTATGCTCCAGGGTTTCAATGTCTTTTTCCACCATTTTCCTAAAAGCGTTAAGACATTGGTTGCCCGGTGTTTTGGGATTGTATAACGATCTATTTTTTAGATTGGTGTGTGTATACTTCTCAGGTTCTGGCAGACGTTCATCTTTGTTTAAGGCAAAATGTTTCTTAAGATTTAACTTCCTCATGTACTTTTGTAGATCTATATATGTGTCAAATTTATTTAATGTTTTGTCAGGGGCGAATTTAAGGCCAAGGTCTAGTGCTTTCCATTCTTCATCTGAAAAAGTGGCACTGCTGAGGTTGTAAATCCCCTCCCCTAGTACTCTCTTTGCCTTTTTCTTCTGCCCCCCTCTCTTTCCTCTTGTGCATCTCCTCTTTGTTGGTGCCACTCCATTGTAGTTTCCGTTCTTTCCCAATTCGGAATTCTGCCTGGTCTCCCATTCATTGGCTGGTTCCGTTGGGTATATTGATCTGTGGGTTCTTGGTATCTCTCTCTGTCTCTCGGTGTGTTTTCCCATCCGCTGGCTCCTCCCCGGTTTCTGGTATAACCTGCCCGCCGGGGGTTCCTGTATGTAGTATTGGGCTGTCGTCTCCCTTGGGGTCTGTTGTTGTGGTTCCCTCTCTGAAAACCCCCATTTTCTGTTCGTTCTCTTTGGTAGGGATATTGTCTCCCTCCTCCATGTCCCATATTGGGGGATCTATATCTTCTTGGGGTGTTGTGATGTCCGTATTCCCTCTTCCAGACTCTCGTCTTCTTCTTGGTTCTCTCATATCCATTCTGGGTCTTGTGTATTGGTTGGGGTTAGTATCAGTCCTTGGTTGTTGTTCTGGGGTCAACTCAAATCTTAGTCTCGATCTGCCAGCGATTTCTTCTGGTTCAATATCCTCTATATCTTCACTTGAACTTTCAGACAAGGAGTTTTCATCAAAGTCAAAAAGGTCATCTTCCTCCACTTGCCACTTGTATACTTTATTGTTCTTGTAGTCCAGTACATCCCTTTTGAACTTTTTTTGTTTTTTTAATTGTATATCGGTGTCATATTTTTTTATGTGTGTCTGAAGCTGTACTTCTTTTTCTTTATACTCTGGTTTGTTAGTGAAGGGGACTAGTGAATTCTTTAATTCTACTATATGTGCCTCCACTACTTTGAGTTTAACTTGTCTTCTTTTTATGATGGTCAATAGCAGATCACTTTCACATTTGCTGAAAAATTGGAACCACTTTTCTGTCAGTGTTGGGTCATTTAAATGGTCGTTTGGGTTTACATCCCATCTTAGACGTCTTGGTGTTATTTTTTCCTTTACATATGTTTCAAGGGTGGCTATATCCCACCAAACCCTTAATTGTTTCTCTAATGCATGTTTCAATTGCTTTAACAAACTTTCCATATCTTGTTTTGTGTTCACCTGTTCCTGGCTAAAAATACCTCCCACATCAATGTTTCTATTTGACATGTAGCCAAATATGTCCATAGCTGCAGATCTAGATACAACTAGTGTAACTGCTAGAAAAATAAGGGGAAAGGATCCGCACTTAGGAATAGTATTAAGCTGCTGCCTCCCTGACAAGCCTCAAAGAGACCTGGAATTAGCAAAGAAATGGGGTTTAGGGATGTTGGCGCTGCTTATGCTTGTTGGTAAGTATCCACGAGATATCCTATGTATTGTAAATTAATTGTAGGGGAACTTCAGAATGCTAGGAGAGACCAATGGGGATGGGTCTCCTAGACCTGTGCGTTATTGTAGCCAAACGTCCAGGTGCTGCTTGTAATCAACACTGGTGACCCAATGATCTGTTGGTTCTCCCAGTGGGAATATTACATTTATATCCAAAGGGTGGGAAGGTAGCCAATAAAATTAAATCTCTGAGCTAACAACGCTATATATTTGGTCTGTTTCAAAAAGTTAGTTCAGATTGTATTGAAAGGATTTTTTCGTTGATTCCGGTGTGTAGCCTCCAAATACTGCAGCTAACTGCATCGCCGGCCTGCCTGAAGTATTTTAGAAATGGCACACCAGGAACGGTCTGCAGTGAGATCAAGCTAAACTGTATACAGTGTGTGTGTATGTATACGTGTGTGTGTGTATATATATATATATATATATATATATATATATATATATATATATATATAATGTATACAAAGCTAAGATGTGTGTGTGTGCATATATATATATATATATATATATATATATATATATATATATAAATATTCTACAATACACTGTATCGCCTGCCTGCCTGAAGTATTTTAGAAAATAGTACACCAGCAACGGTCATCAGTGAGATCAAGATAAACTGTATACTGTGTGTGTGTGTGTGTGTATGTGTATATATATGTGTATATATATATATATATATATATATATATATATATATATATATATATATATATATATATATATATATAGTAAGATTGGGGTCATTAGACTCCAACGATAGATGCGTTTTCCAGTGAGTACGCCAATCCAGAACTGAGTTTTTAAGGGCCTGGTAGCCCACTTTTATTTAAAAGCATAAAAGTTCACAAATACAATAGCAGCCCTCGCAGGGGGTTCCACCATTTCTGTATCTTGCCAAATCAACAGTTTAGCCTCCTGGCTGTCATACTTGTTATCCGGCTGTTTCAGGCCTTTAGCCTAGGCCATTGGTCTGTTCCTCAGAACCAAACAGTTTCCTAGACATAAGCTCAAACCTCGCTTACTCCCATTAAGGACATCTGCCTCCTGCAGACATCCACACAGCCCCTGGCTTCTCTCAGAGAGATTGGGAATTCACCTGATTCCCAGGACAGACTTCCTGTCTGTGGGTGGGGCCCTGAGCTATAGTCAGGTCACAACTAAATAGTCCAACACACAGCTGTACAATCAGCGTGCCTTTCTCTCTAAAATATGGTGTAAACCAGCAATCTTTCCCATAGCACAGAGGTCCACCCTCACAATTATATATATATATATATATATATATACATAAGACATGTGCATTCGTTTTCGTCCGAATGCATTTTCGTCCGAATTTCAGGTATTTTCGTTATCGTTTTAAGAAACGAAAACGAACGTGCAGAATCCGAAATCTGAATGATCCAACGTAAAAAAATGTTTTTTTTTTCCGTTTTCGTTGCTACAACAGTTCGATATAGATAGGAGATTCGACATGATGCTGACAATAGCAATGTGTGTCTAACGAACCTGTGGTCGAATGTGCCTAACCTTAAAGCGGGATTCCACCCGCAATTTTTTATTTTTTTTTAAAAAGCCAGCAGCTACTAACAGTGTAGCTGCTGACACTTACCTGTCCTAGTCGCCCACGATGTCAGTCCCCCGACGGCGATCGCTGGCGATCGCTCAGTCCTGGTGCCTCCATCCTTACTAAGGGAAACAGGTAGTGAAGCCTTACGGCTTCACTGCCTATTTCCTACCACACATGCACGACTCGCACGGTGCTTTGTGAATGGGCGGCTGCCTCCTGGGATACACACTGTCCAGAGAAGGCAGCGCAGCTCATTCACAAGAAGACAAGGCGATGTAGGACGAGCCTGAAGATCCTCCGCGGTGGAAGAAGAGGCAGAAGAGCTACTTCCACATAGTAACAGCCCTTTTAGGTGAGTATAAAAAAAAATCCAATTTTTTTTTTCCAATTTTTTTGTTTTATTTATTTTAGGATTTTTAGTGGGGAAAAAAACGGGCAGAACTACACTCTAACTCTATTAGTCCACGTAGAGAGGAAAGATTCGACATAGAGAGAAAAGATTCGACATTATAGAGACAGTGTTGGGGTAAACCATTCGACATGAATGACGAAGATTCGACAAAGCAGCGAAAAACATACAAACGTTGAATGGTGCCTGTCGAAAGTTCTAAGAAGATTCGACAAGCAGCTAAACTGTACGATGCCACAATAGTACATTTCTGGTCAAATGCTCGGCCCATAGGCTATAGAAGAATTTGAATGTTGGTTGACAAGTAGTAATAATTTATACAACATTAGAATTCTTCTATAGCTTGTAGGCGGAACATTCGACTGGAAATGTACAAAAGAAAACAGGGAGAAAAGCGCCTCTGAGTAAGCTGTATTTAATGTATAAAAGTAAAATTTATCCAGCACTTACATAGTATAACACAAGTGAAGTCCGGGGGGCTGGTGAGAATCTCTGCCGACGTCTAATGAAGCATCAAAGCCAGGTAGTTGCAGCCGCTCGGAGCCGGGGGCAGCCGACGTGATCTGCGATGTACTATTTTACTTTTACACATTAAATACAGCTTACTCAGAGGCGCTTTTCTCCCTGTTTTCTTTCTTGCATATTTGAGCTGGCTTCGCTTCTGGAGAGCTGCCCTGAGCAACTGTCATCACCTGCACTGGCCGTTTACAGCCACCAATTACAGCCTAATGTTACTTGCTGGGACTGATCCTTCAATGGACTTATGAACTTTTAAATCACACATGCTGTCAGTGTGGTTTTATTCTTGTTTACATTTGATTTTTGATTTTTATATTTTGTCCCATAATTGATTGTTTTCGTATACATCCTGAGCGTTGTTACCTACTCCTAACTTTTGATTGTTCTTGCTGACAAACCTGAGCGCTGTACCCCCATTACTATGACTGGAAATGTACGATTGCTGCGTCGTACAGTTCAGCTGCTCTGTCGAATCTTCTTAGAACATTCGACAGACACTATAAGCCTTCAATGACAGATTTGACCTTAATTCATTTTGATTTTCGGACCAATGCATTTTTTTAACGAAACAAAATAAATAAAAATGAATTTTGAGAGTAACACTGAAAAATATTTCAGTGTGCACATGTCTAAAATATATATAATATATATAGAGATATACAGTGTGTGTGTGTATATATATATATATATATATATATATATAGATAGATAGATGACGCAGTGCATTATGGGCCATGACACACCGCTTGAACTTAGCGCGAACGGCCCATAATGTTTGATCTTCGTCTAACTCATCTTCGACTCGAACATCGGGCTCATCCCTACTGGCCTGCTATTCAAACCTCATTTTCATTCTGCAGACAAGACTTTATTCACCTTTATTTTATCTATGAATGCCTTGATTTCAGATCTGATCCATTCCTCAGTGCTGTTTGAAACGCCAACAGGGTAGCTGTTTAACAGCTCCACCACATTATTTACTGAAAATAGAAACAGATAAACGCCTACTTACTACTGTGAAAACTAAGACTGATGAATGGTCTAATTAAAAATAAGTAATGTTAGTGTAGATAAAAAGTATACATTTTATTCTAAAATCTTCTCAATTTATAGTAAAATTAAAAGAATGTTTCTGATGCAAGGCATGGCAAAGTTAAATTCCAATGAAAAAAAGTTTATTTATTTTTTTGTTTGTTTTTAGAATTTGAGTATTTTTTTATGTTACACATAAAAAGTAAAACAAAATAATAATGGTAAAAAAATATTATTTTAGGAGTTATTATTATAGGAGTAGAAGCACAGGAATGAGCTTTTTGTTCTGTTTTACCTGTTACAGTTGCAAGAAAAAGTATGTGAACCCTTTTGGAATGATATGGATTTCTGCACAAATTGGTCATAAAATGTGATCTGATCTAAGTCACAACAATAGACAATCACAGTCTGCTTAAACTAATAACACACAAATAATTAAATGTTACCATGTTTTTATTGAACACACCATGTAAACATTCACAGTGCAAGTGGGAAAAGTATGTGAACCCCTAGACTAATGACATCTCCAAGAGCTAATTGGAGTGAGGTGTCGCCAACTGGAGTCCAATCAATGAGATGAGATTGGAGGTGTTGGTTACAGCTGCCCTGCCCTATAAAAAACACACACCAGTTCTGGGTTGGCATTTCACAAGAAGCATTGCCTGATGTGAATGATGCCTCGCACAAAAGAGCTCTCAGAAGACTTACGATTTAGAATTCTTGACTTGCATAAAGCTGGAAAGGGTTATAAAAGTATCTCCAAAAGCCTTGCTGTTCATCAGTCCACGGTAAGACAAATTGTCTATAAATTCAGAAAGTTCAGCACTGCTGCTACTCTCCCTAAGGCCCCATACACACGATAGAATCCATCCGCTGAAAAATCCCAGCAAATGGGTTTCAGCGGATAGATCCTATGGTGTGTACACTCCAGCGGATCTGTTTCCGCGGATATTTATCCCCTGGGATGGATTTCCAGCGGATAAATATTTGATGACATGCTATCAAATCTATCCGCTGGAATCTATCCCAACGGATGTATCCGCTGGTCTGTACAGACTCACCGGATCCATCTGTCCGAAGGGATCCCCCGCATGCATCGTAATGATTCGACGCATGCGTGGAATTCCTTATATGACAGCGTCGCGCACGTCGCCGCGTCATAATCGCGGCGACGGCGCGACACGTCATCGCCAGAGGATTTTGGCGCGGATTTCGATTCGATGGTGAGTACACTCCATCGGATGGAAATCCGCGGAAATCCTCGAGGATTTATCCGTGGAAACGGTCCGCTGGACCGTATCCGCGGATAAATCCTCCCGTGTGTATGGGGCCTAAGAGTGGCCGTCCTCTAAAGATGACTGCAAGAGCACAGGGCAGTAATAATTTATTTTTAAAGGAAAATATTTTTTTAGCTAAATCGCTTCCTTTACCTTACTGCAGTACTGGTTTCATGTCCTCATTGTTAGTTTTTGCTTTGAAGTTGCTGTAATTCTGCTCTGATCTCCACACTTCCTGCTTGTCTGGCTCCTTATGAAAAATCTCATGGCAGCTTTTCACTGTGGTCCAAGCTGTGTGTCTAAAACTCCTCAGAACCAATCAGATTCATTTTAAAAACAAAACACTGCCCTGGATTTGTTTGTTTTTGTTCTGTGTCTCTCTCTACTTCACAGAAACATGAAACCAGTTTAAAAGTGAAAGTGAAACTAGAGGTACATTATATGATTGATTTTTATCTATTTTTAATCATTTTTAAAAGGAATCAGTTAACTTTAATGTCTCTATACCCTGTAAACAGTCATTTCAGCAAAAAAAATGTTTTCCTTTAGTGACCCTTTAAGGCCATCTGTCCACCAGATGAAGCTCAACAGATGATGGGTGTTGCAACAGGACAACAACCCAAAGCATAGAAGTAAATCAACAACAGAATGGCTTAAACAGAAGAAAACACGCCTTCTGGAGTGGCCCAGTCAGAGTCCCGACCTCAATCCGATTGAGATGCTGTGGCATGACCTCAAGAAAGCAATTCACACCAGACATCCCAAGAATATTGCTGAACTGAAACAATTCTGTAAAGAGGAATGGTCAATAATTACTCCTGACCGTTGTGCACATCATATCTGCAACTACAGGAAACGTTTGTTTAAAGTTATTGCTGCCAAAGGAGGTTCAACCAGTTATTAAATCCAAGGGTTCACATACTTTTTCCATGTGCACTGTGATTGTTTACATGGTGTGTTCAATAAAAACATGATAACATGTAATTCTTTGTGTGTTATTAGTTTAAGCAGACTGTGATTGTCTATTGTTGTGACTTAGATGAAGATCAGATCACATTTTATGACCAATGTGTGCAGAAATCATTCCAAAGGGGTTCACATACTTTTTTCTTGCAACTGTGCTTTAACTTAGGTTATATGCAGATCAAAGGTCACATCTTTAATGTACATATGAATGAAAGAGTAAACTTAAAGCAACAATTATTCCAATGTATGTACTCAATGACATTTTACACAGACTGCACTTTAACAACCTCTTCTAGTTTGTGATACATAGCAAATCACTGCTGTTCTCTTTGACCATTGGGTTCAGTTCGCACCAGCATGCTTGTAATCCAAAGCACTTGTATATCAAGCAAATCTTCCCATTAGAAATAATGGAAACTCAGATGATTCGTTCCACAACCATTTATTCATCAATCCTTCAGTTTATAGTCCATATAAAAATATTATAGCAATGTCCATCCACAAATGGAAGCCTCCACAAGGGGATTTGAAGAAAAATCCAGCAGGAGCTAAAGAGTATAAAAGAGAAGAGAGGCGCCTCTAAGTGTAGCAATATGGTTACATTTAATGAAGGCATCCGGGGTAAAGCTGTCCACATAGACCATTCCCTGCACCGCCGACTCTCACCACTGTCAGTCTGTAATCATGACCAAGAAGACTACCCTGCAGTAGAGTGATCTGAAAGCGAGGCTTAAAGGGCTCGTGGATTGCAGCGTGGAAGGGATGACATCAATGGAGGTGCGGTGGATGGTCTATTTGGACAGCTTTACTCCGGATGCCTGCATACTTGGGGTCAGATTCACAGTACAAGTACGCCGGCGTATCTACTGATACACCGGCGTATTTTCAAATTTGCCGCGCCGTATCTTTAGTTTGAATCCTCAAACTAAGATACTACGGCTTTTGGCTTAGATCCGACAGGCGTACGGCTTTGTACGCCTTTGGATCGTAGGTGCAATACTTCGGTGCCCGCTGGGTGGAGTTTGCGTTGTTTTCCGCGTCGGGTATGCTAATTAGCATTTTCCGTCGATCCACGAAGGTACGCACGGCCGTCGCATTCTCTTATGTCGTCGCTAGTCGGCTTTTCCCGGCGTATAGTTAAAGCTGCTATTTTGTGGCCTATAGTTAGACTTGCCATGTTAAAGTATGGCCGTTGTTCCCGCGTCGAATTTAAATTTTTTTTTTTTTGCGTAAGTCGTCCGTGAATAGGAAAGGACGTAACTCACGTCGACGTTCAAAAAAGCACAGCGGGAAATTTCAAAACGGAGTATGCGCAGTACTTTCGGCGCGGGAACGCACCTAATTTAAATGATCCACGCCCCCTACCCGGATCATTTGAATTAGGCGGGCTTGCGCCAGAGGGATTTACGCTACATCGCCGCAACTTTACAGGCAAGTGCTTTGTGAATCAAGCACTTTCCCGTAAAACTTGCGGCGGCGTAACGTAAATGCGATACGTTACGCCGCCGCAGATGTTCCTGAATCTGGCCCTTGGATTTTATTCATCAACAATGTGATTTGCTAAATGTTGTACCTTCATTAAATGTAACCATATTGCTACATTTAGAGGCACCTCTCTTCTCTTTTATACTCAGTTGTGACATGATGCTACTCTTATATCAAGACATTGCTTGTATATTAAAGTCAATTTTTTAATTTTTTTATTTAGCTTGTCTTGCTAAACGCTCTCAAGCCAAGCTACTCTCAGACCAAGGTTTTACTGTATATACATATACATACAATGGCAAAAGGAATCACATAGTTGCAAACAATAATCACCAATTTTGGGAAAATCTAGTACACGTGATGGATTGACACGGGATATACCAGCACTACGTGTTTTTTAGATTACATCTACGTGCATGCTCCTGAAGAGTGGATCAATCTAAAATGTAATATGATAAAAAATAATTTATCTAAGGTCTGACCCTTCCAAGGAAAATAAATGATTATAAAAATTTAAATAGAATAATAATTAGCCCATAAACACCCCACTCTCTGAAAATACTTGCAGTTGCAGTTATATAATGAGATGACACTGAAGATCGGAAAACTCTCTAAGGACATCACTACAGGGAGCTGAGAGTGTGTGGGCGGCCTGTAAACCCCACAAGGACAAAATCCAGTGAGGACAAATTGTCCAAGAAGTACAAATAGTAATGTGTGACCATGGATGCTAAAAACATCAAAAGAGGGGACTTCTCAGAACAAAATATAGACATAAAATTAAAGTGCAATATGTCCCGTACTCGGTAAAGGGCAGGACAATAAGTAGGTAAAAGTGTCAGTGAACTTTTGAATCAATGAGGTGACAATTGTAGGAGATAGAAAACAGAATCATCAAAGTAAGTGAATGAAAAGTGCATACAAACAGTACCTAAATATGCTAGTAAAACTAAAAGTGAATAATTAATTATCAGTATTATTTCTTGAAACCTGCAATGAAAAAAAAAGTGTCCAGAGTGATTCGTAGGTGAACAGATGAAGGTGGATAGAACCACCAAAGTGAATCTGCCACCTTAAAATGGAGCCTATAAGGACACGATCGCCACATGCCCACCAACATCCTAAAATTTGTGATTATTGTTTGCAACTATGTGATTCCTTTTGCCATTGTATGTATATGTATATACAGTATATGAATTGAAACGGATCATCTACACTATTTACGCTGAACCATGATTACCATCATGTATTATACTTTTGACACCCACATGCTTCATTTAAAGTCCCATTCCCCTCTACACTGTTTTTAGTTAGGGATGGAGGCACCGGACCTTACCAGGTCATAGCCTCATTTAAAGTCCCATTGTTTTTCCTTTTTCTTTTTATATTAACTATAGGGATGAAAGCACGTAATTTATTTTCTAGTTAGGTCTGATAATATTAACATATTATGCCTTTATAACCTTAGTTTATTTCCTTGTCCCCCTCTCTCTACAGGGTCCATACCCAACGGTTGGGGTTGTTACCTCCCATCTTTTGACAAGTAATTTAGCCACTCCCTTTGCAATCTGTGTCACATGGTCTGATTTCAAGGAGCCTTCTCCAGCAACTGCAATGCATGCCTCCCTCCTCCCCCTTTCCTAGGGTGGGTGGGTGCTCCTGTGCTACACATCAACGTCACGCTCTCTGCGCCGGAGGTGTGGCATCACTTGGTATCTCACCTCTCTGGCATCGTTTTACATCCAGCAGATTGATAGATGGTTATATTTGGTGCCAATATTGGGTGGCTTGCCCTCCTGGATGATGGCCCGCTTTCCCACAATAAACGCCGGCCTGACGTTGGTGGGCGTGTGGCGGCAGTGCCCTTGTAGGCTTCATTTTCGAATGGCAGATTCACTTTGATGGTTTTATCCACCTTCATCTGTTCACCTACGAATCACTCTGGACTCTGTTTCTGAGTGAGTGAGTGAGTGAGAGACTTGTAAAGCGCAACACATGCGAACTGAATCGCCTCTGGGCGCTGTATCCATTTCATGGGTAAGGAACCCCTTGACCTCAGAAGAGATGAGTTTTAATCTTTCTCCTGAAGGCCAAGTGGTCCGACTCCAGTCGGATGGTGGTTGGTAGTGCATTCCACAGGCGGGGTCCTTGGACTGCAAATCTTCGATCTCCTTTGGACTTGTATCTGGCTTTGGGTATCTGGAGGAGGTTTTGATTGGTGGATCGCAGAATGTGATTGGGGTTATGGGCTTTTATTTTTCCGCATAGATATTGGGGGGCGTTGCCTTGAATATACTTATGTATTAGACAGAGTGCCTTGAAAGTGATTCTGTCTTTTACTGGCAACCAATGAAGGGATCTCAGTGAAGGTGAGATTGATTCCCATGTTTTTTTCCCAGTCACTAATCGAGCAGCCGTATTTTGAACGACTTGCAGACGAGTGATTTGGTATTTGGGGAGTCCTAAATAGAGGGCATTTGCGTAGTCGAGTCTGGAATTGATGATTGTTCCCACCACGACTGCAATGTCCTCTTTCAGGATAAAGGGAGTGAGTCTGCGTAGTAGGCGCAGCAGATGGTGGGATCCACTGACTACTGACCCTATTTGTGCATCCATTGTCATGTAGGAGTCGAAGATGACTCCGAGACTTTTGACTTTGGTGCTAGGGGAGATATTTTTACCCAGAATGGGCGGTGGGGTCCAAGTTGGGGTGGAGTGACTTTTCCGGTTAGCGTGAAACAGGAGAAGCTCTGTTTTTGAACCATTAAGTTTAAGATAACTGGATGTCATCCAGTTATCTATTAGAGTGAGGGATCTCTCTAATCCAAGAGAATGATCCTTTTCGTTGCTGACGCGGAGATATAGTTGAGTGTCGTCTGCATAGGAATGGTAAAGTAGCTTCTGGTTCCTGATGATTTCAAAGAGAGGGCGAAGATAGATATTAAACAATACGGGCGATAAGGGAGATTCCTGAGGGACTCCGCATGACACCGTACGTTTTTCAGAAGTGAAAGACTCCAGTTTCACTATTTGTGATCGGTTTTCCAAGAAGGAGGAGAACCAGGGTAAAACACCTTCAGCGACTCCGACTACTTCAGCTGGCCTAGCCAGTAGTAGTCCGTGGTCTACAGTGTCAAAAGCCGCGCTTAGGTCCAGCGTCCTCTAGAGCATCATCCCATATTTTGAGCAGCGCAGTTTCTGTTCCATGACCCGGACGGAAGCCTGATTGAAACGGATTGAGTAATTTATGGGTGTCTAAATGCAGTTGCAGCTGTTGTACAACTACTTTCTCCATTACCTTGGAGAAGACATTTAGAGCTGTTTTGAGCCTCCGGTTGTTTGAGTCTTTGGGGTCTGTGCTAATACACAGAGTCCCGATGATATTTTTAGTGGCATTGATGGGAATGGGTTTTAGAGTGAATTTTGGTGATTGCGGCGGATTTATGTGGGTATTAGGTTTGTGATTTGGGGGGGAGTTGGTGACGGTTCCATTTTGCTGAATACTTTCACAGCTTTTTTCAATTTTATTAATGAAATAATCCGATAATTCATTGCAAAATTCTTGTGAATCAGAATTGGTGGCCTCTAAACAAGCAGGATTCATAGTCTGAGTGACCAGCTTGAAGAGTTCTCGGGGGCGGTTAAGGGCATTTGCGATGATGTTGGAGAAATGATTTTTTTTGGCCGTGAAGATTTTTGTGATATTTCTTTGTTATTATCTTGTAAATGGTGTGGTTTTTATCTGAAGAGCACCTTTTCCACACAGCTTCTGCTCTTCTACGCTCTTGCTTTAGCAACGTCAGCTGGTCATTAAACCAGCTGGAGTTGTTTTTCCGGATGCAAGTTTTGCGTTTTGGTGCTACTTAGTCAGCGGACTGTAGTAGCGCCTTGTTGATGGCGTCAAGTGTTTCTGTGGCTGTTTGTTTTTGTTGGGTTGTTTTTATTTTGTTCCCTATTGTTGTTATGAAGAGTTCCGAGTGGAGCTTCTTCTGAGATCTAGTCCAGTGAGTTGTCACCGGTTTTGTCGTTTTTTTTGGGCTGGCGTTTTTGGTGATTGTGAATTTGATGGCATGGTGATCAGTCCATGGTTGCGGCTCATTTCCCAGGACGTCAATTTCCAAATCTTGTTTGAAAATGAGATCGAGCGTATGGCCTGAGGCATGAGTGGGGCCTTGTATTAGTTGCTGAAGACCTAATCCTTCCAGATGGTTGATGCAGGCATCGGTTACGGGGTCCAGCGAGGAGTTGGCCCAGAGGTTGAAATCCCCAAGCACCAAAAGGTGTTTGATGTTTAGGGTATATGTGAAGATGAATTCCGTCAACGACGTGAGAAGGTGCGTTTTTGGGCCTGGTGGTCTATAGCAAAGTAGCATATGGACCGTATCTTGGGGATTTGTTAGCAGCTGCAGAGTGAGGGTTTCCATGAATGGAAGCGAGTTTTGAAGGACTGGTTTGGTGATTGAGAGGTGAGTCTTGTGGATCACTGCCAGGCCCCCCCCTCTTTGCCCCACTCTGTTTTGCATTTGAATGCGATAATTTGCTGGCACGAATTCTGTTAGAATGGTGTTGCAGTCGGCTGTGAGCCAGCTTTCTGTGATGAAGAGGCAGTCTAGATCGTGTTGAAGGATGAAATCATAGATTTCTTGTCTGTGTTTTACTGCCGATCTTGTGTTGACCAAAGCGCATATTATGCGCTTGGGCTGGGGTACCTGCGCGTAGTTTTTGACTGTTGATCGTCGATTGATTCTCAACAGTCGCTTATTCCTTAGAGCTTTTTTGGTGACAACTGGGAGTATAGAGGCAAATGGTTTTAGTTCCCGGATGGTTTCTGCAGAGTATTTTAGGTAACCCATGGTCGCAGAAAAAAACGCAGGGAAGTAATGTTGATTGAGGGGATCTTATATGGTGATGGGCGGAAGACTGTCCAAGTGAGCCGTCACTCGTTGAGTCTTCTCTCCCCGATTGGTCCAGAGGAAGGCGAAAAACCCCAGGCGTGCTGTGCCAATCTGCAGCGACCGGGGGAAAAAATTTCTTCCTGACCCCTCAACGGGTGATCGGTGCAACCCTGGATCAATTGCCTAGGGGGGGTGTAGGGATATGTACCCCTGTGTTAAACTATGGGAGTCCTGGTTGTTTGTGCTGTGTCTGCAGCAGCCGAGAGCTGGGAGGACCCTGCCTGGCTGCACTATACCTGGGGAGAGCCGACTCGTTTGAGAGCGTCCTGCTCTCACTATCCCTGGGGTGAGCAGACTAAGGTGAGAGCGTCTGCTGCACTGCTGAATCTATATATCAAGAGTTCCAACTTTACTAGCTGCAAGCATGTTCTGGGTCAGTGATTGAAAAAAATAATGAACACTCCTGTCTTCACTCCTGTTTTAAACTCCTGGTTTTTAATTCAGGCACTTTTGTTCAAAGAATGCACTTCTGGTCAGAGAATCCACATGTGAAGCCACCATCAACTGGGAGCCAGCTGCAGTTATAAGAAATAAGACTGGTAATTCACTATTCACTCTTAGTTTTACTGGCACATTTGGGTACTGTTTGTATGCCCTTGTCCTTCACTTACTTTGGTGATTCTGTTTTCTATCTCCTACTATTGTCACCTCATTGATTCAAACTTCACTGACACTTTCATCTACTTATTGTCCTGACCTTTACAGAGTACAGGACATATTGCACCCTTCATTTTATATCTATATTTTGTTCTAAGTCCCCTCTTTTGATATTTTTAGCATCCATCGTCACACATGACTATTTGTACTTCTTGGACAATTTGTCCTCCTGGATGTTGTCCTTGTGGGGTTTCGCCCCCCCCCCCCCCAACTCAGCTCCCGGTAGTGATGCCCTTAGGGGGTTACCGATCTTCAGTGTCATCTCCTCATTATAGAACTACAATTGTAAGTATTTTCAGAGAGTGGGGTGTTTATGGGCTAATTATTATTCTATTTAAATTTTTATAATTATTTATTTTCCTTGGAAGGGTCAGACCTTAGATACATTGTTTATCATAATACATTTCAGATTACATCCACGTGCATGCTCCTGAAAAGTGGATCAATCTACGAAACACGTAGTGCTGCTATATCCCGCGTCAATCATCCCGTGTACTAGATTTTCCCCAAATTTGTACTATGTGATTCCTTTTGCCATTGTATGTATATATATGAATTTTAAGGGATCATCTACCCGATTTACATTAAACCATGATTACCATTATGTATTATACTATTGACATATATAATTAAATTCAGATTTTTTTACCTACGTGCTTCATTTAAAGTCCCATTCCCCTCACCGCTGTTCTCAAGTATTTATTTATTGTGATTTTATATGGCCGCTTAATATCTTGCCATACTTAATTCTCTGTTAGCCTGTATACTCCTACCGCAGTATCCTCATACTCGTACAAGTACTAGCATCCCATATATACAGTAAGGTATACGCACAATTCATTTTATTTTTATTATAGCTAACCTTTCATATTGTTAAAGATTGTGTTTACATTGTTGTATTTTACAGGATGTGCATTAAAGTCAAGTGGTTTGGAGCTTTTGTGAAATTCTGTATGACATTTGCCATTAAAAAATACAGGGGTGTAAAAGAGAACAAAGGCTTTTTTTCCCTTTTGTTTCTCTTTGAGCACTGTTTGTATGTAAGAATGATATAAAACAATAAAAAGAACATACAGAATTTCATGCTTGGAGCCAAAGAATTTATGTGCTGTGATCTTGGTGACATTTAGAATTTAGCACACAATAAAGGAAATAAAACCTCTCTGAAATGATTAGCCTCATAGATACAGTACACTAGAAAGTGTATAGTTCAGCCAAGGATAGAATAGATAGGATATCAAGCACAGTTCCTATTTTGTCTGTTATGGGCTTCAAAAAGCTTAAATTATGAAAATGTATAGCTTTTTTTCTTTTGAAAAATTACTAACATAAATATTTTGCTACCATTTCTGACTATAAATATTAATGATGCTGTATCTTTCCTAATCCACAGATCCTTACATATTGAGCCTGTGATGACCAGCAAGACTTTAATGAGTGAGTGAGTGAAAAACGTATATAGCGCTACACATGCGAACTGAATCGCCTCTGGGCGCTTTTGTTAGACCACTTCTTCCTTGGGCTCAGAAGAGGTGGGTTTTGATCTTTCTCCTAAAGGCCAAGTGGTTCTCCAACCGAATGGAGGTTGGCAAAGTGTTCCAAAGTCGAGGTCCTTGGACAGCGAATCTTCTTTTTCCTTTGGACTTGTATCTGGTTTTGGGGATTTGGAGTAAATTTTGGTTGGAGGATCGCAGAACGCGATTGGGGTTGTAGGCTTTTATTTTTTCGCATAGGTATTGGGGCATTTCCCCAAATACATTTATGCGTTAGACAGAGTGCTTTGAAAGTGATTCTGTCTTTCACTGGTAGCCAGTGAAGGCTTCTCAGTGATGGGGCGATTGATTCCCACGTTTTTTTCCCAGTCACAAGACGCGCGGCCGTATTCTGAACGACCTGCAGGCGAGTGATTTGGTACTTTGGGAGTCTGAGGTAGAGGGCATTTGCATAGTCCAGCCTGGAGTTAACAATTGTTCCCACCACGACTGCTATGTCTTTTTTAGGAATAAATGTAATTAGTCTGCGTAATAGGCGTAGCAGATGGTGCGATCCGCTGACTACTGCCCCTATTTGTGCATCTATTGTCATGTAGGTGTCGAAGAAGACTCCGAGACTTTTGACTTTGGTGCTGGGGTCGATGATTTTTCCTAAAATGGGCGGAGGTGTCCAGGTTGTTGCTAGTTGATTCTTCCGATTGGCGTGCAACAGGAGAAGTTCTGTTTTCGAGCCGCTGAGTTTGAGATAACTCTTTGTCATCCAGTTCTCTATCAAAGAGAGACATTTCTCTAGATTGAGATGATGATCCATTTTGTTGCATATACGAAAATACAATTGTGTGTCATCCGCATAAGAGTGGTAGAGCAGCTTTTGGCTGCTGATGATTTCAAAAAGAGGGCGAAGATAGATATTAAACAGCACCGGCGACAGTGGGGATCCTTGAGGGACTCCGCATGACACCATGCGTTTTTCCGAGGTGAACGGTCCCAGTTTCACTACTTGTGATCGGTTTTCCAAAAAGGAGGAGAACCGGGATAAGTCACATTCCGCGACTTTGGTTACTTCAGCTAGCTGAGTCAGCAATAGTTTGTGGTCAACCGTATCAAAAGCTGCGCTAAGGTCCAACAGTACTAGAAGACAAGGTTCTCCCTCGTCTGCGGCCTCAAGAGCATCATCCCATATTTTGAGCAATGCTGTTTCCATCCCATACCCTGGACGGAAACCCGATTGATAAGGATCGAGCAAATTATGGGTGTCTAAATGGTGTTGCAGCTGTTGTACCACCGCTTTCTCCATTACCTTGGAGAAGACGTTCAGGCCTGTTATGGGGCGACGATGTTCAGGGTCTTTGGGGTCAAGGGTGGGTTTCTTTAGGATGGGTTTGATTATACCTTGTTTCAATAGGGTGGGCACTATGCCTTTCCTGAATGACTGGTTAATCAGCTGCTTGATGGATGGTGCCAAAATATTGGCACATTCCTTCAGCAGTTTGGTGGGGATAATATCGTTTGGCGCTATTTCGCAGAGCGCTGATGATATTTTTAGCGGTCTCGAGGGAGATGGGTTTTAGAGTAAACAATGTTGATTGGGCCTGATTCCTGTGGGGATTGGGCAGGCGACTGAGGGGGGGATTGAGGGGGGTACTGTTTTGCTGAATGCTTTCACGGATCCTTTCAATTTTGTTAACAAAATGATCTGATAATTCATTGCAAAATTCTTGGGTATCAGAATTGGGGGCTTCAAGACAGGCTGGGTTCATGGTCTGACTGACCAACTTGAAGAGTTCACAGGGCCGGTTTAGGGCATTGGTGATGATCTTGGAAAAATGATTATTTTTTGGCTTGGAAAATTTCTTTGTGGTATTTTTTTGTTGTTTTGTTGTAGATGGCGTGGTTTTCGTCTGTAGTGCTTCTTTTCCAAGCTGCTTCCGCTCTTCTACGTTCTTGCTTAAGGGACGATAGCTGGTCGTTAAACCAACTGGAGTTGTGTTTTCGGATACAGGTTTTACGTTTGGGCGCTACCAAGTCGGCTGACTGCAGTAGAGCTGTGTTAATGGCATCCAGGGTTTCAGTGGCTGATTGATCTGAATGGATTGTTTTTACTTTATTTCCTAGTATTGTTTTGAAGAGCTCTGAATGGAGCTTCTTCTGAGATCTCGTCCAGTGTATTGTCACTGGTTTTAGCGTTTTTGTTAAAAGGGGTATTTTTGGTAATCATGAATTTGATTACATGGTGGTCTGTCCATGGTAACGGCTCATTTTCCAGAATTTTTACTTCCAGATTTTGTCTGAAAATAAGATTGAGCGTGTGCCCAGAAGCATGTGTGGGCCCACATACTAGTTGCTGCAGCCCTAGTCCTTCCAAGTGGTCAATGCAGGCGACGGCCACGGGATCCTGTGAGGAGTTGGCCCAAAGGTTGAGATCCCCAAGCAGCAAAAATTTTTTGCTGTTTAGTGTATAAGTGGACAGAAATTCTGTCAAAGAAGTGAGAAACTGCGATTTTGGACCCGGTGGTCTATAGCAGAGTAGGATATGGACGGTCTCCTGTGGATTTGTTTGAAGTTGTAGAGAGAGGGTTTCCATGAATGGAAGTGTGTTCTGAAGGACTGGTTTAGTGATCGAGAGGTGACTCTTATGGATCACTGCCAGGCCTCCTCCTCTTTGCCCCGCTCTGTTTACTGTTATTATGCGATAGTTCTCTTCCACCAGTTTGTCGAGAATGGTGTTACAGTCAGCTGTGAGCCATGAGTATGGTTGAATGGTTTAAAGGTTCCTGGCTGATAGAAGATACAATCAGCTATGGTCTTGACCAAATACCCAGAGTTTAGTGTGACTATCACAGGAACTAGGCTATAGTGAAGAATTTGGGGTATGCTTCCCGGGCAGAAATATAAATTCCATAAAAAACAGGAAGCTACTGGGAACACAGACACCCCAAAAGTACCTGCCTTTCCCTAAAGGATTTTCAGGCACATTTATTGGAATCTTCACCAGCTTTATTATAGTTTTTAAGATGAGAACTACTTATTTAAGCTTTTTAATGAAACCGCTTAAAACAGACTCAAGCCTGCCATGTTTCTGTACCATTAGTTTTTTCCTCTGGTACCTGGCTAAAAAGTATGCTGTACTTATTTTTTTTTACTCCTGTGACTCTGAATATTCATTAAAGGGCATTGTCACATCCACCAAGCATCATAAATATGCTCATTGGGCAACATAGCGTGTCCATTACTGCAATAGTTGCCTATGTTGATGAATAGTTCGACAGAGCCAGTTTCATCATGATTAAAAAAAAAAATTACCCTTTTTCTCTTCGTTAGAATCTGTGCAGTGTGATCCTGACTGCAAACACAGAAAACCCCACCTTGCTTTATCTTGATGTGAAAGGTGTATCTGCAGACAGCTCCCCCACTCCCTGAATTATTCTGCAGCTTACTGTGTACCTAATGCTGCTGTGTTGCTCTCCATATAAATGCAATGTTGTGTCTTAAAGAATACAACTGATTTGATTCATATTGTATTAGTTGATAAAGTGTGCTGTATTATCCACTTATTCAGGAGCAGTAAGGGGTTAAGAAGGGTAGCTCTGACTAGTGTCTAATGCTCTGACGTTTTATCTGGACAGCAAACATGTAACATGCAGCATCTAGTTCATTGTCTTGTATGGCTCACATTTAGTCAAAAATGTGTGTGTTATCGTACATAGGCATAAGTTCTGTAAAATGTCAAGCATTCCCCACTGACAGCAGAATGTACACAAAAGAAGTTCCGGCATTACGTTTTTCTTTAAAAAGTGCCCCCCTTTTTAATTCATATTGGGCTCTTAGGCCCCTTTCACATTGGGGCGATGGGTGAGTCGGCGATAAAGCACCGCTATTTTTAGGTAGCAATTTACTGTCAATTTTGCAGCGCTATTCGGCCGCTAGTGGGGCGCTTTTACACCCCGCACCTCTACATCGGCGCTTTGCTGGTGGTTTAGCTGCAGTGCCCATTGATTTCAATGGGCATGAGCAGTGGAGGAGCGGTATACACACCGCTCCAAAGATGCTGCTAGCAGAACTTTTTTTACCGTCCTGCTAGCACACCGCTCCAGTGTGAAAGACCTCGGGGCCCTTTTCAGGCACTATTTTTGGCATTATAGCGCCAGCAAAGCACCCCAATGTGAAAGGGGTCTTAGGGATGTTGAGGGGAACTGCTCACCACAAAAGTTTTTAAAAAAGTGGCATGGAGTCCTCCACAAAATTCATACATGGGCATGCAGCCATACATGGGCAGTTGATGATGTCATAGGAAGCAGGGTCACCCACTGAAAATATATATCACTGATGTAATCGGGTGGCAACGTCCCTTATTTTATTTAGCAGCATGTAGACAGCTGAGCTCTCATTCCTTGGTGTGGGTTTGGGGGGCATTTATTTGTGGGGGGCTTTATAAAAAGAACTTGTCAAACTGTCTGTTTTTTTTTTTACGTTGCACATTTTTGGTGTAAATGAGTAGGGGTACTATTTTACCCATACTCATTCACATGGGTGGGGCCAGGATCTAGGTGCCCCTTGTTGATGAGGGCTTCCAGATTCCAATAAGTCACCTCCTACACCCCCACAACCACCAGAATAGGGTTGTGAAGAGGCCTTTGTAGTAGTAGTGTTTTTTACGAAATTTCCCGCTTTGGAAATGGAGCCCAATGAGAGCCGTTTTCTTCTAGCCTCTGGTGCTGCACATGCCACCTGGATCTATCAGGATGTATTTGCTCTAATGCCCCGTACACACGACCAGGGTTTTCTGACAGGAAAACGGCGAGGAGTACTTTTGGCTGGGTATCCCAGCCGTATGTATGCTCCCTCTCAGTTTTTCCGACGGGAAAATTGCCAAACCCGCCGGTCAAAAAAGAGAATTGGCTCTCTTTTTTCCCAACGGGATTCCCAACTGACTTTTTCCCCATCAGAAAACCAAGGCGTGTGTAGCAAAAAAAGGGGGAAAAACTCAGATGGAGCATAAACACGGTCGGGATTCCCGAGGAAAAGCTCTCATCTGCGTTTTCCTAACGGGAAAACTGATCTTCTGTACGGGGTAAAAGTAGAGAGCAGGTTTTTGGTTTTCCCCTCGGAATTTCCAGCAGACCTTTTCCCATCGGGAATCCCGGTCGTGTGTACTAGGCATTTGAGTCCGGGTGGTTTGGAGTATATATAGCATGATTAACACTGTCGGGCCATCCTTTTGATAAAGTTGCCATGGCAACAAAACACGTTGAGGCAAAGCGACAGTGTGGGCAGAACCCATAGTCTAGGAGTTCCAGAGGAAGGGTTGTCATTTTTTACAACTTTTTTTTATACTGTACCTTCCTGTTCTGGTGGAAACTACCTTCCCTATTTTCTTTATAGGTATCACAAGGACAGTAAGTTCAACTATTTTCTCCTATGGTGCAAAACTATTCTAACACGACATGTTTTGATCAAAACTTTATATCACTCCCTTTGCAAGTAACAAGCAAGAACTAATGGCAGTGTTTGTAACAAAATATCTCTTTCATCTCGCTAAAATCAGGACTGTACACTGAAATAATACAAAGACACCAGTTTTAGTGCACATGCGTTTATGACACTGGGCTGATGAGAAAATAGTTAGTGTGATGGATTACTTTGATTTAAATACAATGATAATTATGTTTCATGCATCCAACATTCTGACATCTAATTTACAGGTTAGATAGATTAAATCTGAACAAGAGTAAGACAAAGCCACCTGTGGGAAGATAATGTCACGAAAACTGCCCCACTTTCCTTAGGGCCTTGTAGACATGTTAATAAATCAAGAAGAGGTTGTGCGATAATAACACAATGGTTGGATGCATTTTCATCACTTCTTTCTAAATTAAATAGCTGTAGACTTCTATAGGTTCTTATTATACTGTCTTCCACTTAAAGTGAAATATGAGCCATGTAGCAATACTTCTGCTTACACATGTGTGCTCTAATAAATATTTAATAAAAATTACGCCAATTTTAGTCCAAGAAAGATATTTGATTATAACAAAGACCCAAATCGCAAAGGTCTTGCCTAAAGTTGTATTTTGCAAACAAAGATTGTTTAATCTGTCAAAATACGTAACAAAATGTGATCTTGTCAAACAATGTAAGAAGTCTGTCCACAAGCAGGCTGATCACGTTAGTTTCCTTTATTAGTTTCAACTAATCAGCACTACAGCACAAGGTTAGTCACAATAGAATGAAATACAGTATATACAAAACTCGGAAATGATTATATCCCAGGTTTAACAAGCAAAAACTCACTGATATAAGCTCTCCTATCATCTCTATGGCATACTATTAAGCAGACAGTGATGGCAAGAAAAGATGATTTTGAAATGCATAGTAGATCAAATACACGGTCTAAATTATACATAAAAACAGAAATGCTTTTTTTTTTCATTTCTCTATAGATCCATCTCTTTTTCCATGCTCTTATTTACATTTCATATGTGTAGCAAGGCACGGTTTGTACAAATGACAAGGAATAAAAGTCACGCCAGGCTATTGCCAGCCTCCTCCTATTAATATTTCCTTTACTTAAGATTTAAAGACAGAACACAAATAGAGTGGGCATATTTACTGAGCATCTCTGCAAATGTCGTGTAAGTGCAATGAAATTTCTCTGAGATAAAATGCCTTAGTGACAGTGTTATGAGACCACTCTAGAGTCTTTAATCCCGTCACTGACAAACACACAGGCTTTAGAATGGTCTACATTCTCTTCTTAATTCATATGCTCATCATTTTCTCATTCGTGATTCCCCTAGCAAACTCCTGTATAAATTGTTTTTTGTGAGTCCTCTTTTTGAATTATGGATCAGATTTCTCCTCAGAGATGCATAATTCAGCGCTGGTGCCTTTGCTGGCAGTACATAAAGTTGCAACATTGCAAAGTGCTCCACGTGGTAATTTTGCCTCACTATGCAAAAAAGAGGCTTTAGAACTGAGTAAGCTAATCTAAAGTGCATATTCACCATCTTAGGAATTTGTAGATATTTTTATAAGCATATTTATATGTGTGTCAAATCCTATTTTTACATATCAGTTAGCCAATGATCTTTCTTTAAGCTATATTTTATTTACTTTCTGATTACAATGATTATATCTTAAAGCTTATCTCCAGCTATTGCACACATCCTGCCATGTAGTGAAGCCAAAATATATATTATAGTCACAAAGAGATGCTTCTGTGTCTCCCTCCCCTTTTTCTATATCCCCATATTCCCTAAAATAAATGAGAATATGAATAAGCTACTATATGATTCTATGTGAAATGTATAACTATAGTATAAAAAACAGCAAGCAACTTAAAGTGGAGGTTCACCCTATAAAAAATTTCTAACACTACATCCAGCCCAGTTCTGCATATAAAATGACACTGACCTTTTTTTTTTTTGCCGTAGATAGCGATTAGCCTTAGAATTCACTGCGGTTTCCGGGTAGGGAATCCCGCGGGAGTGGGCGTTCCTATTGACATGCCAATTGATTGACATTCTAAACGACGGCGCACACAGCGCGCCACAACTTCCCGAAAGAAGCTCTGGTCGGCTCGGCTCTATTCGGCGCCGGTGCGCAGGCGACCCGAGCTTCCTTCGGGAAGTCGTGACACGCTGTGTGCAAGTCTTACTACGCAAGTCTTACTACGCACTCCTATATATGTGTGTATGACTGTGTATGACTGTGTGTCCCTAGCGTGTCATGATCCTATGGGGTAAAAATGACCGCACCAGCCAAGCAGATACTGGCTGGAAAAAGCGCCCAGAGGCGATTCAGTTCGCATGCGTTGCGCTATACAAGTCATTCATTCATTCATTCATATATAATATACTGTATATGTTATACAGTATATAATATAAGCAGAATCTACTGCAATGTATATTTCAAAATATATCAAATTCTGTGCTTTGATTGCCTCATATTCACATCAGTGATTTTATGGGAATGTTTATTTTATTATTTTTTTCTTTGGGATGCAACTGCACAGCAGCATTTTTATCATGAAATATAGAGCAGGTACAGAAGCTGACGAAGAAGAAAAAAAGAAATACAAATTTAATATCTCAAGAGAAACCACAGTTCAAAAGAAGTATCAAACTCCCCTACTTGCAGATATTGGGTGGCAATCCTAGAAACCCATCCTGGTTCCTTGCACATGTAACAAATAAAGATGGTTATTCTCCAGTGACATCCCTGGCATACCCATTTACTTAGCCATAGTCAGTTTACATAGCCCTGCCTAATGGCCACTCCTAACAAACATGTTTTACCTAAATTACTTATGTCACAAATCGGAGCCAGAAAATAGTACAGACAACACTGCTCATCGTGTAAGCCTTTTTGTTAGGCCATGTTGCAAGTGGGAGAGACCAGGCTGCTTTTGATATGAAATAAAAGTGACGGTGTATTATGACTGGCATGCTGTACATCATGGAATCCTGTTTAGTAAGCCACATTTTAAGAGAGAGACAAGGCACTTTTTAATGGAAAATTTAAATGATGGTGGATTAAGTCAGAGACAACAACCAAGATTATCACATAGTCAACATGGAATCAGTTGGAGTAGGACTCATTGTAAAAAGAACTCATTGTAAAAAGAATACCATGCAGCTTTTTTATCTCATAGTTCCACATCTGGGTGTATATATGATTAAGGATGAGCTTAACACCTGCTCTCCCTCTGTTTGATTCGCACCAGAACAGGTAAAAAATGTGTTCGAACACGCAAACACTGTTAAAGTCTATGGGACACGAACATGAAAAATCAAAAGTGCTAATTTTAAAGGCTTATATGCATGGTATTGTCATAAAAAGTGTTTGGGGACCTGGATCCTGCCCCATGGGACATGTATCAATGCAAAAAAAGTTTTTAAAACTGCATTTTTCTCCAGTCATCTTCCAGGATAGCACACCTGAGATGACGGTCTCACCTGACAGGAAACACAATCAACAACAGAGTTTAAAAGGTCCCACCCTTCCCTCTGCCCCTCAGTTATTGATTGTGTTTCCCAACAGATGGCAGTGAAACAGTTTATTATTTTATTAAGCAGAGACTAAGGTCTGGGACCAAGGTCTTTCCCCCCTGGTATTGTCTGGTCTCAAAAGCAGTCAGTGGGGACTACTAAAACAGATTATGGCTTTCAGCTTTATACCAGGGGGGTTTCCCCATAGATAGGGATGAGATTCGAATTTGAGTCAAACTCATGTTAAACTCGAACATTGCCTGTTCGGCGAACAACGAACAATTAGGGGTGTTCGCGGCAAATTCGAAAAGCCGCGGAACACCCTGTTAAAGTCTATGGGAGAAATCTAAAGTGCTAATTTTAAAGGCTAATATGCAATTTATTGTCCTAAAAAAGTGTTTGGGGACCTGGGGGCTCTAAAAAAAATACAGGGCCAGATTCAGGTACAAATGCGGCGGCGTAATGTATCATCTTTACGTTACACCGCCGCAAGTTTTTCTCGTAAGTGCTTGATTCACAAAGCACTTGAGTATAAACTTGCGGCGGAGTAACGTAAAGACGTCCGGCGCAAGCCCGCCTAATTCAAATGGGGCGTGTAACATTTAAATTAGGCGCGTTCCCGCGCCGAACGTTCTGCGCATGCTCCGTTAGTAAATTTCCCGACGTGCTTTGTGTGAAATTACGGTGCCCCGACGTGTTTGTGAATGGCGACGTGCGTAATGTACTTACGCCGAAATTATTTTTTTTTTAATTCGACGCGGGAACGACGGCCATACTTTAACATGGCTGGTGTAAAGTTAAGCCATGAAAAAGATGGCTTAACTTTGCGACGGGAAAAAACGACGTAACGCACGCGAGTAGCTTCGTGGATCTCCGTAAAAGCTAATTTGCATACCCGACGCTGGAAAACTACGCAAACTCCACCCAGCGGCGGCCGAAGTATTGCAGTCTAAGATCCGAAGGTGTACGAAGCTGTAAGCCTGTCGGATCTTAGCCAAAAGCCGTCGTATCTTGTTTGTGAATCACAAATTAAGATACGACGCGGCAAATTGGAAAATACGCCGGAGTATCAGTAGATACTCCGGCGTATCTCTTTTGTGAATCTGGCCCACAGTTTTTTACTTGCAAGCAACAAATGTCAGAAATAGGCTTAATCATGAAAGGGTTAAAATGGACACAGTAAGAGTCGGTTCACACTAGGGCGACACGACTTCCAGCGCGACTTTCGAACATGAACCACAGGGTGATCTGGGGCGATTTACAACACAACTTGAAGTCGTCTCCAGGACAGGAGACTTTCCAGTGGCCAATAAAACAACAATCAGCTCTGGGGGGGGGGGGGGGGGGGGGGGGGGGCAGGAGAGGTTTGCCTGAGAAATGTATGTTATCTTCCTGGAAAGTCGCTTCAGTTAAGACAGTGATCCGACTTCTGAGGCGACTTCCATTGAAATCAATGGGTACAAATCGCCTACAAGTCGGATTGAAGTAGTACAGGAACCTTTTCTAAAGTCGGATCGCCTTGAGTCGTGTGTATTAACACCGCTCCCATTCACTTCCATTGTTTTTCTCTACAGCGCGACTTGGGACGACTTGAGGCGACATGAAGTCGGATCGTAAGTCGCCCCAGTGTGAACCGACTCTAATTAAATTTATTTTAAGTTGCAATGTCTCATTGTCAAAACATGCCTTTTCATTTTTTTCTTCTGGCATGGAGACAATAAGAAGTCCAGAATACATATTGGGAACCTAATTCACTAGAATTCTTATTCATCATTGTTCCTTAATTAAGCGTAGTTTAAGTATTAATACTAGTTAATTAATTTCATATGTTATTTAGAATTTCTCTTGAAATATATAACAATGTTATACAATATATACATTGCAAAATCAGATATGTATGTTATTTGCAAATACTTATGCCGCATACAGACGATCGTTTTTTGTGATGAAAAAAAATGACGTTTTTGAAAACGTCATTTAAAATGATAGTGTGTGGGGAAAATGTCGTTTTATGTCTTCAGAAAAACGACCAAAAAAAAATTCGAACATGCTCGAATTTTTTGTGTCGTTTTTCAAAATGTCATTTTTTGTGTCAATGAAAATGATAGTGTGTGGGCAAAACGACGTTTTTAAACCCGCACATGCCCAGAAGCAAGTTTTGAGACGGGAGGTAAAACTACCATTCATAATGGAGTAAGCACATTCATCACGCTTTAACAGACAAAAAAGCACGAATCATCTTTTACTAACAAGTAACCAGCTAAAAGCAGCCTCAAGGCGAATAGAACTTCCCCTTTAGAGTGCCGTCACTTTGTTCATCATTTTTCAAAATGATGGTGTGTATGCTCCATCGTTTTTGAAAATGAAGTTTCAAAAATGTCGTTTTTTTTCATCACTTCAAACGTCATTTTTTTTTCATCACAAAAAACGACCGTCTGTATGGGGCATTACTGTCTAAAATGTAAGAAAACCAGTACCACAAACATATAATTTGAGAAAAACAAAAAGCTCCGTTGTCTTCATTATCTTTCTTTAGAAGTCACCATAATTGATGTCTTTTGACATGGCTAAAAAAAAATGATCTTTAGAAAAGTGCTTTCATTAAATACTAAATAGGTTTTGTACTCTGCAGTGTGACATGTCACTGTTTTCTCTGTTATTCACCGCATCCATTAGCTTATTGTAATGCACCAAAGGATAAAAGGTTGGGGTCATGTCAGCTGATCTACAAATGTAATAGGATGACTGCTCTCGCTACTGTACAATCACGGCTGCTCACTTCTGCTTTCATATTTTCCAAAGAAAAAAAGTCATTTATTCTGAAAAGTGTGTGCATTTGTATTTACCTGATTGTAAACTGCCTGCAGGAAGCCATTGTTCAGTGGAGAGTTGTGCTCTTCACCGCTGTGCACAGCTTTTAGAGCAGTGTCATAAACTTTAAGTGGCTCAAAGTAAAGAAATACAAAACATGCTGTGCCCTGAGACCGAAAGAAAAAGTCACTGTGGCATAAAAGCATACAAATGAAATGAGAAGGACTGGCGTGCATTTATTTACATTTAGGAGGTATCAGAAGGCAGAACCTGAATACTTGAATACCTGAATACCTGAACCTGAATATATACATTATCAAAAGCCTTCCATTGACAATCTGTAACTCCGCACAAACTTCCATGCAAATTTTAGATGCTGCTGTGCAGAGTTGCAAATTGTTAATATAAGGCTATTGATAATGTATATATTCAGGAGGCTTTAATAAATATCTCCAGTATTAAGGCAGCATTTTTTTGTGTTTATAAAAATCACAATTTAGTAGACATAGTTGAGGATTACCAACCAAGTGCTTGATATGTTATACGCACCAGACTATTGGTAGAAAAAATTATAAGGTGCTTTAACCACTTGACCTCCGGAAGGTTTTACCCCCTTCCTGACCAGAGCACTTTTTCAATTTGGCACTGCGCTGCTTTAACTGGTAATTGCGCAATCATGCACCGCTGTACCACAATTTGCGTAATTTTTTTTACCACAAATAGAGCATTCTTTTGGTGGTATTTGATCACCAAAAGAATTTTAAGAAAATATATTTTCTACTTTTTGTTATAAAAAATATTCAGCCACATATCTTTGGGAAAAAAAATATAGCTTTAACTACTTCAGCCCCGGACCATATTGCTGGTCAATGACCGGGCCACTTTTTGCGATTCGGCACTGCGTTGCTTTAACTGACAATTGCGTGGTCCTGCGACGTGGCTCCCAAACAAAATTGGCATCCTTTTTTTTCCACAAATAGAGCTTTCTTTTGGTGGTATTTGATCACCTCTGCGGTTTTTATTTTTTGCGCTATAAACAAAAATAGAGCGACAATTTTGAAAAAAAATGAATATTTTTATACTTTTTGCTGTAATAAATATCCCCAAAAATATATAAAAAAAAACAATTTTTTCCTCGGTTTAGGCCGATACGTATTCTTCTACATATTTTTTGTAAAAAAAAACGCAATAAGCGTTTATTGATTGGTTTGCGCAAAAGTTGTAGCGTCTACAAAATAGGGCATAGTTTTATGGCATTTTTATTAATATTGTTTTTACTACTAATGGCGGCGATAAGCGATTTTTATCGGTACTGCGACCTTATGGCGGACACTTTTGACACATTTTTGGGACCATTGGCATTTTTATAGCAATCAGTGCTATGAAAATGCATTGATTACTATAAAAATGCCACTGGCAGGGAAGGAGTTAACACTAGGGGGCGGGGAAGGGGTTAATTAGTTCCCTGTGTGTGTTTTAACTGAAGGGGGGGTGGGACTGACTTGGGGAAATGACAGATTGCTGTTCATACATTGTACATCTCCCCCTGACAGGACCGGGAGCTGTGTGTTTACAGACACAGCTCCCGATTCTCGCTCTGTAACGAGCAATCGCGGGTGCCCGGCGGTGATCGCGCCCGCCGGGCATGTGCAGCCCTATTGGCTGAATCGCGAGATGACGTATAGCTACGTGATCTCGCGCAGCCGAACCGACCTGCCGCTAAAATAGTAGGGCAGTACAATACACCCCCCTGTAAGGAATTTGCAGAGAGGCATGTTAAGCCCATGGAATATTTTATTTTTTTGTCACAAGTTATCGAAAAATGACAATAAAAATTTTAAACGTTTACACATAGTTGTCACTGAAATGATATATTGCTCACACATGGCATGGGTATATGTGGAATTACACTCCAAAATACATTCTGCTGCTTCTTCCTAGTACGGGGATACCACATGTGTGAGACTTTTTGGTAGCTTGATATTATTTTGCAGATCTCGCTTTTTGTCACAAAGTTTTGAAAATTTAAAAAATAAAAGAAAAAATAAATTTTCCTTTTCTTTCTTCATTTTCCAAAACAAATGAGAGCTGCAAAATACTCACCATGCCTCTCAGCAAATACTTTGGGGTGTCTATTCTCTGAAAAGGGGTAATTTGGGGGGGGTTGTGTGCATGCCCAGTGGCCGCGATGTCCGTAAACACAAAACCACATCCTGTCAGGGGAGAGGAGACAGATCGTGTGTTTTTAGTATATAGGAACAACGAGCTGTCTCCTCCCCAAGTTAGTCCCATCCCTGACATAACACACAGTCGGGGAACACATTTAACCCCTTGATCGCCCCCTAGTGTTGATTCCTTCCCTGCCAGTGGCATTTATACATAAATCAGTTAATTTTTAAAGCACTGGTCGCTGTATAAATGCCAATGGTCCCAAAAATGTGTCAAAAGTGTCCAATCTGTCCACCGCATTCCCGATAAAAATTGCACATCACCGCCATTACTAGTAAAAAAAATAAAAATGCCATAAATCTATCCCCTATTTCATAGATGCTATAACTTTTGAGCAAACCAATCAATATACGCTTATTGAGATTTTTTATTTAATTTTTTTACCAAAAATATGTAGAAGAATACATATCGGCCTAAACTGGGGAAGAAATATTTTTTTTGTTTTTTTCATTTTGGAATATTTATTATAGTAAAAAGTAAAAAATATTATGTTTTAGGTCTTCTTTTTTTTTATAGTGCAAAAAATAAACACCACAGAGGTGATCAAATACCACCAAAAGAAAGCTCTATTTGTGGGAAAAAAGGACATTAATTTTGTTTGACTACAACATCGCACGGGTGTGCAATTGTCAGGTAAAGCGATGCAGTGCCGTATCGCAAAAAAATGGCTTGGTCAGGAAGGGGGTAAATCCTTCCGGGGCTGAAGTGGTTAAATCAATTTACGTCCTTAGAAAGCCTGAAGGCGGTGATTGGTTTTCAGGGTCCTGTACATGGCTAGGCTGCCAAAAAGTCCCACACATGTGGTATCCTCATACTCAGGAGAAGAAGCAGAATGTATTTTGGGGTGTAATTTCACAAAAACACATGGCATGTTTGAGCTATGTGTAAAAAAAGTATACATTTTGAGAATTTTGCCTCTCAGCAAATAGCTTGGGGTGTCTACGTTCCAAAAAGGGGTCATATGGGGGGGTTTGAACTGCCCTGGCATTTTATGCCCAACATTAGAAGCTTATGCCACACATCACCCACTCTTCTAACTAGGGATGAGCTGAACACCCCCCCCCTGGGTTTGGTTTGGTTTGCACAAGAACATGCGAACGGGAAAAAAGTTTGAGCGAACGTTCGAACCCTATTAAAGTCTATGGGACAAGAACATGAAAAATCAGTGCTCATCTTAAAGGCTTATATGCAAGGTATTGCCATAAAAAGTGTATGGGGACCTAGGTACTGCCCCATGCAAAAAAAGTTTTTAAAATTACGTTTTTTTTAGCAGCAGGGATATTAATAATGCCTAATGTAGAACAATAAAAATGTAATATTCCTTATCGTGCCTGGGGGGTGCCCTTAGTCTGCCTGTAAAGTGGCACCTCTGTGCAATGTATAGCACAGTGCCACAGCAAAATGACATTTCTAAAGTAAAAATTTAATGTAAGCTTTCTTGCGGCTGTAATCTATTTCGTGCTCCCGGCAATATAGTTAAAAAATCAAGGAAAAAATTGGCACGGGTTCCCCCAGTCCATACCAGGCCTGGTATGGTTCAGGAGGGGGGGTACTCACTCGCCCCCCCCCTTTCCTGGCATAGATTTTAAGGCAAACACCATGCCAATTTATTTAAAAAAACTGGCATTGGGTCCCACCAAAATCCATACTAGACCTCTGTCCAAGCAAGCAGCCTGGCAGGCCAGGAAAGTGGGGGTGAGTGAGCATAACCATACCAGGCCACTTGCCCTCAACATGGGGAGGGTGCCTTGGGGGAGCCGATCATATCCAGGGTAACCCCGAGGATGACAGAGTTCATTGTCATTGAAGTGCATAAACTGCAAACTGGCCATATGATTAATTGGGTCAATGGACCAATGTGACCGCAATTCATTCTTTTTAGTATTGCCCATGTTGAGGGATAGGCCCAGAAAGGTCTTAAATTCAGGAACTGTTATGGGTTTCCATGCAAATTGTCTGGCAATTGTCAAGTTCGGCTTTGCGGCGATAAATGTATTATTATATGTAGCAAGGTGTCACTTTGCAATGTGGCCGATAGACTACAGTTTTTAATTAAGAAGGAACTCGGCTCCCTCCGGTGGTCAATCGTTATACTGCCACCACTTGTTTGGTTTTCTGATATTACAAGAATGCATTATGAAACTTGAAGTGCAGGGAGATAAAGACTCCATTGCCTTGGGTGTTTAACCACTTGCTTACTGGGCACATATACCCCCTTCCTGCCCAGGCGAAATATCAGCTTTCAGCACTGCGTCGCTTTAAATTAAAATTGCGCGGTCATGCGATGTGACTCCCAAACAAAATGCACGCCCTTTTTTTCCCCACAAATAGAGCTTTCTTTTGGTGGTATTTAATCACCTCTGCGGTTTTTATTTTTTGCGCTATAAACAAAAAAGAATGACAATTTTGAAAAAAAACACTATTTACTTTTTGCTATAATAAATATCCCTTTTTCTTTTAAAAAAACTATTTTTTTTCTCAGTTTAGGCCAATACGTATTCTACATATTTTTGGTAAAAGTTATAGGTGCTACAAAATAGGGGATAGAATTCTGAAATGTTTGCAATATTGCGGCGGACACATCGGACACGTTTGACACATTTTTGGGACCATTCACATTAATACAGCGAATACAGTGCTATAAAAATGCATTGATTACTGTATAAATGGGACTGGCAGGGGTTAACACTAGGGGGCAAGGAAGGGGTTAAATGTGTATCCTGGGAGTGTTTCCTACTGTGGGGGGGGGACTGACTGGGGGAGGTGACTGATGCTGTGTCCCTATGTACAAGGGACACAGCATCTGTTTCCTCTCCCTGACAGGACGTGGAGCTCTGTGTTTACACACATAGCGCCACGTCCCTGATCTGTCATTGCCGATCGCGGGTACCTGGCAGACATCGCGGCCGCCAGGCACGCGCATCGGCATCTCAGGGACGCGCCGGGTTCACGCGCCCCCCAGTGGCCGGAGGACGCGAGGCCGTAAAAAGACGGCCTCCCGGATTTATAGAGCCACCTGGAGGCCGTCTTTTTACTATGGCCCGGGTCTAAAGTAGTTAACAGACTACGATGTCCACAGTGCAACTGTGCTACCCAAAGTGCATTGCATCATGCACAGCCTTCTGGGAGAAGCTACTTAAAGGAAGGGAAGTCGTACATTCTCTCTCTCGGGACGGCAACTTCTAGCAAGCAGGAAGCCTGTGCTGAGGCCTGCTTCAATGAACCCTAGGCCTCAGAAGCCTGGGCCTACAGTCGCCAGCACGGATCACCTATCCTGAGAGGGGATCCTTGACGCAGTGTTTGGCCTACGTTCCAGGGCAACTATTGTCGCCTGTCCACCAGCACTTTGTGACGGCTGCGCGAAAGACGAGAGACTGTCAGTTGCGGAGAGGCCGAGAACCGGGACACTACAGACGGGCGTACCGGAGAGGTGAGGCCATATTGGGTGAGAAAGGCACCTGCCCAACGATATACAGTTGTGTTCAAAATTATTCAACCCCCCAATGCTGTAAAGGGTTTTAGGGAATTTAGTGTACATTTGTAATTGTATTCAGAATGAAATCCTACAAGGACTTCTTAAAGAACCATATGCAACTAAAATTACATCAATTGGTTTTGTAATACAGTAGTAAATGTTTATTTTGTGAATTCTTCATTTACACAATTATTCAACCCCTTAAAGACTACCACTCTGAAGAACAGAGGTTCATTGAAGTGTTTTCAATCAGGTATTGAAAACACCTGTGGATGTCAGGGAGCAGCAGTAAAGCCTAATAAGCACCAATCAGGCAACTTTAAAATGACTGTGATACACAGCTCCTTCTAGACATTTACTGGTGTGGTTACAAACATGGTGAAGTCAAGAGAATGGTCCGGGAAGACAAGAGAAGAGGTGATTACTCTTCACAGGAAGGGCAATGGCTATAAGAAGATTGCAAAGATGTTAAACATACCAAGAGACACCATAGAAAGCATCATTCGCAAATTCAAGGCAAAGGGCACTGTTGAAACGCTACCTGGTCGTGGCAGAAAGAAGATGCTGACTTTGACTGCTGAGCGCTACCTGAAGCGTAGAGTGGAGAAAAGTCCCCTTGTGACTGCTGAGGAACTGACAAAAGATTTGTCAGATGTGGGTACTGAAGTTTCTGCTCAGACAATACGGCGCACACTGCGTAATGAAGGCCTCCATGCCAGAACTCCCAGGCGCACCCCCCTTGCTGTCTCCAAAGAATAAGAAGAGTCGACTGCAGTATGCAAAAATCATGTGGACAAACCACAGAAGTTTTGGGATTGTGTTCTGTGGACTGATGAAACAAAATTAGAAGTGTTTGGGCCCATGGATCAACGCTATGTTTGGAGGAGGAAGAACAAGGCCTATGATGAAAAGAACACCTTGCCTACTGTGAAGCATGGCGGGGGGTCAATCATGCTTTGGGGCTGTTTTGCTTCTGCAGGTACAGGGAAGCTTCAGCGTGTGCAAGGTACCATGAATTCTCTTCAGTACCAGGAGATAGTGGATAACAATGTGATGCAGTCCGTCACAAACCTGAGGCTTGGGAGACGTTGGACCTTTCAATAGGACAATGATCCCAAGCATACCTCCAAGTCCACTAGAGCATTGTTGCAGATTAAAGGCTGGAACATTTTGGAGTGGCCATCGCAGTCACCAGACTTAAATCCGATTGAGAACCTCTGGTGGGAATTAAAGAAAGCAGTTGCAGTGCGCAAGCCTAAGAATGTGACTGAACTGGAGGCTTTTGCCCATGACGAATGGGCGAAGATACCCGTAGATCGCTGCAAGACACTTGTGTCAAGCTATGCTTCAAGTTTAAAAGCTGTTATAACTGTAAAAGGATGTTGTACTAAGTACTAAGATTGAATGTCAATTGGGGGTTGAATAAAACTGATAATGATGTGAGCACAGAAAAGACATTTGTGGTTATTTCATTATAAATGTTATGTTATATTTGTCTGACCTACACGTGCCTCTTTGACTTAATTGTAAGCAGGATGACACGATGATCAAAATCAATGTCAAACTGGGCAAAACAATCAACTTCAGTGGGGGTTGAATAATTTTGAATACAACTGTAATAACTGTATTGCAGGAAGGTAGATCTCATTGACTCACCATTGTTGTTTGGAGGTTAACACGCCACGTGCAGAGATACATTGCATCCGGCAGTGTCTGTGCATTAACGGAATTGGCGCCTGTGTCGCCAGCACGCCATATTTACTTTGAATGTTTGTTTTCCATTTTCTTTATCCCTATTGGATTACAAATTGTTAACGTGCACCAACTAATGCTACCGAAGACTTCAGTTAACTGGAAAGGAACAATTTCAAAACTCAGTCTGACTAACTAAGCTATCATAGTAGGACATGTGTCCAAGAACTGCCCGCTTAGGGGGAGCTAAAGGGTTATAGACTCCTATACATAGAGTAATCATTTTATACTCATTTTGTACAGTATTGCTGTTCCTGAGAGCTGGGTAAAGCCTAGTGGAGAGGTACTCCAGTGCTGATAGTACTCTATTGTAGAAACCCCTCCACGTGTTCTTACACAGGTCTGTATTTTGGTCTGTGATATTTAAACCTGTTCTTAATCTTATCATTGACTCTTGCAGGGCCCTGTAAGGCCTCGTACACACCACCCAACATGTCCAATGAAAACGGTCCGCGGACCGTTTTCATCTGACATGTCCGCTGGGATCATTTGGTCTGATGTGTGTACACACCATCAGACCAAATTCCCCGCGGACAGAATGCGCGGGATGACGTGGCGGCGACGATTACGCCGTGAGGTGCGCGCACCAGGAAGTTCAATGCTTCCACGCATGTGTCGAATCACTTCGACGCATGCGTGGGATTTCGGGCCAGCGGACATGTCCGATGAGTCTTACTGACCATCGGACATGTCCCACGGACAGGCTTCCAGCGGACAAGTTTCTTAGCATGCTAAGAAACTTTTGTCCGCTGGAAACCTGTCCGCTAGGCCGGGAAACTGTCCGGTCGGCCCTACACACGACCGAACATGTCCACGGAAACTGGTCCGACGGACCAGTTTCAGCGGACATGTTCGGTCGTGTGTACAAGGCCTAAGAAGTCAACTGTTGTGTTTAACTCTCTACGAAGTAAACACTTATTGGTTAAACTGCATTTTGTGTGGAGCCTTATCTATTACCATTTGAGCAGGTGGTCAGCGCAAGATAATATTCAAATGTATTTTTATTACTCTTTGATATCATTGTGGTTCCCAACTGCCAGTGGGTTCCACAATTATTGTGTAGTCCAGTTGGTTTCGAGCCAAATTTTTGGGGTTGAGAGATAGAGCCTAGACCCAAAAATATAACCAGCAGCTCCTATGGGGGTAGTGCTACATATATAAATTGCTTTGGTACACAATAGATCTGTACAGATCCTTCTTGAAAGACAGGTAAAAAAACAAGGGGCTTTAAATCTGCTGTTTCCACCTGAATTCCAGGTTGGCCAGTGAATGGGGGAAGTACGGGTGCTGCAGAATCTGTTGGCTGCCATTCAGGATTTTCAAGCACATCAGGAAGTGTTACTGCAGTACTGGTTTGTTTACAACCAGGGTGTACTAGGCCGCTGGTGCTCGCCAGTTCACCAGAAGGTAGAGAGGCATTAGTCTTGGCACTCTGCTGCATATGAGAATCATGCGATTGAGACACCTCGGCAACAGAGGAATGCCTGACCTTAGCAGGGACCTCTCCTCCGTCACCAGAGCTATCTGTCAGGGTGCCACTGCTCTCTACAGGTTTTAATACTGAGCCTGAATCTGACAGTGAGGACTCTCCCCATCACTCTCATCTGTCATGCTCAGTATCCTGTAGGCCTCCTTACTAGTGTACCTTTCATTTGACATTTTGGCCAATAAATGCATAGGTACCTAGTGTGACAACACCTGGTTGTCAAGGACTGTTTGAACCACTACAAAAAATGTTTTAACTGTTAGCGCTAGCAGAGATCAGGCCTGACTTCCAACTGCTGTGCATTGGAAGTGATGGTGATCTACTGATACTGCACTTGTTTGGGTGGGGCAGAGGGGAAAAACGCAGGTGCTGACAGGTGTCGGGATGACCCTGCTAATGCCGTGTTTTTGGGAACACTATACTATTGGGGACACTAGTATAGTTCTGATCAGATCAAAGATTGATCCGTTCAGACACTATACTAGTGATGGAGGTGTGTGTTAGTGTCAATCTTTTGTGTGGCCAACATTATTTTCTGCCTTAACCCTCTTGGACATGAGTTCATCAGAGCTTCACAAGTTGCCACTGGAGTCCTCTATTACTCTTCCATGATGACATTACAGAGCTGGAGGAATGCTAGAGACCTTGCACTCCTCAACCTTCCATTTGAGGATGCCCCACAGACGCTCAATAGGGTTTGGTCTGGAGACATGCTTTGTCAGTCCATCACCTTTACTAGGGATGAGCCGAACACCCCCCCCCCCCCCCATTCGGTTTGCACCATAACCTGCGAACAAACCAAAAATTCATGTGAACTTTAGAACCCCACGTTTGAAATCTAAAGTGCTAATTTTAAAGGCTAATATGAAAGTTATTGTCCTAAAAAGTGTTTGGGGACCTGGGTCCTGCCCCAGAGGACATGTATCAATGCGAAAAAAAGTTTTAAAAACTGTTGTTTTTCGGGAGCAGTGATTTTAATAATGCTTAAAGTGAAACAATAAAAGTGAAATATTCATTTAAATTTCGTATCTCTGGTATGGATTTTAAGGGGAACTCCACCCCAAATTTAAAAAAAATATGTAACGGCAAACCTGCGTTACATCGGAGGGGGCGGGGTCACCTGTCACATCACTGGGAAAACCTGGGTTTTCCCTTGTGTCAGAGGGGGATGGGGACACATGGTGGGTGGCCCCGCCCTCACCTACATAAGAGCTGTCACTGCGCTCCAGCCGCATCATTCCTGGGGTGTCTCCGGTGGAGACAAGTGATGTGCTTCGGACATCTCATCGCTGGATCCTGGACCTGGATAAAGAGGAGATCATCTCATCGCTGGACCCCGGAGAGGAGATCACCCATCGCAGGAGACCGAGAGTGGATTACCACCGCTGGAATCTTTTTTTTTAATTTTTTTTTTACTTTCCCAACGGTGTCTCTTTTTTTATAATTTGTTACACTTTCTTTGTGAAATGGTAGGGGTACAATGTACCCCATTACAAATTCACATAGGGGGGGGCCAGGATCTGGGAGTCCCCAGATTCCGATAAGCCCCCCGCCCACAGACCCCCACAACCACCGGGCAAGGGTTGTGGGGATGAGGCCCTTGTCCCCATCAAAATTTGACGCAGGGTTCCCCTTAATATCCATACAAACACTTTTTAGGACAATAACTTGCATATTAGCCTTTAAAATTATAACTTTTGATTTCTCCCATAGACTTTTACAGGGTGTTCCGCGGCTTTTCGAATTTGCCGCCAACACCCCTAATTGTTTGCTGTTCGAGTTGAACATGAGTTCGACTCAAACTCGAAGCTCATCCTTAACCTTTAACCTCAGCTTCTTTAGCAAGGCACTGGTTGTTTTGGAGGTGTGTTTGGGGTCTTTATCATGTTGGAATACTGCCCTATGGTCCAGTCTCTGAAGGGAGCGAATCATGCTCTGATTTAGTATGTCACAGTACATGTTAACATTCATGGTTCCCTCAATAAACTGTAGCTCCCCAGTGCCGGAAGCACTCATGCAGCCCGAGACCATGACACTCCCACCACCATGCTTGACTTTAGGCACACACTTGTCTTTGTAATCTTCACCTGTTTGCTGCCACACACGCTTGACACCATCTGAACCAAATAAGTTTATCTTGGTCTCATCAGACCACAGGACATGTTTCTTGTGATCCATGTCCATAGTCTGCTTGTCTTCCGCAAACTGTTTGTGGGCTTTCTTGTGTATCATCTTTAGAAGGATCGGGGAGTGAAAATGGCTAATTGGGCCCAATTTGGACATTTTCACTTAGGTGTGTATCCACTTTTGTTGCCAGCGTTTTAGACATTAATGGCTGTGTGTTGAGTTATTTTAAGGGGACAGCAAATTTACACTGTTATACAAGCTGTACACTTACTACTTTACATTGTAGCAATGTGTAATTTCTTCAGTGTTGTCACACGAAAAGATATATTAAAATATTTTCAAAAATGTGAGAGGTGTACTCACTTTTGTGAGATACTGTATATACTATTTAATGTCTGTTTTGGTCTTTTATTATTTAAATATATAGACTTTTGCTTAAAAGGACAGTAAAGAAAAAAGTTGACAAAATGCTTTATTGTAAAGCAGGTGGTGTATTGTATTGTATAGTGGTGGTGTTATGATGTATGAGTAAAGATATTAAACATTTATTTTGAAACTAGTGTAGAGAAAATCTGTGACAAACACATGTAATGCGAGCAGTGCAATGTGTAGAGTGTGGGTGGGGCTTGAGAGTGGGCGGGGACACATGGGCTATTTGACCTGCTCATGCCCGGGGGGCCCCATGAGTTGTCCGTCTGTCCCTGGTGTTTCTCTAACATTTCATATTTTTGAAATGTGTCTGCTGTACCATGTATTTGTATTTAATGTATCCTGTTCTCTTTGGGTATGGCCCAGTCATTTGCTTGCAATGACTGGGTAAAAAATTGGCACCTTATAATAATGTTGTATGGAGTTTGTTTTATTTTGTGTTTGCCTTATCTAAAGAAGAAAGTTGTGCAGTCTTTACTAGTATTAAGTAATAAATACTATGGTTTAGAGCAAAATTACTTTGTTCCATTTCTATTAGTTTTAACTAATGTATGACCATAGGCGTGCACAGGGGGTGTGCTGGGTGTGCCTGGGCACACCCTAATCACCCCTGGGGGACAGATTCCCCCTGCTGAAATTTCACTAAAGTCCCCCGATGGGGCTCCTAAAATTAAAAATTGTAAAAAAAAATAAAAAGAAATATAATATAATTGTAAAAAAATGTAATAAAAATAAAATTGTAAAAAATAATACAAAAATAAAATAATAAAAACACTGTCCACTGCCCTACTGATATTTACATGTATTTATAAGAGTGTGTGTGTTTTTTTGTTTTAAATAATAATTTTTAAGTAAAATTGTAAAGTATATATATTTATTACACACACGTGTGTTTGAGCTTTGGGGTGCACACCCTAATGCAATAGGCTGCGCACACCTATGTGTATGACTATGATTTTTTTTTTAATGTATCTGCTTCTGTAACATTATACTTCCTTTTTTTATGGATTAACATTAACCTAACAGATATTTCTTGCACACTAAGGAAATATGTCCATATGTTGAATCATGAGATGTAATCATTATTCAAGCATGTGCTGTTATAAATTGATTTTTATTAGGGCAATCCCTTTCCAAAATGAGATTGATAGTCTATGTCTATTTTTTTTCATGGAATACAGCCATCTGCTGCCAAATATATCTAATCCTTCCTTAGCTGTTATAGTTTAAATTATCCACGTAACCATTTAAATGGAAATTAAAACATCCTTGTCATTAACCAGCTTTCTTTTAAGATGGAAAAAAAATCATATTCATTTCAGCAAATGCATACACACAGTGTATCCTCCTCGTATATCCCAAAAGCTATGTGGGCTGCAGTGATATACCAGGCAGATGGTGCCAATTCATTTTAATAGCTAGGTATAGAGATGGATGGATGGACTGAGGATACTGAGATCCAGGAATCAAAAATGACTGTGATAAGAATTCTATCCATAAAAATAAGAGATGAGTAAATGTTTCAGTTAATTTCGGTTTTAGTCCCCCAGCTACTAAAATGCTCTTATCCATTTCATTCTTCGTTCCAGAATTGCTCTAGGGTGTTTATCACATGCAGAGACATGTTTTCACGGTATTATTACAGATCATACATATGCAGATGGATGAAAAAAAAGTTTGAATATTGTTATACAACATACAGTGTTAAAAACAGAAACTTAAGCTCTCTATACTTTCTTAGTGTTTCTAACAACACCAACACCCTGTTTAACACATTATGATAATTACATTCAACATGCACACATATATACTAAATGTGAAAATTCCACTTTTGGGAAATACATTGTACACATATGTATGGGTAATTGTTGATGCACAGAAGCATCAGTATTTACATGAGCTCCGCCATGTACAGCTATTGACTTGTATGGCAGGCTCTATGCAGCACCCGAGTCTCCCTGGGTTTGGAAAAATAAGGTTTTGGGACTATAAAGGGGTTGTAAAGGTTCGGCTTTTATTTTCTAAATAGTTTACTTTAAGCTAGTGCATTGTTGGTTCACTTAACTTTTCCTTCTATTTCCCTTCTAAATGTTTGTTTTCTTTGTTTGAATTTCTCACTTCCTGTTTCTCCTCAGTAAGCTTTCCACCATCATCCGAGCGGTGGAAAGGCATTTAGAACAGCTTACTGAACACCTTACTGAGGAGGAACAGGAAGTGAGAAATTCAGACAAAGAAAACAAAGAAAAAAAACATTTAGAAGGGAAATGGAAGGAAAAGGTAAGTGAACCAACAATGGACTAGCTTAAAGGAACCTATTTAGAAAATAAAAAACATACCTTTACAACCCCTTTAAATTAGGTATTATGATGGGAGTAGACAAGTAAAACAATGCAGTAATGTGTTAATTGTCTAAAACACACAACAATAACATGCAGCAGTGGATACATAGAGTACAGTATACACATGAACAGCATTTTACAAACTATCAGCATATCATTTTCAGATAGTACACAAGATTTTTGAAGAATTGGTCCTCCATACATAAATCTTAGAAATTCCAGGTGTTAGCCTGTCAGTATAAAACATATGCATCTTTGTAAGCCCGAAGCGTTTCATGGCACTAAGGCCACTCTTCAGGGACGAATGCGTAACATGTAAAATCTGTGGGAAGATGTAAATATCACATAAAATTTATGATTATGCGACCCGTTAAGGGGAAACAGAGACATAAAATAGAAAGAGTAGGAGGGAAGGTGTTGATCTCGTATGCTGCTTACATATTGACAGTCTGTAAGGCCTCGTACACACGACCGGACATGTCCGCTGAAACTGGTCCGCCGACCAGTGTCAGCGGACAGATCCGATCGTGTGTACAGGCTAGCGGACAGGTTTCCAGCGGACAAATGTTTCTTAGCATGCTAAGAAACATGTCCGCTGGGAAGCTGTCCGGCGGACATGTCCGCTGGTTAGTACGTCTAACCAGCGGACAGAAATCCCGCGCATGCGTAGAAGCATTGAACTCGCGCGATAGAGAACGTCGGTGTCGTCTACGTCACCATGTTCTCTGTCCGCGCGGATTTCGGTTTGATGGTGTGTACAACCATCAGACCACAATCCGGCAGCGAACATGTCCGATGAAAACGGTCCGGCGGACCGTTTGTATCGGACAGTCCGTCCGTGTGTACGAGGCCTAAGAATATCTATATCCAAACAGATGGGCCAGCATAATTGTCCATACCGGGAGCTGAGTTGGAGACTTGTGGCACAGCAAGGAAAGTGAGAGTAATTCCCCATGGACATTATGCGGTAGATTCAGGTAGAATGGCGTAAATTTCTGCGGGCGTATCGTATGTCAGATACGCTACGCCACCGTAACTTAGTGAGGCAGGTTCTGTATTCACCAAGAACCTGCGCCCTAAGTTACGGCGGCGTAGCGTAAATCTGCCGGCGTAAGCGCGCCTAATTCAAATTGTGAAGAGGTGGGCCTGTTTTATGTAAATAAAACATGAGCCACGTAAATGACGTTTTTGACTAACGGCGCATGCGCCGTCCGTGAAAGTAACCCAGTGCGCATGCTCCAAATTAACCCGCAAAAAGCCAATGCTTTCGACGTGAACGTAAATTACACACATCCCCATTCACGAACGACTTACGCAAACGAAGTAAAATTTTCAAAATTCGACACGGGAACGACGTCCATACTTAACATAGGATACGCCTCATATAGCAGGGGTAACTATATGCCGGAAAAAGCCTAACGTAAACGACGTAAAAAAATTCGCCGGGCAAACGTACGTTTCTGAATCGGCGTATCGACCTAATTTGCATATTCGACGTGTAAATATACGGAAGCGCCACCTAGCGGGCAGCCTAAAATTGCAAATAAGATACGAGGGAGTAAGAGACTTACGCCGGTCGGATCTTAGTCAAATCTATGCGTAACTGATTCTATGAATCAGGCGCATAGATACGACGCCGCACACTTAGAGATACGATGGCGTATCTGGAGATACGCCGTTGTATCTCCTACCTGAATCTACCGCTATGTGTCCAACCTTGGATGCACCAGGGGCTCCAATCCACAAATAAGTAATAATATGTATTAACATGGTATATAAACCAAGTGGAGTGAAGGTAAGAGAGACCACTGGAGACAAGTAAGAATGGGATAGAGGAAAGAGGAAAAAGGCGGGTGTGCATACCAAATTGTATTGATAGAGTGGCAGTGATCAGTAAAGTAAGGGAAAATAAGTGAACATGGGTTACCTAGAATGCTGAATAGACAGTGCTTCAGTAAGTAGTGCTCAGTGAATGAACTGAGTTTGGTAATTCAACTTCATAGGCATCAACTTTAGGGATGGAGATGCATGATAACATGCATCTCATTTAAAGTCCCAAACCCATTTTTTTCTTGGGTTTGGAAAAATGCCCAGAAATGTGCACCCAGCATATTTTTAGCCTTTCACCATGTACTATATATGTATGAGGCCTTGCTATACCATTGTAAAACCAGTAATATATTTGCTTAACTTCAGTTATAATGTTCAAGTATTACACAATTTAAATAGAGGCAATTGTATGTCTATCAGCTCTGTGTAGGTGTATAGAAAGCCCATTTGGAAGTATTGAATATGGTCAGGCAAATTGGTTTGCTCGGTAAAGCTGCATATCTTTGGTAAAATCAAGCCTCAGCTGCACATTGCTATACAGTAGGTACCAGAAAGAGGGCCATCAGCTAAATTGGAGATATGATAGCACTATACAAATATCTTAATGGTGATTCTAGCATAGGGAATAAACTATTCCATATCAAGGAGTGCAAGAAGACACAGGGCCACTCCTTGAAATTGGAGAAGTTGTTTAATCTTAAACTGCATAGGGTAAAAAAAATCTTAGGCATCTTAGCGAACATATACAGGGATATTGGAAATGGTATTTGACATGAACACACACTCACACAGAATTATATATATACAGGATGTGGGATTTTAACGGTGCAATGAAAATTCACTCAAAGGCAGAGTAAGAAAAATAGAAAAATGTTTATTAATACATAGTTTAAAAAAAAAAAAGTAATGAGTGCAGTTAATTTAAAGTCATAGGTGTACACTTCCTACCTATAAAATGACATTGAAATACTATACACATATACAAGTTGATATAGCATCCATTGTTTCAACAGTTTCGCCTATAAGGCTTCTTCAGGATTAGGACGCAAAGACACTTTCATTGTATATGATGATACATAGGTCATTCAACTTATTAGTGTATATATGGAAGAGAAAACAAAAGATATTAATACATCATACAAATAGTTCAGCAACTAAATGTAGTGTGTGACTTAAACTAAAGCATGTATGATCACAGGTCACACAAATGGACAGAATAAAATGCACAAAACTCAATACCTCTGGATAGAGTGAAGGAGTCAAATGCATTAGAGTGGTTCTTCCTATAGCATACCGTGACCCCTCCACTCAAATCCCATCCAAATATCACCAAGTCTCCCGTAAGGAGGTATTTAATATGTTATGTAAAATTATTATTCACTTTTTTGTTGTATTTTATGTGATGACAACTTGCATGCATGGTCACATGTTGGTCGGGCCATGGGTGGGAATTCAACATCAAGTTTTTTCCGGTATCTGTGGTAAACCCCCTTCCACTCTTCCTGTCCGTTTGCTCAGGTTTCTCGTACGAACGCCTTATGCCCTGTACACACGATCGGTCCATCCGATGAGAACGGTCTGATGGATTTTTCCATCAGTTAACCGATGAAGCTGACTGATGGTCAGTCGTGCCTCCACACCATCAGTTAAAAAAACAATTGTGTCAGAACGCAGTGACGTAAAACACAACAACGTGCTGAAAAAAAACACGAAGTTCAATGCTTCCAAGCATGCGTCAACTTGATTCTGAGCATGCATGGATTTTTAACCGATGGACGTGCCTACAAACGATCATTTTTTTTCTATCGGTTAGGTATCCATCAGTTAATTTTAAAACAAGTTTCCAATTTTTTAACCAATAGATAAATACCCGATGGGGCCCACACACAATCGGTTTGGTCTGATGAAAACGGTCCATCAGACTTGACCGACCGTGTGTATGCGGCATAAGGGTGTCCATAGGACCACCTCATGCATTTAAGGTGATGTGGTTCCAGTGTCTGCCCGCCCAGAGGATCCGATGGGTCATGGCATTTGTGGAACAATTCAGCAGCCCTATGTTTACATGGACTGAAGATCTGGGTGTTCCTGGTCGGCTGGTATCTGCACAGGATGTCTTCTGTGCATGTTTAACCTGCTGAGCGGACGTGACCTCACTTTCCGACTTCCGGTTATTAGTCCATGTCTCTTGGACCCTCCCCTTTTTGCGTCCGCAATGCATCATCGCGGAGTGACATCACACGCCGCGTGATTGACGCACCGAGGAGGGATATTTAAATCCCACATGAAACCAGCCATGTTTGGGATCTCCTGGGAGCTCACGCTGGATTGGGACTTTCAATACAGGTATCCACTCCTTCAATGGTGGGTGGTGGTGGCTGTAGGACTTTTTCTAAGAGCTGGTCTCCTTCCTTTTTATGGTTATGGATCTTGAGAACCATCCTGGTGGGGACCTGCCTGCCCTTAATCCCACTTTGGCTCTTTCCTTGGAGTGGAGCATTTGGTGGCCCCTGGTGGGGCATTTTGGGCATATTGATTAGAATTAAAGAACCACACCATTACGGGGGGGAGAATTAACCTTAGTATCATTGGTTGATAGGATGGCAGCTTTTTATATTTTTTTCTATTTTTATATTTACTTCAGCACACTGACATATATCTATATATGTTTAGGTTTCATTGGATGTGTGTACCCTGTTGATACCTCGATCTACACCATAGTCCCGCTGCATAAAGAAGCTCCCAGTTATTAATTTAAGTCCATTTTAGGAGTGAGGTGAGTGCAGTCCACTACATTGTGTATGCTGTGGACCCATGTCCTCTCAATAGTTTTACTGACATATTGTATATGCAATACAGGCACTCTATGAAATACTTACCTTTTGGTCTTAATATACATCCCTCCTTATGGATTACTTGCTGATATTTGGATGGGATTGAGTGGAGGGATGAAAGTGTCTTTGCGTCCATATCCTGAAGAAGCCTTATAGGGGAAACTGTTGAAACAATGGACGCTATATCAACTTGTATATGTGTATAGTATCTCAATGTCATTTTATAGGCCGTAGGTGTACACCTATGATTAACTGTACTCACATTACTTTTTTTTTTAACTATGTATTAATAAACATTTTTCTATTTTTCATTGCACCGTTAAAATCCCACATCCTGTATATACATTATTCTTAAATCATAGGGATGTTGGTGCCATCTTTTGGAATTGCTACTTTGCCGGTTTCTGCCCACTCCTTCTGACACACTTGCACAGGTTGAATTGAATGGACTGGTGTCTTTATTCAACCTTTTCAACTATGGGGTAGATTCAGATAGAAGATACGACGGCGTATCTCCAGATACGTCGTCGCATCTCTGAGTCCGGCCGGTCGTATCTATGCGCCTGATTCATAGAATCGGTTACGCAAAGATTTCCCTAAGATCCGACCGGCGTAAGTGTTTTACACCGTCGTATCTTAGGCTGCATATTTACGCTGGCCGCTAGGTGGCGCTTCCATAGATTTACGCGAGGAATATGCAAATGAGCTAGCCGATTCAGAAACGTACGTCAGGCCGGCGCATTTTTTTACGTCGTTTACATTAGGCTTTTTTCGGCATATAGTTACCCCTGCTATATGAGGCGTATCCTATGTTAAGTATGGCCGTCGTTCCCGCGTCGAGTTTTGAAAATTTTACGTTGTTTGCGTAAGTCGTTCGCGAATAGGGCTGGACGTAATTTATGTTAACGTCGAAAGCATGCGCCGTTCGTAAAAATCGTCAAATACGCGGGGTCACAATTAACCACTTAAGCCCCGGACCTTTAGGTAGCTAAATGCCCAGGCCAGTTTTTGCGACTCGGCACTGCTTTGCTTTAACTGACAATTGCGCGATCGTGCGACGTGGCTCCCAAACAAAATTGGCGTCCTTTTTTCCCCACAAACAGAGCTTTCTTTTGGTGGTATTTGATCACCTCTGCGTTTTTTTTTTTTTGCGCTATAAACAAAAATGGAGCGACAATTTTGAAAAAAATGCAATATTTTTTACTTTTTGCTATAATAAATATCCCCCAAAAACATATATAAAAAAAAAATGTCCTCAGTTTAGGCCGATAAATATTCTTCTACCTATTTTTGGTAAAAAAAAACGCAATAAGCACTTATCGATTGGTTTGCGCAAAATTTATAGCGTTTACAAAATAGGGGATAGTTTTATTGCATTTTTATTATTTATTTATTTTTACTACTAATGGCGGCGATCAGCGATTTTTTTCATGACTGCGACATTATGGCGGACACTTCGGACAATTTTGACACATTTTTGGAACCATTGTCATTTTCACAGCAAAAAATTGCATTGTTTATTGTGAAAATGACAGTTGCAGTTTTTTGAGTTAACCACAGGGGGCGCTGAAGGAGTTATGCTTCACCTAGTGTGTGTTTACAACTGTAGGGGGGTGTGGCTGTAGGTCTGACATCATCGATTGTGTCTTCCCTATAAAAGGGATGACACGATCGATGCAGCCGCCACAGTGAAGCACGGGGAAGCCGTGTTTACATACGGCTCTCCCCGTTCTTCAGCTCCGGGGAGCGATCGCGAGGGAACGGCTAGAAACGAATAGCCGCGCCCTCGTCCCGCATCGCTCCCCGTGGGTTTCCGACCGCCGCATGTAGTGGGGGGTCCCGATCGGACCCCTGACCCGCGGAAAGGCGGGGATGTACATGTACGCCCATATGCCTGTACGTGCAATTCTGTGGACGTACATATACATGCGGCGGTCGTTAGGCGGTTAATATAAATAAAACACGCCCACATCATCCACATTTGAATTAGGCGGGCTTACGCTGACACAAATACGTTACGCCGCCGTAACTAAGGGCGCAAGTTCTTTCTGAATACAGAACTTGCGCCCTAAATTACGGCGGCGTAACGTATCTGAGATACGTTACGCCGGGCGGCCAGATAGACCATTCTATCTGAATCTACCCCTATGTATCTACATCCTTTTTTATGTAATTTCATTCCACAGTCTGTAATTTTATTTCAATGACCCTCATAAATATAAACATATTTGGAATATACACATACCATAAAACTGTTTTGGTTGCTTTGCACATTTTATTTATTTTTCACATCATGATGTATTACTTTAGGGGGTGTTTTTGAGTCTATAGATTGTAGGGTGTCCAAAAAATGTTCCAGATAAAGGGATCAAGGACCCAGATATACGGTTTCATATTCAATTTTTAAAGATCTATAACACTAGAAAACTTGTACTTGGCATACTGATGCTTAAGGTCCCACGTTAAAATGGTTGAATATCTCTAGTATTCTTCCTCTAAACTCTATATTGGACCTCTTTAGGTGACTAGCTTTATATTTTTTATGTGCAGTGATCACACACTCTGTTTATTCCAGTATTTTGTATGCCTTTAACAACCACCTGCAACTAGAATATTTTCCTTGCATGCTGTGCACAGTCTAGCGGAACATATTATTAATCATTCACTACCTAGACGAGCATGGCATCTCTAGGTTTATGTACAATCTGCCACAGGATAAATGAAATTCAGAATTCAATTATAAATTAATCTTATACCCCTTTGATCTTAGTTTCTTCTCAGTATGCAATCCCACACTAACTATATTGCACTATACAATACATATGCAAGCACGTCCCAGTTTGAGCTCCTTATTCCTTTGTATCAGTTGTGGAAAGAATCAGAGGCAAATTAATTTTATTGAAGTCTGTATAGGTGCAAAGGGTTTGAAGCTTTTACATGGTTCACAGGTGGGGATAATTAAATGCAATTCATTTTCAATGGACAATAACAAAACCTTTGTCATGTACTCGACACTCTGTACTCCATCCGTCTATCATAAAACATGACTTTTCCTCCTCGTCCATTTTATTATTGCTCACTTTTTCTTTTGTGGTTTAGTATTAAGTTTGTTGGTTAGCAAGTGAAGTTGTGTAACATATAGGAAATGTTTACAGCATTTTGCTGCCATAAATGAAAGCAGTATAAAACCCAAAATATTTTTTTTTTTATATTGCAGCTTACCAATTCTTGGATGTCCTGGCTGCATATGTTTTCTTTTTTAGGATGTCCACTGAAGGTTGAGACAAACTATTTACCACTGATCAATGGTGTTCTCTATGCTGGAAAATACAGGCAGATATTTATCCTTCATGTCATACCATCAGGGAGGCATGCAATTTGCTCCAAATTTATTCTGCAGCAGGACAACAACCCCAAACATACAGCCAATGTCATTAACTATCTTTGTAAAGAAGAAAAAGGTGTAAAGATAGTGAAGGTTTGTCCCCCACAGAGCCCTGATCTCAACATCATGGAGTCTGTCTGGGATTACATGATTAAGTCCAGTTAGGGCATTAATTCTATTATCTAGGAGCTATGCTACCCTTTTCCCCGAAACTGTTCTTGGGTCAGATTAGCTTTGACAAAAATGTATTCTTATAGAATATTATCATTGAGAATTTGAATGACTATGTGAAGAAGGTGTTTCTGTACGTTTCCAACATTTGGTATTGATAGTCTAGCTGCTATAAAGATATGAGTAATGAATGTTTGGAAATCTATGGACCTTTCTTTGATCCCTATGCCCAGTAAGTTTCAGATCTGGAGCAGCTGGAATTCGAGTAACAGAAGTAGCAAACCCAAAAACATGTTTCCAGAACATTGGACATTGCCGGGACATTGCCAGTGCCACCAGATACGGTATGTATTTAATGTTCCTGCAGTTCCTCCCTTACTGTGTATTTTCTGCCTCCTTGTAATAACCTATATGAAATCCAGAACCTATCCTCTTCCCCTCCTTACTTCTGTGGGTCATCTTAGTTGTGGTCATGTGCACTTCTATATGCAAACTATAAATCCCATAGTCCATTGTCCATCTCAGAAATGAGCAAACGAAGAATGGTTATGTTCCTACATCCAAAGTAGGACCATGGAGAACAAACATAGCTACCCTCTAACGGTAAGTTGGATTAGAGCCGTAAAAAAAACTAATTTGAAGATCTGTAGGAGGCTGAGAGCAATAGAGTGTACTTTTTTTTGTTAAAAAAAACATACTTCAATAGATTTTTTTAAAGTCAGAGTTTAGTGTAAGGTTAACTTAATTTAAAGTAAATTTTAAATTCTTAATTCTAAAGATGTCTTCAGGAGCTAAGGCCCCCATCACGCTAGTGTCTCACTGACAAGCTCTATCAACAGAGTTCGTCAGAGCTGAATCTTAGAAATTAGTAATGGCCATTATCTAGACTAATAGGGAAGGATCGTCAAACAAATAGCATGGGAGGCTATGCACTGCCATGAGGAGCCCTGGGGAGCATGTACCAAAGCAAAAAAAGTTAAATTCATTCTGGCGGGGAGTAGCAATTTCAATAATTCTCATGAAATATTATAAATGCACAATTCCCTTAAATAGCATGCCTAGGGTGTGGCCCTAACCTGCCTGTAAAGTGGTGCACATATACAATGTATACATCTTACTACAGCAAGACTGGCATGTACAAAAATAAATTTCTGCTGAAATTGCCAGTAAATAATAGCACCCGACTACGTACACCTATTTGTAAACAAAGCAGGTGGGAGTTCCCTTCACCTATACCAGATCCTTATCCCAGATCAGAGGTGTCATCGGCATTATGATTGCGGAGGAATGTGTATTGCCCAGTACATCATAGATCCTAAATTCAGAGCAGATTTGTCATTTACATGTAAGCTGTGGCTGACCACTGCACTGCAGTGGAATGAATAAACACTGCAGGTGGTGTGGCTGTTAGTATTGCCCCTGCTGATTGTCAATCAGCATCTGGCCATACCTAGTCCTTCCCACTGCTTAATAGAGGTACAACTGCCTTTAATGCTAAAATCCTCCCACTGTGAGTTTTAGTGTCTGGGAATGGGAGTGTGTGAGACACAAATGAAGGTGATTTGGCACAGTCAAGGGAAGATAAAGGAAGTTTTGTGTTTGCTTTATGAGGCATTGCATTGTAACTGGATACTTGTTTTGATTGACAAAAAGGAGCCTTTAGTTTCACTTTAATTCTAAAATATTGGCTCCGTAGCCTCAATGCATAATCCACATTTTGCAAAAATTTCATAAATGCACCCACGTAAATAAATAAATTTGACATGTCAAATTCGCATTTCAAATCGACGGCAATTGCCGGCAATGGCACCGTCCTAATTGGTGTGACTCTGCATTTGCGGCCCCGCACTGATTTCAAAAAGTAGTTTCTGTACTACTTTTTGCAATTTTGGGCTGCGATTTACATTGACAACTGTACAGGAAACCTGCACAGATGTCTCTGAAATTGCGTCCGAAATCCGGACTGACATGGGGGAGTGAAATTGTGCGAGTTCAACTGAACTCACACGGCTTCATTCCCACAGCTCAGTGTGAACCTGGGCTTGATAATGGATCTGGAAGAAGTAAACAATGTACTTCAAGTGCAGTGATGTCACTGAACTTGTGCTTCATTGAAATCCCTGAGTCCTTCTGCCACATACCTCTCAACTTTCTATGATGGGAATGAAGGACACCTATTAGCAAAAGTATGTAGGCATATGACACACACCCCCCTTAAAGGGGAATTGTGCAAAAAAATATTGGTTAAAGTGCTTTTTTTTACTACTAATCCTTTATATTGGCTTTTGGGATTTACAGATGTAGAAATTTATAAATTGGATAAAAGGTTTAGCACTGTAAAACACTTTTTGATAGATACGTTGTGCATTTTATATTATACAACTATATACAGTGCCTTGAAAAAGTATTCACACCCCTTGAAATGTTCCTAATTTTACAACCAAAAACGTAAATGTATTTTATTTTTATTTATTTTTATGTGATAGACCAACACAAAGTGGCACATAATTGTGAAGTGGAAGGAAATGGTTTTCAAAATGTTTTATCAATAAATATCTTAAAAGTGTGGTGTGCATTTGTATTCAGCCCCTTTTACTCTGATACCCCTAACTAAACTCTAGTGGACAATTGCCTTCAGAAGTCACCTAATTATTAAATAGAGTCCACCTGTGTGTAATTTAATCTCAGTATAAATACAGCTGTTTTGTGAAGCCCTCAGAGGTTTGTTAGAGGACCTTATTGAACAACCAGCATCATGAAGTAAGTAAGGTCAGTAATAAAGTTGTGGAGAAGGTTTAAGCAGGGTTGGGTTATAAAAAAAAATCCCAAGCTTTGAATATCTCGTGCAGTACTGTTCAATCCATCATACAAAAATTGAAAGCGTATGGCACAACTGCAAACCTATGAAGACGTGGCCGTCCACCTAAGCTGACAGGCTGGGCAAGGAGAGCATTAATGAGAGAAGCAGCCAAGAGGCCCATGGTAACACTGGAGGAGCTGCAGTGATCCACAGCTCAGGTTGGAGAATCTGAGAATCTGTCCACAGGACAACTATTAGTCGTGCACTCCACAAATCTGGCCTTTATGGAAGAGTGGCAAGAAAAAAGCCATTATTTAAAGAAAGTCATTAGAAGACTTGTTTGCAGTTTGCGAGAAGCCATGTCGGGGACACAGCATACATGTGGAAGAAGGTGCCCTGGTCAGATGAGACCAAAATTGAACTTTTTGGCCTAAAAGCAAACCGCTATGTGTGGCCGAAAACTAACACTGCCCATAACCCTGAACACACCATCCCCATCGTGAAACATGGTGGTGGCAGCATCATGTTGTGGCAATGCTTTTCTTCAGCAGGTACTGGGAAGCTAGTCAGAGTTAATGGGGAAGATGGATGGAGCCAAATATAGGACAATATTAAAAGAAAACCTGTAAGGGTCTGAAAAAGACTTGAGACTGGGGCAGAGGTTCCCCTTTTAGCAGGACAATGACCCTAAACACACAGCTAGAGCTACAATGGAATGGTTTAGAACAAAGCATATTCATGTGTTAAAATGGCCCAGTCAAAGTCCAGAAGGTGGCTGACAGAATAAATTGGGGACATTTCTCCCAAGGTTAAAGTGGGGTTTATTTAATAAAGCTGGAGAGTGCAAAATCAGTCTCATATCTGCATAGGAACTTCCAGGTTTTATTGCCAAAGTCTAATTGCATAAGCTGACGTTAGAAGCTGATTGGTTTCTCTGCAGAAGTGAGACTGATTTTTGTACTCTCCAGCTTAAGTAAATAAATCCCATTATAATTTTGTGATGTGTTAACCTTTATTTCTCTTTTTTAGTTCAGACCGCCCCCTGCTTGGTTCTCACATAGCCTTGTTTTGTTCGGCCTGTTGGAAAATTGAAAAAAAAGTAAAAGTTTAGATTTGTTTGAATACATAATGAAAACATACAACATGTATATTACTTTGTAAATAATGCAGTAAAGTGGACTTTTTCCCCTCACCACTAAAAATACATAGTGCTGACATGCTAACACAACATTTTACAGTAATTTGTTAAGCATAATATTTTCTCTGTAACTTACATTAAATGGAATTCCACTTCCTGGTATTAAATAGACACTGGTAATGTAGCCAGAGGCTCACTGTTGCCGCCTGGGAAGGCTACATAACCAGTGCCTTCCAGGAAACTCTAGGAAGTAAACTGAAAGATCTATGGGAAAAGACCATTAATTTTTTTTTTCACAGATCACGCAGTTTGCCTATGAGAGAGAAACCCACCCACAAAAGGACGGAGCACTAAAGGTGGAAGAGAAGAGGTGCGTTGGCATGTAGCAAAAGAGACTCAAAATGGGAAGTAATTATATTTGACAATAATTATGACAGTAATGGTGACAGTTTCAAATGATGTGGAGCATATGAAGGTCACATTTATTAAAAAGCAGAGTGATATCAGTAAAAAATAACTTTTTGTTGGTTTAAAAGATTGAATAAAAAAATTGAAATCTGCAAACTATTTTATATATATATATATATATTTTTTAGGCCATATGCTATGGGTATTTGATCTATAACATTAGTAGCATCCGTTTTGTTACATCATCAAACCATGAGCATTATAAAACACAAGTGATTGCATGCATTCTATAAATTATATATTTTCTTTTCCTATATTGCTCTGTTTTTTATGACTATAAAATCTAAAGCTACATGTAGGTTATGAAGTTGAATTCCTTTAGTGTTGCAGACCAGTGTTCTTCCTAATGTAAAATGTATTCCCTGAATAGACATACAGTAGTAAATAAAATACATTTTACACATTCCAGATATTTACTTCCTAAAGCTACACAGATCGATTTGCCCGCAACATATAATCTAATAATAGCTCATCTACTGTTCTTCCATAAGAGCTGTTACTATGGTAACCTCTAAAGCATTTATTCAATGATGCAAAAGTTATATCCTTCAGGTCTATGGTCCAGTTTTTCAAGATCTCCTTAATTTAATCTTAATTAGTATACACACTGACAGCACCTGGACATGGGCCTAATGTTGTTCTGTCATGAAAAGTAGCTTTTATAGTTGTTAAAGACATCACTATCCTAATGAATATAAACGAGAGCTGCCATTTTAGAATACCTAGGCCACAACTGCATAATAGGATCAGAAATTAAAACGGGCCTAGAAAATAGCAGGTAGTACAGAGAATGTTGTTATTTACTGTCTTGAAAGAAAAAGATGTTAAACTCAGGGGGATTAATAGAAGGAGTTAAAGGTGTCCTATGCACATGCAGATTATGGGATTAAATGCAGGATGCCTGGACATAACAATAATTGAGACCACACCAACCAAAACTATATAATTAATTTATTATATAAATATTTTTTTTTTTTTTTTTATATAATTACACAAGTACACAAAATACCTCATAAATATCCTTACATATTTTTGGAATAAATTTGGCCGCGCCATAACTATTGGTTTATTTGATGCTTGTAAATACTAAAATTACTTTTAAACTTAAATCAACCATATCAATACCGAAGGACAGCTCAGCCACTACGACTCAAGCTGCATACTCCTCAAATTTCAACCACTATCCCCTTTTGCCAACCTGCAAAATGGATTTACCAATGTTATACCGCGACAAGGGAAGGGGGGTGGGGAGATCCGCTGTCAGTTCTCCCTTAGGACGACTGGCCCTGATCCACGGAACCAGCTCTTTAAATAGGGCTCTCAACCAGAACCGGAATATTCTGGAATACCAGGTGACCTGGCTTGACCTATCCTGGACCTTTACTAGTCTAAATTTACCCCAGCAACCCAAGACACAGAACCAATCCGACCCATTCCCGCTCAACTACCCATCTAACCTATCATCAACTCCGGATTTTCCCCTAGTAACCCAAACCACTAACCAATCCCTTTGCTTCCCGCCCAAACCTTAAGGGGAAACTTGAAACTGTCCCCTGCAGGAATCCCATAAGGAAAAGGGGGGCTGAAAACAGCCTAATACCCCTTTTCCCTTGTATGGGATTAAATGCAGGATGCCTGGACATAACAATAATTGAGACCACACCAACCAAAACTATATAATTCATTTATTATATAAATATATATATTTTTTTTTATATATAATTACACAAGTACACAAAATACCTAATAAATATCCTTACATATTTTTGGAATAAATTTGGCCGCGGCATAACTATTGGTTTATTTGATGCTTGTAAATACTAAAATTACTTTTAAACTTAAATCAACCATATCAATACCGAAGGACAGCTCAGCCACTACAACTCAAGCTGCATACTCCTCAAATTTCAACCACTATCCCCACACGGCAGGCAGGGCCTCAGCCCTGACTGGCACCAGACCCCAACACCGCGGCCCGTTCAATACAACCCTGCAAAGCCATATTGAATATGTCCAGGCCGACCTCCGAAAGGTGGACTCCATCACTCCTGTAGAGTCCAGGAAGACCACCTTCCAAATCAATGTGCCGATAAGAGAAACCCGTGACGTTCACCATGAATTTCTCCACCGCTTTGTTTACTCGTTTCCTAACCTTCTCAAATGGCCTACAAACTCCCGCGTCCAACCACCTCAACCTGGGGACTATTTCCGAGAAGACAATTACCAACTGCGGGTAAGACTCCCGAAGAATCTGGATCTTATCCCTGATACCAAAGATAAGATCCAGAGTCCGCATTTGTCCAATATCATTCCCACCTAAGTGGAGAATGAGAATATTGGGTTCTGGCCAAACAGAAACAAGGGATTCAAACTCAAACAATAGCTCATCCCAACCCATACCCCTCCTACCGCACCAAAAAACTTTGAAGACCGACGGATCGAAGCCCAAATTCACTGTATAACATCTGTTCTTTGCACGCTGATGAGCCCAGTAGATGAATGAGTGTCCCACTACTCCTGGAACACCTAGAACAGTTAAACAACAAAATTAGGGCGCACGTACAGTTGAAAAGCTTTCGATTTCCACCTACCCAAAGATTTAATTCTATTAGCATCAAACCCTAGCCGAGCAGCCTCTGTGGCGGCTCCAATCCTGAAGGAATGGGATGAAATTTTCAAATCCGTAATATTAAGCGCCTTACAACATTTGGATAATACTGCCCGAAATTGAAAAACTGTCAGCGGAGAATAGTCCTCATGAATAAAAATCACCCCCGCTACGCCAGGACGAACTTGTAAATACGGCCATAAGCTGGCCACTGGACATAACACCCCCGAACATGCAGCTAAATGAATCCAGTGGCCCTTACCCAAGCGATCAGTCTTACTGTATTGTATAAAAATACTAAGCCTCTCAACCTGGATGTTAATGTGGTGAAATAACAAACCAGACGGGTTCCGTTTGCTCCTGGATACTAATTCAGAGATTCTGAGGGCAGCAAAAAAAGCCAACGTAAATACCGCATTGAATAAAATGGATTCAAATTTAGAAAAACACACAGAAGCGGTAATATTACAAAGAGAACGCAGCAATTGAGGGGTCATTGGACACCTGTTATCCCTATGAAAATTAACTTTTTTATAACCTTTTAACGACTGCTGTACAGAAAAATAAGACAAACAATGAGGAACATTATGCAACTTCTGAAAGAATGCAATACCCGACAAAATTTTGTATATATGTGACCATGAATATTGTTTACACATTAAGGACTACAAAAATAATAAAACCAATGACTCAGATACTCTATCAAACGAGGCTCCGTAGGCCCCCAAAAATTGTAACCATAACAACCATGAGGAATGATAGCTAGACAAAGATGATGACGCCAATGAATTCTCAATATTTTCTGATACTAGACGATTCCCCATACACTTGCTGGGAAAGGCGTCCCGACCACGTCTGCCGTAGGAAGCAGGGAGAAAAATCGCTCCATCTGTAAACGAGAGAGGGCGTCGGCCACCTCATTAGACTTACCCGGCACATAACGGGCTTTAATCCAAATGTTGAAAAACAAGCATTTATACACCAAATACCGTAATAATGCAATGACCGGGGGAGAATTTGAGGACAGACAATTAACGGCAAACATTACCCCTTTATTATCCGTGCTGATTAACAACCTTTTATTTGCAAACTCACTACCCCAAACCTCCAGGGCGACCACCACAGGAAGAAGTTCCAATAGCACAATATTTCTACATAAGCCTCTACTTACCCAATCCGAAGGCCAGGAAGAACAGCACCACCGATTACCCCAAACCGCTGCACAACCTACTGAACCAGCAGAATCTGTGGACAAGCAGAAGTCCCTATCCAAGGCGAATTATTCCTACCAGAAAGCCCTTCCATTAAAATGAATGAGAAAATTCTGCCATACCAGAAGATCCTCCTTCAGTTCCATGGTCAAACGAATATGAGCACAAGGGTTCTTGATCCCTGCAATGGCCAAGTAGAGTCGCCGGAAGAAAACTCTACCCACCGGCAAAACTCTTGTGGCAAAAGCTAGTAGACCCAACAAGGACTGAAGTTCTTTCAGAAAAACCTTCTTCTTCTTGTTGAAAGACAGAATAAGGTTTTTTAACTTCCGAATTTTCTCTTCAGGCAACCTAAATTCCTTATGCACCGTATCGATAGTAATACCTAAAAATTCGATACAAGTGGTAGGGAAAACAGTTTTCTCATGTGCCAATGGTATACCAAAATCGTTGCATACATCCATAAATTGCTGCAACATCTCTAAACATTTCGGGGAATCAGATGGACCAAAAAATAAAAAGTCATCCAGATAGTGAATTAGAAAGGGGGATCCAGCTTTAACGGAAACCACCCAATCCAAAAAAGTGGCGAATTCTTCAAAATAGGAACAAGACAACGAGCAACCCATGGGAAGGCAGCGATCGAAATAATATTGTCCCTGAAATTGAAAACCCAGAGAACTGAAGCAATCAGGATGTATCGGTAAAAGCCTAAAAGCAGCTTTTATATCTGCCTTAGCCATTAAAACCGATCCACCTAACAACCTAATCTTTTGGATAGCCTGATCGAACGAAGCGTACGACACCGACGACAGATTTGTATCAATTTGGTCATTCAATGAAGTTCCCGACGGAAACGATAGGTGATGTATCAACCTGTAAGTATTAGGCTCCTTTTTTGGTACTAGCCCCAAAGGGGACAAACGAAAATTTGAAAAAGGCGGACGCAAGAAAGGGCCCGCGATCCTGCCCAATGCAATTTCAGTATTCAACTTTTCAACTACCAGGGGAAAGTCAGAAACAGACTTCAGATTGTTTACCATTGACACACCCTCCCCATCAAACAGTGGAATTCTAAAACCCTCAGAGAAGCCCTTAGTGAGCAGCTCCGCCGTCTGACGTTTTGGATACTTGCGTAGCCAAAGGAGCATTCTTCCCAATTTCACCGGTGTGGCTGCTTTTGAGAAAAAAGCTCCCCTGTGGCTGATTAGCAATGGACATTTTACGAAAACATTTGGTGACCGGATGTGCACCTCCACAAAGGGCACACTCATGTCTATACCGACAAGATGATGGCCATTTACATTGGCTATCATTAAATGAAAAGCACAGACCTTTTTTGTAAGGTACGCTAGTAGATGTGGACACGTTACCTGGCCCAGGCCTTGGGACCAATGGCTTCTGTGGAAGGAAAAGGTTAAGCCATAAACCTACATCCTTGGTTCCCCATTGCAAACCCGGATAAACCGACAGTTTGTGACGAAAGGCTTCGTCATAGACAAACCAAGCAAAACCAGGAAAACCTTTGTATGCTTCTTGAATAATGTCAATATGCTGAAACAAACCCGGACTTTTTTCCGGGTATCTTTCGCATACCACACTTGCGTAGATACAAAACCCCTGTAACCAATTTGTAAAAGATTTGTAAGGTCTACGCTTATCCTCATCTTTGTCTGATTTATCTTTTAAAGCTTCCTTCTGATCAGGCAGTAAAGACAGCACTTCTATGAATTCCCCTTTCCATATCTTGTCTTTAATTGTAGACGATGGGTGAAAACCCAAAGGGGATAAATAACACGGCATGGACTCCTTGACATGACTGTCAGGAAGTGAAACTACGGTACCAGCAGCTATAGTCGGACACGCCACCAGCCCTGGATCCTGACTTACAGGCACCCCAACAGATCCCTCAGGTCTGTCATTGGACCAGACCACCGCTGCTGGCTCACCCATAGCAGGCCTGTAAGGAATCGAATTGCTCAATCTTACCGCACTAGGCGACTCACTCCTCCGCCGGAAATCTGCTAAGAAAGAGGAAAAGGCAGCGGAGAAAACATCTAAAAATTCAGTCTCACCTTGAGAATTCCCCAACGGGGGATGCGCCGTCACCTTAGGTGCACAGAGCACTGGAATTGCCCCAGCTGCTCCTGCAATCCGATCCGGCCTTCGTACCGATGTTTGCGGCGCTGGAGAGCCACCATCTTGACCCATCGCAGGCTCCGATGACGCTGTTGACCTTCGTCGCGGCGGTGATGACGTCACCGCAGGCCTGGATGACACTCGCTCCCATTCGCCGACTCCGCTCGCCGCTTCCGATAGGCCGACCTGCCGCTTGGCACGCTGGGACGTCTCCGCCTTCTTCGTTGACCGACGTGGGCTGGACGATGGGCTGAACGCTTTCTTCTGTAGCCTCCGCCTCTTTGCCGGAAGTCCCGCCTCTTCTTCACGAACGGCCGCCGTGACCGCCGCTCGACCTGGAAGGGGAAGCATCCTGCTCGGGCCCGCTTCATCTTCTTCCTCCATGATGGCGTCCACTGATTCTGGCAGGTCCCCGACGTCTTGACCGAACGGAACCGATTCTTGACCCGAAGGTAAGCGCAGGCACTGCCGAATCCATCCGTCGTCTTCTGCGTCCACCCGCTCCAGCAGCTGCCGCACCAGCGTCTTCATGTCGCCCAAGGGGAACAAACAGCGGTAGTGAGAATAGCTCTTTGAAAGCTCTTAGAAGAGCTCAGAGATCCGCTGTCAGTTCTCCCTTAGGACGACTGGCCCTGATCCACAGAACCAGCTCTTTAAATGGGGCTCTCAACCAGAACCGGAATATTCTGGAATACCAGGTGACCTGGCTTGACCTATCCTGGACCTTTACTAGTCTAAATTTACCCCAGCAACCCAAGACACAGAACCAATCCGACCCATTCCCGCTCAACTACCCATCTAACCTATCATCAACTCTGGATTTTCCCCTAGTAACCCAAACCACTAACCAATCCCTTTGCTTCCCGCCCAAACCTTAAGGGGAAACTTGAAACTGTCCCCTGCAGGAATCCCATAAGGAAAAGGGGGGCTGAAAACAGCCTAATACCCCTTTTCCCTTGTATTCCTAGAAAATGCTGACATTAAATGGGTGTGCTGTGCAGTGTCTGAAAATTACAATAATTTGAAGTGCTTAGCACATTTTACTAACATAAGGGCACGACTTGTCACATGATGAACGAGTTTATATATTCCATGTGGCAGGACGAGTACATTAAACTGTATAGTGTGACTATCATGAAGTAGGTTTTTAAAATGTAGTCCACTAAACACATGAGCACATACTGACCAAACCATCTAAACATATGAGCCCATACTGACCAAACCATCTAAACATATGAGCGCATACTGACCAAACCATCTAAACATATGAGCGCATACTGACCAAACCATCTAAACATATGAGCCCATACTGACCAAACCATCTAAACATATGAGCGCATACTGACCAAACTATCTAAACATATGAGCGCATACTGACCAAACTATCTAAACATATGAGCGCATACTGACCAAACTATCTAAACATATGAGCGCATACTGACCAAACCATCTAAACATATGAGCGCATACTGACCAAACCATCTAAACATATGAGCGCATACTGACCAAACCATCTAAACATATGAGCGCATACTGACCAAACCATCTAAACACATAAGCGCATACTGACCAAACCATCTAAACATATGAGCGCATACTGACCAAACCATCTAAACATATGAGCGCATACTGACCAAACCATCTAAACACATGAGCGCATACTGACCAAACCATCTAAACACATGAGCGCATACTGACCAAACCATCTAAACATATGAGCGCATACTGACCAAACTATCTAAACATATGAGCGCATACTGACCAAACCATCTAAACATATGAGCGCATACTGACCAAACCATCTAAACATATGAGCGCATACTGACCAAACCATCTAAACACATAAGCGCATACTGACCAAACCATCTAAACATATGAGCGCATACTGACCAAACCATCTAAACATATGAGCGCATACTGACCAAACCATCTAAACACATGAGCGCATACTGACCAAACCATCTAAACACATGAGCGCATACTGACCAAACCATCTAAACACATGAGCGCATACTGACCAAACCATCTAAACACATAAGCGCATACTGACCAAACCATCTAAACACATAAGCGCATACTGACCAAACCATCTAAACATATGAGCGCATACTGACCAAACCATCTAAACATATGAGTGCATACTGACCAAGCCACCTGGCTATTGTACAACCACCTCAACCCTCCTGGCAATTCCAAACCAATTCTTCTGCCTGTAAACTGTGTATATAATTTTCAAAATGAATATGTTAGATTCCCCCATCCATGCTACACAACATAGATGGAAGAAGGACATAATGCTTCCAGTGTGTGTGCCTGTGCATAGCCACACGACTGGCAAGTCAGTAGTTGCATGTTAATACTAATATAGTGCACTTTAAAATGTTAAGGGACACCCATGCTTAGATGGCCTAAATACACCTGTATAAAAGTGCCTAAATTAAAACCCACACATACTGTATGTGTCCCAATCAGCAGCTCCTTTACTTGTATTCTTTAATGTAGATTGTAACTAAGTGTAAAAAAAACAAGTTACCTAATAAAGTATAATACAAATGACAAACTTGTGTAAATATTCTATATGTACTAGTGTGATACTAAAGTGGTTGCAAAGGCTTAAAGTGATATTAGAGCTTTTTTTGTTTGTTTGTTTTTTATAATAAGCATGTTATACTTACCTGCTCTGTGCAATGGTTTTGCATAGAGTAGCCCCGATTCTTTTAGGGTCCCTCGCTGGTGCTCCTGGCTTCTACCCCTCCAGCAGTGGCCCTAGTGAAATCTGCTTTCCCATGATTGCATACTACGTGCTTGCTGTCCATAAGACACATAGGGCCCCATAGAATGCATGAAGGTAAAAATCGTCAGCCTTTACAACTACTTTAAAGGATAAGTTCACTTTAAAAAAAAAAAAGACATGCCCATTTTTTTGCAGGAAAAAAAATGGGCATACATTATTATTATTATTTTTTTTTTTAAGGAGCCTGGAAAAAATTGCACCAAGTATCAGCAGATCACTGGATGCCCTGCAGGAGTCCTGCAGACTGTCAGTGTGCAATTGTACAGGCAGGCAGTTTTGCAAACTGACAGGAAGACTCAATGAACTACCATATCGCTCCACAAGCGCTGTGGTAGTTCACTGAGAACAAGGAGAGGTCCACTTTGTTCTTTGGGATATTCTTCCAGGATGCGCAATCCTCTTATTCATTATTTCCAGCATTTCACTCGAGGGTGACATGCATTTCTGATTGCAGCAAACAAGATTAGTGATTCTAGCATTTATAGTTTTTTGCTCCGGTAACACCTACACATGTTTTTAGCTTCCAGGAATTGTGTACAGGTTCTGGCAACATGGTGCCATGCATTATCATGCTGCAACATGTGATGGTCCTGAATGAATGGCACAACAATGGGCCTCAGGATCTCGTCAGGGTATCTCTGTGCATTCAAAATGCCATCAATAAAATGCACCCCTGTTCATTGTCCATAGCATACGCCTGCCCATATCATAACACCACAGCCACCATGGGCCACTCGATCCACAACGTTGACATCAGCAAACTGCTCACCCACACAACGCTATACACCCTGTCTGCTAAAACCGGGATTCATCCATGAAAAGAACACCTCTCCAAAGTGCAAGATGCCATTAAATGTGAGCATTTTCCCACTCAAGTCAGTAATGACGACAAACTGCAGCCAGGTCGAGACCCTGCTGAGGACAATGAGCATGCAGATGAGCTTCCCTGAGATGGTTTATGAAAGTTTGTGCAGAAAGTCTTTGGTTATGAAAACCGATTGTTTCAGCAGCTGTCCAGGTGGCTGGTCTCAGATGATCTTGGAAGTGAATATCCTGGATATGGAGGTCCTGGACGGGTGTGGTTACACATGGTCTGGGGTTGTGAGGCCAGTTGGATATGCTGCCAAATTCTCTGAAAAGCCATTGGAGATGGCTTATGGTAGAGAAATTAACATTCAATTCAAGGGCAACAGCTAGTGGACATTCCTGCAGTCAGCATGCCAATTTCACGCTCCCTCAAAACTTGCGACATCTGTGGCATTGTGCTGTTTAATAAAACCACACACATTTTAGAGTGCCCTTTTATTGTTGCCAGCCTAAGGCACACCAGTGAAATAATCACGCTATCTAATCAGCATATTGCTACGCCACAACTGTGAGGTGGATGGATTATGTCGGCAAAGGAGAAGTGCTCACTAACACAGATTTAGATAGATTTGTGAACAATATTTGAGAGAAATAGGTCTTTTCTGTACATAGAAAAAGTTGTAGATCTTTGCGTTCAGCTCATGATAAATAGAGGCAAACACAAAAGTGTTGCATTCATAATTTTGCTCAGTGTAGGTATTGTGAAATTAGGAAGAACTTTTTTTTACTTCACAGATGTTACTTTATACATAGCACACAATGCTTGCACAATTCTTTTTATCAGGGCTTTTTTTCTCACAGAATAGGTTCAGGAACTCCTCTTTTCTGAGTCATCACTTGACTCCACCCCCTACCCACCTCCAAGCACTGTTCCTTGGTTCCACCTCCTACCCACCTCCCATTACCACCCCTTTTAGAGAATACAAAACCAAGTATCATTTTATAGTGCTAAGTATTAGCAACAATGGACACCCCAGTGACAATACACTCCCAATAGCCAGCATCAATAGACCCTCCAGCAGTCAGCAATACTAGACCTCTCCCTTTAGCAATGATTGACCCCCTGCAGCATAAGATCCACCCCAGCAACAATACAACCTCCACTGGCAACAACAGACCTCCACAGCAACAATAACCCCCCCCTGCAAAAATAGGTCCCCTTCAGCAACAATAAATTTCCCAGTAGCCAGCATTAACAGACCCTCCAGCAGCCAGCAACAGTAAATCCCTCCCAGCAACATAAGACTCACCTAGCAACAATAGATCCACCATCCTCAGCAAATAGATTCCCTCCAGCAACAACAGATTTCCAAGCACCAGCATCAATAGATCCTCCAGCACCCCTTGTCATTACATATATTCAGTTCTGGAGGTGCCGGAACTGCGTTCCCCCGCGTTCCCGCTGAAAAAAAGCCCTGCTTTTTATTCAGTCTCCCAACAGTTACAAAAATGTGCAGTAAAAAATATATAATTTGAAAAAGTGATTCTAAAGGCTTCAGCTGTCCCCCCAGCCCCCCTCTCTTGCTTTCTCTGCTAGATCTTATCTCAAAGGATTAGAGACAGCAGCGGGAAATATTGGCTCTGATTGCTGTCAATCACAGACAGTGAGAAGAGAGCAGTGGGTGGGGCCAAGCCGCACTCTGTGTGTTATTCTGAGTGAGCCCGCATGAGTGCCCCCTTTGCAAGCCACTTGCTATGGTGGGCGCTCAGCAGAAGGGAAGAGCCAGGAGCACCAGAGAATCGGAAGATCAGGACAGAGCAGGTAAGCTTCACATGTTTGTTAAAAATAATTATATATATATATATATATATATATATATATATATATATATATATATATATATATATATATATATATATATATATATATATATATATATATAGTGGCAGTGCAGTTAGCTATGACAGGATATGTTGGTATGTTGCCCAAGAATTAGGATTTTTAACTATGCAGATTAACCTCCCTGGCGGTATGATTGTCAGATTTTTGATGCTGAAAGTGGTACCATTATTTTGCATGGAAATTTGGCATTTTATATTGTAGGCTGTAATTCTTAGGAATAACTCACTTAAATCTGTCCAAACAAGTCTAGTAGACATCCCGGGTATGATAAGATTGGAACACAAAATCATAAATTATAATATAATAAATAACTATAAATAATTATAACATATAATAATACAAATGATTCAATAATGTAATCAAATCAAAAACAGTTAAATTTGCTCAGTTGTAGAATTGTTGCTGTCATTACTTTTAGTGTTTGATGATGAATTTCCCCACAAATCACTATTGCTCAATTCTGTAAGTGATTCTAATTTATTATCGCTGTTTTCTAGCTGGTCTAAAAGCACTTTTGATGTAAAGGATACTTTTTGGTAGCTATGGACAATCTCCAGTTTCCAGGCAGAAAGAACAGTATATATAATATAAAACTACATGCAGGACACTGGACTAACTACTAGGGACAAAGGGGATGTGTAATTATTTGATACTGTATCTACACTGTGTTTTATTTTTTTTTAATTTGGTGCCGAACTCCATCCCTGTGCATCGCAACGCTTGCAGGGAACAGAACTCAGCACTGTGAATCGAGTGATACACGGCGGCTTGCAGATCACAGCGGGGAGACATCGCAGTTTTCTGGGGACAAGTGTGGCTCGGGGTTACCGCTAATGGTACTGAAATTCCACCCCAAGCCACACTCAGGAATATCGCTATGACGGTTAAGGGGCTCCAGGATAATTGTGTGAAACTGTTTCAGTTTACTCTGTGGTTTGTAAAAACCAGTTGGGATTCGGGAGCCTGGAGATTTCATAGCGATTTGGGTGGGATGAAATCTCAAATCCAGGGACCAGAATTTAGGGATAGCCAGCAGACCGATAGTTCAGGTGTGTGTGGGTATTGTAGTAGAGACAAGACCAAGGTTCTGGGCTCCACCCTCCTGAGGAGTCCAGGGAGGTTATTTACTAAAACTAAAGAGTGCAAAATCTGATGCAGCTCTGAACAGAAACCAATCAGATACAGTTTTTTTTTGCCAAAGCTTATTTAAACATGCTGAAGTTAGAAGCTGATGCTACCATGCACAGCTGCACCAGATTCAGAGTGCACCAATTTTGATAAATCCCCCCCCCCCATGTGTGCAAGGGAGAAGCGTGCATGGCTGCACAGTACAGTCTGACAGAGGGCCCAAGCCTGTGAGCTGGAACAACAAGGCAGCTGGAAAAAGTGCTAACCGAGGTACAGTATTTGCATAGGAATACAGGGACTCTGTTCTATGGCCAAGAGGGCCAGGCCACAAAGCCTGAGCAGCAGTGCTGCTAAAGAGAGCCAAGAACATTATGTGTTGATGATGGATAGCCCTGCATGGGCAACTGTTCTGTTATTGGACTTTCTTGATTTTTCTTTTCCTTTAATAAATGTAGGCCAGCAAGCCCTTAAACGGCACAACTGGCATGGATTCAGCTCACTGGTAGGCTCTACAATAAGCTAAATAACCTCCAAACATTTTTTTTATCATGCGCTTTTTTATGAAGTGGTATTTAAACACCAGTGGTAGCTGGTGGCCTTAAAAAAACTGTGTAAACAGCTGGTTGTCATGGAGTGGGCAGGCACCGGCATCCCTAACAGCCAGTAAGCAACACGGTTGTTAAATGGATGTGAGTCTTTCTCGCTACTCAAGAGTAAGATGTGAATGTGGCTGGAGGGATAAGTGTTTAATAGCTGCAAGAACTGTCAGTGTTCGCCTTACACATAAATGATCAATTAATAATAATAGTGATCTTGCGCGAACGAGAAAATACAACTTGTGCAAATAATGTGCAAACATCAATGTGTATTTACACATTGATGTTCGCACATTATTTGCACAAGTTGTATTTTCTCGTTCGCGCAAGATCACTATAAATAAATAAAGTGCAAAAGGAATAAAATCCTAGAGAAAACTAAATAAAATGCATCATTGGTTAAATATATATATGACCTGTCAAGTCCATATAAAGTGCCAAACAGTGCAAAAAGTTAAATATTGCAAAAATTGCAATTAATACAATATGTGAAAATAGATGAATGAATAGTCCTAGAGGGTCTCATGCAAAGATCTCAGATGGGAGACCAATCCTCTAGTAAGACAGATAACTTTCTATATAAGTGCTGTTCCCATCCGGGATCTATTCTCAAATTGGGGTGATGAATGATGATGAACCAATATGGAAATCCTACACCAGTCTCCCAGAACTCTCACCTCTGAAGTGGTTAATCTGGCATATATAGTTCTCCCGTCTCTCCTCTGTTCACTCTCCACTGATGGAAATGCTGGCTAATATCCTCCACCACTCCTGCTGGTCTCCTGGGTGTCAGCTATTTCTCTTGAGCGTGAGATCACTATTATTATTATTTATTGAACACAGTTGTTAAGTTACAGGGGGCCTCCACCGCATCCTTAACAACTGATGAGTGATTAGCTGTAAAGTAATAAATTGCCGACATTTAAAAATTGCTGAAAAAACATCTTGGGGTTCCCCTAATCTTCCTGTGTAAATAAACACAGGATGAAGTTTGATAATTTCTTTACCGTCAATCACAATGAACCCCGGCCGCCGACCTGAAAAAACAAGAGGCCCATACCCGACGAAGGCTCCCACTGGATGACAGCCCTGTCGTCTCCCGCTGCTAAATAAACTAAGAGACTTGTCAAAAACTGCCTCCTGTGTTTATTTACACTTTTTTGGGTGAATAAGTAGGGTACTATGTACCCCATACTCCTTAACATGGGGGCGGGATCTGGGGTCCCCTTATTAAAAGGGGCTTCCAGTTTCCGATAAACCCCCCTGCCCACAGACCCCCACAATCACCTGTCAGGGTTGTGTGGGAGGGGACCTTGTCCTTATCAACATGGGGATAAGGTCCTTTGGGGGGGGCCCTATGCCCCAAAGCCCCCCTATGTTGAGGGAAAGTGGTCTGATATGGTTCAGGAGGGGTGGGCCCTCACTCGTCCCCACCCCTTTCCTGACCTGCCAGGCTTCATGCTTGGATAAGGGTCTGGTATGGATTTTGGGGGGACCCCCACACCATTTTTTATTTTGGAATGGGGTTCCCCATGAAATCAATACCAGACCCTAAGGGCTTGGATGGGGGGGACGCCACACCATTTTTTAAATGCCGGAAATAATTTTCTTTACATTCAGTTGTCAGCGGGGAACCCTGCTTATAGCTAATGACTCATCAGTTGTTAAGGATGCAATACCTCATAGGTATGCTGGGTCAGTGCATGCTGGGTTGGTGATGTCACAAGGAGGTGATGTCAACAGGTGGCCCCGCAGTGCGCGGGGGGGGGTTGTGATTGACGGTGGATCTACATTGGGGACATTGTTTTGTTTTTTTTAATAGAGGAATTCTCAAAAACTGCCTCCTATCTTTTTTTTGGGTGAATTAGTAGAGGTAAAATTTACCCCCTACTAATTCACATGTGGGTCCACCAACCGGTGCATGATGAGTCACTGACAATGCGTGGGGGTGGTGCCACCAGGTGATTTTTGCCAGGTGGCCCCACCCCTTACCTATTTGGGAACTGCCAAACAACAAAGCAGGCAGTCGGCAGTTAGCCTAGGTCACAGGCAGAGTTGTTGTTTTTTTCGCGTCCGGTGGTGGTGGTGTTGGTGGTGGTGGCGGTCAGCATGGTGGATGATGGATTAACATCAGGGGCATTTTTTTTTTTTTTTTAATAAAGGAATTGTAAATTTGTGTGTGTTTTATATTTCTTTATGACACTTTTTTGGTGAATGAGTAGGGGTACAGTGTACCCCTACTCATTCACATGGGGGGGCAGATCTGGGGGCCCCTTTGTTAAAGGGGGGTTTTTCAGATTCCGATAAGCCCCCTTCCCACAGCCCAGGGTTGTGGGAAAAGGCCATTGTGCTTTGCGGTGGGGGGAAGAGCACACTTCTGCCCCAAAGCACCCCTCCATGTTGAGGGCACGTGGCCTGGTATGGTTCAGGTTGGGGGGTACTCGCTCTCCCCCTCCCTTTCCTGCTGCTTGCTCGGATAAGGGTCTAGTATGGATTTCGGGGGAGACGCCACGCTATTTATTTTAAAAATTTACATTTTGCCATGGGGCTTCCCCTCAAAATTCATACCAGACCTGAAGGGTATGATATGGATGGGGGGGAAAACCCATGCCATTTTTATTCATTTTTTTGTTGTCGTTGGGGTGTTTATCGAACCATTCGCCCAACACTAATTTCGAGATAACTAACAAGAAAGTCAGATATATTTAAAACGTACAGTATATATAGATCTTAGACATGCTACATATAAACAGCTTACACATCGCTTAACTTTTCTTGTAATGGGTACGTTTTAAAAGTTATTATGCAAATCCAATCAATGTAATGTTTAGTAGTTCCCTAATGTCGTCTAGTCTGATGTTTGATTTCTTGAATTTTAATCTTCTGCTTCCAGAAATGGTAAAAATGCAATAACAAGCAAGTGGGGAACTGGACTGTTTCCATATTAATCTGCACTCCATATAGCTCATCTGATTGATATACAAAAAAACAGATGCTACTATGGCAGAGCCATGGACATAACAGCGTGCTCTAGACAGTAATAGGAAACTAATTCCGTTACGCAGCTTTAATTATATGCTCATGGATCAGGATCGAAGTGAATGATTTCCAGTTTCATTTGTCATCTGTAACATCTTAAAAGCTAAGATTGTGTTCTAAGCAGACCATAGGTTATTATTAGCATAGTACACTTGTTTGTAAGTTGTTGCAAGTTCCTGCCCTTGGGCAGTAAAGGATATAATGAAGTAAATCAATGATATAATTAGAGGGTTGGAAATGATCTTTTGTGACATTTGTCCCAAACACTGAAGGCCAAATATGTGACAAGAAAGTATAAGAAATCTAATTTAGCAAGATCTAGGCTGTGATTTTTAGGCTTACTGCTAAAATGTCACTTGTAATTACTCCTTACATTAAGCATTGTTATTCTGAATGACATGAAAAAATGTAACTGCAAATAGTATCCCTCAGAAAGATAAACGAGAGACATATTTTTAAACTTGTTGAGCCCTAAGCTAAACATGATGTTAAAGGAAGCCTGTCAGGTCAGAAATATGGATGTTACCATAACTGACCTGCTTTTAAAGGTACAAACTCAGGGTCTGTAATCCTTATATTTGCTTCAATGTTTACTGATGCACAGGCCAGGAATCAGCATAGGTATATCATATGTCCCAAGACAGACCTAGAGCCTTCACCTTAAAAAAATAAGTCACAAAAGGCAGCTCCCATATCTCAAATATGTATTTTACTTTTTGCTGTTATCATAGGTTGAAACAATCCTACAGCCACTGAAGTCAAGTGGGCAGGAAAATATTCAGCAGAGTTGCAGGAAGTGATGTTATGAAGAATGGGGTGGTGCTGAGCAGTAACAGTCTGTATAAACTGCAACATCATCCACTCGTAAACTCCACCTATTTCAGGCAGTACAAAATGTATTACATCAGTGTTGTATTTATCAGAGGATGCGGTGAGGCAACAGGTCGCCTTGCTTATAGAAGGCAGGCAGCAGTGACCAGTCACTGTCACAGGAAACAGGCAGAAAGGCCATCTTTTCAAAGATTCTATGGTGCACAGACCCATCTATGCATGCATGGATATGTGACAGGTATTACTGAATTTGTCACGAGTATACCAAAATGTTAGTAATCAGGGATGGGTGAGCGGTTAGGCCCCAGGATAAGTTCGGGCCGAACGTTGGTTGTTTGGGTGTTCTGGTGAACACCAAACAATATGCTGAGTTTGGGGAAAATTGGAAAAGCCCCGGAACCCTGTTAAAGTCTATAAAATGAAAAACCATACCCTTATCCGAGCACGCAACCTGGCAGGCCGCAGGAAAAGGGGGGGACGAGAGAGCACCCCCCTCCTCAACTGTACCAGGTCACATGTCCTCAACATGGGGGGGTGCTTCGGAGTCACGTTGATGGGGACAAGGGCCAGCGATGTAATCCATCTTGATTACATCCCCACAACCCTTTCCCGGTGGTTGTGGGGGTCTGAAGGCAGGGGGGCTTATCGGAATCTGGAAGCCACCTTTAACAAGGAGACCCGAGATCTCCCCCCCCCCCCATATGAATTTATAAGGCACCATTTAACAAAAAAAGTGTCAAAAATTTAAAAAAAGATGAGAGCCAGTCCAAGTCCTTTATTAAAAAAAAAAATAATTCCAGCGATTGTAATCCCTCTCGGGACGATGACGAGAAACAAAAAACAGTTCCGCCAAGTGACGCTACCCCGCCGTGACAGCTGTTATATAGCTGTGGGCGGGTCACCCGGTGACGTGTATGTGTGACCCCGCCCCCTCTGATGCCAGGGGGAAAAAAACCTGGCGTCAGAGGGGGCGGGGTCACCCGCACACATCATTGGGTGGCCCCGCCCTCAGCTATATAACAGCTGTCACAGCAGGCGTAGCATCACTCAGCGGAGCCGCCCATGAGGGCAGAGCTGTTGTTGCAGCGCTTTCTTTTCTCTTTTTTTCTCCCTCAAGATGGATTACATCGCTGGAAAATTTTATTTTTCATTTTTAATAAAGAACTTGTCCCAAGCTGGCTCTTGTCTTTTAAAAAATGTTTCACACTTGATTGGGTGAAATGGTAGGGGTACAATGTACCCCGTTAACAATTCACATAGGGGGGTCGGGATCTAGGGGTCCCCTTTGTTAAACGGGGCTTCCAGATTTCGATTAGATCCCCACCCACAGACCACTATAAACACCAGCAAGAGTTGTGGGGATGGGGCCCTTGTCCCCATCAACATGGGGACATGGTGCTTTGGGGGTGACTCCGAAGCACCCCTCCATGTTGAGGCCATGTAGCCTGGTACGGTTCAGGGGGGGCGCTCTCTCATCCCCTCCCCCCTGTTTTCCTGCGGCCTGCCAGGTTGCGTGCTCGGATAAGGGTCTGGTATGAATTTTGGGGGACCCCACGCCATTTTTTATTTTAGCGAGGGGTTCCCCTTAAAATCCATACCAGAACTGAAGGGTCTGGTATGGATTTTGAGGGGGACCCCTACGCCCTTTTTGGAAAATGTGCCACTTTACAGGCATACTATAGATCCTCTTGCAAGGTTTCCACATCCTGCCGGGAAATCATTGCCCTGCTTAGCTTAGTATCGTCCGCAAATACTGAGATTTAGCTCATTCTCCAGATCATTTATGAATAAATTAAATATGATTGGTCCCAGGACAGAACCCTGGGGATCCCACTTTGCACACCGGTCCATTCCGAGAATTCCCCATTATCTTAACCCTCTGAACTCACCCCTGTAGCCAGTTTTCAATCCAAGTGCTCACCCTTAGGTCCATGCGGACAGACCTTAGTCAGTACAGTACACTTTTATAGGGGATTGTATTGAATGCCTTTGCAAAATCCAGATCATTCAGAATAAGAAATGTAGCCTAGAAATAATTGAAATATAATGTGGAAATGAATATGTGATTTTACATTTTAAACATAGATATGCTTTAGACAAACCTGTTGTTTTGCTTTGCACAGGTTCACATTACATATTTGGGGGCAGATCCACAAAGAAATTACGCCGGCGTATCTATTGATACTCTGGCGTAATTTCAAAATTCTCGCGTCGTATCTTTGTTTTGAATCCTCAAAACCAGATACGACGGCATCTCGGCTAGATCCGACAGGCGTACGTGTTAGTACGCAGTCGGATCTTAGATGCAATTTTTCGGCGGGCGACAGGTGGCGTTTCCGTCGAAATCCGCGTCGAGTATGCAAATTAGCCATTTACGTCGATCCACGAACGTACGTCCGGCCGGCGCATTTTTTTACGTCGTTTTCGTTCGGCTTTTTCCGGCATATAGTTAAAGCTGCTATTATGAGGCGTACTCAATGTTAAGTATGGCCGTTCTTCCCGCATACAATTTTTAATTTTTTACGTCATTTGCGTAAGTCGTTTGCAAATAGGAATTTGCGTAGAATGACGTTGGCGTAGCGTATCTTAGATACGCTGCGCCCGGCGCAGATGTATGTGGATCTGCCCCTTGGTGTTCAATTTGAAAATCATTATTGGGTTTGAAACTAAAAATTATTATTTGATTTTTTTACCATGTAAAATTAGTAAATTACTGCTTGAAAACGAGTGTTTAAATAAAGGCAAGTGTGGATCAAGTCAAACTGTCCACAGTTTAAAACAACATGTTTTATTTTGTTTAATAGAATGAGAAATGGTTCTATACTACATCTCTATTGCAGCAGTAATCAAGCACTCAAAGTTTATATAAAAGACTAGACAATTTCCTGTGCTGTGCTTCCTGCATACATATGATATTATTAGATTCCACATTATCTACAGATAAAGGCTTATGAGACTACTTTTTAATGAATTTCGTCATTGTGTTCCATGGTGACATTTTCAATAATCCCAAGAGTTCAGGTTTGGTAGATATGAGTCGTGTAGTTCTCTCAATTAGCAGAGTGCACATCAACTTGTTTTGAAAAGCTGAATTCAAGCTGTTCACTTACCGTTTATTGTATGTGTCAGTAAATCTTATCATATGAAATATTACCATAATAAAACGTTAATTTATACCAGCATCTATTTTTATGCAGAGGCATCACTTTTTTCAAGATTGAGATATGAAAAAGTATTCCCAGATTATGCAACTAAAGACTTTTATGACTATGACTTTTTGACTTTTAGGCCTGGTTCACACTGGTACGATTTGAGATGTCAAATCGCATCTCAAATCGGTGGCAATTGTCGGCAATGGCACCGTCCTAATCGGTGCGACACCGCATCTGCGCCGCTGCACCGATTTCAAAAAGTAGTCCCTGTACTACTTTTTGCGATTTCGGGCAGCGAAACCTGCACTGATCTCTCTTAAATCGGGACTGCCAGCGGGAGTGAAATCTGAACTTGCACGGCTTCACTCCCGCAGCCCAGTGTAAACCTGGGCCTACCCCCGTCGGAGCCACTGATTTTAACTGGTTCTTCCCCAAACAGTGCAGAGGCTAGGAATCACACAGACAGAAATCTATTCAGGGGATATCTTTTTATTTTTGTTTGTAGAACTTGCAACAGGAGAGGGGCTGCGTTGGTATGGGATACTCTAAAAATTCTGACAGGACACATTTCACTCCAAAAGTAGAACAGCAGACAGTCACAAGGATTCTGAGCTCAGGTTAGTACTCACAATGTCCCAGGGCAGCCACACATCTTCCAGCCTCCACCAGGCACTCTTAAGTGAGTTCTCCAGACCAGATCCTTGGGTGAAACTGATTAGTTGGCGCCCAAGGTAATTATAAATATCCCCCTTCTCACCCAGCTCTGCTATAGCTGGTACCTTTAATGAACATCAGCATAAAAAATAAAGCCGCGCCAAAAAACTGTTAAACGATATAATAAATTCAGAAAATCTAATTCTCAATTTCTGATACCAGCAAGTCCATAGAATGCAAATGTAAGTATGTAATTCCAATTGCAGTAAAGTTCATATAAGTGCTGAATCCTGAGATCACACACCACCAAAAGTGACAGATATTTCCACACTGAAGTGATACCCTTCACCAAGATGTAAGGACGCTTACCAGAGGGCAAGCTTGATATACAGTCGGCTATAGCCCAGTCGCGGCCTTTATAGACTCACAGAGATGCAGGGGGAGACAGGTTCCCGAGGGAAAGTTCCAGGCACAATCTCGAGCTCATCCGTACATATATATGGAAAAAGGATGCACCATAGCGTAATCCCGTAAAAAATTATTGTGTATTTATTAAAACGTAGCGTACTTACAAAAGTAGGTAAAACAAGCAGCATGTAAAACAAAGTGCCAGCCGGAAACTAGTGGAGCCCTTGGCACGGTGATGTCACTGCATGTCCTCCCAGACTCATTTCGTCATAAGTCAGACATTCTCAATGGGAAATATCTGTCACTTTTGGTGGTGTGTGATCTCAGGATTCAGCACTTATATGAACTTTACTGCAATTGGAATTACATACTTACATTTGCATCCTATGGACTTGCTGATATCAGAAATTGAAAATTAGATTTTCTGAATTTATTATATCGTTTAAGAGTTTTTTGACGCGGCTTTATTTTTTATGTATATCTTGCTCTGTGGATCGCACGCAAGCTGCTGCCTTTTTTATTGATTTTTATGCATGTTAGTTCTTAGTGTATTAGCGCAGTTTTTCTTGTTTTTTCAATAAACATCAGCAGACTCCAGTAGAAATGCCTCAGAGGCAAGAATTCTTGAGGCTGGGAACTTCTTCAGCAGGACAAGAACAATGCTGCCCCAGACTGTTTCTTGCAGCCACTTACTGAGACATCTCCCTAGGAATTAGCTGCATAACAATAAATATCCAAGCTGCCCATTTCACTCTCCCAGCCCTCTATGTTCTGGAAGCCTCCAGAAGACAAGGGTAAGCAATCAAACCTGCAGCCTGTGAGATCTAGAGAAATCAATAGCTGCTCCCATGATTATAAAGGAGCCAAAAAGATCTAAATGTACCTGACATACTAGCCACCTACCTGGGGCATGATACATCGACCCCCCTCTAAAAATAGGCCCTGTCCTCTTGGGCCGTAACATGAAAATAGCTCTTGTCTGGCATCTGTCACCTGCTTTGTCCACCAGGTACAGCAGATGACAGATCAGTGTACTGGCCGCAGCTGAAACGATGTGATTGCTGTGACCAATCACAGCAGATCACATGACAATTGTAGACAATGAATGGGTTTGATTCATGCCATTCATTGTCTACTATTGTGTTGAGCTCTGTGAGTGGTCACAATGATGACATGGTACAGACAGGGCCAAACAAAGCCCATCGGTGTCATGTGATTGGCTGTGGCCAATCACAGCTAATCACAACATTACGCATTGATTTTTTTTTCATTCAGTTATTCACTGGTATAAGTAATCATAGTGTGTACAAAAAAAATCCTAATCACCTCCCCAGAGTAGTACAGGGTTACTATAGTTAGAAAGAGAAACCCATCCACATGAGTGAAAAAAGTTCTGCTCGCCTCAAAATATGTAACAAAACCAAAAAAGAGTGCTCTCAAGGACTTTTAGGCAGCAAAGGATACAAAATCAGTCAAATATTATATAAAAGAGTATTTTTATTAATACAAAATTACATGAAATTCAAAAAGTGAATACAGTTGTAAAAACATGAGCTCTGGTGTGTATAGCCTCTATATCGCAAAGGATGTACTTAAAATATTGAGTTGAGTTAGAAAATGTCATGCATACTGTTGTTTGCCAATATTATAAGGACATCCTTTGCGATATAGGAGTTATATACACCAGAGCTCATGTTTTTACAATTGTATTCACTTTTTGAATTTCATGTAATTTTGTATTAATAAAAATACTCTTTTATATAACTGACTAATGTTGTATCATTTTCTACATAAAAGCCCTTGGGAGCACTCTTTTTTTGGTTTTGTTACAGTGTTACTATGGTAACACTGTATTGATCTGGTCACAGTATGTAAGAAAAAGTTTTTTTTTTTTTTATTGAAAATAAATGATACATTTTCGTTTTACATACTGTCACCAGTTAGTGTCGCAGAACACTGTCACACCAATTGTTTGATGATGCTGTACTATATTGGTGACAGTATGTAAAAAATATTGTGGAAAAGTTTTTTTTTTTTCCTCAAGTGTCCAAAAAATTATGACAAACAATTACAACTTCAAAAAACTTGCCATTCCTCTTAGTTAATACTGTGGAGTGACTACTTTCAAAATAAGGGTGATTTTGGGGATATTTGTACTGTTCTGGCATTTTTCGGACTCAAGAAATGAGACAGGACCTCAGTGCATCAGGATTAATCTATTTTCAGATATTTATATACCATCTTTTGTGGACTTTTTTTGTTATAACTTTCCTACAGACTAATATACACGGATTTTGGTCATTTTCACCAAAGAAAACCAGTATACACAGTGGTCTAAATTTATGAAGAGCGATTATTTATTTGCAAAATGTAATAATAGAAATAAAGAAAAACACATTGTTGTTTTTTTTTGTTTTGCAAAATTTCCGTCTTTTTTCGTTTAATGTTTATCAGCGCAGCCCCCCCCCCCCTCGGATGCCCACACTGGACCACCAGGGAAGCCACCAGGATCACCAGGGAAGGGGGCAACATGTGGATGGCCAGGTACATCCCCCATGGCCATCCACATGTAAAAAAAAAATCAATAGATGCCAATCAGTGCCCACAAATGGGCACTGACTGGCAACATGGACACTGTCAAAAATGAGTAAATAAATGATGCCCAGCACTGCCATCAGTGCCACCCCTCAGTGTCCATCAGTGCCACCCCTCAGTGTACATCAGTGCCCACCTATCAGTGCCCATCTGTGCCACCCATAAGTACCCATCAATGCCACCCATAAGTGCCGCCCATGAGTGCCTATCAGTGCCGCCTGCGAGTGCCCAGTGTCGCCTATGAGTGCCCATCAGTGCCGCATACCAGTGCCGCCTATCAGTGCCCATCAGTGCCACCTCATCGGTGCCCATCAGTGCCGCCATATCAGTGCCCGTAATTGAAGAAGAAAACGTAATTTTTTTTCATATTTTCTGTCTTTTTTTAGTTGTTGCGCAAAAAATAAAAACCACGGAGGTGATCAAATACCACCAAAAGCTCTATTTGTGGGGACAAAATTATAAAAAAAAATTGTTTAGGTACAGTGTAGCATGACTGCGCAATTGTCATTCAAAGTGCGACAACGCTGAAAGCTGAAAATTGGCTTGGGCAGGAAGGTGCGTAAGTGCCTGGTATGGAAGTGGTTAAAGAGGAAGTCAATACAAAAGTTACATCTTTCATGGTACTGCTTAGGCAAAATTTGCATTCTTCTCAATAATAACATTGCAAATCTTTACGTTTTTACATTCACGTCCGCTTTAAAGTAGCAGGCGCTACAGCCTCACTGGTAGATGGAAACTTGCATACACTAGATGTTGTTGTTTTTTTTGTGTTTGCTAGTGAATCACAGGTTATGCTGATTAAAAGATCTGTCTATAAAAAAGAATCATTCATTACTGCAGATGTGAGAGAGAAAATATATAAAACAGATATTAGGGCTTTCTCTGTTGAAAAGAACACCAAGAAAGTACAGGCATATACAGTCGTTTTTAGTAGTGGAAATATTTCTGTTCTTTAAAACATGTACAGTATATTTGGCTGTGCTTTAGAATTGATTAAAACATCTATGCCATTCACAAACTTAGTAGTCACAATGTTTGGTAGGTGAGATGAGAATATATTCACAGCTGGGAATATTCATAGATATTGTCAGAAAACATTTCATTTTTTTTATGTTGATATTTAATCTATTTTTCAAAACTAAAATTATGCACCCACTCACATTTTACTGAAGTTATTATCATTCCTTTCTTGTTTTTCTGGTTGTGAATTGAAGCCATTAATGTTCGGGCACCCTACACAGAGCTTTGTGAATTTATGAATTGAAATTTTACAAGCTCAATGCACAGTGTATCGTATCTGTCACACAATGACACAGCACCAGGCTAAGATATTAGCATGCAGTAAAGATGAACTCTGGGCAAGCAGCTAAATGCACAGGTAAGAAAACAAATGTGGGAAGAAGTTTTGTAATTCTGTGAAGCAAGTCTGGTGAATGGGGAGCACTCATCAAACACACCCCAGCCTGCTGACTGGGCAATAAGGCCGGGTTAACACTGTCGCCGCATGCGACGCACAGCAGGTGTCCGGTGCGCGCTGGTTCTCCAGTTCAGGTCCGATTTCAGCCGGAATTTTGGGCTGAAATCTAACCTAAAACGCAGCAGAAAAGGCACACATTTTTCCGGCACACCGCACTGGACCCGCTGCAGAGATATGTGAACCGGCTCCGTAGAGAACCGGTCACATTCTCCTGCTATGCGAATTGAATGCGGGGAAATGCGCATTCAATTCGCATAGGTGTGAACCCGGCCTAAAGCAGTCATCATTCTGCTCACTTTTCTCTCTGAGTCTGATTTCTGATGTACAAGGGGATTATAGGGGTTGACATGAAGACAGATTCGGGTTCAACTATGCACAATATATAATGGGTTGGATTTACTAAAGGCAAATAGACTGTGCAGTTTGCAAGTACAGAGCTTAGCAAATGAAGTGAAGCTTCAGTGACTACCATCATCCAATCATTTGCAAATAAAATTGTTATTTATTTTTTTCTTTGCATGTGATTGGGTATTTTTTGCAAAGAGAGACTTCCCCCTCGTTCACCAAGCTCTGGAGCCACTGCACTTGCAAAGTGCACAGTCTATTTGCCTTTAGTTAAAGTGTTTGTTAAGGCATCTATACATGTCTACGCCAGCCCCTCTGTTAGGGGCTGGCATAGCACACTGTGTACATTTTATTTAAAAACTAGCGCTATAAATACTGAATTTGAGCTGTCTTCGGGCCGGTCTCATCACTCGCAGCCGCTTTCCAGCTCTGATAAATGTCTTCTATGGGAGGGGTTGTGATCACCCTCTGATGTCAGAGGGCGATCACGTGGCCGCTCGTCTCCTCCGCAAAATACATCTATCAGAGCTGGAAAGTGGGGGCAAATCATGTGACCGGCCTAAAGACAGCTGATATACAGTATTTACAGCGCTCATTTTTAAATAAAATGTACACAGTGTGCTATTCCAGCCCCTAATAGAGAGGCTGGCAGTGACAACATTTCGATTTTAATATTAAAATAATAGCGGCGGGGGGTGGGAGACAAAGAGGAGCTGACGAGAAGGAAGGAGGGAGAGAGGAGAGCAGAGGAGACAGCAGCTTATCACAGAGGGAGGCACTTTGACCACGGTGATCAGGGCGGAGCTGCCCTGGTTATCATAGTCTGATTAGAGCAGGCATACACAAAGTGGTAGGTTTAGGGGGGTTTACAGTTTAGGGGGGCAGATTACATAGCACAAGCGCTGTGCTGTGTAATCTGCTTTAAGGGACCAGAATCAATTTTTTTGGGGGTTAACACGCTTTATTCAACCCCAATGTTTAGATGTGGGTGCACAAACCGACAACCAATTCTTCAACAGACATCTACTTGTCATTTAAAGACCTATAGTGAGTTGGATAGAGTGTCATACATATAGTTTAACCACAATGTAGAGCAGATTTAGATTTTTTTTTTTTATCTAAACCAGCAGGTATAGATTTGTACAAGTTAGATAAGTTAGATGTATCACACCAGGTTGCAGTCTAATACTTCTGTTGAGCAGTTTGAGATTGAACCTATAGCCGCAAACTGTATCACTCGGCCCCGCCCCTAGCGCCGCATCGCTGGCTTGATTGACAGCAGCAGGAGCCAATGGCTGCGCTGCTATCAATCATCCGATGTATGAGCCGAAAAGCCCGGTCAAGAAGCCTGCTCATTCACGACGCAGGACTTTTGAGGGCTCAGGTAAGTATACTGGGGGGCCGGCAAACATCAGATGTTTTTTCACCCTAATGCATAGAATGCATTAAGGTGAAAAAACATGAACCTTTACAACCCCTTTAAGCAGTTCAGAAGTAGCTTTCTTATAGAATTTTAGCTCAAAATAATGAAGAGAGTAGGGTCTTGCAGAAACAAGTGTTGGAGAGGCAAATGTATTTGTTCGTGAAATCCAGCTCAGCTAGTACATTTTCCCTTCCCAAGATAAATTATCCGTTTTTATCTATAGATATGATTAAAAAAAAAAAAATGTTTTACCTTATGTTATCCTAAAATATTACTGTTAGTATGCTCCTTTTGACAATTGTCCAACTTCCGGGCCAACAATTGTGGGTTTACAGGCTAGTAAATTTTTGTCGGACAAAGGCTGCAAGTCTGATTTTCGTATGGTCAGTACACAAATCCGTCGCACAAAAGTCGAAAGTACAAACACGCATGCTCAGAATCAATGCTCACCAAACACGAAATTCCTCGTAGTACATCACTATGTTTGTGCACAACAATTGTGTACCGTTGCTATGCAAGACAAGATCCTGGCACCCGCCCTTTTGACAAAAATCAGACGCTCGGTTGGCCAACAATCGTATCATGAGGCTTTTGAGTGTCTCCACTCTGGATGGAGGGACATTGAAGACACTTTTGGACAGCAGCATTGCCAATCTGGAGAGAGGATAGTGTTAGATGTACTAGAAGATTTAGATGGGCTAATAAATTAAAGCTGAACTCCAGCTAACATTTTTTGAGCAGTTACAATAACAGTTTTTGTTCGTGTGTCATAAATTAATAAAAGTTAACCATTTTAAGCACATTTGTGGTAAATGGTTTGTCTGAAAGATAACAGACTTACTGGTTTTATCACCAGGTGAAAATAAAGGAAAAAGATAATCTAAAAAAAAAAGGACACTAATGCAACCATCATATCTAAGTATGGTAAGATACAATATAGTATTTTTTTTGTTTTTGGGTTTATTACCACTTTAATATTTCAGACCTGAGTCTTTTTTACTCTTAAAAAGCATATGACACTGGATCAGTTTGTCCTAACAAGAAGCCACAATGACAAGGTCTACAGAATAAGTGAAGATGAGCAAACCTTTTGTGGTGAAAGGACAACTTTAGTTTGATGTTCTAAACACACAATGCATGAGAATCAAGTGACATCCTTCAGTGACCTAGATTTTCAAAACTTTGATACCTGATATTGTACTGAAATGTACTGAGGCCGGCACTGACGTCAGTGTACAGAAACAAAATACCTTAATAATAATGTTATGTGCTCTTTTCCTCCACTTAACCATAGATCAAGGAGAGAAAACAAATGTACTGAATTCACTATACAAAGATGTTGAACATCTGTTGACCAGATAATAAGACACTTATTTGTCAGAAAGTTTTGAAAACACTACTAACAAAGTTGGAATAATTATGTGTAGCTTAGATATGCATTTAGATTTTAAAGGATTTAAAGTTTCACTTTGCACCTGTGTTGAGAACATTCTCACGTTGAAGGAACTTTAGAAAAAATAGCTGGACTTTCAAAGGTGTTAAGACCTTCATTCATAATAATTAATTGAAACAACTATGTTAAACATTAGATTTTAATAATAAATTCAATACAAATGTTTACATTGGGGTAAACAACCTCTAAAAGCATGTGCAAGAAGTTAAATACATGCTCATAACTAATGCAACCCCAAATTAGAGGTCCTTTCCTCAGCAGTCCCATATACACAATGTGAGTCAAATATGCTATCGCACAAACCATAGAAGAGAAGGGGAGGGGTACCTCATCCCAACGCGTTACGCTTTATTTTCCTCAGGGGCCTAAAGGGGTGCAGTTGAGGATGGTTAAAGAAATATCCAGGACATTAGGCTATGTCCATTGTTAGAAGTTTTAATTAGTACTTACTAATAATAAAAAATGTTGCGATGCTCCAACATACATATATTGCTTAACCCATAAACACCTAAAAAAATATCATTCCATGTGATAGCAAATAAACATCAGCTGTGACAATATTCTCAAAATTCGACGTATAAAAAGTCAGTGCTCCACCACAAATTAAAATGTCCCATTAACCATACTGTATGTCATTGACAATGATGACAAATAAACGTCCACTATGAAAAATCTTCTTTTTAATAATCCTTGAGTAAATTAATGTAGAAAGCAGTGCATCTCCACAAACTGAAGTAATCCACCTTCAAAAGAAATGCTCGCTCACTAGGCTTGTGGACCTACACTATATCAGTATAGGGATGTCTGCCTTTACACGCACATGAACTCTAATGGCCTCCCAGTCTTAGTCCGTAGGGTTCAATATTGAGTTGGCTCCAGTGGCGGCTGGTACTCAAAATTTTTGGGGGGGGGGGCGCAAACGGAAAAAAAACAAATTGCAGCCTCACTGTGCCCATCACATGCAGCCACTGTGCCATCAAATGCAGCCACTGTGCCATGCCACCAAATGCAGCCACTGTGCCATCAATCGTCACCACTGTGCCATGCCATCAAACACAGCAACTGTGCCATCAATTGTCACCACTGTGCCATGCCACCAAATGCAGCCACTGTGCCATCAATTGTCACCACTGTGCCATGCCATCAAACACAGCAACTGTGCCATCAATTGTCACCACTGTGCCATGCCATCAAATGCAGTCACTGTGCCATCAATTGTCACCACTGTGCCAGGCAACACAGCAACTGTGCCATCAATTGTCACCACTGTGCCATGCCATCAATTGCAGTCACTGTGCCATCAATTGTCACCACTGTGCCATGCCATCAAACCGCAACTGTGCCATCAATTGTCACCACTGTGCCATGCAACACAGCAACTGTGCCATCAATTGTCACCACTGTGCCATGCCATCAAACGCAGCTACTGTGCCAAACGCAGCCACTGTGCCATCAATTGTCACCACTGTGCCATACCATCAAACGCAGTCACTGTGCCATGCCATCAAGCGCAGCCACTGTTCCATCAATTGTCACCACTGTGCCATGCCATCAAACGCCACTGTGCCCCTCAATTGTTGCCACTGTGCCAATTGTCACCACTGTGCCCTTTAATTGTCACCACTGTGCCCTTTAATTGTCACCACTGTGCCCCATGATGCCACTGTGCCCCATGATGCCACTGTGCCCATTGTCACCACTGTGCCCCATGATGCCACTGTGCCAATTGTCACCTCTGTGCCCTTTGTCACCACTGTGCCCCATGATGCCACTGTGCCAATTGTCACCTCTGTGCCCTTTGTCACCACTGTGCCCCATGATGTCACTGTGCCCCTTTCCCTGTAAAAAGCACTTACCTGAGGATTCCATGTCCTCCCTCGATGTCTTCTGCGGTTGTGGTGAAGCTTCAGCCAATCAGGTTCCTGATAACCAGAATCCGGGAACCTGATTGGCTGAAACGGCGTTTGTCTTATGCAAGGAGCGCAGATTGCTTGCGCTCCGAGTATAGACATCTGAGAGCCGGAGAAAAGCCTATCAGAGCCGCTGGCTTTGATAGGCAGTTCCCCTCAGCCAACCAGCTGCCGCTATTCGGGTAACCGTCCCGCATCCGGTTATATGAATAGACCAGGCAGCTGGCAACCAACCAATAACATACATTCGTGCATTTATGCACGAATGTGTGTTATTTGTGAGAGGGGGTGGCGCTGAAGCGCCCTCTATAGACGGCCGCCAGAACTGCGGAATAAAAGTTCTTAAAGGGGCCGTTTTTTTTTTTTTTTTTGTGACTGTGGGAGGGGGGGGGCGGTGCCCGTGCGTCCCTATGGACAGGCCGCCACTGGTTGGCTCACCCTTTGCATCTATAACAGCTTCAACTCTTCTGGGTAGGTTGTCCACAAGGTTTAGGAGTGTATATGGGAATGCTTGACCATCCTTCCAGAAGCGCATTTGTGAGGTCAGGCACTGATGTTGGATGAGAAGACCTGGCTCTCAGTCTCTGCTCTAATTCATCCCAAAGGCTTTCTATCGAGTTGAGGTCAGGACTCAAGGCAGGGCAGTCAAGTTCCTCCACCGCAAACCCGCTTATCCATGCTTTTATGGACCTTGCTTTGTGCACTGGTGCGCAGTCATGTTGGAACAGGAAGGGACCATCTCCAAACTGGGAGCATGGAATTGTCCAAAATATCTTGTATGCTGACACCTTAGGAGTTTCCTTCACTGGAACTATGGTGCCAAGCCCAACGCCTAAAAAACAACCCCACACCATAATCCCCCTTCCACCAAATGATTTGGACCAGTGCACAGCACAAGGTCCATAAAGACATGGATGAGCGAGTTTGGGGTGGAGGAACTTGACTGGCCTGCACAGAGTCCTGACTACAACCCGACAGAACACCTTTTGGATAAATTAGTGTGGAGACTGCGAGCCAAGCCTTCTCGTCCAATATCAGTGCTTGACCTCACAAATGCGCTTCTGGAAGAATGGACAAACATTCCCATAGACACACTCCTAAACCTTGTGGACAGCCTTCCCAGAAAGAGTTGAAGCTGTTATAGTTGCAAAGGGGGAGCCAACTCAATATTGAATCCTACAGACTAAGTCTGGGATGCCATTAAAGTTAAAGTGTGTGTAAAGGCAGGCGTCATAATACTTTTGACAATATAGTGTATATACAGTATATATATATATATATATATATAGGGGCAGATCCACAAAAGCATTACGCCGGCGTATCTATTGATCCGCCGGCGTAATTTTAAACTCCCTGCGTCGTATCTTTGTTTTGTATCCACAAAACAAGATACGACGGCATCTCGGGTCGATCCGACAGGCGTACGTCTTAGTACGCCGTCGGATCTAAGCTGCAACTTTTCAGCGGTCGCCAGGTGGCATTTCCGCCGAAATCCGCGTCGAGTATGCAAATTAGCTAGTTACGGCGATCCACAAACGTACGTCCGCCTGGCGTATTTTTTTACGTCGTTTGCGTTTGGCTTTATCCGGCGTATAGTTAAAGCTGCTGTTATGAGGCATACTCAATGTTAAGTATGGCCGTCCTTCTCGCGTAGAAATTTGAAATGTTTACGTCGTTTGCGTAAGTCATCCGCGAATAGGGATTTGCGTAGAATGACGTCACCGTCGGAAGCATTGGTTTGTTCCGGGTTAATTTCGAGCATGCGCACTGGGATACCCCCACGGACGGCGCATGCGCAGTTAAAAAAAAAACGTTGTTTACGTCGGGTCACAACGTATTTACATAAAACACGCCCCCATCACAGCCATTTGAATTCCGCGCCATTACGCCGCCAAAGATACACTACGCCGCCGTAAATTACGACGCGGATTCTTTGTGGATTCAAAAAAAAAAAAGTTGCGGCGGTGTAGTGTATCTTAGATACGCTGCGCCCGGCGTATTAATGCGCCGAGGTACATGAATCTACCCCAATGTCTGTGACTCATACATATATGTGAGTGCAGTACCATTTGTGGTTTTGTTTTATTTGACCTTAATAACAATTACTGCACTATTGGGGGCTTCCTTTCTCTTCCTATATGAGTTACTTGGAGATTATGCCAAATATTGAAAGGGAAGAGCATGTTTCTCCATCACCTTTAGAGTCATGGATGGATTGATTAAACAGCAGATGTTTTATATATATGTATATAAAGGTCCAAAAAACAGGTGAGTGAGCATTTCTATTGGTGGTGGACCCACTTCAGTTTGTGGTGGAGCATGAATTTCTACATTTATTTACACAAGGATTATTGAAACGTTTTTTCATTTTGGACATTTATTTATTATTGTTAATGACACATTGTTAGTGTGACATTTTAGTTTGTGGTGATGCACCTATATATATATATATTTTTTTGTATGTGGATTATCAAGAATAGTGTCATAGCTGATGTTTATTTCCTGTCACATGTAATAATATATGTTTAGGTGTTTATGGGTTAAGCAATATATGTATTTAGGAGCAACACAAAACTTGTATATATATATATATTATTTGTATTGTGGTGTGGGAACACATTTTGTGTTTACTAAAGCTCTAGATATTTTGAATTGTATTTTTTTATTTATTTGTATATTTCCTATTTTTGTTGATCCATTCCTCTTCTGTGGTAGCACACAGATATTTCATATATTTTTTTTTCTCTGTTGACATAGCTGCCCGATGTACACATGCACCTCAGTCCCAGATTATGTGCATGATAATTCACCAAAACCAATATACATCCCTATAAGAAGAACTATTTCCAAACTTCAATTTCTTTGCCTCACATAGAACGAATCATCAATTTTAAAATTGAATGTAATTATTTTACCAATTTATTAATGAAATATTAATGCTTAATATTTTATCCTAATTAATTTGATACCGTAGGCTTGCAATTAGGCCCTTAAAATGAGTTAAGGAGGTTTCAGTGACAAAGTATAAACCCTCAACACTTGCTGCTGATTAATAGGGCTGTTCATCTTGGAAATGCCATTATGAGCTCTTTTATTGGCTCTGCTGAATCGCTCCAAGGCTGCTAGCGCTCAGCAACTTAAAAACCTGTTTGTTTCCATAATGGTTTGATTCAGATGAGCCCATCTCATAATCATAACATGAAATAACCTATTATATTGTTCTACTTACATAACAAACATCTATGTTTATAATAATGATGACTCTTTATGGCCCTGATGTATCTCCAATCCTACATGTTTAAAGACATTATTACCAATAATCCTGAAGTTGTATTTCCACTTTTGCAGCCAGATTGGGAAAACGCCTACTTTATATTTGTTCGGTGTCCCCATCATGGCCGGATTTGCTCTCCCTGCTGCCCCAAGGCCAGGTTCCGCAATGCACCCCCTCCCCGCCAACCGAATGACCCCCCCCAAATCAACGGAGAATGGCAACCGGATGGCAGGGGTGGCACGGTTAGTTCAAATATTTTTTTCTTTTTGTATAATTTTCTTATTATTTTTCTTATTCTTTACTTTTTAATTACTTTTTTATTTTATTAATTTAATTATTATTTCTTATTATTTATTTATTTTTTTATAAAAAAAATTTCACTTAACTTTTTTGCTATCATACAGCAGAAAACAATTCCCTGTGTGATAGCAATTGGAGGTGACAGGTACTCTTTATTGACCCTGTCACCTCCAAAACAGGAGTCCTAGCACTGTGCTAGAACTCCTGTCACAGCTGAGATGGGAAGAGCACAGCTCTCCCTTCTCACTGTGTACATCGGCAGCAGGAACAGGAGACAGACTCGGTGGCCGGGGGGAGGACAGAGTCCCGAAGACAGAGCCAGCAGAGAGAGGTATGTGGGGTGGGGGACGGACAGGAGCACACATTTTACAAGTGATTTCGGCGACATCGCCGCAATCACTTGTTAACGAGCGAGCGGATTCCACCATAACTTACCGCCCCTAAAATGTATGTTACGGGCGAATCTATGCCACTGCCGCCCCTTGGCGCCCTGCCGCCCCAAGGCCTGGCCTCAGTGGCCTTGTGGGAAATCCGGGCCTGATCCCCATTCACATTACCATAACTTAAAAAAAATGTCAGCTTACCTTATAGATGGTCTGTTCTTGACCTTACGGCAAGGAATAATCCTAAGTAGTTTTCTTCTTCTTTATAAGGGAGCTGGGGAGCTGTTTTTGCCATAATAAACCTTGTCTGGACTGTGCAGGTAGATTTTTATTGTAACTAGATTTGAAAACTGGTTCTAGCAAAGAGTTAAAGGTGTAGAGACTGGACTATTTGCATTGTATAAAGGAAGGCACGTAAACGTGGTGTATCTGGCTTTTGGATATGGAATGAAAACTGGATATGGAGGCAAGCCCAGAGGGTTGTGATAAATGGCAAGTACTCAGAATGGTCTGGTGTGGAAAATGGGGTCCCCCAGTGTTCTGTCCTGGGACCAATTATTTTAAATGTATTTATAAATTATCTTGAGGATGGGATAATCAGCACAGTCTCAATATTTGCAAACGATACTAAGCTAAGCAGGGCAATATAAAACAGTGAACTGGATAAGAGTGCAAATAAATACAAATAGGTGACTGTATAATGTAAGTAAAATCACATCATATGAATGGTGGATGGAACCACAAGATTATCCAATTGTTACAAAGTGTAAATGGTGCAACTGCGACTCAGTCCAAGAGGTGATGCAATTTGATCAAAATAAATTGCAAGATGCAAGTAGAGTGCTGGGTGCAGAAATAGAATCGCAACGTAAAGATAATATATGCTGTCGCAGAGAAAATCGCAGGATGATGTTATGCTCCAATCAAAATGAATGACTGAACATAACTGATATACAACAATGATGGATGAATAAACAGTGAACTAAATAAGAGTGCAAATAAATACAAATAGGTGACTGTATAATGTAAGTAAAATAACATCATATGAATGGTGGATGGAACCACAAGATTGTCCAATTTGTTACAAAGTGCAAATGGTGCAACTGCGACTCAGTCCAAGAGGTAATGCAATTTAATCAAAAGAAGTGCGAGTGAAGTGCTGGGTGCTAAATGACATCAGCAGGTGGCAAGGCGACTTGTTGATGAATTTTCGTTGTATGGTGACACCCGAAGGTGTGCTAGCAAATTAACTTACGGCTACAAGGTAAGCAGCATTCAATAAAATCAATGGAATCACTCGGGCGGTGGTGTGGCGCCTAGGGGGTTAAGGCTTCCTTCCGCAGTTTCCACTGTAGCGCAGAAATAACTACTTTACCCACTACTTTACCCACCTAAGCAGGGCAATAATTTCTCTGCAGGATGTGGAAACCTTGCAAGAAGCTCTGAACAAATTAATGGGGTGGGCAACTACATGGCAAATGAGGTTTAATGTGGATAAATGTAAAATAATGCATTTGGGTGCCAAAAATATGAATGCAAACTACTTACTAGGAGTAGAACCTCTGGGGGGAATCTAAGATGGAAAAGGACCTGGGGGTCCTAGAACATGACAAGCTCAGCAATGACATGTATTGTCAGGCTGCTGCTAGCAAAGCCAACAGAATATTGGCATGCATTAAAAAGAGGATTAACTTCAGAGATAAAATAATTCACCCTATCTACAAGACTCTGGTCCGGCCACACCTGGAGCATGCTGTCCAGTTCTGGGCTCCAGTCCTCAGAAAGGATGTGCTGGAACTGAAGAGGTTCCAGAGAAGGGCAACAAAGCTAATTAAGGGACTGGAGGACCTGTTATGAGGAGAGATTACGAGTGTGACGAACGCGAGTGTCAGATCCCCGCCCTCCGCGCTAACTTGCGACGAACCACAGGCCGACCTCCCACCACGCTGTCACTTGCGTAACAATGCCACTCTCAGTTGCGCCCACAAAGATTTTCCAGCTTGCGGGACCACAATCTAAATGCCAGCAGCCTGAGAGCGATTGTTAATGGGTTAATGACACAATTAACCCTTTAACTGCCACTACCGACCTTTTATGAGGAAGGGTCAGTACTCCCATTAATTAGCAATACCAATTATGATTTTAGAATAAGCATCTGCAGCACACACTGTCACCACAGACAGGTCTGCTCAGAGGCCTTACTCTACAACAGTAAATGTAGAGTTTCAAAAGGGATGGACAGCCGCACTCCAAGGAAACTTCAAAAGTTGCCTTTATTGGTAAAAATGGGCATGCATCACAAAACACAGCAAAGGAAGGGACAACCGACGCGTTTCACACTATTTCAGTGCTTAGTCATGGCTAAGGGACAGTACTGAAATAGTGTGAAACGCGTCTGCTGTCCCTTCCTTGCATGCCCATTTTTACCAATAAAGACAACTTTTGAAGTTTCCTTGGAGTGCGGCTGTGAGTGAGTGAGTGACTTATATAGCGCAGCAAATGCGAACTTAATCGCCTCAAGGCGCTTGACTGTCCATCCCTTTTGAAACTCTACATTTGCCTCGTGCATTGCCAGCACCTTGGTTTCCTGAGAGGTTCCTTAATTGCATACAAGACCCACCTGGAGCGGTGACTCCCTCCTTACTCTACAACAGTAGCACTCTTCAAGAGGCAGAGGTCCGTTTATAGCTTGCATTAAGAGTTTTAGAGACAAGGTTAACACTTTTCAACATAAATGGTTTATTACGAAAAGAGCAAACTTGGTGCAATATAGTGTTACAGAAAAATATGTTTTAGAGAGAGATAACGACAATATACAGCCACAAAGTAATAAGGTAGAATTGAAGAATACTTGCAATTAATGTCCAAGGGTTGATCAGAGTTCGATCAATGAACTGGGTAATCGGTTCTCAATCTTGGCAGATGCTCCTGCTTGGATGGTAAAATGAGAACTCCTATTGACTTGGCATCTCCTTTTTTCTGTCAGATCAAAAAGGGGCGTTGACACGACAAGTGACCAATTATCTGGTCATCTGATTTAGGGGCTGGTTACTGGGAGGGGTCCACATTCATGCCCATATCCCAGGTCACTTTGTGATCCATTTTCATATCTCTGCAGCTCGAATGTTTACAGACTAACAATATCCATTTTATTGTTCAGTGTGATATTTGCTTTAAGAAAAGTCCAAACATGACAAGTTTGCCATTGTTATTCTACCTAGGACGAATAAATGGGGCCAGGGGCCTTCCACATAATTGATCATATTCATGTCTGGGCTTGAAACGTTACAATTGATCTGAGGAAACAAAATATGTCCTTTCCTTGGCTGTGCTATGAGTTAGCTGGAAGTGATGAAACATGCTTAACTTTCATACTTATTCCACAGTTTAAGCTTTATGAGTACTAAGGCATTTACGACCAGGGTCTGCTGATTCTCTGAGGGGAGAGGGTGATTGTTTTACGACAGGCCAGGAACCCTGCCAGAGGACCTTATCTTGAACCTAGCTTGGTTCTGCTTCTCTGATGAGATAACAACTCTTTTGAAGTATAAAGCCTATGAATTCCTGAGAATAAGGGAGGGAGGGAGTAGGTTCATTTCCACTGCTTACACTGTTTGAAAACCGTACAGCAGCCATGACAGCTTAGCTAACAACATGGCCTCTGCTACAGCTAATCATGTGCCCGGTGCGTGATATCGTTGAAACGAGCATTGAACTTATTCTCTCTGGAGAAGAGATGCTTGAGAGGGGATATGATTTCAATGTACAAATACCATACTGGTGACCCCGCAATAGGGATAAAAACTTTTCCGTGGAAGGGAACATAAAAAGACACAAGGCCATTGATTAAAATTAGAAGAAAGGCGGTTTAACCTTAAACTGTGTAGAGAGTTCTTTACAGTAAGAGCGGTAAGGATGTGGAATCTCTTCCACAAGCAATGGTTTCAGCAGGGAGCATCGATAATTAAAAAAATACTATTAGATGGGCACCTAAATTACCACAACATACAGGGGTATACCATGTAATATTGACATAAAAGCACACACACAGGTTGGATTTGATGGACTTGTGTCTTTTTTCAACCTCAGCAAATATGTAACTATGTTAATGAGGACAGACTCACTCTAACATTGTTCAATAAACCTTGCAGTCACCCATAATGACATCTCCTACTGAGAAACATGTAAAACCTTGGATTGCGAGCATAATTCGTTCCAGAAACATGCTTGTAATCCAAAGCACTCTTATATCAAAGCAAATTTCCCCATAAGAAATAATGGAAACTCAAATGATAAGTTCCACAACCATTTATTCATATATGCTTCAGTTTATAGTCCATATAAAAAGATTATAGCAATGTGATAGGTTGTGTAACCATAAAATGTCCATCCACAAATGGAAGCCTCCACAAGGAAATTAGAAGCAAAATCCAGCAGGAGAAGAGAGGCGCCTATAAGTGTAGCAATATATTGCTAAATGTTGTACTTTCATTAAATGTAACCATATTGCTACACTTAGAGGTGTCTATTCTCTTTTTATACTCATTTGTGACATGACGCTACTTGTATATCAAGACATTGCTTGTTTATCAAGTCAAACTGTATTAAAAAAATGTTGCTTGTCTTGCAAAACGCTCTCAAACCAAGTTACTCTCAAACCAAGGTTTTACTGCAGTAAAACAAAAGTGGAAATATGCTTTAAAGCAAATGTTTGATTTTCCTATTCAGGACAAAGCAACCAGTTTGCTTTACCATTTCCCCTCCACAGTATATCATTGCCTTTTCTTTGTTCTCTAATCACTACAGGCCGAAGGAAATAACCTGTACTTCTGTATAGTACTTTACTCATCCATGTGATAACACTGACCTAGTATTGTTGCAGGGAAAGCCCTGTGAAAATGCCTTGTTTTCACTTTAATTGACCACAGGGGAGCAAAATGCTTATATATATATATATATATATATATATATATATATATATATATATATATATATATTATAATAGTACAAGGGCAATTTAAGTCAAACAGGGACCTTTGAGTTTATATAATAAGAGAACAAATTTCAAAGAGTGGGTACTCTTAGAAATTAGAAAAAAAAATGCATTTATACGCCTCTGCTATATTCAACTAATGCCTATAAAGCTTTGGTGTAGAAAGATTTGTCAGTATGCTTAAACCATTCTAGAACAGCCTGCATCACTTAATCACAGAAAGATTAATCTCTTTTTAAAATTTCACAACAGGTTATGCATCGATTATACAGGATCAGGCATTCCACATGCTGAATGATCACAGGAATGACTGCTGTGGGCTGGGAACTGGCCATATGGCCATCTCTAAAATGTTTAGTCCTAGGCAGGACTAAAATCAGGTGCCCCCCGTCTAACTTTGCCCCACCCTTTCCTATTTAATATTCACCCCTTAATTTGTAAGCCCCACCCCTTCGTCTTTAGGCCCCACCTCTGGAGATGGACATAGACCGTGGACAGGTACAGGAGACAGTCAGACTGCAGACATGGTACAGGAGATGGTCAGAGACTGCGGATATGATACAGGAGAGCATCAGAGACTGGGGACATATTACAGGAGATGGTCAGACACTACAGACAGGGTACATGAGATGATCAGAGACTATGGACAGAATACAGGAGAGCATCAGAGACTGCGGGCATGATACAGGAGATGGTTAGAGATTGCAAACTGGGTACAGGAGATGGTCAATGACTGTGGACAGAATACAAGAGATGGTCAGAGAATGCAGACCTGAGACAAGAGATAGTCAGAGACTGCGGACATGATACAGGAGATGGTTAGAGACTGCGGACAGGGTACATGAGATGATCAGAGATTGTAGAGCTGATACAGGAGATGGTTAGAGACTGCAGACAGGGTACGGGAGATGGTTAGAGACTGCAGACATGATACAGGAGATGGTTAGAGACTGCAGACATTATACAGGAGATGGTCAGACACTGCAGACATGATACAGGAGACGGTCAGAGACTTGGGACATGATGCAGGAGACGGACAAAGATTGCAGACATGATACAGGAAACGGTCAGAGACTGCAGACATGCCTCCCCATGTTCATCATAGGAAATAGAAAAGTCAGCACAGCCGAGCTGAGGTTAGCAGAGACCCGTCCCACCTGAGAACAGCTAAGACCGCCCACCTACCCGAGCTCAGCCAAGCGGAGATTGCCCCCCTGCACGAGCACAGCTGAGCCGAGGTGAACTGACTCTGCCTGAGCTGAGACCACCCCCTCCACACAAACACAGCTGACATCGCCCCACTGCCAGAGACCAGCTGAGTTTAGGTGTGTCAAGACCGCCTCCCCCCTGAGCACAGCTGAGACCACTCCCCATGCCCGAGCACCTGAGACAGCTGAACCCGCCTGATACAGTTCATTCCTGGTAGCGACAGGACTGGTCCCTTCTGCCTGGCAGCGGAGCCGCCTCTAGAAACTGCTACCTAAGGCAAACACTGTGTTTGCCCCGCAGCAGATACACTCCTGTTGATATACCTAGAGGTGTCTGTAACAAGGAATATGATTTGGCAATGGCAATGCTGGAAGATTGGTCAAAGATGTGGAAACTGCAGTTCAATGTTTCTAAATGTACAAAAATGCACTTAGGAAAAATAATCCAAGCCTATTAGAGCATCTGGCTCTAATCATGTGCTTCAAACCCACCCCCCATTTGAATCCATGGTTTGGCGCCCTGCATGTAGATCAGGGGGCTGGATGCATGGATAGGGAGGGCGGCGCCTGTGCATCCATAATGGATGGGCCATTATGCCAGGACTGTTTTCTAGCCCCCTCCCTCTATAGCAGGGGTTCCCTAGCCGGGAATCCCAACGGGAAACCTGCTCGGTAAGTTTCCCCGTGTACACACGAGAGGGAAAACTGCGGGGAGTGCTTTGGCCGGGAATCCCGGCCATGTGTGCTCCCTCACAGTGTTTCCCCCGGGAATATAGAGAGCAGGTTCTCTATTTTCCCGCCGGGATTCCTGGCAGTTTTCCTGTTGGGAAAACTGCGAGGAAGCATACACACGTCCGGTTTTCCCGGCCAAAAGCTCTCCCTGCAGTTTTCCTAACAGGAAAACTGGTCGTGTGTACGCGGCTTATGCCGCGTACACACGACCAATTTAAATGACGTGAAAAATGCAATTTTTTTAAATGGTCATTAAAAACGATCATGTGTAGGCTCCAGAGCATTTTCCTCGACATGAAAAATGGGCATTAAAAATTAAGATTAAGAAGAAATTAAGAAGATCTACAGAGACTTTGAGATGAACGTTTATGGAGACAGCTGGCTGATTGGCGAGTGACATTGGTGTCAGGTATGCCCCCCCCATGATGCTCAAACTTATTTTGTAATTTTTCACATTGTCATTTTTCACGTCGTGAGTAGGCTTTAACGACGTGAAAAAAACGTGCATGCTCAGAAGCAAGTTATGAGACAGGAGCACTCGTTCTGGTAAAACTAGCATTTTTAATGGAGATAGCACATTCGTCACGCTGTAACAGACTAAAAAGCACGAAGACTGAAAAGCGTGAATCGTTTCTCACCAAACTTTGACTACCACAAAATCAGCAAAAGCAGCCCAAAGGGTGGCGCCATCTGATTGGAACTTCCCCTTTATAGTGCCGTTGTACGTCACCGCGCTTTACTTCAATTTTTTTTTTTTTCACGATTGTGTGTATGCAAGGCAGGCTTGACAGGAATCACGTCGAAAAAAAAACATTGTTTTTTCTAGGACATTAAAAATTGTCGTGTGTACGCGGCTTTAATGTATATTCCTACAATTTGGAACTTATGGGCCAAATTCTCAAAAGAGATACGCAGACTTAACTCCATTTTTCTAAATTTACACGGCGCGTATATTTGCGCACGATCGTCAAAACGACTTAAGCAAACATTTCCGTATTTTCAGCCGTACTTAAATTAGTTACACCTGCGCATTCCCGGGCGCAAATTACGCTAGGCTCGCCGCTGTTTTTGATAGGCAAAGATGCAAATGAGGGAGTTAGGGCGATTCTCAGAATTAAGTGTGTGTGCCGTATTTTCCGCCCTGTGCGCACCTGTTAGTTTTTCTGACTAAATTTCCACATTATAAAACCAGCCCTAATTTTACACATGCTGTGGAAGGGTTTGCTGAAGGTAGTGACTAGAGGTTAGAGCTCTAGTTGTGAAGGTTATTTGTTGAAGAATGCCAGGACCAGCGATGATTTTGACGGCACTTGCTGCCTTACAGGCACAAAGGAGGAGGAGGGCACAGAGGAGGAGGATGAGGGCACAGGCTCGAGTTTATCGTCCACGGCGTGATATTTGGCAAATGCCAGCTTATGAGGTGATTGGCAACTACCGTTTTGATAGGGAGGCCATCCTGGAGATCACCCAACTCCTTCATGAGGATCTAATCGCCCCAACCCTACGTTCCCATGCCCTGACACCTCTTGAAAAAGTGATGGCAACCCTCCATTTTTTAGCGAGTGGCTCATTCCAGCGAGCATCTGGAGGTGTGGCTGGGATGGTGCAGTCAACCATGAGCCGATGTGTCCATCAGGTGGTCCCTGCCATACTGCGGCGCATGAGCAACCAGTTTGTCATGCCCACCCAGGAGGACCAGCGTGTGCAAGCCATGACAGACTTTTATAATATTGCTGGCTTTCCTAAGACCATCGGGGCGATAGACTGCACCCATGTGGCACTACAGCCCCCCCATGATACTGAACACCTGTTCAGAAATAGGAAAGGCTGGCATTCGATAAATGTTCAGGTTATCGTAGATGCACATGGCCTCATCTGGCACGTTTGTGCCAAGTTTCCAGGCTCGTGCCATGATAGTTACATCCTAAGGCAGACCAAGATCTACAGAGACTTTGAGATGAACGTTTATGGAGACAGCTGGCTGATTGGTGAGTGACATTGGTGTCAGGTATGCCCCCCCCATGATGCAGACATCACAAGGGGCACATGCATGACTAATATCCTCCTGTCTTTTCCCTTACAGGTGACTCAGGATATGCGTTGGGACCCCACCTGATGACCCCCTTTAGGAACCCCCAAACACCCGGAGAACGGAAATTCAATGAGGTGCACATCCAGACCCGGGCTATAGTAGAGCGGACTTTTGGCCTTCTAAAGTCAAGATTTAGATGCCTTGACAAGACTGGGGGTACACTATTGTATTCCCCAGACTTTGTATGCCAAATTATTGGGGCATGTTGCATCCTGCACAATTTTGCTTTAAGAAGGGGCATGCATGTGGAGATATGTCCTGACCTAACCCCCCACCCAGGCAATCCCCCCCCCCAAACCCCTCTACCCGGTCTGCTGAGGGCCAGGCAATAAGGAGACAACTGTCTGAAGGCATCTTTGCCCAGTAAATGGATCCTAATTATCGTTTTGTTTTTGCTTTGCCCAGAACTAATCACAGAGATTATGTGACCTTTAAATCTTTACTTTGCGGGGGCGTGGCCGGACGAGGATGGCGCTGGACGTACTCTGGATGAGCTCTGATTGTGGAGATCTAATCTACAGCCATCCTGCATTGGTACTGTAATTTGGATGCCCAAAATACCCTCATCCAGTGCCCGGGATTCTCCCTGTACAGTCCCATACCTTTTTTAGCTGCCTGGGACGTCTTCCCACTCACCGGGGTGATTCGAGGCCTACTCCCTCATAGGAGCTCCGTCGCCATCTTGGGGCCTAGTGAATTGCGGACGACACCGCGATCGAGTACAGCGGGGACAGCGGACCGATCGATTCACCCGTCCTCCTTCTCCAGCGACATACTGCTCTGAGAGGGGTGCCCGGAGCAACCATCCAAACGGTGACTGAAGGAAACACCCGTCTTCTTAACGGAGGCCCTCTGACGCACTCATCAATTGAGGTGATAGCACCATCTTGTGGCCTACGCACTTAATGCAGCATACATAATTTTTTTTTTTTATTATTATGAGGTAAAAGCTGCTGGCTTTTGGATAACTTTCCTCATAAAATCACCCTCCAGTTCCTAAAAGCTCAGTGTGGGGGTTTAAGCAGTATTAATTACAAATATTTGCAAGAGCCTGGAAGCAACCCATTTTTTTTTTTTTTTTTTTTAAGGCCTTCTCCTCAGGGTCTTAATAAACACCCAGGATCCATATTACCTCACGCCTGTGTGAGAAAACAGGGTCTGCCCTGTTATTAATATTATTTGAAGCATTTTGGATGACTTTCTTATGCTGAGGTATTTCTTTGTTAACTAGTTACCTAAATATAAGAACTGACTGTACGATTTTTTGGAATTCTCTCTCATAATCCGCCTCAGTGACTAAAACTCAGTGTGTGGTGACTTGTGACCATTTTCCTGCGACATTAATGCGAGGAACTGATAGAATATAGATGGATGTTATCCCCAGGTCACCGTTACATCTTGCAACCTACATAATCCATTGTATCACACTATTTGGAATTTTTAATATATTTATTTCTTCTCTAAACTGAAGTAAATTTTTTTTTTTTTTTTGTACACTGGATACCTGACTGCAATAATAGACTAATCACAGTAGTCAGAGGTTGGTTACCAACTCGACACGGTGCCCAGGGCCTGTGTTATACATTATCGGATTATCCTATGATTATCCCTGCAATGGAAACTTACTGAGGTGTTCCTACTCACTGTCTGATGTTAGTCAACGAAAGCTGCAGACCTATCCACTAATATGACACCTACATGATACGTAATTGGAGGCATTTTCATGGTGCTAGTCTTTTTACAATACTTACTGTAAAGGCTCAAAGCTAGGTATGGACTGATCACATGATTAACACCCGCTGAATGATGATGGTTATAGGACTGTTATACCTATAGGAGCTTATATAGGAGTTATAGGAGTGAACTGCTGATTCTAAACTATAGTGCGACTTAACTCCTGCTGATACAAATTCATTATAGCACTTATTATATATGAAGGGGAAACAGGGCAAAAAAAATAAGAACTCAATTATCAAGGAGAGTCTTTTTAATATGGACACCCCTCCTCATACAAGTCCTCAGGTGCCTGTGGTGGATCCGAAGTTTAATGAACAAATCTCATCTCATTTGATGCCCTCCTCATTGCCTCCTCCCTTAGGTTCTACTACAACTTCAGCTATATTTTCATCTGTAGTAAGGGAGGGAATAATACCTACAATGGCTGATCACGGGATTCCTATGGTGTCTCCCTCACATGACCCTATACAAGTAACTGCTAACGTTGAAACTGCCCCAGAAGTTTCTTTCAATGTTACTGATCTCTATAACAGGATCTCTGAAATGCTGGAAAGGGGTTTAGCTCACACGGCTGAGAAAATTACTAAAGATATCAGGGCAGACTTCCAATGTCTTGGCAACAGGATTGATTCTGTAGAACATAAATTGGACACTAACGTTTCTAAAACTGAACAACATGATAACCATATCCATTTCCTACAAGAACAACTGGAGGCCGCTCAGGCTAAGATTGATGATTTGGAAAACAGGTCAAGAAGAGAAAACTTCAGAGTTAGGGGTCTTCCTGAGTCCATTATGGACGTTCATTCAGCAATACGAGACATTATGAGAATCCTCCTTCCATCTGCACCTGATATAAAATTGGAAATTGATAGGGCTCATAGATCATTAGGTCCACTGAGAAGAGATGGTTTGCCCAGGGATGTGGTGGTCAAGCCTCATTATTTCTCCACCAAAGAAGACATTATGAAACGGTCCAGACAACAGGAGAATCTTCAATACCAAGGTACTAATATACAAATATTTTCTGACATTTCACCATATACCATTCAGAAAAGAAGAGCAATGAAACCGTTATTGTCTGCCCTCATCAACAAAGACATCAAGTATAAATGGGCTTTCCCCTTCGCCTTAAAATTCAATTATAATGGTAGAAACCATATAATACATAATTTCCAAGAAGGTGAACGACTTCTGTCTGATCTGAAAATTATATCTCTTGATCCTGTCATGGACACTAATCCGCCTCAACTTCCATCTGCCAAGAGGAACACACCTACTAGTCCGACTCAAAATCCTTGGAACAAGGTCAAGTACAGGAAAATTGGAGGTGACCAAGCACCCTGATATTGAATAGACTTACCCAGGACGTATCTCTTAATCTTTAATTCAGATGGATTTTTATCCCGGATGCTTTTTAAAAAAAGAAGACTCCGGGATTACATGTCTAGATTAATGCCGTTTTTCTTTAGATTATTCTCCTATTGTTTTTGGGTCATCCTATGATTCACATGCCTTTTTTCTTAAACTTGTTTTAAGGTGTAATGTTTATTCTGTCGGCAACTGACGACGGTGAGGTATTGAACCTCAACTTACCTCTTGTGTCGACACTTTGTCGACCCAATGGGTAAGAATATAGTCCTTTTCTGGGACTATGCAAAAATTTCTTGTTTGAATGAGGGAAGGAGAATCATTCTCTTCCCCCATTCTGGGTCACGAATTGACCTTGCACGATCTAATAGTTTATTGTGCTATATGTTTTTTTATTTTTCTCTTTTTATCTCTCCTTTTCATTTCTTTTTCTTTCTTCTTCATACTCTCTTCGTTTCTTCAGCCTGCCTGCCATTGTTCGTATTTGCGAGACTATTGATGATATCTGTACGGTCCCGCATGTTCATAGATGTCGACAAGACTTATGGCTGGATCGAATGATGTATCTAAACCCCTTAGTGTTGTTACTCACAACACTCAGGGGTTGAATTCTCCTGTTAAGAGGCGCAAAGCCTTTCAAGTATACAAGTCTCTCCGTGTAGATGTGGTTTTCCTTCAAGAAACCCACTTTCCTAAACGATACAACCCTTCCTTTATGCATGCCCACTTTCCATTGTTTTACCTAGCTAAAGCAGAAAACAAAACTAAGGGTGTGGCCATCTTGTTTTCTAGGTATTGTAATTTTAACCTGACTAAAGAATTTGGAGATCCGGAAGGTAGGTTTCTATTGTTACAAGGTACCCTTGATGGCAGACTATACACATTTATTTCTTATTATGCTCCTAACAGAGGTCAGAAAAAGTTTTTCTCACAGATGCTTGATACCCTCCGACCATTTATGGAGGGGATCATTCTTATGGGTGGAGACTCTAACCTAGCTTTTGACACGGGATTGGATAAGTCCAAACCTTCTGTCAAGGGAATCGTCAGACCGACTAAACTTAGTCTACAAGTAGCACGCATTCTACATCAGTCTAGATTAACTGACATCTGGAGGGAGATGAACCCCAAAATTAAGGACTATACTCACTACTCTAACCCTCACCACTCTTATTCGCGTATAGATCATATATTAATCTCTAACCATCACGTCCCAGCTGCCATTAAGTCTCATATAGTTGATGTTTCTTGGTCAGATCACTCGATGGTTCTATTGTCACTGAGGAGAGAGGACACTTCTCCTAAAGTGTCTCATTGGACACTAAATAAGTCTATTTTGAAGGACCCTGTCCTAATGAAGGATATTGAGCGATCTCTTCTAGAATACTTTAAGCATAATGATACAGGAGATGTGTCCCCTGAAACTCTGTGGGCTGCCCACAAGGCTTCTATCAGAGGCAAAATTATACAAGTGGCCGCTGGCCTCAAGAAACAAAGAAACATAGACATAAGGAAGCTGGAAAACAACTATCTAGAGCTCCGTAAAAAACATAAATCTGATCCTCTTAACTTTCCTACTCAGGCACTTGATGCAGCTAGATCTGCCCTAAACTTGGTTCTTACCACTAAAGCTGGGGAAGATATGAAATGGACTGGAGCTAATTTCTATAAATTTAAAGATAAAATAGGCCCGATGCTAGCTCATAAACTCTCACCTAGATTTCAATCACGGTCTCTCCCTAAAATAAGGATGACTGATGGTTCTCTTACCCTGAATCCTAGGAAGATAATGGAGGCCTTTCATGATTTTTTTTCTAAGCTTTATGCATCCACTGATGATTCTTCTTCAGAGGGAATGGATGATTTTCTGGACAATTTGAATCTACCTCAATTGACTGAAATACATAGAGAAATGATGGAGTCTCCCATATCAGCTGAAGAAGTATTGTTAGTAATTAAAAACCTAAAATTAGATAAAGCCCCGGGCCCTGATGGGTTTTCAAGTGCTTATTATAAAACATATTCGAGCATTTTGACACCTTACATGGTTAAATTTTTCAACCACATGACCGGTGGAGTTCCCATAGACAGGCAACTTAATTTAGCTTATATTTCGGTTATCCCAAAGCCAGAAAAAGACCATAGCCTGGTGGAAAACTATAGACCTATATCCCTCATTAACAACGATCTTAAGATACTCACTAAGGTAATGGCCAATAGAATGTCCTCTTTCATTGGCCAGTATGTTAGTAAAGATCAAGTAGGCTTCATCGCTGGAAGGCAAGGTCCTGATCAGGTTAGGAGGGCTGTGGATCTGATCTCCATTTTGAACTCGGGTTGGACTGGTGATACTAATCAAAGGGGAATGCTTCTTTCTATTGATCTACAGAAAGCATTTGACTCAGTATCATGGCCATTCATGTTAGAAGTGATGAAACGTTGGGGGTTTGGCACGAAATTTCTTGGAGTCTTATCTGCACTTTACTCTCATCCTAAAGCTAATATACGCTTTCAGGGTATTTTTTCGGAACCTATTGAGATTCATAGGGGTACTAGGCAGGGTTGTCCTCTGTCTCCCCTGGTGTTTGCAATAGTTATGGAATCCTTGGCTATAGCTATTCGTGAGAACACAAACATCAGGGGAGTTAGATGTGCCAAAATGGAGCATAAATGTGCCTTATTTGCAGATGACCTTTTACTGTTTTTGACCGCTCCAGATACATCCCTACCGGAATTATATTCTCTTTTAGACAAATTTTCTATGGTTTCAGGTCTAACTGTGAATATGGCCAAGTCTAGAGCCCTCAATGTTTCTCTCTCTGAATCCACGGTTTCTCTACTGAAGGAAAATTATGGATTCAAATGGGACACCTCTTATATCAAATACCTAGGTATCTATTTGACCCCCAACATCCAAAACTTGTATTTGGCCAATTATCCACCTATGTATAGAAAACTTGAGAAAGATTTGAGAGATTGGGGGACTCAGAATATAGGTTGGATTGGTAGAATTAACTCGGTTAAGATGACTCTTCTCCCTAGGCTTTTGTATCTTTTTAGATCATTACCCATACCGATAATTAAAAGTCATCTAAAATCCTTTCAAGGAAAGATTATCAAGTTTATTTGGAACAATAAGGGTCCACGCCTTCCATCTCGCACTCTCTATAACTTGCCTGAACAGGGGGGTCTGGGGGTACCCAACTTATTATGGTACTATCAATCAGCAAGATTGGCACAGTTATCGGAAACTTTTCTTAAACATGAACGCCCTGACTGGTTAGATATAGAAGAGCAGGCAACCCCGAATCTAACGATAGAGGAGTTAATGTGGAGTCCTACCAAGAATAGGCCTTCTATTTTATCTCCGACTCTTTCTCAAACCTTTGTTTTATGGGATTCACTTAAAAATAATCCCTCTCTAATTTCTAAAGGCAGACCTTTATCGAGTGTTTTTCTAGACCCACTCTTTGTTTCTAAAATTGAAGTAGATTCGTTCAAATGGTGGCATGACAAAGGGTTGTATCGTATAGGCCGTTTTTTTTCGCGCTCGGGTCCACTTCCTGAACAACACTTCATTGACAAGCTAGGTCTTCCTGTCTCAGAAAAATTAAGATTTTCTCAACTACATGACTATGCACAAAGCCTATGGGATAGTGGCTCGATCTCTGGACTATTGACACCTTATGAAAGTAATTGTGATCAGGGTTTGATCAGGAAGGGGAATATTTCAATCATATATCAATCGCTTGCTAATAATTGCACCAAATTACCTCATATGCTGGCCTGGGAAAGGGAACTTAATAACAACTGGGATTTATCTGACTGGTGTAGTAATTATACTAGATCCATTAAAGGATATGTGAATATATCCCTTGTAGAGGCTAATGTAAAAATGTATACTAGGTGGTATTTAGTTCCCGTTAAACTGGCTTCCATGTATCCGTCAACTTCGCCCCTTTGCTTCAGAGGTTGTCAGGGATTGGGGTCTATGGTACATATATGGTGGGAATGTCCCAAAATACGTGGATACTGGAATAAGGTGTTCAACATAATAAGACGTGTCACAGGCTGTAATTTGCATCAATCCCCCACTATCGCTTTACTTCACGGGATGTTACCCCAAACCTCCAAGGTTACTAGAAAACTCATCCTATACATTCTGACAGGTGCCAGGATCACAATTGCAGCTGCGTGGAAAAAATCTACTGTCTCCATCCGGTATATGAAACAAAAGGTTACATGGATTATGGAACAAGAAAAGAGGGTCTGTTCCATGTTGGATATGTCTACTCTTTTCCATGAAATATGGGAACCATGGATGAAATTTATGGGAATATCTTTTATCCCATAAAGGCTGTGGTGATATTTATATCCTTAGAACGATGTTGTTCGTTGGCAGGCAGGCTGCCATCTCTTTTTCTTTTTACTTTCCCCTGATCTTCTTTTTTTTTTATTTTTTTTTCTTCTCTTTTTCTCTTCTTTTCATTGATTGTTCTTTGATTTGATAATTTTGTTTTTTACACGAGGATAACATCCTTGTTATTTCTCATTCTCAGAGTGTTATGTTTAGAAAAAAAAAAAAAAAAAGATATATATAAACATTTGTATTAGCCTATGTTTAGGTTATCAAAAGATTCCACCAAATTTTTGGGGATGTTAGGTATGTTAAGGGTTTTGAAAATATATATTTACAGATACTGGTGGGTATTGGTGATAATTATTGGAGGGAGGGAAGGGGGATTGAAAGGTTTGCTTAACCTCTTGGACACAGACAGTTCCCAGTGGGGGTGTCAGAGAGGTCATTGTTATCCAGAAATCCTGTCCTTTATTCGTTCCATGAAATTAGACCCAGTACACACATGGGGTTTTTTATTGTGTGACAACAATAAGCCTAAGGAATTATATAGTATATGGAAATATCCTTTTATTTATTTAATTATAAATTATTGGTTATACCTAGCTTTTCTTTTTAGCTATTACAATCTGTTATACTCTCACTGTATGGTGATAGCATATGATATGGCTGTATATGATAGTCAGTTTCTATGACAAGACCATCTTCTATGTAAAGCAATGCATTGGATTTATTATTTTCTGTGTATTACTGAATCGTATACTGCTGTTATAGTACAAATGTATGTACTTTTATTGAAAATAAACTTAAATTTGAATGAAAAAAAATAAATCTTTACTTTGCAAAATAAATGCACATTACTTATATGCCAATGAGAATGTTTTTTTTTTGTTACAAAACGCACATTAATTATCTCACAATGAGAATGCATGAATGCACGTCACTGTGGTCCCTAGCACAGACACATCACATGCACATCGAATTGGATTAGATCCAAGTACCCCCCCCCCCTTTGGTACTTGGGAGCAGTAACGCCCCGCCACGGCTCCAATTATGTCACTGTGCATTCATAGAAATTATTTTGGGAACAACTGCGCTAAGGTAGAGAGTTTAGGATTAATAAGCAGCAATTAAATTGTGTATAAACAAAGTAAGTATATAAAAAAGGAAGATTAATTGCGCTAAACCAAAAAATGAACATATGTTAATCAAACATATTGAACGTGTACTGAGGTGCATGTGCTAAAAAATTCTTAGATTAACAATCTGAATTTATACACCATTAAAGTAATCCCATGTGATCAGAGGGCCCAAAGCCACCTGGCCCTACTGAGCAATGCAATATAGTGAGAATTGCCACGTAGACGTGACAAATAATTAAATAAATTGGAATTAAAGAACCACAAATAAGTGAATAAAGTCCATAAACTTCAATTTAGAGATGAATGTGATAAATCCAAGTGAAAATGAAGACACCCGTGAGAGCTTTAAAGACGCTGGTTGTAGCATTAAACGTGAATCCACCACCGATCACACAGCTGCTTACCAGAAATCTAGGTCCTGCCGGACCACTATCAACATGTCTTTCCACCATAGATGTCAAATCCGCAGAAAAGTTCACCACTTGCGCTGGGACCATGCCGTGCTCAATGATGAAAAAACACAAAACAGGCTCCACATAGCATAAAATCCGGGTGAATTTATTTAAAATAAAGTAAAAACAGGTATACAACTCACATTTGGGTTGATAAACCAAGCAGTTGGCCTGTAACGCCGGCCGGACGTATCAGGAACAAAAGCCACTCGTTGGAGAAATGAAGGGGATGGCGTCCACACGTCACTCACTCCACCCGACGCGTTTCGTGAGAAATCACTTCGTCTCGGGGTACGAGTGGCGTGGGACGCCACCCCTCTTTATAGGAACACATTAGGCTATCAAACAATCGAGTCATAATTACCAGGCCCCGCTCCGGGATCCCCGCGCACGCCGGAAGTGTAGCAGATCAACATCCGGGTCAATGGGTTGTCCAGGACTCAATGCCCATAGGACGCATAACAGCTCCGCCCAAAGGGGGCTGACACCTATGACGCGCGCATCACTCACCAAGGCGAGGCATGACGGGACCACCCTCACAGGGGCGGGACTGTATGTGTCACGGCTCGAGTGCTTGAAGCTCACATTAAACAGTTAGTGGCAGTAAATATCAACTTGTGCCCATGACTACACCTCGTGTGTCATGGAGCATCATCGAGTTAACCATTCAATAAAGAGAATTTAAAAAGAAATTAAAATTCAATCAAACCACCTTCAATCGTAACCAAGCCTCACTGTGGGTCACTCACGCATGCGCCGGACCAACAAAACCCAGTGGTTGCGCTCCACAGGGCGTTGTACTAGCCATTCTCAGGACAGATTCACCCGTATCATAAAGGGATGAGTGAGAAAGTCGTGGCAGTGTCACACAGTGAGCTCGACATGTTATTATATGGCCCATATCCAAAATTAAATTCAGAGTATAAGGGACATGTGTAAAATTATCTAAACTTAATCAAAAGTTAAATCTTGTACATATGTGAAAATATAAATATATTAATTAGTGATAATTAAATTGATTCTATTATATGGGCAACCACAATAATCAAAGTCCCATATATTACAAAATGTGATCACTATGGATCTTAAGTGAATACCCAATAAACCCCTAATACGGGGAATATTCAATTAATAAAAACTAGTACATGATTCAAAACAATTAATCCCAACCCATAAATCAACATAAAAATATATAAATCTAAAATTTGGAAAAAGGGGACTTGCCCTAATATCAATGAAGGCTGTCACCAAACAGTGTATCCATGATTAGTTTTTTCCGTCAGAACAGAAAAATTCAATCCCCTGCCAGAGAAGTCTCAAAACTGACCACCATGGACTAAGCATTATTTATAAATGCATTAATGTCAGTGTCCACGTTGAGGCCATGAGGAAGATATGTCCTCAATCTGTGGATCCATGCCATTTCAGTTTTCGAGATCTCTCTAATTAGGGAACTCCCCCTCCAGTTCGGTTTGTATTTATCGATACCCACAAACAAAGTCCCCTCTGGATTTCTATGATGAACCAAATCATAGTGTCTCGAAACCGAATGGTTTGGAAAGCCATTTCTTATCTTAGCTATATGTTCGTTTAATCTGATTTTTAATTCCCTCTTGGTCCTCCCTACATACTGAAGCCCGCAGGGGCATTGGAGTAAGTAAACCACCCCCTTACTGGAACAGGTAATGAATGGTTTCACTTCATATGTTCGACCAGTGCTAGTGGAGGAGAAATGGGTGATCTTCCGATCTCGACATTTATTTAGAGAACACACCTGACAGTTTTTGCATCTGTGATAACCCGTAAGGGTTTGCCAGAAAATTCTTGTTTCGCTAGGGGGGTCCTGGACACTTGGGGCCACACTGGCTCCCAAGGAGGAGGCACCGCGAAACACCACAGATGGTCTTGCTGGTAACACAGGTGCCAATACAAGATCACTTTGCAGTATATGCCAGTGTTTTCTGATTAAACGTTTAATATTTTGATGTTGTACTGAGAAAGTAGTTATAAATGGCAAAGAGGAGACTTTGTTTTCCTGTTTAGTCTGCACCTTTAACAGGGATTCTCTCTCCATGTTACGGGCAGAGCATACCGCCTGGTCCAGTATCAACGGGTCATACCCCTTCTCAAGAAATTTGTTTGATAGAACAGTTGCCTGGGTATCGAAGACTTCAACTTCTGTGCAGTTGCGTCTGATTCTGGTGTATTGTCCCTGAGGAACTGCCTTTAGCCATGGACCGTAGTGGCAACTGTCCACAGGAATGAACGAGTTCCTGTCTGTCGGTTTAAAAAAAGTACTCGTGACAAACCTGTCACCCACTATGCCAATGTTCAAATCCAGGAAATTTACCAGAGTCTGACTTGCAGAAAAAGTGAATCTGATGCCTCTAACATTATCGTTAAGGAAACTCATAAACACGTCCAACTCGTCTCTATCTCCATCCCATAGGAGGAGGACGTCGTCGATATACCTGACCCAAAGGGCCACTTCGGGTCTTTGGCAACCATCGACGACGTCCTCCTCCCATTTGGCCATGAAGAGATTCGCCAAGCTGGGGGCATATTTAGCCACCATGGCCACTCCTCGGTCCTGGCGAAAAAAACAGTTGTCGAACCAAAAATAATTGTGACTTGCTGCAAACTGCAGCAAAGTCACAATAAACTCAATCTGCTCTGAGACCAGAGTTGAATCCTTGGTTAGGTAAAATCTTACAGCCTCAAGACCTAAGTCATGGGGGATTATGGTGTAGAGGGATGTCACGTCAGCCGTGACCATCCACACACCTTCCCTGGGGGCCATTCCCGATAGCAGGTTAATAACCTGCTTCGTGTCTCCAATGAAGGAGGGTATCTTACGCACCAGAGGTTGCAAATAAAAATCAATGTACTTGCCCACCCGGGACGTGATGGAATCAATCCCACTGACAATGGGACGTCCCGGGGGGCAAGTTTGATTCTTATGAATTTTCGGGAGATAGTATATCACCGGTGTGCGGGGAGCCACTGGTACCAGGAATAAACTCTCCTTTTCATTTATAATCCCTTTCTGAAGGCCTTGATCCACAATAGTCTCCAAGTCGCGTTTGTACTTGACTACCGGGTCACGGCTTAGAGGGGTATAAGTGTCATCGTCGTCCACGATGCGGTGCATCTCTGCAACATAATCGCATCTATCTAGGACGACGATGCCACCCCCTTTATCAGCCGGTCTAATGACAAGCGATTTGTTAGAGCATAACGAATCGAGTCCGATCTCAAGGTCTTTATTCAATTTTGCCCTCCTGATTTTCATATTATCCAAATCTTTAAGAACAACGTCCCTGAACACCCTTATACTCGCTGGTAGGGTACCGGGATTGAACAATGAAGCGTTGGATAAATTTGAATGTCTATATTTTGGGGCATGCTGGGGACCTTCAGTAATTGGATTCATCAAGAAATGTCTCTTAATGCTCAATTTTCTTGAAAACTTGTGAACATCCATAAAGGTTTGAAATTTGCTCAGATTTCTCGGAGGTGCAAACTTCAAACCTTTATCCAACAGCCTCTTTTCAGAATCTGTTAGTGTTTGTTGACTCAAGTTGTAGATCCCAATACCTACATTTTCAACATTATAGGAGCGACTCTCCAGTAGGTCGAAATCAGGCTACCTCTTTTCAACGTAGAAACTCCACACAAATGGAGTCTAATCCTCAAAATAGAAGAGAGAGCAGTTATGATTTCAATATCCCAACCCAAAACCGTTTCTTTCCCCTATCAGATTCAATGGGACCCTATGGGTTCGGACCCAGAGATGTTCCATATAACAGTTGGGAAAGATTCTTTCCTCCACCTGGCTTTGGACCATTGGATAGGGGATATGGGAACTTTAGACCTGAAAACATACAGGGGCCGCCACCATCTCGCTCACCCTATAATTGGGGTTTTCCCAGGAGCCATCACGGCCCAGCATGGCCTACAGAACCAAGAGAGGGACCAGAGGGGGGAGGAGAGCCCAAGCATCCAAAGAGAAGAAGAGTGTAGGTATTGGGATCTACAACTTGAGTCAACAAACACTAACAGATTCTGAAAAGAGGCTGTTGGATAAAGGTTTGAAGTTTGCACCTCCGAGAAATCTGAGCAAATTTCAAACCTTTATGGATGTTCACAAGTTTTCAAGAAAATTGAGCATTAAGAGACATTTCTTGATGAATCCAATTACTGAAGGTCCCCAGCATGCCCCAAAATATAGACATTCAAATTTATCCAACGCTTCATTGTTCAATCCCGGTACCCTACCAGCGAGTATAAGGGTGTTCAGGGACGTTGTTCTTAAAGATTTGGATAATATGAAAATCAGGAGGGCAAAATTGAATAAAGACCTTGAGATCGGACTCGATTCGTTATGCTCTAACAAATCGCTTGTCATTAGACCGGCTGATAAAGGGGGTGGCATCGTCGTCCTAGATAGATGCGATTATGTTGCAGAGATGCACCGCATCGTGGACGACGATGACACTTATACCCCTCTAAGCCGTGACCCGGTAGTCAAGTACAAACGCGACTTGGAGACTATTGTGGATCAAGGCCTTCAGAAAGGGATTATAAATGAAAAGGAGAGTTTATTCCTGGTACCAGTGGCTCCCCGCACACCGGTGATATACTATCTCCCGAAAATTCATAAGAATCAAACTTGCCCCCCGGGACGTCCCATTGTCAGTGGGATTGATTCCATCACGTCCCGGGTGGGCAAGTACATTGATTTTTATTTGCAACCTCTGGTGCGTAAGATACCCTCCTTCATTGGAGACACGAAGCAGGTTATTAACCTGCTATCGGGAATGGCCCCCAGGGAAGGTGTGTGGATGGTCACGGCTGACGTGACATCCCTCTACACCATAATCCCCCATGACTTAGGTCTTGAGGCTGTAAGATTTTACCTAACCAAGGATTCAACTCTGGTCTCAGAGCAGATTGAGTTTATTGTGACTTTGCTGCAGTTTGCAGCAAGTCACAATTATTTTTGGTTCGACAACTGTTTTTTTCGCCAGGACCGAGGAGTGGCCATGGGGGCTAAATATGCCCCCAGCTTGGCGAATCTCTTCATGGCCAAATGGGAGGAGGACGTCGTCGATGGTTGCCAAAGACCCGAAGTGGCCCTTTGGGTCAGGTATATCGACGACGTCCTCCTCCTATGGGATGGAGATAGAGACGAGTTGGACGTGTTTATGAGTTTCCTTAACGATAATGTTAGAGGCATCAGATTCACTTTTTCTGCAAGTCAGACTCTGGTAAATTTCCTGGATTTGAACATTGGCATAGTGGGTGACAGGTTTGTCACGAGTACTTTTTTTAAACCGACAGACAGGAACTCGTTCATTCCTGTGGACAGTTGCCACTACGGTCCATGGCTAAAGGCAGTTCCTCAGGGACAATACACCAGAATCAGACGCAACTGCACAGAAGTTGAAGTCTTCGATACCCAGGCAACTGTTCTATCAAACAAATTTCTTGAGAAGGGGTATGACCCGTTGATACTGGACCAGGCGGTATGCTCTGCCCGTAACATGGAGAGAGAATCCCTGTTAAAGGTGCAGACTAAACAGGAAAACAAAGTCTCCTCTTTGCCATTTATAACTACTTTCTCAGTACAACATCAAAATATTAAACGTTTAATCAGAAAACACTGGCATATACTGCAAAGTGATCTTGTATTGGCACCTGTGTTACCAGCAAGACCATCTGTGGTGTTTCGCGGTGCCTCCTCCTTGGGAGCCAGTGTGGCCCCAAGTGTCCAGGACCCCCCTAGCGAAACAAGAATTTTCTGGCAAACCCTTACGGGTTATCACAGATGCAAAAACTGTCAGGTGTGTTCTCTAAATAAATGTCGAGATCGGAAGATCACCCATTTCTCCTCCACTAGCACTGGTCGAACATATGAAGTGAAACCATTCATTACCTGTTCCAGTAAGGGGGTGGTTTACTTACTCCAATGCCCCTGCGGGCTTCAGTATGTAGGGAGGACCAAGAGGGAATTAAAAATCAGATTAAACGAACATATAGCTAAGATAAGAAATGGCTTTCCAAACCATTCGGTTTCGAGACACTATGATTTGGTTCATCATAGAAATCCAGAGGGGACTTTGTTTGTGGGTATCGATAAATACAAACCGAACTGGAGGGGGAGTTCCCTAATTAGAGAGATCTCGAAAACTGAAATGGCATGGATCCACAGATTGAGGACATATCTTCCTCATGGCCTCAACGTGGACACTGACATTAATGCATTTATAAATAATGCTTAGTCCATGGTGGTCAGTTTTGAGACTTCTCTGGCAGGGGATTGAATTTTTCTGTTCTGACGGAAAAAACTAATCATGGATACACTGTTTGGTGACAGCCTTCATTGATATTAGGGCAAGTCCCCTTTTTCCAAATTTTAGATTTATATATTTTTATGTTGATTTATGGGTTGGGATTAATTGTTTTGAATCATGTACTAGTTTTTATTAATTGAATATTCCCCGTATTAGGGGTTTATTGGGTATTCACTTAAGATCCATAGTGATCACATTTTGTAATATATGGGACTTTGATTATTGTGGTTGCCCATATAATAGAATCAATTTAATTATCACTAATTAATATATTTATATTTTCACATATGTACAAGATTTAACTTTTGATTAAGTTTAGATAATTTTACACATGTCCCTTATACTCTGAATTTAATTTTGGATATGGGCCATATAATAACATGTCGAGCTCACTGTGTGACACTGCCACGACTTTCTCACTCATCCCTTTATGATACGGGTGAATCTGTCCTGAGAATGGCTAGTACAACGCCCTGTGGAGCGCAACCACTGGGTTTTGTTGGTCCGGCGCATGCGTGAGTGACCCACAGTGAGGCTTGGTTACGATTGAAGGTGGTTTGATTGAATTTTAATTTCTTTTTAAATTCTCTTTATTGAATGGTTAACTCGATGATGCTCCATGACACACGAGGTGTAGTCATGGGCACAAGTTGATATTTACTGCCACTAACTGTTTAATGTGAGCTTCAAGCACTCGAGCCGTGACACATACAGTCCCGCCCCTGTGAGGGTGGTCCCGTCATGCCTCGCCTTGGTGAGTGATGCGCGCGTCATAGGTGTCAGCCCCCTTTGGGCGGAGCTGTTATGCGTCCTATGGGCATTGAGTCCTGGACAACCCAATGACCCGGATGTTGATCTGCTACACTTCCGGCGTGCGCGGGGATCCCGGAGCGGGGCCTGGTAATTATGACTCGATTGTTTGATAGCCTAATGTGTTCCTATAAAGAGGGGTGGCGTCCCACGCCACTCGTACCCCGAGACGAAGTGATTTCTCACGAAACGCGTCGGGTGGAGTGAGTGACGTGTGGACGCCATCCCCTTCATTTCTCCAACGAGTGGCTTTTGTTCCTGATACGTCCGGCCGGCGTTACAGGCCAACTGCTTGGTTTATCAACCCAAATGTGAGTTGTATACCTGTTTTTACTTTATTTTAAATAAATTCACCCGGATTTTATGCTATGTGGAGCCTGTTTTGTGTTTTTTCATCATTGAGCACGGCATGGTCCCAGCGCAAGTGGTGAACTTTTCTGCGGATTTGACATCTATGGTGGAAAGACATGTTGATAGTGGTCCGGCAGGACCTAGATTTCTGGTAAGCAGCTGTGTGATCGGTGGTGGATTCACGTTTAATGCTACAACCAGCGTCTTTAAAGCTCTCACGGGTGTCTTCATTTTCACTTGGATTTATCACATTCATCTCTAAATTGAAGTTTATGGACTTTATTCACTTATTTGTGGTTCTTTAATTCCAATTTATTTAATTATTTGTCACGTCTACGTGGCAATTCTCACTATATTGCATTGCTCAGTGGGGCCAGGTGGCTTTGGGCCCTCTGATCACATGGGATTACTTTAATGGTGTATAAATTCAGATTGTTAATCTAAGAATTTTTTAGCACATGCACCTCAGTACACGTTCAATATGTTTGATTAACATATGTTCATTTTTTGGTTTAGCGCAATTAATCTTCCTTTTTTATACTGTGCATTCATACACCATTCAGGAACCTAGGATGACTTCTCCCTGGTCCTGGGGATCCCTACTCCACCAAAACTGAGGGTGACACCCTTATGTTTTCAGGAATGCCACCCCCCCACATTCACACATCATTCACACACATAAACCAAATCATAAGTACAGTATCAAAAAAAAAAAAAAAAAGTACCCCTGCAAATTAAGGATGTTGCCGAGTGCTCCTTCTGGGCTGCCCACGGGGACGGACACGGCCACGGGGACGGCCACGGCCGACTGGGGGATCTTCACGGGGGGGGGGGTTCTGTGCAGGGGAGGGAGTATTTTCAGGGGGGGGGGGCTGTGCAGGGGAGGGAGTATTTTCAGGGGGGGGGACTGTGCAGGGGAGGGAGTATTTTGAGGGGTGGGGGACTGTACAGGGGAGGAAGCAGCCTCCACTGGTGTCTGTCCTCCTGCTGGCCTTCCCTCCAAGGCAACGGCTATCCTTGTCAGACAGGAAGTAATTTCAGCCGTATTGGCCTGCACAGCCCGGGTATTGGCCTGCACAGCCTGGGTGAGGGCAGTCACCTCCTGGGCCACACCTGTTGTGGCGTTCCTCAGGTCCCACAAACAGGTGATGACCCCCACGGAGTTGGTGGCCACGTCACCCAGTGACTCCCTCATTGCACCCAGGCTGCGCTCCACCTTGGTCATTGTTTTTTGTATTGCAGACAGACTGCGGGTCTGCCGGACATTGTCCCTCAACAGACTGACCGGCAGACGCACCAACCCCCCCCTGTTTTCCGGGGTCGGCCTCCTACTTGCCCCTGAGGCTTGTGGCCTTGGAGGAGGAGTTGGAGTGAGCCATGGGTGCTGCTGCATGTTGGAGGAGGGTTGGAAGGGGCGACCCATGATGGTGGCCTGACTGCTGGGCGCCTGTGGGGTTCCCTCAGGGGATGATTCAAAGGTCATATCTTGGCCCATCATTATTTCCTGCCCAATCAGAATATTGTCATCTTCCTCCCCCTCATCCTCCTCCCACTCAACATCCAAATTAGGGGAGTTGTGGGCACTCCCCTCCCATGGCGAATCCTGCCCTTCTTGGGACTCTGCATGAGCCTGTCTTGGGGGTGGTGCAGCAGCCTGCCCTGATGGGCCAGCAACCTCCTGCCCTGATGGGCCAGCAACCTCCTGACCTGATGGGCCAGCCACCTCCTGACCTGATGGGGCTGCCACCTCCTGGGCTGATGGGGCTGCCACCTCCTGGGCTGATGGGGCTGCCACCTCCTGGGCTGATGGGGCTGCAACCTCCTGGGCTGATGGGGCTGCAACCTCCTGGCCATCTGGGGAGGACACAAAACAATCACAGGTTGTTGGATCCACACACTCGGCACATCTTCCCTTCCCCCACCCACACATGCTAATCACCAGATAGAAATTCCAAAAAATTACCTGTCCTCATAAGAGGATCATTGTCAAAGCCAGGCAGGCCCACCACCTGCTGTGGGTGGAAACACTGGGCCACTGCCCATTCCTCCTCACTCATCCTGACTGGGCAGGGTCCCCCTCCTCCAGTGCCCCTGGTATGGGCATGCAGCGTTGCCAGCTTGTTCCGGGACACGCTCCTCAAGTCATTTTTTTTTTTATAACTCCTGCAATGGTCCTGGTCTCCCCCCCCCCCCCGCCGCATTGATCCGATCGGTGATCTTTTGAAGGATCTCCTTCCTCCTGGCCGGGGTGGTGTTGTGGCTCTCAGGGCCATGGAGAAATCGCCCAAATTTAATGACGCCCTGAGCAAGTATATGCTTCTCTGCCAGGGTAAAATTAAGCTTCCTGCGCTTGGGAGCCATGACAGACAACACCCAGCAACAGGGAACTCACCCAAAAAACAAACAACAATACACACACACAACAAAGAAAATACAAACAAGCAAAAATAAAAAATATACAGACAGCTACTATTAATTCAAAAACAAACAGGCAAAAAAGGAAAACAAAAAATATAAACACACCAAAAAAAAAACACTTATCAAAAACATACAGGCAAACAATCAAAACAAAGAACAAATTAGCAAAAACAAACACCAACTATACCCTCCAACTCCACAAACACTTTTCTCACAAACAAATCTTACCAACAAACGCTGACAAACGTTCAAAGCAGAAGCAACTTGCTTTAGGAAGGGAACACAGGGAAATACTTTTGCAATTGAAGTCTGTTTGACTGGGGCTATTTAGACACAGGGCGATCTTCAAACTAAGTACGCTTGGCCTTTTACCTATCTCACTGATTGCGCTGACCAAAGTTCTGCACATGCGCAGTGAGGTCCAGATTAGTGCGCGTATGCGCAGTACGGCCGGCACTTCATTTGCATGGGGTCACGGCTCATTACAATGAAGCACGCCCACTTCATTCCCACTTGCCATAACCACGCCTTACGCATTGAAACTTAAGTTAAGGATGGCGCAATTTTGTGCGCAAATGCACTGAGAATACGGTACTTACGACACCAACTTAGGGCGCCGTAACTTAAATGACATAAGTTAGATAATCCTAAATTTACACATGTTTTTGAGAATTTGGCCCTTATGTTTTTAGTTCAATTTGTTCCCCTGCCGTATTGTGTAGCGCCCTGCTCCTGATGACAGGAGCTATGTCAAATTTTGTTAACTTCGGCTAAATCAGCCTCTGTTCCTGCTATGGCTGTGCTGGAGGGATTTCCCTTTGTTTGCCTGTAGGTGGCGATACCACCACAGGCCAATGTTGGAACTAAGGCAAGCCATGGTGTATTGTGTGTCTTTCCTCAGGAACAGCCCAGTGGGAGTGGTTTCCCCGCTGGGCATGCTGGGGAAGGATACTTAAGGGGCAGATGCCATTTTACAGGCCCTTTCACCTCATGGCCCTCCTGGCGCCAGGTATGTGTTGTGTGATTTTTAGCCTCGGGACCATGCTGGCCCGAGGCTGCATTTCTGCCTAGTAGGCCCAGTTGTCCTGACTGGGGCCTAAGCTTTGGAGGTGATTCTGTGCTGTCCATCCTGCGGGAGGAAGCCACTCAATGGAGGAAACCAGGGGAGGACCTGTCTCGGAAAGGACCGAGCGGAAGTCTGGTACTTTTGGAGAGGCCTGGTAACTTATTGAAGGATGCACCATAGCCTACAAAACCTTACAGTGTGCCAGGTTGGCTTAAAGGCTCTATAACTGTAAGGCTGGATCTCTGGGTACCAAATCCTGTGGCCGAGGATTTCGGAATCCCTCATCTGAACTTGCAACCAGTCTGTGGCAGAGACTGAGATTATTCTTGTCCGTGCGTCATCCTGGCTGCTACGCCAGGTGAGAGGGGCCTATCCGGATGAGCAATACCCACTCGAGAGAAAGTGGTGAGTGTGACTTTGAAGTTTAGCAATTCCCCAGTGATCTGCCTTGTGCACCTGAACCTTCATCCCTCTACTTCTACAAGTTGCTTGAAAATAAAGTGAAAGAAAAGGAGCTATAACTTGTGGACATTGAACTTTTTACAGACTCTCAACCCCTAGACAACGAGGAACGAGGTAACGTGCAAGGCCCAAAACGAAACCAGCAGCTATTACGAGGGTAGTGCTACAATTTGTATTTGCTTCAAGTTTGAAACTGAAATTAGACTTCTTCGTTCTCAAATGTGCTATTATTTTTATAAGGATGAATATTAACCACTTCAGCCCCGAAAGAATTTACTCCCTTCCTGACCAGAGCACTTTTTGCAAATTCAGCACTGCGTCGCTTTAACTGATAATTGCGTGGCCGTGCAACGTTGCACCCAAACAAAATTGACACCTTTTTTTCCCACAAATAGAGCTTTCTTTTGGTGGTATTTGATCACCTCTGCGGTTTTTATTTTTTGCTCTATAAACAAAAAAAGAGCGACAATTTGTAAAAAAAAAAAAGCAATATTTTTTACTTTTTGCTATAATAAATATGCTCCAAAAAATATAAAAAAACTAAATTATTTTTCAGTTTAGGCCGATATGTATTTTTGGTAAAAAAAAATTGATTGGTTTGCACAAAAGTTATAGCGTCTACAAAATAGGAGCTAGTTTTATGGCATTTTTATTAATATTTGTTTTACTTGTAATGGCGGCGATCTGCGATTTTTATCATTTCTGCGACATTATGGCGGATACATATCGGACACTTTTGACGTTATTTTGGGACCATTGTCATTTATACAGCGATCAGTGCTATAAAAAATGCACTGATTACTGTGTAAATGACACTGGCAGGAAGGGGGGTAACCACTAGGGGGCGAGGAAGGAGGGTGTGTCCTAGGGAGTGATTCTAACTTTGGGGGGGTTGGGCTACGAGTGACACAACACTTATCACTGCTCTCGATGACAGGGAGCAGTAGATCGCTGTCCTGTCACTAGGCAGAACAGGAAAATGTCTGCAGCTCGGTGACATGATCGCAGGACTACGGCGGACATCGAGTGCGCGGGTCCCGCGGGCACGAAGCTCATGGCAAGGGCACGCGAGCATGGCGGCAAATTTAAAGGGACATACAAGTACCTCCCTTTGCGCAGCTGTGCCATTCTGCCGATGTAAATGTACAGGCGGCGGTCGGCAAGCGGTTAATCAAACATTTCCTAGGGGTGTGAGGCATAGAAAAGATTGGGAATAAATGCCCTGTAGAGAAAAAACAAATAAAAAACAGGACTCTCCTTTGTTTCCAGTTGGCTTTCCCAGGTACAATGGGCCCTGGTGCAGCAGTACAGTTTGTTAACATGACATGTTCATAATGGGGAATGAAAATGCTCTTTTGTTCTAATGTGAGAAAACTATTCAATTTAGCTACTGAAAATATAGTAACTGCTTATCCTCAAAAAACATGAGACCTTAGCATACCTGAACATAAACCAGATATTTCAGTTTTCTATGAAAACACCTTTAATACACAACAATCAAAGAACAACACTTCATTTCCAGGCATATCACAGGGGGGCAGATACCTTCTGACAGAAACAATACAAATCATTCTGATCTACTTTGTAAGGTTTTGGCCTTTGTGTAGCGATGGCATTTCTAGTGCATTTATCTTTATTTTTCTAAAACCCACCCTGTACAGCATGTATCATGATGATTAACAGCAATGTAATTGCAATCCACAGAGGAGTTGTTTAGCAAAGGAAGACAGAAAGCACAATGCTTTCTACACACACAGTGACATGTATTTCAGCTACATGGGGCACATTGTACGTACATACATTTTTAAAGTCTAAAGGCACAATCACATGTAGTTTACAAGGCGATAAGCCTGACCGTGAATTAATAAGACAAAAGGCAGAAACATTGCATTCAAGATTAACACCTGCTGTACTTTTTGCACGTTGTCCACAGTAGCAAAAATATAAAAGGAAATTCCGACTGCATTTAAAAAAAAAATTAAATCCCCTCACATTATTATATTTGTGAAAATCATTAATGATTTTTTTTACACATCTATGATATTTTCCTTTACTGTATGTGAAGTTTGTACAATGGAAGTATTTCTATACCCCTTTTACAGTTATCTGGTAACAAATTATCTTTATTTAGCAAAGATTTCCTTAAAACACTACTGTAAAGCTAATTTCCTTATAACACTACTGCCATCTAGTGTTCCCTCAGTGCCGGCTAAGCCTGGAAGAAGCAGATTCTGAAACGAATTCTGTCTTATATAATATAAAATATGAATATGGACATGGAATAATTATAAGTTTCCGTTTTTTACTTTAACATCAATTTCCTTTTGTCGTTTTTGTCAAGTAAAGCAATACAAAGTACAAACCTCTGTTTCATCATTTATTTAAAGTACACAGCTGAAAAGCAACAAGGACACGGCTATGAAAAGAGACACGCCACAGCTGTTCAAGAACAAGAAGGTGCGTTTATAAACCTATAGAGTCACAGACAGTTCAGCGTAGGTCCAGGCAGGAAATCTTGTCATCTCAGATTAGATAAAAGTTCTGCAAAGTCTCTTTTAATGCGATACTTCATAAAAGCAATGCCTGACAGCCTGACCACAGTTTTAAAAATGTAACAGAAAGCACAAAATGTGGCTGTTCACGTTGTAAATTGAACATTGGTTAAATAAAAATGTACCTGTGTTCATTTAAATTTCCAATCATGTGCAAGAAAAATAAAAAAATAGTGTATTTGTTGGCGTACAACACTCAATTTTTACCCTGAAAATAGAAGGTAAACTGTACCTGCGTGTTATACGCAGGGGGCTGTGGAAAGTTTTTTCCCTGAAACGTCCCTCTTAGGCCGCGTACACACGATCAGTCCATCCGATGAGAACGGTCCGAAGGACCGTTGTCATCGGTTGACCGATGAAGCTGACTGATGGTCTGATGTGCCTATACACCGGTTATTGAACCGAACGTGTCAGAATGCGGTGACGTAAAACACAACGACGTGCTGAAAAAAACGAAGTTCAATGCTTCCAAGCATGCGTCGACTTGATTCTGAGCATGCGCAGGTTTTTAACCGATGCTTTTGCATACTAACGATCGGTTTTGACCTATCGGTTAGGCGTCCATCGGTTAAATTTTAAAGCAAGTTCTAATTTTTTTGACCGAAGGATAACTGACCGATGGCGCCCACACATGATCGGTTTGGACCGATGAAAACGGACCTTCAGTCCGTTTTCATCGGATGGACTGATCGTGTGTACGCGGCCTTAAAGTTAGGGTGCGTGTTATACGCCTGTGCGTGTTATATGGTGATAAATATGGTATATATTTTAGCACGTGATTCGATATTCAAAGTAAATGCAGCTTCAACGTGTTTGCTAACATTCACTTTGTAAAGTCAACAAAAATTCAATATATAGGGCCAGATTCACATAGAATTGCCCAGGCGCAGCGTATCATTCCTCTCCTCCGCCGCCATGATACCTGGAGTGACTTCCGGGTATCGCTGCTCCGGCGCTGTGACTGGCCATAGCACATGCGCGTGGGAGCCGTTAGGGACGGTAAATGCGCCGTTGTCTATGGCGCAAATGCATCGTAGACATCGGTGAAGACTTTTCTGCAAATATCTCATTAACCGTGTTGGTTAGGGAGATATTTCTTGCACCTACAGGTAAGCCTTAATCTAGGCTTACCTGTAGGGCCAAGTGGTCTGTAAGGCCTCGTACACACGATAGGTTAACCAGAGGATAGCGGTCTGAAGGACCGTTGTCATAGGTTATGAAGCTGACTGATGGTCCGTCACGCCTACACACCATAGGTTAAATAACCGATCGTGTCAGAACGCAGTGACGTAAAACACAACGACGTGCTGAAAAAAACGAAGTTCAATGCTTCCAAGCATGCATCGACTTGATTCTGAGCATGCGTGGATTTTTAACCGATGGTTGTGCCTACTAACGATTGGTTTTGACCTATCGGTTAGGAATCCATAGGTTAATTTTAAAGCAAGTTGGCTTTTTTTTAACCTATGGTTAAATAACCTATGGGGCCCACACACGATCGGTTTTGACCGATGAAAATGGTCCATCAGACCGTTGTCCTCTGGTTAACCTATCGTGTGTACGAGGCCTAAGGGTTTACAACCACTTTAAGGTCATTTGACTTATGTGACAAGTCTTCTTTTAAGAGAAATTGTATTTCTTTTGTGTCAATTGTATTTAAACTTAAATTAGATATTGCAAGATTAAAAATCTTCTATATGTCTTCTACTACTGTATGTATAGATTTCATTTTTGGGCTATTTTATCCTAAATCAGGGACATTTATCTTTAAATCATTAGAAATGTTAGTAGATGTTGGCAATGCTCCAGCCGTGTTTTCAATTACCTATAATCATGTTTTCTTTGGTCCCTTTATTGTAATGCAAATATATTTTTAATATAATCACAGTTATGATGTGATCATGTTATTGATTCTCTTTTGAGCTTTGCATAACTTGGTTTTGAAAATAGAGGATTGTAATTTTGTTCCCAACCGTGTTTAATGAAAAAATCTTTATCTCTTACAGTAAAACGAATCAGTTAAAAAATGAAGAACAGTCACAACTAAAAAAAAAAGATAATACTGTCACGTGTGACCATTTAAGATAGAGAAGCCAGAAGTACTTTAGAATGGCATCTTTATGCAGAAATACACCTCATGGGAATGGATAGGAATGACTGCAGCCAGACATACAAAAAGGTAAGTATATAAAAAAATAAAAAAAAACACAGAAGAGCCTGAAGTTAACCTTTAATCAGCAATGCAGTCTAAAGCTTTAGCTCATCCTTTCTGAGAGAGGTAACCACTTGCTGGCAGTCACCTCACTTGGCAGTATATGGAATTCACTTCACTGCTCTGTTATAAAAATGATTGTCAACAAATGGTCAAAACGTTCAGTAGCAAGAAATGAAAATCATCTTTGAAGCTCCAGCTTAATTTAGGGTAATCATTTTCCCCTGGGAGACGGCTAAGTAAAGCATAATTTAGCCAGCTTTGTGACAATTATTGTCATTATATGTATTTTTCATAATTTTTGACACGTTATTTTGAAGCTGCAGTTTAATATACTGTGATATTTAGAAAGTGGCACAATGAGACGAAATGTAAAGAAATGAGACCTACAATCTTATCATTAGCCCCACTAACCAAAAGCACATAAGGGTCTATTTATACAACAATTGTGGTGTGTATGTCTCAGCATGTGCACAACTGTCGCAAATAATCCCCATAATGTGTCTATTATGTTTATTTCCTATGATCATTAGATCCATCTAGTGGTCATAGTGTGGTATTTAACCACTTCCATACCGGGCACTTACGCACCTTCCTGCCCAAGCCAATTTTCAGCTTTCAGCACTGTCGCACTTTGAATGACAATTGCGCGGTCGTGCTACACTGTACCCAAATTTTTTTTTATCCTTTTGTTCCCACAAATAGAGCTTTCTTTTGGTGGTATTTGATCATCTCTGTGGTTTTTATTTTTTGCGCTATAAACAAAAGAAGAGCGACAATTTAAAAAAACACACTATTTTTTACTTTTTTTATTTAATAAATATCACAATTTTTTTTTAAAAAAAATCATTTTTTTTTCTCAGTTTAGGCCGATACGTATTCTTCTATATATTTTTGGTAAAAAAAATCGCAATAATCATATATTGATTGGTTTGTGCAAAAGTTATAGCGTCTACAAAATAGGTGATAGATTTATGGCATTTTTATTTTATTAATTTTTTTACTAGTATTGGCGGAGATTTGCGATTTTTTTTACTGTCACCGTGACATTGCGGCGAACACATCGGACACTTTTGACACGTTTTTGGGACCATTCACATTTATACAGCGATTAATGCTATAAATATGCATTGATTACTGTGTAAATGTGACTGGCAGGGAAGGGGTTAACCACTAGGGGGCGTTGAAGGGGTTAATATGTTCCCGAAGATGTGTTATAACTGTAGGGGGGTGGGGACTCTCAAGGGGAGGAGACCGATGTGTGTTCCTCTGTACTGGGAACACACATTGGTCTCCTCACCGCTGACAGGAGGTGGATCTGTGTGTTTACACACACAGATCCACACTCCTGCCATGATTACGACAATCGCGGGCACCCGGCGGCAATCGCGGCCGCCGGGCACCCGCGCTGGGTCACGAGCGTTGGCGCGCACGCGCCCTAGATCGCCGGGAACGCAGGACGTCATATGACGTCCACCCGGATCGAGGAGGGGTTCCTGCCGCCGTCATTTCACAATGACGCGGTATGGATGTGGTTAAAGAAATAAAAATAAATGAAGCATTACGGCCACTTGATGGAGCTGAAAATCATAGGAAATAAACATAATAGACACAATACAGAGAATATTTGCATCATAGGTGTTTTTAAAATAGATCCCATAGAGGCAAAACTTCTTACAGTATTATGTGCTTGCAGATAACTATTTAACATTCACCTTCAGTGTTTCACCTGCAATGACTTTTGTATTACATTGTAATATTAAAGAATATGTTACCCCAACATTTCATATGCCTGATATGTGTCTGTTGTACCATGTACTGTTCTCTTTGTATTGCTTTCTTTGTGTGAAATACCTGGTGAGCCCTACTATTTTCCTATTTCAAACCGACCACGCTAGGCATGAGAGCATATCTATCTAAGTGTGTTCGGTTTTCTGTCTGTGCTGGGAAAACAGTCTGCCTGTCCGCTAATGATCAGGCTTCTGTTGACACGCCCCCCTGCTCTGCATAACCATTCACTGGGAAGATCAGTGTGATGCTGTCTTTCCTTCCCCTTCTCACTGAGCTTTTAATGCAGCCAAGTACAGAGATTATGTGATCACTTCTGAATAAAAAATGTTAAAAGGATGGGTTGTTTTACCGTACAAGGTGAGGGTTTACATATACTGTAAGGGCCTATTTACAGCATTTGGATTGTTCTGCACTAGACATGCTTGCCCAGGACAGTCCCAACGCACAGATAAGGCAATTTGCCTTGTTATTTATGGAGTCAATTCATACCAATGTGTTGCTGTGATGTGCGCTGAAAAAAGCGCATGCGTTTTTTTTCAGTGCAGCATGTTGCGACACAGCTGCAGTAAATACAATTGAATGAAATTTTTAAAAAAAAACTATGCGTTGGAATCAGCACTGTTCCTCCCAGGACACACTAGCAGCCATGTATTCAGCACAGCTTGTTGGTGTGAGCATGCCCTATAATCCTAACTATGACAGACTTGGTGAAAATGTTTACTAATTAGTAAAGTGTTCGGTGTCCAAATGCACTTAACCTGATGACATTTGCAAATGTTCGAACATGTTTTTGCTTTTTTGCTGCAGTGTCTAGTTTTCCTTTAAAGGTATTATAGTATGCGTTATACTATATACAATAGGGAATATTGGTGTATATTGTTCTAAATCTAATTACTGCTTTTATATGTCCCATTGATTAGCGTTTAGCTGCATGTTCTAGAGGTGTCTGGATGAGGTTGTACACTTTTTAGTATTTCCATTATATAGTACAGTATGCCTTTATCTTTCTTGTTGAGCTGAGATTTAAGTTCCTTTGAGTCTGCATACTAGTTTTTTTTTTTATGCATAAGGTGACTTTGTAGCATGTTGGTTATAAAATCAAATGCCACAATGCCGATACTAAAATATGACTTTTCAATTAGGATTCAATAGTGTTAAAGCCTGGTGCTATTCTTACTGTTCAGGAGGTATGATTAATATTTTGTATGCTTTACAACACTATTATTGTTTATGTATCAATATATTACAACATCTCTTTATTGATCTGAGATTCTGGGATTTAGAAGGGCAGAAAGAAATTCAATGAAAAGTGATCTACAGCTTTTTCATATGGCATGTGGGCATTTTGTGATGTTATTACTATTATAAAAAATATTACCTCTGAATCTTTTTCCTGTGTGTGTATATGTATGTAATATTTATGGGGCTTCATGTAGTTTTAAAGATGTGTACATTGCTAGATGCTTTCTGTAGAATACTAATACCAGAAATATTAGAAAAAATGAGTTAGCACTCAAACCCTAATAGTATATGGTGCAGGCTCAGTAGAAATGTGATCAAGAACCAAAAGAGTGCTATAATATTTTAATTATTGTTGTAAAGCATATACTGTATTTATGTATACATTTTTTTATTATTATTATTATTACAGGCACTTACATAGCGCTGTCACTTTACACAGTGCTTTACATATATTATACATTCAGTCCCCGTTCTCAAGGAGCTTACACTCTAGGGTCACTAACTCACAATCATACACATATTAGGGTCAATTTAAATAGGAGCCAGTTAACCTACCAGCATGTCTTTGGAGTGTGGGAGGAGTACCACGGAGGAAACCAACACATGCACATGGAGAACATGCAGAGGCGTTGCTAGGGGGTGCGGTCCGCACCCGGGTGACACCCGCTAGAGGGGTGACCCCATCCCGTTTAAAAAAAACATATATATATATATATATATATATATATATATATATATATTTTTTTTTTTTTTTTTTTTTAGCTGACATGTGGGGGGGGGGCGGCAAACCCCCACCCCCCCGCCCCCCGTGCCTGCAGCGATGAGCGCCGCAGAATCGGAGCGCCGCGGTACAAGAGGAGGGGGGTTGCGGGGTGACACCGCAGCACCATCCATCCCCTCCTCTCACAGCCACGGTGCTCGGCAGTCGGCACACAGGCATGGCCCCCTCTTCTCTGTTTGTGTGTACAGAGGGGGAGGGGCCGAGGGGACGTTCTGTCCATGTGCCGTGGCGCTGCGATGATCTGAGGTACTGAATGGGGAGGGGGGGTGTTTGCACCTGGGGGGATTTCACTGAAGGGGGGGTGTTTGCACTGAGGGGGGGTTGTACTAAGGGAGTGTTTGCACTGAGGGGGTTTTCACTAAGGGGGGTTTGTACTAAGGGGGAGGTTTGCACTGGGGGTGTTTGCACTGGGGGTGTTTGCACTGGGGGGTTGCACTGAGGGGGGTTGCACTAAGGGGGGCTGCACTGAGGGGGTGTCTGCACTGAAGGGGGTCTGTGTAACATGCAGGGGTCCAGAGGTGCAGGCGGCTGTGTAATGTAAAAGGGGTGCAGTGATGCAGGGTGCTGTGTAATGTAAAAGGGTCCAGAGGTGCAGGGGGCTATGAGATGTAAAGGGGGCCAGTGATGCAGGGTGCTGTGTAATGTAAAGGGGTCCAGTGATGCAGGGTACTGTGTAATTTTAAAGTGGTCCAGTGATGCAGGGGGCTGTGTAATGTAAAGAGGTCCAGAGGTGCAGGGTGCTGTGTAATGTAAAGGGGTACAGAGGTGCAGCGGGCTATGTGATGTAAAGGGGTCCAGAGGTGCAGGGGGCTGTGTGATGTAAAGGGGTCCAGTGGTGCAGGGGGCTGTGTAATGTAAAGGGGTCTAGTGATGCAGGGTGCTGTGTAATGTAAAGTGGTCCAGAGGTGCAGGGTGCTGTGTAATGTAAAGGGGTCCAGAGGTGCAGGGTGCTGTGTAATGTAAAGGGGTGCAGAGGGCTGTGTAGTGTAAAAGGGTCCATAGGTGCAGGGGGCTATGTGATGTAAAGGGGTGCAGAGGTGCAGGCGGCTGTGTAATGTAAAAGGGTGCAGTGATGCAGGGTGCTGTGTAATGTAAAAGGGTCCAGAGATGCAGGGTGCTATGAGATGTAAAGGGGTCCAGTGATGCAGGGTGCTGTGTAATGTAAAGGGGTCCAGTGATGCAGGGTGCTGTGTAATGTAAAGGGGGGCAGGGGGCTATGTGATGTAAAGGGGTCCAGTGGTGCAGGGGGCTGTGTAATGTAAAGGGATCTAGTGATGCAGGGTGCTGTGTAATGTAAAGGGGTGCAGGGTGCTGTGTAATGTAAAGGGGTCCAGAGGTGCAGGGGGCTATGTGATGTAAAGGGGTCCAGTGGTGCAGGGGGCTGTGTAATGTAAAGAGGTCCAGAGGTGCAGGGTGCTGTGTAATGTAAAGGGGCCCAGAGGTGCAGGGTGCTGTGAGATGTAAAAGGGTCCAGAGGTGAAGGGGGCTGTGAGATGTAAAGGGGTCCAGTGATGCAGGGTGCTGTGTAATTTTAAAGGGGTCCAGTGATGCAGTGTACTGTGTAATTTTAAAGGGGTCCAGTGATGCAGGGGGCTGTGTAATGTAAAGGGGTCCAGTGATGCAGGGTGCTGTGCAATGTAAAGTGGTCCAGAGGTGCAGTTGTGGAGAGGGGGTACACAGTAGTAACAAAAAGATATTAAAGGATACAGAGGTATGCAGGGGGCACAGTGGGGTGTTTTTACACGTGGGGGGGGTCCCAGATATTGGATCCGCCCCGGATGCCAAATGCTCTAGGTACGCCCCTGGCCTATAGGCTCCTGAGATGTGAATTCCGGTCCTGGAGAAAGAGAGGTGAGGGGAAGGGACAAAGAAAAATGGAGAGAAAGAAGAAGGGATATAACGAACAAGAAAGATGGATAGGGAGAGAGAGAAAAGGGGAAGAAAGGAGAACAGAGAGCAAACAGTAGGGTAAAAAATATTTGGAAACTGTTATTTGGGGGGGTGACACAATATTTTACCACACCAGGTGACACCAACCCTAGTGACGCCACTGCACTGCTGAATGTGTATTTTTTAATAAACCTCCTGTATCTTTCAGTGCACTTGTAGACTCTGTTTTTCTGTATAGTTAGCTGTTATACTTACCTTCAGCCCCAACCCAATGACCTTCTCTCCACAGGCTCACTCTGAACGGCTCTGCCTTCTAGAAATTGCCACTTTGTACTGCACATAGGAACTTGGCCTCATTTATCCTGATGGGAAGGCTGTATCCTGACCACTTGAGGTTGCATGAGTACAGCTTTCCTATATAAATGAAAGGAGCTGCTGTGCACATAGGCACTACAAAGGGGACAATTCCAGAGGAAACAGTTGTGTGACTCTGAGATGGGCCACACAGTGAAAGTTGTTGGATCTGGGCTGAACATAAGTATAATATCTAGTGTGCAGCACTCAGGGGGGTGGGAGCAACTGATTAAAGTAGAACAAATGTACAGTTGTCATTTAAAGTGGTAGTAAACTCATTTTTTAATGTGTACCCATGGGTACAAAAAGCTTACCTGTAGATACAGTGAATATCTCGTAAGCTTGTAGTATTTAGGAGATATTCACAATGTATGCAGCTGGTGACGTCACCAGCACATTGATTGATTTAATGGATTTATAGTGCGCCAAATACTGGCCCATCAGGGCAGTGTCTAAGCGCAGGAAGACGTAGAAGTAGACGTGTGCTCTGAAGGGACGGTATACTGTCATACTACTCATACAGCCAGAGCCCGCAAACCCAGAAGGAAGACTGTGGGAAAATGGAAGCCTTGTCAGCAGCACCACTGGAGGGCTGTGTTCTAAGGTAAGTATTCTATACTTACAATGCATACTAGCCCATTATGCTATTCCCTTGCAGGGGATTTATTTTATTTTAAATGCAGCGCTTTCATTTAGGCCTTGTACACACAGTCGTTCCAAACCGATGAGAATAGTCCGACGGACCGTTTTCATCGGTTCACCGCTGAAGTGGCCTGATGGTCTGATTTGCGTACACACCATCGTTCCAAAAACCGATCGGGTCAGTACGCGGTGACGTCAAACACACGACTTGCTGAATAAAACGAAGTTCAATGCTTCCAAGCATGCGTCGACTTGATTCTGAGCATGCGCGGGTTTTAAACCGATGCTTTTGTGTACTAACCATCGGTTTGGACCGATCCGGCAGCGGTCCATCAGTTCGGTTTTGAAGCATGTTTTAAAATTTTGGACCGAAGGAAAACAGACCGATGGGCTATACACACGGTCGGTTTGGACCGATGAAACTGAACCTCGGTCCATTCTTATTGGTTTTGTCCGACCGCGTGTACGCGGCCTTAGAGGGCTCATAAGTATTGGTTGCTGGTGAGCATATTTAGCACTGTCTAGTGTCTAGTCCTAACTACCATGTAGTGAGCCAAGCAACACAGCATTGTTCAGAGCCACCTAATTGCTCCTGGCCGGCCACCCAGGAAACATCTACCAAAATAAAACGGGGAGCTTAGGAACCTGCTACCAAAGTGGCATAGGATGCTCAATGCCCTTCATCACTGTGACAAACGTGGTACCCAATCCTTTGCACTGAGAAAAAACTGTTCCCGCTTTACATTATCTTGTTAAAGTGGAGTTCCACCCATAAATATAACATTACATCAGTAGTTTTAAAAAAATGTCATTAGTCCTTTACGAATTTTTTTTTTTTTTTTTTAGATGCCTTCAAAGTGTTGTTGCTAGGCAGAATAGTTAATCTTCCCACTTCCTGCACCTAGGTGCTTAATGCTTCCTAACCTACACCGCACAGACTCCTGGGAATGTAGTGGGTGTAACTTTCCAGGAGTCTGTGCACTCCCCAGTCTCAAAGAATCATGTGACTTGGACAGCACAGGTGCTGAAACCTGATCTGACACTGCTTGTGCAGCACTGAGCATGTGCGAGATCTGCAAGGCTGAAATCCAGGAAGTCATACAGTCTGGCTTCATGATGCCCACACTTAAGATGGCCCCAGTCAATTTCTATTTTATAAAGTGTCTAAATGCTGTAACAACCTAACAAAACGGACCTTAGTTTACAGACTAACTTTACTAGAATACATTAAGCTTGTGTATTACAGGGGTATTTATATTTAAAAAGTGAAATTGTGGCCGGAACTCCGCTTTAAATATAAGCCATGTAGTGTATTTTTTATGCCAATATCATAATGCTATAAGCCATTTTGCTATATTTTATTTACCATTGCAATGTCTATTCACATATAACCAAGCCTGAATCAGATTTCTTATTGTACCCTCAATAAATACTAGGTCACAACCCTTGCAGTCAATCAGCCATCCATCTTTATTCACATACCAGAAGTATTATGCATATCTACTCTTGCAGCAAAAAAAAAAAAAGAATTTTAGATCTGGAGCCAATGTGAATTTTACTTTTAACTGAAATTGAAACTGAAATGGCAGAAATCTAAACTAGTGAAAAATAAGATTGAAACAATAGTCACATGCCTGCCATAAAAAATCAATCTCACGGTTGATACAATCCATCCGAAGTCTTGAGTTACTTTTTTCTTTTGACTGAAGAGAATGATGATTGAGGCAGCCTAGCATTACTCCATACTGCACAAAAGAACTGAGAAAAGAGACAGAGACATGGAGAAATAAAAATGATTAGGATTTATTTATTTCATTATGCCTATAGCCAACCCGTTTTAAGCTAACTTACTATTCAAACCTAGCCTGTGTAAGTAATACCAAGATGAATAATAGTCTATAATTCCCATCATTTTTTAGACAATTCCTTTCTCCAAAGACCTTATATGCCATGGGTTCTAGGTCTTTTAAGTGCGCTAGGTCTCATTTGCAGTAGGGTGATACATTTATAAACCAATATTAACTCTGGGCCAGATTCAGCAAAAACTGCGGCGGCGTAACGTATCGTCTTTACGTTACACCGCCGCAAGTTTTCAGCGCAAGTGCCTGATTCACCAAGCACTTGCGTGTAAACTTACGGCAGTGTAACGTAAAGACGTCCGGCGCAAGCCCGCCTAATTCAAATGGGGCGTGTACCATTTAAATTAGGCGCGCTCCCGCGCCGAACGTTCTGCGCATGCTCCGTTTGGAAATTTCCCGCCGTGCTTTGCGCGAAATTACGGCGCCCCGACGTGTTTGTGAATGGCGACGTGCGTAACGTACTTACGCCGAATTTTTTTTTTTAAATTCGACGCGGGAACGACGGCCATACTTTAACATGGCTGGTCTAAAGTTAAGACATGAAAAAGCAGCCTTAACTTTGTGACGAGAAAAAACGACTTGCGACGACGTAACCCACGCTAGTACCTATCGCCGTAAAAGCTAATTTTCCCGACGCTGGAAAACGACGCGAACTCCACCCAGCGGCGGCCGAAGTATTGCAGCCTAAGATCCGAAGGCGTACGAAGCCGTAAGCCTGACGGATCTTAGCCAAATACCGTTGTATCTTGTTTGTGAATCACAAATTAAGATACGACGCGGCAAATTTGAAAATACGCCGGAGTATCAGTAGAAACTCCGGCGTATTTGTTCTGTGAATCTGGCCCTCTATTCTTGTAGACGCATACGTATACCTCATTGCACCTGTTACACAGCGTAACTGTGAGTTTGACCTTAAAACATGTTCAAAGTATGTAATAAATGCCATTCATGGGATGAAATGTAGTGTGAGACATGTATTATACAAGTTTTTAAAAAAAAACATATTTTCCAAAACATTTGACCATAATGTAAGTGTGTCACAAACATGGTAAAGCTAAAATGACAATGGGATGCAAAAGCCTGCTGGAGATGGCAACAGGGACTGGAAAGAACAATTAGTGGCATGAGTTTGGGTAACTTATTCAGGAACAGTAGGAGTTCTGAAGATATGCTAGAATCCACTGTTTTCTAATTGCACACTCGTCAGTCATTTATCACTGCTGCACAGGGATCGTTAGAAGAGCCGGGGATGACATGGAGCGGGTATCTCCCACTGTGACAGATCTTGTAGATGAAACGCTGGTCGCTTTAAAGTCCCGCCTCCTGGACCGGTTTCTGTGATAGACAGCACACTGGTACAATGCTGATCCACGAGGCGGGACTTTACAGCAACCATCCGTTCACCTACAAGATCTGTCACAGCGGGAGAGCGTCCCGCTCTCTGTCATCCGGTCGGCTCTTCTAATGATCCCTGCTGCACTGATGGGCACTGATGGGCGCAGATAGGCTGCACTGATGGGTACAGATAGGCTGCGCTTAAGGGCACAGATAAGATGTACTTATGGGTACTGAGATGTACTGATGGGCACTGAGGCGGCACTAATGAGGTTGCACTTTCGGGCAATTATAAGCTGCACTGATGAGTCTGCACTGATGGGCACTGATAAGCTGCACTGATGGGCACAGATAAGCTGCACTGATGGGCATTGAGACGGCACTGATGAGGTTGCACTTTTGAGTATTGATAAGCTGCACTAATGAGGCAGCACTGATGGAAACAGGCTGCACTGATGGGCACAGATAGGCTGCACTGATAGATGCTGATAATCTGCACTGATGGGAACAGGCTGCATTGATGGGAACAGATAAGCTGCACTGATGAGCACTGATAAAAATGCTGCATTGATGGACACTGATGAAGCTGCACTGATAAGGCAGCCCTGATGGGCACAGATAAGCTGCACTGATAGACACTGATGCGGCACTGATGAGACTGCACTTTTGGGCACTGATAAGCTGCACTGATGAGGCTGCAGATAGGCTGCACTGATAAACTGAACTGATGGGTACAGACAGGCTGCACTGATTGGCACAGATAAGCTGCACTGAGGCGGCACTGATGAGGTTGCACTTACGGGTACTAGTAAGCTGCACTGATGGGCACTGATGAGACTGTATTAATGAAGGCAGCATTTATGGGCACTGATGAAGCTGCACTGATGAGCACAGATAAGCTGCAGGTATAGGCAGCACAGATAAGCTGCACTGATGGGCACTGGGGCGGCAATGATGAGACTGCAATTTTGGGCACTGATAAGCTGCACTGATGGGCACTGATGAGAATGAACTGATAAGCTGGAACTGAAGAAACTGCACTAAGGCAGCACTGATACGGCGGCACTGATGAGGCTGCACTGGTGGGCACTGAGGTGGCACTGATGAGGCTGCACCTATGGGTACTGATAAGCTGCACTGATGAGGCAGCACTGACATGCTGCAATAATGGGCACTGAGGAGGCTGCACTTATGGGCACTGATAAGCTGAAGTGATGAGGCAGCACTGATATGCTGCACTGATGGATACTGATAAACTGCACTGATGGGAACTGAGGTGGCATTAATGGGCACTAATGAGGCTGCACTTATGGGCACTGATAAGCTTCTCTGATGGGCACTGATGAGGCTACACTAATGGGCACTGATAAGAAGTGGACACACCGTCCACTGCTTTACTGATATCGTCCACTGTATTACTGACACCGTCCACTGCCAAATATCTGTAGGGGAGGTTTCCGCCATCCCTGCAACATTTTTTGTTTAATGTCTTATTTTCAGTTTAATATGTATTATATGTGACCTTACATATCACAGAGACCGGAATTGTGGTAATATTGAAGTGTATTCAGATTTCCATAAATAGAGGGTGCCACTATTATTGTGTTATTGTGAACCATCTCATAGACAGCAATGGGAATTCTCCCCTCCAGCGGCACGAGCGTCCGGCGTCAGGCGTTTTGTCGCGGAGGTGTGAATGGGGCCTAAGAGAGCGATCTTCTCCGCCGCTTCCGGGTATGGGCTGCGGGACTGGGCGTTCCTATTTGATTGACAGTCTTCCGACAGGGTTCCGACGGTCGCATCTATCGCTTCACTTTTTTCCGAAAGTAGCCGAACGTCGGTGCGCAGGCGCCGTATAGAGCCGCACCGATGCTCGGCTTCTTTCGGCTACTCGTGACGCGATGGATGCGACCGTCGGAAGCCTGTCAATCAAATAGGAACGCCCGCTCCCGAAGACCATACCCGGAAGCGGTGGAGAAGATTGCTCTCTAAAACGGTAAGTACTGCTTCGTTTTTAAAAAAAACTACCCGATTCCCCCAAAATAAGCATGAATCTAATGTTAAAAAAAAAAATTTGGGTGAACTCCCGCTTTAACTTCATGCATTGCCAAGGTGTATAACCAGGATTAAGCTCATGCAGGAGATAGAACCTCCATTATGGAGGCCCTAGTTCTTCTGCTTTGACACAAGATATGAGTGAGTTAGGATTGAACTAAACCTCTCCTATAATGGCTTCCGATATTGAGTAGAGCCAGGATGTGTGTGAAAGTAACTAGATCATGGATACACCAAGATATATTAAAGCTAATGTGTCATTTTTCCAGATTGAATCTACCCAAAGCTAAAATTTCTGTTTTGGCTCTATTGGCGCTTTCATTTTCTCAAATGCAATAGGAACAAGGCATTTCTAAACCAATTATAAACTGATTAATTTTTCTTTCCGCTATTTTTCATGTGTGTCTGTCCCATACATATGTTTCCATTATAAAGCCAGTGGCTGTTTATCATTTAATTGGCATTTAAATTCAGCACTGCAATTATGCGTTAAGCTAAAGGCAATCATGGACAGTTTCCTAAATAGGATAGATCTTATTTTTCCTGTCACACAAATATATTGGAAAATATGCTGTTTATGTGTAATATCACCTTTGCGCTAACATGTTACAGTGGTTATGAAAGCAGAAAACAGTTAATGAATTTGCTGAAATGATACCTTGAAAAATATGTTAAGAAAAAAAAAAATGTAAAAATGTCACCGTCACTGACACGTTATTTTACACCATAATCATGTATTATGTGACTGTATCATAAATCCTATGAGCTGAATTTACTAAAATATAAAGTAAGATAAACTGCAGTGGTTACTTAAAATACATTTATATGCAGAGGTATTAACAATAAAAAATACAAAACATTTTTTTCAGGTCCTCCTTTAACCACTTAAGGATCCCCTACCGACGATATACGTCGGCAGAATGGCACGGCTGGGCACAAGCACGTACCTGTACGTGTGTCTTTAAGGCCCAGCGGTGGGTTCGCGAGCGCACCGCCAGTGGCGTGCTCGCGACCCGGTCCGAAGCACCGCGGAGCCGATCGCCGCCGGTGTCCCGCGATCAGTCACCGGAGCTGAAGAACGGGGAAGGTGTGTGTAAACACAGCTTCCCCGTTCTTCATTGTGGCAGTGTCAGTGATCGTCTGTTCTCTGATATAGGGAAAGACGATCACTGACGTCACACGTCCAGCCCAGCTCCCCTACAGTTAGAAACACATATGAGGTCACACTTAACCCCTACAGTGCCCCCTAGTGGTTAACTCCTAAACTGCAATTGTCATTTTCACAGTAAACAATGCATTTTTATAGCACTTTTTGCTGTGAAAATGACAATGGTCCCAAAAATGTGTCAAAATTGTCCGATGTGTCCGCCATAATATCGCAGTCACGAAAAAAATCATTAATCGCCGCCATTAGTAGTAAAAAAACAAAATTATTAATAAAAATGCAATAAAACTATCCCCTATTTTGTAAACGCTATAAATGTTGCGCAAACCAATCGATAAACGCTTATTGCAATTATTTTTTACCAAAAATAGGTAGAAGAATACGTATCGGCCTAAACTGAGGAAAAAATGTTTTTTTTATATATTTTTAGGGAATATTTATTATAGCAAAAAGTAAAAAATATTGCATTTTTTTTTTCAAAATTGTCGCTCTATTTTTGTTCAAAGCGCAAAAAATAAAAACCATAGAGGTGATCAAATATCACCAAAAAAAATCTCTATTTGTGGGAAAAAAGGACGCCAGTTTTGTTTGGAAGCTATGTCGCACGTCCGTGCAATTGTCAGTTAAAGCGACGCAGTGCTGAATTGCAAAAAGGGGCAAGGTCCTTAACCTGCATAATGGTCCGGGTCTTAAGTGGTTAATGTAATGTCTGATGTGGAGATACTACCTGGATATGAAAAATGAAGAACCTGACCCTGACCTCTTCTGCCTAATAGGTCTTGCTATTGGATAGTAATGCTTAGGAGATAGAAGAGGACATATTAAGAGAGTTACCCACCAGAATCTGCATATAAGATCTTGTAGGTATTTCATGCAGTTTGAGGATTTTCACTTAGAAAGGAAATTATATTCAGACAACTGGGGGTGTTTTGTAATGACATTGCTGTTGGATTATGTAAGTATTTTTCAGGATTGGTTTACCAACATCTACAAGTGCTGGTATACAAGTTAAAATTTCTGGACCAAAATTTAGAGAACTTGTTTGCAAATACTAACCAAAGCTTAAGAGGTCATTCCATCTCTCCACTACATTGTTGATAAATGACATTTAGCTACAGTACCAACAGTGGAGTGCAAAAAGAGGGCCACAATGTAACTTCTGAGCTTTGGTCAGTATTTCTACAGTAGATTTCCCTTGGGATCTCATAGTTTCCAGACAGGTTTGAAGCTACATGAAAGCACCTTTAAATGCCTGCAGGTGTAGATCAAGTAGTGGTTTTCTAAAGTTCAATTATCTACAGGTTTATGTTTACAGGTTGCACTAAGCTTAAAGTTAAAGCTGATCTCTTGGATTAACAAAAATTGTCCAAATACAAGTGCCATGTGTATTCTTTCTTCAATCTTGGTGTGTTTTGTGTATTTCTTACAGGTCTGTGCAGTAATCTAGTGTGAGACTTTTGCCGCATACACACGATCGGAATTTCCGACAAGAAAAGTTTGATGTGAGCTTTTGTTCGGATCGTGTGTAGGCCCCATCAGACATTTTCTGTCGGAAATTTCCGACAGCAAAAATTGGAGAGCTAGTTCTCAAATTTTCAGACGGGAAAAGTTCTTGTCAGAAATTCCGTCGTCTGTATGCAATTCCGACGCTCAAAAATCCTACGCATGCTCGGAATCAATTTGACGCATACTCGGAATCATTGAACTTAATTTTTCACGGCTCGTCGTATTGTTGTACGTCGCCGCGTTCTTGACGTTCGGAATTTCTGACAACATTTGTGTGACAGTGTGTATGCAACACAAGTTTGAGCCAACATTCCGTCGGAAAAAAATCTAAGTTTTTCTTGTCGGAAATTCCGATCGCGTGTACGTGGCATTTGTCTCTGTGCAGGAGCTTGCTGTAATTAAGACCGCTTACTGCTGCTTTTGTACAAGGTGACTGGTCTTGTATCCGCTCCTCCTCTAGTTTTTTTGTAGGCAGCATGTAGTGGGTGGGGTCTGCTGGGTCCCTCCCATGGCTCTGCTCTCTGCTCAGATCTACCTCAGGGGAACTATTATCTGAGAGTACAATTGACCCCAAAAGGGTCTCCATTTGAATGGTTTCTCTCCCCCCACAGGCCGGCGAGACAGCCTTGGGTCTGTCCCTTTACTTGCTGATTGATTTTATCAAGTCGAGATTGAAGGTCCTGAGGAAGTGGGGTATCACACGAAATGTGTTGGCCTATATCTATTGGTCTCCTGGGACCCTACAATACAAGTCCCTGTAAAATCTGTTCTGGCATGTAATGATATTCTATATGTTTCTAACATGTACTAATAAAGATGTATAAATATTTTTAAATGGTTTATGTTCTATGTGTACCATTGGAGCAGGGGCGGACTGACAACTCATGGGGCCCCAGAGCAATAGATGACTATGGGGCCCCTGGGCTTACAGATGGCCACCACGCCAGGAGGCAGTGCAGAGGCGGGGCAGCTAAAATCTCGGGATTTTCACATCAGAAGCATGTCGGTTTCAGACATATCAGGGACAGATGTAAAAAAAACTGATTTTTACATACTGTCCCTGGTTTTACTGAGCCTGGCAACCCTGATGGGGCCCCCTAGTGACATGGGGCCCTCGGGCAGTGCCAGGGTGACTCAATGGTCAGTCCGCCCCTGCATTGGAGATATATTTAATGTCCCTCTGTCTATATATATATATATATATATATATATATATATATATATATATATATATATATACATACATAGAAAAAACAATGTACTGTACTTTATTGGGACTGATATTTCCAAATGTTTTATTTTTTTTCACACCAATACCTTACCTGATTGATAATGCTTAATAATCTGTAAATGTGCTTTAAAATAAGTCATCGCAGACCTGTGTAGTTGTAGAGCCTGTGAATTTGAGCTCAAAGTTTACAACAGAAGCAATGAAGTCATTCCAGTTATTATCTCAACAGCTCAGCTAACCAAGACTGCTTACAGAGATTAAAAAAATAAGTATTTTACTGATCTTTCATTACTTCTCCTTGTTTTCTCAGGTACATGAAAGAGTATATTTTACTCATTAGGTGGTGTAGTATAATATGGCAGGCATTGGTGTGGCAGATATAACCACTTACGGACTGCCCGTTGTCATTATACAGCAACATTTTGAAGTGGATTATCTTTGTTATGGCAGCAGCTAGCTACAATAACCCCAGTATCCACTTCTTCAGCGGGCGGTCTGCTTTCAGATAAAAGTGGTCTCAGCAGCGAATTCACCGCATAGATCACTTTAATCAGTGGCGGGAGAGGGCCCCCCTTCCCGCCGCGCTCCGGTGCCCTCCGCCGCTTATCGGAACTGCTGGCAGCGACAATCAGATCCTGTCCCCTGCTTGGCATGGAGCTGAGTGAGGGGAAGATGGCCCCCATCCGGCTCAATAGCATTGCAGGGCAGAAGTGACGTCAAAACGTCACTTCTGCCCATAGATCTTAAAAGGAAAAAAAATTCAAACTACTTTTTTTCTTTTCGTATTTTAGTATTTTAGTCTTTTTGACTCCAGATTTCATATTTAAGTGGTCCTGTCACGCTTTTTTTATATTGCAAGGGAGGTTTACATTCATTGTAATAGAAATAAAAGTGCCTACATTTTTTTTTTTTAAAGAACAATGAAAAAAAAGAGAAACGTAAAATAAATAAGAAAAAAATGAAATTAATTTAACGCACCCCGTCCTGCCGAGCTTACGCGCAGAACCGAACGCATACATGAGTAGCACCCGCATATGAAAACGGTGTTCAAATCACACGTGAGGTATCACTGTGATCATTAGAGCAATAATTCTAGCCCTAGACCTCCTCTGTAACTCGAAACATGCAACCTGTAGAATCTTTTAAATGTTGCCTATGGAGAGGATAAATGTTTCTTGCCATTCCACGAGCGGGCGCAATTTTGAAACGTGGCATGTTGGGTATCAATTTATTCGGCATAACATCATCTTTCACAATATACAAACAAAATTCTAAAATGCTAGTATGAGTCAAAACTAGAAAGTTTGACAGGTCTTTAGTCCGATTCACAGCATGAATCATAGAGTAACGCGCTGACATGAAATACAGGAATGGCCTGAAATTGCACTGGACTGCAGCAAAAGTAGTGCATGCACTACCTTATAAAATGCACATCAACCTGATTGCATGGTACTACTCGATCATGCAATGCGGTGCAGGCAAACGCACTGCATTTGCGACCTGCGTTTGAGGTGTCATTGAGTTAACATTGACACCCACTGCAGATTGCAAATGCAGTGTGTTTTCAAACACGGTGGGGGAAACATATACAGAACAGGGGTTTTCTGCACTGTGTTCTGGTGTGAACTGGCCCTGAAAGATAAATACAGTTTCAAAGATATATAACATTTCTAACAGATATATTTAGCATATGTAATTATATTGTTTGTTCTTATGAAGTCTGCTGCACTGAAACTGACCTAAGCAATATGCAGTATTTACACATGTGAAAGTAATGGATAAACTCTTGTATGTATTTGTATTGATTACACACGGACCTGGTGTTTTGAGAGTGAGTAACGTGCATGCAATGTGTAGAATAGATGGTTTGTGCAGATATTTACTTGCTTCCAAAAGTAAAAGCAAGAATTTGTCAGCTTTGCCACCCGACAAGGGGAGTTTTGGCTACCCGGTAGATATGCACACACGTCCAACGGTCCAACATTGGAATCTGTGTCTGTGCTCCATCCAACAAGGCCCAGGCCTAGGGCAGCACTTTGCAGGAGGGCAGCACAGAAAGAGTCCCCGCTGACTTGCGCTACTCTGTTAGCGTAGCGCCAGTCTTATGGGGCGGACTGGGCTGAGAGGCAAATTAGTCTAGCGCCCCATAAAGCAACCGCACTGCTTCCGATATGCAGGTGGCTGGCATTCCGCAACTGTGGGGGGGGGGGGGGGTCGCTGCTTCTAGTTTTGACCGTCTTACCATCCTGGACCACAAATTTTCCTCACTGTGCTATGTTTTCAGCTGCATCATTGGCATGGTTATATCTTCTTAGTCCTCTCCATAAAATGATCCGAAATTTGTGCTTAACCACTTGCTTACTGGGCACATATACCCCCCTCCTGCCCAGGTGAAATTTCAGCTTTCGGCACTGCGTCGCTTTAACTAACAATTGCGCGGTCGTGCGACGTGGCTCCCAAACAAAATTGACGTCCTTTTTTCCCCACAGGTTGAGCTTTCTTTTGGTGGTATTTGATCGCCTGTGCGTTTTTTATTTTTTGCGCTATAAACAAAAAAGAGCGACAATTTTGAAAAAAATACAATATTTTTTACTTGTTGCTATAATAAATATCCCATTTAAAAAAAAAAACACATTTTTTCTCAGTTTAGGCCGATACATATTCTTCTACATATTTTTGGTAAAAAAAAAAAAAATCGCAATAAGCGACTGGTTTGCGCAAAAGTTATAGCGCCTACAAAATAGGGGACAGAATTATTATGTTTTATTATTTTTTTTTTTACTAGAAATGGCGGCGATCTGCGATTTTTATTGGGACTGCGACGTTATGGCGGACACATCGGACACTTTTGACACATTTTTGGCGCCATTCACATTTATACTGCGATCAGTGCTATAAATATGCACTTATTACAGTATAAATGTGACTGGCATTGAAGGGGTTAACACTAGGGGGTGAGGAAGGGGTTAAATGTATTCCCTGCATTGTGTTCTAACTGTAGGTGGAGGGGGGTGACTGGGGGAGGTGACCGATCTATGTCCCTATGTACAAGGGACACAGATTGGTCTCCTCTCCAGAGACAGGACGCTGTCTCTGTGTAAAACGGCAATGAGAAATGATCTCATATGTTTACATATGAGATCATCTCTCATTGGCCGCACAGATCGCATCGCAAACGGCCACTCTGATTGGCCGTTCGCGGCGAACTGTAATTGGCTGTGTCCAAGGGACACGGCCAACACAGAGTTTCCCCGCTGCATGCTCTGGAGAGCGCGCGGGGAACGCCCTAAGGGGCGGACGTCAATTGACGTCCAGTTGGATTTTCAGGTCCGCGCTGTAGCCGTCATTCGGCTATAGCGCGGGTCTGAAGAAGTTAAAGTAGAACTAAAGGGAACACTTTTATTTTCATTTTGCATAGAGAAAGAGAGGGTTATAGCTCAGGTCAGTTTATTTTTTTACCATCCCTGTCCCATTGTAGAGATTTCCCTTCACTTCCTGCCCCATAGCCAAACAGAAGGTGAGAGGAAAAATCTATCCCCCCCCCCCCCCCAGGCCCTCAGAACTAGTGTCTTCAAGTGAAGATTTCAGGGTGGCCTTGGCAGGAAGGGGTGGGCTATATTTAAATTAGGGGGTGCACTAGTTTAGTCAGGCCTAGGGTAGCACAAAACCTAAATAATCTACTGGTTCTGTGTCCATCTTAGTGAGGGAGCCGCAATTGACAGGTACCAATTCCAACATGGAATGGAGCCTTGTACAGGCTACAAGTGCCCTTAGACACTGATCAAGTCAGTAATCCAACCTGCAGAGGAGATGCTTGCAGAGCAGCCTTGTGAGTCAAACCAGGTTAGCCGTTTTAGCAGGGGTGAAGCTTGGGAAGTATCTGGAGTGCCAAGCTAGGGACCCAGCAGAGAAGCATGGGTAACGCTGGAGGGGATACCACTGCAGACCTTGGAGGAGCTCGAGGGATTCAGAGTCAGTGAATCAGAGAGCCTAGTGCAGTGGCGGTGCGTCCATAGAGGGCGCAGGAGCGCCGCCCCCTCTCGCTCCTGCACCGACACTGAAAAACGATCCGCCACTGAAAAATGATACATAGATTTATGCATTGCATGAATCTATGTATTGTTGCAGCTGCCCACTATTCAGATGGCCAGCCCCCTGGTAAGCGCCGGCCATCTGAATAACGGCAGCTGGTTGGCTTTGGAAGTGTCTATCAGAGCCAACGGCTTCCAAATAGGTAACCAGGGTACGCACAGGGTGTGCGTTCCCTGGTTAACGCTGACAGGTGTCTCAGCCAATCAGGTTCACCAGTTCTGGGTGCCGGTAACCTGATTGGCTGAAGCGACATCAAGGACGGGACTACTTTGAGGGATCGTGAAGGAAGATCCAAGGATGGCTGACCTAGAAAGGTAAGTGCCAGGCGGGGGGGCAATCTGGCGCCATTTTAGGGTAAAACTGCCGGCAATTGATGGGCACAGTGGCGACAATGGCATGACACAATGACATGGCACAGTGGCTGCGTTTGGAATAGCACAGTGGCGACAATTGATGGGCACAGTGGCGACAATGGCATGGCACAGTGGTGACAATTGATGGCACAGTGGCTGCGTTTGGCATGGCACAGTGGCGACAATTGATGGGCACAGTGGCGACAATGGCATGGCACAGTGGCAACAATTGATGTCATGGCACAGTGGAAACAATTGATGGGCACAGTGGCAAGAATTGAAGGCACAGTGGCTGTGTTTGATGGCATGGCACAGTGGCTGCGTTTGATGGCATGGCACAGTTGCTGCGTTTGATGGCATGGCACAGTGGCGATAATTTTATGGCACAGTGGCGATAATTTCATGGCACAGTGGCTGCGTTTGATGGGCACAGTGGCGGCAATTAATGGGCACAGTGGCGGCAATTGATGGGCACAGTGAGGCTGCAATTGATGTTTTTTTTTCGTTTGTTTGTGCCCCCCAAAAAAAATTGAGCACCAGCCGCCACTGGCCTAGTGAGAGTCCGGAAGCTCAGTGTTGAAGATCTACAAGAGGCAGTTGACCTGAAGCTGAAAAGACTGTTACGTTTGAGTTGGGAACTGTCAAAGACTGTTACCATAGGAGACAGCAATCCTGCGTATGCAGACGTGGCTTCTTGCTGGGGCCTTTCCCTGCATGGCTGTCCTTCTATTGAAGTCTCAGAGTCTGTCAATTGAATTTTTAACTACCTAAGGGTGTCCTGGCCCTAACCCTCTTTCCCCCAAAAATTCAAAAGGACTGTCAAAAGAAATCAAACCTCTTTTACATCCAAATAGTGTCTGGCGCCCAATGACTTCCACCATCTTTGCACCTACTATGCCTCACAACCCACCATATTGAAGAATGTCAGCTAGCTTTGGCCTGGAATTTCTCATTAAACTGTACAAGGCCAGAGACTTTGCTACATTTATATACAGAACAATAAGGAAATGTGGCACGTTTGCTCTGTTAGAAAACAATGCTGTCCTCATTCATTGTTGTCCCGTACGTTGCATTGTATTCCAGCATTGCACACAGTGTTAGTGATAAGATTTTCTATTTGTGCATATCTATGTTTTGGCATCCAAGGTCCAGAGGTGATATGTTGCTTGCAGAGGTTGCATGTTACAGTTTATGAATGTTCTAGTATAAATAACAGAGCAATGATGTGTGACAGTTCAATCAATACACCCCTACATTATAAAAAAGATGTGTGCCCCATGCTGTCTACTCACCGAGAATTTCATACCATAAGTATTCCTGGCTTGACCTTAACCTTCACATTTCTTTACAATGTTTCCATTACACTTTGCAAATGTAATCTTTAACAATGCAGCTTCATGTAGGCTTGAAACAGGTTTAGGTCAAGGATTGATTAGCTAGAATATTATGGGGGACATTATTCAAGCAAATTAGTGACACAATGGGAACAATAAATCAGGCTGTCTCTAATTTAACAAAGTGATGAAAAGGTGTTGCAGACATGTCACTTACCAGTTTTGATGCTCTGGACACATTGTTGATTCCATCTTTTTTTTTTTATTAGTAAATAAAGGAACACACAGGGACAGGAACATAAAAATGATATTATAACCATGAAAATACCTTTAGGAAGCATATTACATTTGCATGCACCAAACACAATGCTATAACACTGCTACCCAGTGGCAGAACTCTGTAATCACAGTGGGCTCTATTCGCAAATGGGGGAAAAAAGTTTTGCCTATAGTTCTAATTTAAGTCAAATAGACTGTGCACTTTGCAAGTTGTTCCAAAGCTTAGTACATGAGGTAAAGCTTTGCGTTACAAAGAATACCTAATGACGTGCAAGGAAAATAAAACAGCATTTTTGCTTGTACATGATTGGATGATGAAAGTCAGCAGAGATCCCCCTCATTTTCTAAGCTCTGGAGCAACTTCACTAGCAAGGTGCTCGCTCTATGTGCATTTAGTAAATCTACATGTAATCCACCCCAGTACATGTAATAAAATCTATATATTTTCCCCTGTCTTTTTGCCAGATTTTCAGAGACCGTTTTTGTGAATATATAAGCATATACATAATTTGCTGCATAAACCTCCACATCACTTCAAACATAATACAATGTACATGCATATCACAACAGTCTTATACACAGGTGTCAAACACAAGGCCCGTGGGCCGAATCCGGCCCTCCAGGCCATTTCATGTGGCCCTCGCTCCTCTCCTGCAAGTGCAGGAGAGCTCCAGCCTTCCTCTGGTCCTACTCCAGACCCTGTACTTTCTGCTTTCAAGCAATGCATCCAGCTTCTTCCCAGCAGCAGCATAAGGAAAGGGCACTGTGATGTAAGGGAGAGTGGGGGACTCAACTTCTGATGGTGGGGTGGCTCTTGACATCTAATGAAAGGGGAGGGGATGCGCTGGACATCTAATCTTACAACCGGCCCTTTTGAGGGCAATCATAATGCTAATGCGGCCCACAATGAAATTGAGTTTGAGATTGACACCTCTGGTCTAATTCCTTGTTAGAACATATGTCATATGTAGTGGTAATATGTTTTCACAATTATTTTTAGAGATATCTTCACCACTGACATTGATCTTTTTAGCTATCTATAAGGGGGTCATTCTTCCAAATGACCACAAGTGTAAAGAGCATTTTTCCCACTGACCGTCGCACTAATGTATAATAAGTTGTAGATATAGTCAATTTTAGCAGGGGTTTCTACTAGGAAAATATGTCAAGGGTCCCTCTGTGTTGAAAAGTTTGAGAAAGGCTGCTTGAAAGTTTAACTAAAGACAAAACTTTATTTTTCATTTTGGATAGCGTAATAGAGGGTTAGAACCCTGGTCAGCATGGGCGTCCGCTCCATAGGGCAAAGGGGGGCGTTTGCCCCCCCCTGGAATCGTAAAAGTGTGTTGACAAATGACACCATTCAGCCGTGGCCGCCTCCCGCACATCGGTGGGCTAGGGCAGCCAGCGCTACCAATTGTCTCACTGTCATCATGTCTGTCAGTCTGTTGTTGCATTTACTCCGCTCCTGCGGCCCACCCCTGTTTGCCGATGCCAACCAATATGATCATCGCGCTGCCGCACTGCTTTGCTCCTCCTGCTTTGCTCCCCCTAAGTGTTTACAGCCCAGCCCGACGCCCGTCCTGGTGGCGTGACATCACTCATGGCAGGAGGGGATTATCATTCATGGCTGGGACTGTGATGGGAGGAGTGTAGAGAGCTGCCTACTAGAGGAGCCAGTGCCGCTGAGGAGGAAGTGGAACCAAGTAAGCACCAACTAAATTAAGCTGATGGGCGATGGCATGCCATACGGAATGATGCAGTTTGAAAATTATTAAATGCGAAGACTGATTTTTTAAATATGCAGCATGGTGGCACCAGCGGGTGCGAGGGGGGTAAATGTCCTGCACTGGTCATGATAACTCATGTATTAATGTCCTGCACAGTGCAGGGTGCTGTGTAATGTAAAGGGGTCCAGTGGTGCAGGGCGCTGTGTAATGTAAAGGGGTCCAGTGATGCAGGGTGCTTTGTAATGTAAAGGGTTCCAGAGGTGCAGGGAGCTCTGTAATGTAAAGGGGTCCAGAGGTGCAGGGTGCTGTGTAATGTAAAGGGGTCCAGAGGTACAGGGTGCTGTGTAATGTAAAGGGGTCCAGTGGTGCAGGGCGCTGTGTAACGTAAAGGGGTCCAGTGATGCAGGGTGCTTTGTAATGTAAAGGAGTCCAGAGGTGCAGGGTGCTGTGTAATGTAAAGGGGTCCAGAGGTGCAGGGTGCTGTGTAATGTAAAGGAGTCCAGAGGTGCAGGGTGCTGTGTAATGTAAAGGAGTCCAGAGGTGCAGGGTGCTGTGCAATGTAAAGGGTTCCAGAGGTGCAGGGTGCTGTGTAATTCAAAGGGGTCCAGAGGTGCAGGGTGCTGTGTTATGTAAAGGGGTCCAGAGGTGCAGGGTGCTGTGTAATGTAAAAGGGTCCAGTGATGCAGGGTGCTGTGTAAAAAATTTCAGCGGACGCCCATGCCTGTCAGGTTTTTTTCCCCATCAGTGTCCAATTGGGGAAATCTTCCTTTACTTTCTGTCCTATAGCCAAGACAGGACGTGAGAGGAAATCCATGCAAATTAAGGGAATCCCTTTGGTGTCCTCATTGGAATATGTCCCCTCTGTTACTGTTCTGGGGAGAACCCAAAACTTGAGATTTTCTTTTCATTTCAATGATAATGGTAAACAGGACTGCATACCCAATTCATCTCTACCCTATCCAAAACTAAAAAAAAAAAACGTTTTCCTTTAGTTATACTTTAAAGTGTATGTAAACCCTCACATATACCCAGTGAAGTAAACAGCCTCAAATGATCCTCCAACATGGGTTTTACTTGTATATCTTGTATATCTGCTCTCTTCCCCGTTCTACACCCCTTCCAAAGTGCAGATTGTGGTTAAGAATCGTTCTTCATCTGTCAGCAGTGCATAGGGAAGAGTGGAGAGACTGCAGTTCCACTGTGTGACAGCTGATTGGAGGAAAGGCACACATCCCCCTCCACACAGTAGAAGAACTATGTTGTAAATAGATAATCTCCATTCTGAGCTCTCCCTCCCAACCGAAATGTTATCTCATATGTCAGGAAAACTTTTCAGAAGCGAGACCTGCTGAAAACAGAGGAACAAAGCATCAGAGAGAAACTACACTTAGAGCTTTAGAGAGAGATACGAAAACACTACAGATATATGTGCTTTACTCAAATTCCATGACTGAGGTTTACAACCACTTTAAGTAAACAAAAAAAATCACACACATATATAGAGTAAATACAATTTTTCTACAACATTGCATTTTATATTTGTGGAAGAAGGGTGTTTTTTATATATATATATATATATATATATATATATATATATATATATATATATATATATATATATATAAAAAACACCCTTCTTCCACAAATCTAAAATGCAACGTTGTAGAAAAATTGTATTTACTCTATATATGTGTGTGATTTTTTTTTTATACTATTTTCATTCAGTATTTGACATTTATAAAGATATTTTTAATTTATTTAATCACTTGCTGACCGCTACACGCAGATGTACGTCGGCAGAATGGCACGGACAGGCAGATTGGCGTACAGGTACGTTCACTTGAATCTGCCACCCAGCGGGCGCGTGTCCGCCGCGTGCCACTCAAATGCGGCCGCGGGTCCGGGGAACTCGATGTTCTCGGGAGTCCCGCGATTGCGGTCAGCAAGAACGGGGCAATGCCTTTGTAAACAAGGCATTCCCCTATTCTGCCTAGTGACACTGTCACTGATGACCGTTCCCCATTAACGGTCATCAGTGACGTGTCACGTGTAGCCACGCCCCAAACAGTTAGAATCACTTCTTAGGGAACACTTAACCCCTGCAGCGCCACCTAGTGGTTAACCTCTTCACTACCAGTGTCCTTTTTACAGCAACCAGTGCATTTTTATAGCACTGATCACTGTAAAAATGACAATGGTCCCAAAATGGTGTCAAAAGTGTCCGATGCGTCCGCCATAATGTCGGTCACGATAAAAATCGCTGATCGCCACCATAACTAGTAAAACATTTTTTTATAAAAATGCCATAAAGCAGTCCCCTATTTTGTAGAAGCTAAAACTTTTGCGTAAACCAATTAATAAACGCTTATTGAGATTTTTTACCGAAAATACGTAACAGAATACGTATCGGACTAAACTGTGGAAAAAATATGTTTTATATATATTTTTGGGGGAAATGCAAAAAGTAAATAACATTGAATTTTTGGCAACATCTTCGCTTTTTTTGTTTATAGCGCAAAAAATTTAAATCGCAGAGGTGATCAAAAACCATCAAAAGAATGCTCTATTTGTGGGGAAAAAAGGACGTCCATCTTGTTTGGGAGCCACGTCACTTGTGCGCAATTGTCAGTTAACGCAACGCAGTGCCGAATTGCAAAAAGTGGCCCGGTCTTTAACCACCAAAATGGTCCGGGGCTTAAGCGGTTAATTGAATTTAGTTTAGATTTCGATTTCCCTTCTAAATGTTTTTTTTCTTTGTCTGAATTTCTCACTTTCTGTGTCTCCTCAGTAAGCTTGCCCTCATCATCCGAGCCATTCTGGCTTGGGGTTCACAGCCAGAACAGCTTCCTGAGGAGGAACAGGAAGTGAGAAATTCAGACAAAGAAAAAAAACATTTAGAAGGGAAATCAAAGGAAAAAGTAAGTGAACCAACAATACAGTAGCTTAAAGGATAGTATTTAGAAGAAAAAAATTAACCTCAACACCCCATTTAATACATATGCTGCAGGGACCGCACTGACCTAGTGAGTTGGCATATTACTACGGACGGTTTAAACTATTTTACCTCTTTACTAGCAATAAAAACTGACAGGTTCTAATCCTTCTCCACTGTATCCATTGCACTGGATATCGCATGGGATAAAATATTGCATGGTTTCATGAGATTATGAGTGCCAAATATATTTTTTTTAAATGCTATGTAGTATTTTACTGCATTTCTTAAAGCAGTAGATGCCATTCTTTGTAAATGGAGCCCAGTAAAAGTTGTCAAAATGTTTGTAGCACAGCATGCTTACACAATGGGCTTGATTTACTAAACCTGGTGCACACAAAATCTGGTGCAGCTCTGCATAGAAACCAATTGGCTTTCATGTTTTGTATGTCAAAGCTTAATTGAACAAGCTGAAGTTAGAAGCTGATAATATTAGCAGCCCTCAAAATTTCCACTCGCCTACTAGCATTTGGCGAGTGGATTTAAGCTGGGGGCGAGTGATGACAGGGCTACATGACCAATCTCCCTCCAATCTGTGCCTACACTTAGAGTCCCGATGAGATTGGTGGCCGAAGAGGAAAGGTGCATGCTCGGGAAAAGTAGTCTGGTGAGCCACGCACAGGCAGAGCAGTACACAGATGCTCTCCTTACAATTCTCATTAAACCATGGGACCTAACAGTATGACCTCTCTGAGCCTGCCCCACCCCCCCCCCCCCCGGGCCCCGACCAATGTAGCTGGAGAGCAGAAAGTAATGAGTGAGGTGGAAGATTGCGAAAATTACCACTCTGGTGAAGCGCTCACTGAAAGTTGCCCCGACATGACAGCGGCAGCCTTCCAGTTTGTACAGTTTTCTTCTCCTTGTGCTCTATGTAAGTGTCCAGCAGTTCAGCCTGAGCACTGTGAACAGACTGGTCTCAATGTGTGCTGTGCGGTGTCAGTGTGCGCTGTGCTATGGTGTCAATGGCTGTGCAGTTGTGTGGATCTCAGTGCTGGATTGTACTCCCTCCCGCTGTGCTGCAGCTCCTCTCCTCACTGCCAGCCTGAATAAAAGGGGAAAGTGGGGACATGCAAGCGTTGGGCCGCACACACAGGCTCCTGATGATGAGATGAATGGGAGAGAGAGAGGTTGGATGGGAGTTGCAGAGGAGACAGCAAGAGAATGGGGAAGAGACCCAGTTCTAGTGCCCTGTCCCTCTGATCTGCCCCCAGTGCCCTGTCCGTCTGGTCTGACCCCAGTGCCCTGTCCCTCTGGTCTGACCCCAGTGCCCTGTCCCATTTTGTTAAAGTTGTTGTTGGTAATATTTAATTTTGTAACTTGATTCTGCATAAAACATTTAACAGTGTCATTCCATGAGATAATCTACAAGGGCGTGTTTACGGGTGCAATTAGGCACAGGGCAGTGTATGAATTAGGTGGGGCAACTGGTGGCGAGTAACTCTTGAGGCCTGGCTAGTAGCTCAGGACTTGAAATTTTGAGCCCTGATATTAGAGTCCAAGGGGTGCCCGAGAGTATCCCCCCTGACCAGATAAGGCCTACTCTCATTTCCATTTTTATTGGCCTCATGGCCTCCCCCATCGAATTTGACAGGGCCCACAGAGCCCTTAGGCCTAAAGCTCCTGACGATAACCCGCCGAGGGATATCATCTGCTGCCTACCTGACTTCAGCTTGAAAGAGGATATATTAAAAAAGGCACGTCAGAATGATCAGATCACCTATAATGAGGTTGAGATCCAGTTATATCAAGACCTGTCCCCCATCACATTGAAAAACAGAAGAGCCCTACGTCCCTTACTATATGTGCTTAAAGATAAAGGAATCGCCTACAGATGGAAATTTCCATTTGCATTGCAAGCCACCTATAACGGAAGACAACACATGCTCAGAACACCGGACGATTTATTGAAATTTTGTGAAAATGTACAGATCGCTCCAATTGATTTACCTGAATGGTATGCAGATTTCCGCTTGCCACCTGAAGTTAACAACACGCCACCCAAACAGGGATCACCTCTTGCTGTTTCGCCCTTCAGACCAGGCACCTCCAGGAGAAACCCAAGCAGGAACGACTACAACTCACCAGCAGCCAAGAGTCCCAGACTGGAGGATCGCAGATAGAGGTTCCAGCCGGTGATGCATGGCAGCAACGTCGCTCATCGAAATTCTGAAGGTACTGTCTCGGGACTGTGCTTATTCTCCCTCTTCTACAATTAGGCAATTTTCATGCCACATGGGCCCTGTTTTTCAAAGTTACCCTTTTTCCCCTTTTTTTTTTCTTTCTCTTTGGTTTTTTTGCGCTGACCTTTTACTTCTCGCCACGTGTTGAAGTATGTCGAATGACTGAAACGAATCTACAAAGGTTCCGTGCCGACACCGTCATATCCACTAGATGGCACTAGTCCACTGCAAATGCTGCTGTATTGCGAACTCTTGCAATTATGCATATGCTCGACTGAAACATAGATTTCGTCCTTTACAAGAAGTTCACACACTGGGAAACAAGCAAACATTCCACCTTGTTTACCTACCCTTTTTTACCTGAGGCGACATGACAACGTAAGTGAGATGTCTGATAATGAGATCCACTCACCTACCTCCCCTTCCGCATTTTCACCCCCCCCCCTTTTTTCTTTTATTTGGGAGAGGTAGGTTTTCTTTTATTAACACCAGGACTCATGTTTTGGATCTTAATACTGGTATGTTGTTGCGCCTAGTAGAGCAGCTAACAGGTGTACATAGTGAATGTTTTTAGCTGAATATTCCATAGTATGGCGACATAGGTTTGTTAGAGCTACAATTGCCACGAGCTGACTTAGGGATTAACAGTTCCTTCTTGTTTAAATGTTTTTCTATGTTGGTTGCTGTTAATTGATTACAGGCTTGCAACTCAGGCCCTTACTGAGCTACCTGAGGCCCTTTACACCTTACGCCTAGGCACTGCAGAGACATCCATAAAACATCTTTTACTGCAGGTCAAAACTTTTTCCGCCTACACATAGCATAATTTATACGGTTCCCCTGGATCACCCACCTCTCAAAGTATATTTTATTACATTTGTACTTAGAAATTGTCACCCACGCTGACACCTCCCACCCACCCCCAAGAGTCGACACAGGCGTTCACCATATAACGCCCTTTGACTCTGCGCTTCTACGAGCGATATCCAGAGAACAGACTCTCATTGAGTTTACCCATTCCTTTTAGCTCTTTCTCTCCGATTTTTCCCTGTGTTCCCCTCTTTTTCCACCCAACTTTTCCCTTTCTCTACCTCCTATCTCCTTCTGACACCAAGACTCCTCGCCCTCTCCACCCTCCCTTTTTGGTCCCTCTTCCTGTCTTTTCTTCTCGCATCTTCCTTCCAACATCTTAAACCACAATCATTCACTCTTTGTCAATTTAAAATGGCATACTCTCTCCTAGGCAAATCACCCACGGTCATTTCACATAATGTGAATGGCCTCAATATTCCAGAGAAACGCTCAAAACTATTGAAAGAACGTAAGAAGACAAACCCGTCAGTAGTCTTTTTACAAGAGACGCATTTCAAAGGCCAGAATGTCCCGAAACTCACTGACAATAGATTCACAAAGGTATTTCATGCTATGAACCCCTTGGCTAAAACCAAGGGGACCTCTATTATGCTAAAAAAAAATGCTCCCTTTGAAATGACAAGCCATCTGGCAGATCCAGAGGGTCGATACATCTTCCTCAAATGCGAATGTGTACTTTCCTAATAAGTCGCACATCACGTTCTGCAACAAAATCGTTTCAGAGTTGAAATGGTTCGCTGATGGGTGCATTATCCTGGGTGGAGATTTTAATCCCCCTTTCCCCAACTCAAGACACTTCCAACGGGCATACCCACGTTTCCTATAGGGTCCTAAGAGAATTAAACTGTTGCTTCAATCCCTTCTGTTAGTTGACACATGGAGACTCTTACAGCCATCAGACAAAGACTTTTCCTTTTTTTCCCCTCCCCACAGGAAATACTCTAGGATAGACCTGATCTTTATCTTGCAAAGAGATTTTAACTCACTGTCCAAAGCAGAAATTGGTATCATTGCACTATCTGACCATGCACCAGTGGCTATGACTCTGACTCTAGGTCCGACACAGAAACCCCCGTTTAACTGAAGACTCAACGCAGCTTTCCTGACAGACCCAAATGTGCATGACAGCATTCATGAATCAATTAAATCTTTGAGATGAATAGAGAATCTGACACAGACCCACTTAATAATTGGGAAGCACACAAAAGTGTAATTAGGGGGGAATTTATTAAATGGGGTGCCAGAAAGAAAAGAGAAAGAGCTACAGAAATCTCCTCTTTGTCCGCCAAGATAGCCAGACTCGAGACTTTACACAAAAAATCCCTCTAAGACAAAACTGCAGATGTACATAGAAATTCCCTTAAACAACTTTTAAACCTTCAAGCTCAGAAGTCTCTACTTTTTAAGAGGGGTATCTTTTATGAGCATGGCGACAAGAGCGGGAAGCAATTAGCCAGGGCTCTGAAAGATGCTACTCTGTCAAACCAAATCTACTCGATACGCAATAGTGTGGGCTCTTTGGAACACTCACCAAGAAAAATAGCGGAAATTTTTCATGAATTTTACACTAAACTTTACGACCTACCTCCCCAACATAAGCCACAACATGTCCAAAATTCCAGAGCAGATGCAATCAAAAACTTTCTGACAGAGAGCAGACTGCCCACACTTAGAGACAAAGACATATATCACCTAAACCCCCCTATCACTATTATAGAATTACAAGCGGTGATCAAAGACCTGAAAATGGGGAAAAGCCCGGGCCCAGATGGCTATACATCCCAATATTACAAGAACTTCTCCCTACTCCTTATTGAACCCTTACTCGGCCCCCTGAATCATTTAGCAAAAAACACACACACAATTCTACCTCTCTCCTATCCGCTCACATTGCTGTTGTCCCTAAGCCAGACAAAGACCACACTGATGCAAATTTTAGGCCAATCTCACTATTGAATATAGATATAAAAATCCTGGCAAAAATTTTAGCCAATAGACTCAAACCCTTTCTATCGAGAATCATCGACCCAGAACAAGTGGGCTTCATGCCGGGAAGAGAGGCCAGGGACAATATTACTAAATCTCTAAATCTCATCCACTTTGCCAAAAACTCGAAATTGGAAGGCCTTCTCCTGTCTACCGATGCGGAGAAGGCCTTTGACAGGGTTTCCTGGGAATACATGTTCGCGACTTGCTCACACATAGGTCTGAAGGGTGATATGCTGAACTGGATTAAAGCCCTGTACCGAAACCCTAAGGCACAAATCAAAATCAACTCTACTCTCTCTGACCCTGTAGATATTCGGAATGGCACCAGACAGGGATGCCCTTTATCCCCACTGTTATTTATACTGTCTCTCGAACCCCTCATTAGGACGATCAATCTCTCCCCAGATATCAAGGGCTTCATCGGACAAAACAGAGAATATAAAATAGCCGCCTATGCAGACGATTTATTATTTTTCATCACCCACCCGCATATCTCTATCCCCAACCTAACAACATTTTTTAAAACATTTGGGTTCATCTCTAACTTTAAGATAAACCAAGCCAAATCAGAAGCACTTAACCACAAACTTACCGCCGGACAAATATAATTCTATCAAAGGCAATCATAAATTCAAATGGGAAAAAAATTCACTTAAATATCTGGGGGTCAAGCTCACACCTCCTATACAAAACAAATTTCATACCCTTGCTGGATTCCATCACTAAAGATTTAAAATGGTCGCCCAAACTTTTTTCCTGGTTTGGGAGGGCCGCAATCCTAAAAAATGACCATCCGCCCGAGGCTGTTATACTTTTTCAATGCTCTCCCAATACACATCCCGAGCTCTTTCTTCACAAAGCTCCAAAGCGCCCAAAGAGGATTCCTCTGGACAAACAAGAAATCTAGAATATCCATGAAGACCCTCTGTCTCCCTAAAAATAGAGGAGGCATTGGTCTTCCAGACTATAGAAAATACTACTATGCCTCTCATATCACAAGAATCATAGATTGGCACTGCAATGGACCAAACAAAGATTGGGTCCAGCTGGAACTTAACTGCCCACCACAACACCTTCTATTCTATCCCTGGACTAGCCACTCTAAATCACATAGGAACATCTCCCATCCACTAATAGCAAACACCCTTAAAATCTGGCACAAAACTGCCCTCACATACGACTTGGCTACGATACCTGGTCCTTTGACCCCGATGGCACAAAACCCTGACTTTCTTCCCGGTCTGTCTTGTGGGACTCTGCCAAGACCAGAGCCCCCTCTAAAGCTCTTAGTTACTCACTGCATGTCTGGAAACAGAGTCAAAACACTGTCCACACTCAGAACTGAATTTGGAGATTCACTCTCAGATCCTTGGTTACACCTCCAACTGACGGATTTTCTCCTTAACAGCAAACACAAATCTGCCTATCATCAAAGATTGACCCCTCTAGAAGAAATCTGCCTAAAAAGATCCATAGTCTTTAAAAATACATCCTTAGTCTACTCCTGGTTAAGCTCATATGAAACAGAGAGTGCAGAACTTCATAGAATCAACTGGGAAAGGGACCTTGGGTTCGCGCTCAGTGACCGACAGTGGGAAAGGTCCTGTATTTTTTCTCACAAATGTTCACTCAGTACCAAGCACCAAGAAACCTCTTACAAACTATTGACGCAATGGTATGTAACCCCGATAAAAGCTAAAAAATGGTCTCCAACAATCTCTGACAAATGTTGGTGCTGCAACAACGATGTGGGCACCTTCCTGCATATCTGGTGGGAATGCCCTACAGTCCATGACTACTGGGAAGAAATTTCCAAATGGATTAAACACCTTACAGATACTGATATTACTCTCAATGCTGCTGCCTGTTTGCTACACATTAACTCTTTTTCGATACAAAGATACAAAAAGTCTCTGACGAGACACTTGTTAACCGCAGCAAAATCGCTAATTCCATTGCACTGGAAAACTGATCGTGTCCCAACTGTCAGAGATTGGATGGAAAAAGTTTGTTACATCTATAAAATGGAGGACTTAGTTGCCATGAAAAATGAATACAGTTCAAGCTTCATTGAGAACAGGCAGCCCTGGGTTTCTTTCACCTATTCAAATGATTACAGGTCCCTTTATGCTTAAAGCGGAGTTCGGGCCACAATTTCACTTTTTAAATATAAATACCCCTGTAATACACAAGCTCAATGTATTCTAGTAAAGTTAGTCTGTAAACTAAGGTCCGTTTTGTTAGGTTGTACAGCATTTAGACACTTTATAAAATAGAAATTGACTGGGGCCATCTTAAGTGTGGGCATCATGAAGCCAGACTGTATGACTTCCTGGATTTCAGGCTTGCAGATCTCGCACATGCTCAGTGCTGCACAAGCAGTGTAATAGGTTTCAGATCAGGTTTCAGCACCTGTACTGTCCAAGTCATATGATTCTTCGAGACTGGGGAGTGCACTGACTTCTGGAAAGTTACACCCACTACATTCCCAGGAGTCTGTGCGGTGTAGGTTAGGAAGCTTAATCACCTAGGTGCAGGAAGAGGGAAGATTAACTATTCTGCCTTGCAACAACACTTTGAAGGCATCTAAAAAAAAAAAAATTCTTAAAGGACTAATGACATTTTTTTAAAACTACTGATGTAATGTTATATTTATGGGTGGAACTCCACTTTAAATGTATCTCTTGACTTTGAGCTGCACTCCATATCCCCCATTGATTATTCTTTCATATTGTTGTCCTTAGAATGTTATGATTGTGTAAAGCTTTTAAGACCCTGATCACTTTCTGTCTCCTCTGCCCTTCCTTTACTTTACTTCTCCCAAGCTACATTTCAGCTCTCTTTTATCCCCCCCCCCTAAATGCCCTTCTAAAACCCTAATATTTGTTACCATTATGAAAATTACCTATGTATCCTCTACCCACGACCCCAGATTTATCATTGTCATATGCTTTGATGTTCTACTACATGTTTATTGTATTTTTCTTTTGGCTTTCAATAAACCTTGGATTGTGAAAAAAAAGAAGAATAAGCTGATTGGCACCAGATTCTGAGTGCTCCAGTTTTAGTAAATCAATCCTAAAGCATCTGTGATAGTTTTTCTATGTTTTGTGAATCCTGAGTCTGTATTCCTGGGCAGCCAACTGAACTGAGGTAGACTTGCAATGTTCTGGGACAGATTTAGCACTGAAAATGAGAAGGATTTCCACAACATAAGATGCATAATGAAGAAATGGTCAGAGTCAGATTTCATTGTGAAGGAATTTAGTCATCAAGATATAATCTTGTAGTAAGTCTATCACGTAAAATGCCTTGATGCTCATGCTTAGCACTGCTTTGCTGTGAGACAGAATTGATAAATGTCCCTCATATGTGTGCTACATCATGTTTTTATGCATGTATTGACCGTATTTTTTTTCCACCGTGCATCTTAAATTAATTACAGTTACAAAGTAATTATCAATTTAAACTGATAACTAGGCTTTTTGAAAAATAGTGATGCCTGGTTAATCTCCAATCAAACCATTATTTATTCATTAATTATGTTTTGACTAGAATGAAGTCTCATTCATGTGCCTTCACCTTGGATGTGCTTTGAAAGCCAGGCCTTGATGGTATAGGTACAATATGTCAATTACACGTTATTTTCTGTTTCACTGTATGCTACGTCTACAATTAACCCATATACTGTCCAAAAAGTTAATATGTTTGAATATGCAAAATGCCTTTTTTGGGGAGATTGCAAGACATAAAAAGAGATTTCTCTTTATCTTCCCCATTGACTAATTTGATGACCTCACATAAGACTCAGCAGGAATGGGCAGAGGGGGCTGTAAAAACAGGCGGCTAACTGCAGTTTTAGCAGGTCTTAAGTGCACAGTGCGCATAGTTATTCAAAAAAGATAGTTTATAAAACTATGTCCACATCGTTGTCATTTTGCTTGTGGGCAATGTGAAGCCCACAAGCACTTACTTCCTGGAAGTCTTGGATGGGGAGTTATAATGGGATAGCGCACTCCATCCTGGGAAATGATGACACACATTTCCCAGGAGCATTAGCGTGCTGAGGAGCCGAGGGAGATGACATCAGAATCCTAGGTGATTCCGAAGGCAGATTTCGTGGGACTGCATAGCAACAGGCATTTCATTAGGAGGACTTTTGATCACTTCGGAGGTACTTACCTGTTCTATGTCTATGCGAAGTCCATGATAATGATGATAATTGCGAAAACCTTACACTGTTTATATGTTTATTTAGTTATTTTGTGTTTTATCTATACAATAACCTTTTGTGAATTCCACATAGCCTTCTGTGCTAAGGTGCAGTACTATACGCTTATTTATGAAGTTTTTATCTATTTTAGATTATTCTATATATCCATGTGTCCCTGAAGAAGCCCCCAAGGGAGAAACATGTAGGACTACAAGCATGTGATACATATATAAGCTCCTGCACGGTGTTACTCTCCTTTTTGTGATCATTTTTTGTGTCTTTTTATACGCCTTGTGTATAATCAATTTGTATTAAACATTTATACTTTTATAGTACTTCCATTTTCTGAATGATTTATGTGGTTCTGAATTCAATGATACAATTTACTGCTTAATATACATATTTGAATTACCGGTATCCAACATGCATCCATAAAATCCCACGCCAAACCCCTCATTGGGGCCCCATATAAATTTTTCCAAAAACTATAGCTGAATTTGTTTATGGACCCTGATGGACTTTATAGGCACCAAAGTACACCAATGTGTTAAGAAATACATTTTATTACAACTTTTCTAAAACATATTAATACAAAAAAACACCAACAAAAGCCTAAATTGGCCCTAGTATATGAATGTGAGTTAGTGACCTTAGATTGTAAGCTCCTTGGGGGTAGGGACTGATGTGAATGTACATTGTATATGTAAAGCGCTGCGTAAACTGACGGCACTATATAAGTACCTAAATAATAATAATAATTACAGATTGGCTTTAAAGGGTAACTTTCACAGTATTGAAGATAATGTTTCACTTGTAAGTTTTACACAAATAGTTCTACTGCCATCTTGTGGTGAAAACAGTATATGCATTACAAGTTGATTTACAGTATGTAAAAGGGTTCACAGTATTATTTATTAACAACATTTTAAAAAATAGTAAAAACTTCATTACAAGCAAAAAAAATCTGAATGTAAAAAATAAATAAAAGGTGTACTGTGGAGAGCAATGTTTGCTGACCTTTTGCCTATTATTCTTGTAGAACAATGAAGCCATTGCTATAAGAAACCACACAGAAATGGAGGCTAAAATTTCAGAAATGTTTATGGAAATGAAAGTTGTCTGATGGTTCTTTGATTCAATACTTTCAGTTACCAGTCTGGAAGTCATCAATTAATGGGCATTAGAGAAAAGTCAGATCTCCTCATCAGTATACTTGTTCCAGGTCAGTGATTCAAAATGTATTAATGCCCTCTGATTCCTCCTGTACTGAATTGTATTGTAACTGCATTGTCTGCCCTCATGTTGTATAGTGCTGTGCAAGCTGTTGGCACTATATAAATCCTGTATAATAATAATATTAATAATAATGCCATTTGGGGTTTCTAATTTGCAGGAAGTGGAAATAAAATCCTGAAGCATGAGAGGTTACTTTCACATATCAAGCATATGTATTATGGTGGTATGGGCAGTATACCAAAGTTGATGTAAAGCCCTGTACACACGATCAGAAAATAGTATGAAAAATTAAGATTTCTGAGCGATCGTACGATAATCTGATCGTTGGTACAGAGCTTTCAAGAGCCGATCAGGACAGTTCATCCGATATTTTTTGATTGGATATGCACAAATAATTTTTTCGTAAGATGCCAGATCCTATGATTTTCATTCATCAACTTGTAAGTATAAAGTGATCAGCGCAACTTCTAGAATTAAATAACACAAATAATCAAAATTCAAATGATCAATAAAAGTGACGTGCTAAATATCCAAAATAATGGTGCAAAATATAAAAAAGTAAAGTGAAGGATTTTTTAGGACTTTCCTTTTTCAAAGTATCGGTGAAACAGTCCTGCCAATTTATATTTCTTTCAAAATAAAATTCCCGGGACTTTACACAATGGCTTAGTGCTAACAAAACTCTCACCTCTATATGGTGTAAAATCAGCATTATAGGTATCCTGTGGTGGTGGACTTCCACTTCCAGACTCCCGATAACCAGGTTGCTCAGAGTGCCGGTTGTATGTGATGTTGTATCAGCCTTCGAAGTATCCTATAATAATTGGCAGGCTTCCACTTCCAGATTCCCAATCCTCAGGTAACTCAAAAATCAAGATGCTGCCAATCCTCAGCTGTCACGGCTCCCAATACCTGGACACAATTAGTTATATTAGCACCTGAGTCAGGTGGCAGTCTGAGCGTGCATGTCTGCAGGAGGCAGACGTGACCCGCAACTAGGGTTGCCACCTGTCCAGGATTCACCCGGACAGTACGGGTTTGGAATTATGTGTCCGGGTTTCAGACTGCCTAAAACCCGGACACATTATTTAGACTGGACTATGGCTTCCCAGCAGAGTTGCTGGCTGCAGTTGTCTAAGCTGAGAGTGTCTGTTACACTATCTTTCACACCGCAAAAAGCCAGCACTAACAATCCCCCCCCCCCCACAAACACACACAGACAAGAGAGGGTTCGATCTGCACCGTTTCCTCCTACACCTACCCCTCTGTGTCTGTCACTCCAATCCCCGACACTGTGCCTCGGAAAAGGAAAGTGGGGGCCGTAAAATTGAAGTCCAGCAGCCTCCGATACATCCCCTTTACATCAGAGTCTTCTCTGTACATCAGAGTTCTCAGTGTTCCCCCTTAAATCAGGGTTTCCAGAGCATCCCTTTAGTTAGAGTCCCCAGAGTTCTCCCTTACATCAGAGTCTGCAGAGCCCCCCCCCCCCTTACAGTGCAAAGGGACTGTGAGTTCAGATGTAAAAGGGGAACTCTGTGGACTCTGATGTAAAGGGGAACTCGTGCTATTAACTTCATATGGTTAGAAATGTTATTTAATATCAAAATATATGTATAGTTTACAATATAAAAAAAATTGCTGTGTGTCGCTAAAGTGTTCAGGTTTGACTTTAAGAAAAGGTGGCAACCCTACCCGCAAACGCGCAGTTAGAAGCTGACCAAGTAAGCTCCAGGAAGGAGTTTGATTATGCAACATTGAGTAAGCCAGGAGGCTGAAGTTTGTGTTACACAGTGATGGTGGAACCCCCTGTAAAGGGAAGTTTGCTGTTATTTTCTTTGAACTTTGTTTCCTTTAAATAAAATTGGGCCTGCCGTGCCCTTAAAATACAGTCTGGACTGGCCGGTGTTTCAGAAATAGCATACACCACTTGAGCATAATCACCCCTTTATCTTACAACCCATAAAAACAAAGAACACTTCTTGCAGAAGATGAAGCCACACAGAGAAGGAGGATCCGCATCTCGTCCTGTCACCGTAGGATATGTTGATCTGTCTAGCACCACCGTGGACAAGAATTTTTTTTTTACTTTTTCTTCAAAATTGTCGATTTTTTTTTTTATAGCGCAAAAAATTAAAACCAAAGAGGTGATGAAATACCACCAAAGAAAGCTCTATTTGTGGGAAAAAAAAGGTCGACAATTTTGTTTGGGCACAACGTTGCATGACCGCGCAATTGTCAGCTAACTTACTTACCCATCCTTGCAAGGACATGCTAGCGCGTCCCCGACAGACCCACAACCGATGGTACGGAGTAGCTGTTGGCCCGGTCCACTGTGCGTGAGACAACAGCAGCCCAGTCATATGTGGACCCTGGAGCATATGCTCACTGGCCACCCCTGGAGCCATGGGGTATGTCGTGGCCGACCCATCGCATAGCTAAGGAATGCTCAGGCTCGATGGCCGGACTGGGGAGACTACAAGGATCTATAATATCCAGCTTGTCACCCAGCCAGCAGTTGATAGAAGAATCGCAAAAATAAAATAATAAAAAATTGAAAAATTTAAAAATTTCCTCAGGACTCTGGGCCCAAAGGGAGCCACGTCCTTCTCCTCTGCTAGGCAGAAAAAAATACTGCAGGGTGAGGGGTTATGAGCGGAGGGACCGCCCCCTGGGGCTGTTCAACTCGCTTAAAGTTACATGTTTTAAGATAACTAACAATTTCTGCCTAGTCCTCTCCTATGAACAAGAACATAACCCAAATGTCAAGATTTAAGGAGCTGTGTCCATCCATGGACAAAAAGAGAAACATTAATTTTCCTGAAACTTGTGGCAAAATATAAAATATTCCATGGACTCAACATGCCTCTCGGCAAAGAGCTTGGGGTGTCTACTTTCCAAAATTGGGTAATTTGGGGGGTTTTGAACTGTTCTAGCATTTTATGCCCAACATTAGAAGCTTATGTCACCCATCACCCACTCTTCTAACCACTTGATCCACCAAGTCCTTTCTGCTTGGGAAGTCTCTTGCAGGTCCTTGCTTTATTAACCACTTCCCGACCGCCGCATGTATATGTACGTCCACAGAATGGCACGTACAGGCAAATGGGCATACAGGTACGTCCTTGCCTTTCCGCGGGTCGGGGGTCCGATCTACATGTGGCGGTCGGATTCCCGCGGGGAGCGATCCGGGATGACGGCGCGGCTATTCGTTTATAGCCGCTCTGTCGCGATCGCTCCCCGGAGCTGAAGAACAGGGAGAGCCGTATGTAAACTTGGCTTCCCCCTGCTTCACTGTGGCGGCTGCATCGATCGAGTGATCCCTTATGTAGGGAGACTCGATCGATGACGTCAGTCCTACAGCCACACCCCCCTACAGTTGTAAACACACACTAGGTGAACCCTAACTCATACAGCTCCCCCTGTGGTTAACTCCCAAACTGCAACTGTCATTCTCACAATAAACAATGCAATTTAAATGCATTTTTTGCTGTGAAAATTACAATGGTCCCAAAAATGTGTCAAAATTGTCCGAAGTGTCCGCCATAATGTCGCAGTCACGAAAAAAATCGCTGATCGCCGCCATTCGTAGTAAAAAAAAAAAAAAACTAATAAAAATGCAATAAAACTATCCCCTATTTTGTAAACGCTATAAATTTTGCGCAAACCAACCGATAAACGCTTATTGCGATTTTTTTTACCAAAAATAGGTAGAAGAATACGTATCGGCCTAAACTGAGGGAAAAAAAATGTTATATATTTTTGGGGGATATTTATTACAGCAAAAAGTAAAAAATATAGCATTTTTTTCAAAATTGTCGCTCTATTTTTGTTTATAGCGCAAAAAATAAAAACCGCAGAGGTGATCAAATACCACCAAAAGAAAGCTCTATTTGTGGGGGAAAAAGGACGCCAATTTTGTTTGGGAGCCACGTCGCACGAGCGCGCAATTGTCTGTTAAAGCGACGCAGTGCCGAATTGTAAAAACGCCTTTGGGCATTTAGCAGCATATTGGTCCGGGGCTTAAGTGGTTAAAAAAAACGTCCCTTTAAAGATATCAAAGGGACGTGTGGCTGGTGTCTGGGGGTGTCCCGTGTGGCTAGGGTCTGAGGGCCACGGACGATCCTTACCATATGCAGGCCTGGTGAGCGGTCTGCTAGACCATATGCAATTGCTTTATGCCAGTGTTAGATTTATAGCTACCATAGCTCTGTGAACTTGTTATATTACCCAGCTACTTGCAATCTTGAACTCGCTCTGTATGTTTTGCTGCTACCCTACAACTGGCTTCAACTGTGACCGACCTACCCCATTGACAGCCCTTTATTACAGGATTAACCCAGGATTTACCCATGTAGCGCTACCCCCGAAGGAGCCGCTGATTTGTTGTTGGGATCGACGTATTAAGTTACCTTGATGTAGTCTAGGGGTGCAGTTGGAGAAACAGGATAGTGAGCGAAGGTCCAGACAGTGAATAAAGGGTTTTCCAATGCTTTATTTCCAGGCCAACACGGCCAACATCAACATCAAATAGGAAGAAAAGGTTGATGAAGAAAGAAGAGAAGAACTTTGCAGTATCAGGCCTGGATATGAACCGAGCAATCCTGCTCTCAGTAGTATCAGATTATGGTTCGTCGCCACTCTAGCCAGAGTGGGTGAAGTGCCCCCGGACAGATCCCTATCATAAGCCTGGCAGCCGAAGTGTCACTTTAGATTGCTGGGAGGAACAGATCTCTCTCGCAGGCCTAGCTCTAGGGCCTCTGCCACAGGCCTATTACTTTAAACGAGCTAAATGGATGATTGGAGCAAATCCTTCCAGTAAGTTTTAGCATAGGTCACTGGATGACAGCAAGCATACCTGTCAGTATTCCAGTCACCAGATCCCCGATTGGTTCATTCAAGCCCTGTTGGACAACCTGCCTCCGGGTTCCCCTCAAGCCGACCCCCCAATCGAACGGCACCCAGCCTGGGATCCTCTCAATAGAACTGGGGACCCAGTAAGTCACTGGAGTCCCCTTTCACCTCCGGATGAGGTTCTGTGTAGCCTGCAAATTTGGCCAGGTAGGCCTCGCCGGCGAGGTCCATGGATGCGCGCACCGTAAAGGTGGATGCCGCACCTGGAACCGGGACCCCGTGAAGATTTTTGAGCACATGACATCTGTCACAGATATACTCTCCCCCAGCATGCCCCCGCGAGGGAAAGCTCCTCTGATTGGCTGCTGGGGAAAACTTGCTCTGCCAGAACCCCTCTGGTGCCAGGGATGGCACCGCATCCCTGGAGCACAGACTGACCCATCTCTGACAGAAGTCCAAATTTAGAAAATTGCGAATTGGAGCAAAATAACTCTCCCAATCCCCACTAACTTTAGCGTAGTGCCTATACTGAAAGTAAAGGGGGCGCTACACCCATATGTGCTGTTTAAGTAGAGTCCGATGCTATTTACTTAGATGAGCCCTTGAACACAGCTACTTCCATTTTTACCCTAGTCTATTCCCCAGTAGGGGACCTGGCCAACCCACTTGGCTGAGCCACCAGTTTGCAGTGCAACCAACTGGATCCCTTCTTATTCCCAGTTGGTGACCCTGCTATAGTACTACATGCATGCACTTATGTGATGTAGCCGTAGTTTTAATACAGACAACGTTGTCTTACTAATTTAAATTTTACTGGGTGTTGGTGATGGGTTTTAATTGCCTGTTATTTATGTAATTACATTTTTTCTACCCAATAAATGTCCATTGTTTTCATGCGGCTTGGTCCACCTGTGGGTTCTTTATCTGGGGGCCTTTTTTTCCTCCCCGGGGGGGGGGGGGGGTGTGGTTCTGTATCCCCCAGACACCTTTGAACAGCTGGATATTGGCAGAGAGATCTGACCAGACCTGAGAGGTATCCCTGCATCATCATCCAGGATTAACTGAGTACAGGCTTTCTGTTAACTTCAGTCCGGTGAGTGGGTTTCCTATGGGCATGCCAGCAAGTGGATAAAGTGTCATTTATTTTGCAACTGCTGAGAATCTGCATTTCCTTCCTTGTTTTAGGACCGCTTTATGGACTCTAGCACCAAACAAGGAGCAAGCTGTAGTGTGCATTCCTTTCCATGGATTGAACATCTCAGACACTCCTTTAGGGACTCATTAGAATTATTTTTTCTTGTTTTTCTATTGGTTCCTATCCCCAGCATAACTATCGTCAGTAATGCTAGAGGTTGTTTAGCAGAATATGGTGACATATTTTTAATATGTTTTTTGAGTATTTTCTGCTCATTATTAGCGCTGTTAATATTTTATTCCTACTAGTTAAGAATGAGATATACTTTGATTTTAGACTGACATGATTTTATAATATCTGCTATACTGCTACAGTGTTATTAGACTGAATAGATATATGCATAAGGTATATGCTATACATATTCGGTCACTCCATTTGTGCGCTGGGATCAGTTGAATTTACCTGACCAGAAATCTGGAACTTTTTTCTGATACTTTGAATACAGATCACATGGTACAGCTTTGGCCAATCACAGCTAATTACAAAAATACACACTGAATTAATCAATTTCATTCAGTAATAAAATACTTGCTTATAACAGTGAAATCCTGATCACCTTCCCAGAGTAGCACAGTGTTACAACAGGTTGGTTGTACAAAAGTCAATTGAGAGATCGACTTCTGTACAACCGGTCTGGTCATAGATGGACCAAAATGTATCCATTTCCTGATGAACCAGCCAGATTTCGATCTATGGCCATCTTTACACTATACTTACTGAGAAATGCGTATAGTCAGCCATGGTTCCTTCTCCTAGGAAACATCTAAAAGGTATCAACTACTAAAAAAGTGTAAGGTATGCTGTGTGAATGGGAACGCATATACAGTAGTGGGTTTTTTCTTGTTGGATCTGTCCATACAAAGAGAAACTGGTAGACATGCTTATATTCTTTTAACCGCTTGCCGACCAACCACCATTATTATACTGTGGCTGTCCTGCGCAAACCGATGTAGGTGTACGCCTGTGTTTGCACAGGAGATAGCGGGCGCTGCAAGAGCATGCCCGTGGGTCCGGTGGACTTGATGTCCACCGGCAACCCACGATTGCGGTGTACAGGGGCAGAACGATGAACTGCCCATGTAAACAAGGCGATTCCCCATTCTGCCAGATGACATGTCAGAGATCTTCTGTTCCCAGTGATCGGAAACAGCAATCTGTGTCATGTCCCTGCCAGCCCATCTCCCCTACAGTTAGAACACACCCAGGGAACACACAACCCCTTGATCGCTCCCTAGTGTTAACCCCTTTCCTGCCAGGGTAATATTTACATTGATCAGTGCATTTTTATAGCACTGATCAAGGTAATAATGTCACTGGTCCCCAAAAAGTTTCATTTGGGGTCAGATTTGTCTGCCACAATGTCGCAGTCCCGCTAAAAATTGCAGATCGCTGCCATTACCAGTAAAAAAAAAAATTCCCTAAATCTATCCCATAGTTTGTAGACACGATAACTTTTGCGCAAACCAATCAATATACGCCTAATGCAATTTTTTTTTTTACCAAAAATATGTACAAGAATATATATCAGCCTAAACTGATGAAGAAATTTGTGTTTTTTTTATAAATTATATTTGGATATGTATTATAGCAGAAAGTAAAAAAAGATATTTATTTTTTTCACAGTTGTTGGTCTTTTTTTGTTTATAGCACAAAAAAATAAAAACCGCAAAGGTGATCAAATACCACCAAAAGAAAGCTCTATTTGTGGGAAAAAAAAGACGTCAATTTTGTTTGGGTACAGCGTCGCACGACCGCCCAATTATCAGTTAAAGTGACACAATGCCGAATCGCAAAAAATGGCCTGGTCATTAAGGGGCCAAATCCTTCTGGGGCTGAAGTGGTTAAAAGAAAATTCATCATTCTATTGTGTGGATGACACATTAGAGGAAAATAGAAAATGGTGTTTACAGTCTTTAGGGTTGGATAACGCCTAGCTGGAGTTTTTCTTTAACATTGAGAGTCTGACTAATTAAATAAAATGGCTAAATTTAGCTTCATGGGCCTGTTTAACTTGTTCTTACTAGACTCGTAACATTTCATTAAATCAGTAGCTAGAGTTTGAAAAGTAACCTCATTGTAATTATTACTACAGTATGTCATCAGAACTAGCAGAACCAGCAGTGAGTAACGTTGTGATGTATCGTGAAAATAATGCAATTTTTATTTTGTTGAAATATGACTCATGGGACATTTAGTGTAGGAAATTGGGTGACAGAAGTTACTGACCTACATTATAGTAAATACAGTATACTGGGGGAAAATTATCCACATAGTCCACCATCGATGTCATCTCTTTTACTCTGCTGTGCTCCATGAGCGGTTCAAGCCTCACTTTCAGATTGCTCTACTGCAGGGTAGTCTTTCCGGTCACGATTACAGACTGACAGCGGTGAGAGCCGGTGGTGCGGAGGATGGTCTACGTGGACAGCTTTACCCCAGATGCCTGCATACTTAGGTGTACCTCTTTTAATCATCAACCATGTGATTTGCTAAATGTTGTACCTTCATTAGATGTAACCATATTGCTACACTTAGAGGCGCCTCTCTTCTCTTTTATACTCTTACTGGATTGTGCTTCTAATCCCCTTGTGGAGGCTTCAATTTTGTGGATGGACATTTTATGGTTACACAACCTATCACATTGCTATAATCTTTTTATATGGACTATAAACTGAAGGACTTATGAATAAATGGTTGTGGAACGAATCATCTGAGATTCCGTTATTTCTTATGGGGAAATTTGCTTTGGATTACAAGCATGCTTCCAAAAAATTACGGTCACAATCCAAGGTTTTACTGTATATGAGACAACTTATATATCAAGTAACATACACACTGCAATTATGTGACACTGCACAAAAGCAAAGTAAGGAAAAATCATATAATTATAAAAAAAAAAGTTTTTCTATATATTGACATACAAACCAGCCATCATATTTTAACCTGATACTAATAGATTTCCAGTTTACATGATTATACTTGCTTTATCTTTTGTCAGTACTGCGTACAGCAATGGCAGTTTACCTGCCAATATTCCTATACTGAACATAATTATTTGGCTTGGCTGGCAGCCAGGCCTGCATGTTTTGAATCTGGGTGAGCGACACATCTCTGATACCTCCCCCTACTTGCTGGAACTCTTGAGAAACTTCCAGAAGAGAAGAAGGGTGGTTAGGAGGAGCTAGGGTTGCTACCTCATCCCTTTAAAACAGAACACATATTAATTACACAGGTTCTGTGGCTGATTAAGGTGGTAATTAAACTCACTTGGTGCCTTATCTGCATTCAATTTGTCTCAGAACCTGTGTAATTCATATGTGTTCTGTTTTAAAGGGATGAGGTGGCAACTCTAGGAGGAGTTGTCTGGAGTATTAATGAGGGCCCCAACCAATCCCCAGCCAAATGGGCTAGCAGGGGGATGGACCTCTTAAATACTCAGTCAGTCCAGCAGGGGCAGTGGAGTTTGGGTGGAAGATTGGAGACGGAGGGCTGAGGAGGTTGTCAGAGGCCTTTGAGAGAACCCCCCTAGTTTGTAGGGGTGACTTCGGGCCTGGGGCTCGGGTGCTGTATAAAGTGTATAAATTCTGAATGTCTAAGCGCGCTGTGGTAGACTCTACTCTGTTATGGGTAAGAGACTGTAATTCTCAGCTCCAAACTGCAACACAGTGCAGTATGCTGTATGTAGCTGTAGCTACATATAGTATATACCGCACATCGAGCAGCCTCAAATGTTAGTGAGGGACATAGTTTGTATGGGCCAAGCTGGCCCAAACGCACTTCAGTTGTGCTCAAAAGTTTGCATGTCCTGGAAAAACCACGGCCACTCTGTGTTGCTAGGACATGGCACGACTCCAATCTCGTGACTCTTTAAACATGTGATTGGCTGTGTCCAGTCACAGCCGGTCACATGTAAACACAGAGATGACGGTAATCGTCTCTCATCACCTCACACTGACATCTCCTCCCAGAGGACATCAAGACATGTAATTAGGGCCCTGATTACAATTACGCACCACCAGTGCCAGCAATCTGTGCCCACCAGTGCCAGCAATCAGTGCCCACCAATAGTCACAAGTGCCACCAATCGGTGCCCATTAGTGATGCCAGTCAATGCTGGCTATCAGTGCCGCTTATCATTGCTGCACATCAATGTCCATCATTTCTGACTTTAAAGTGTCACCCATCAGTGCCATCCACCAGTGCCGCCTATCAGTGGTGTATATCAGTGCTCATCAGTGCCCATAAGTGCAGCATATTAGTGCCTCCTCATCAGTGCCACCTAAACAGTGCCCATCAGCGCCACCTCATCAGTGTGCATCGGTGCAGCCTATCAGTGCACAATAATGCCAACCTCATCAATGCACATCAGTGAAGGAGAAAAATTACTTATTTAGAAAATTTACTGACAGAAACGAATAAAAAAAAAATTGTATTTCAAATTTTTTATTTATTTTTGTAAAAAATAAAAAACCCAGCAGCAGTGATTAACACCACCAAAGAAAGCTCTATTTGTGTGAATAAAATTATAATTTCACATGGTTACAGTGTAGTATGATCGCGCAATTGTCATTCAAAGTGTAAAGTACTAAATGCTCAAAATTGGCCCGGGCAGGAAGGGGGTGAAAGTGCCCTGTATGCAAGTGGTTAGGCTCACAGACACCAAGCTGCAGTACACCAGCGCGTGTGATGATGTCATAGGCCGCTAGCCCCTCCCTACGCATTTCATCTATGCAAGGGACATCTTCAGGGGACCTAATCAATTTTGATAGCTTTAAAACCTTTATAAGCTGGAGTATGGCTTCAATTTGTTAGTGCATTTAGATCTGCTAGTGTCGTCTAACACTCCCCTTTCCTCAGACTGTCAATGTTGCTGGTGAAAGATTTGTCTGTTGCTCCTTCATCCAAAGTGTAGGCACAGGAGGTGTGTTACTCAACAGATTACTAAAGAAAAAAAAGAAAACGCACAACCACAACATCTAATGATTGGTAAGCTGCAATATATTACATTTTTGGGTTTAATACCACTTTAAAATGGCTGCAAAATGGCAATTTGACTGCAAAATAGCAGCGATATTCCAATTTGTTGGAAAACATCCCTGTGAGAAGGCCAGATGCTTTTCTAGGTTATGGACTGAAGAAAAGCATCAACGTATCACACATACACTACTGTCAACCAGGGTTGCCAACTTTAAAGCGGAGGTTCAACCTAAAAATCGCTGTTTTTCTTTTCGGACTCCCGCGGGGAATAGGCGTTCCTATGAAGAGGCGTAGATGATTGACATGCGGCTAAGGTGCGTCACACGTTCCGAAAATAGCCGGACTGGAACTCGGCGCTATACGGCGCCTGCGCACAGACTAGGAGCTGACTGCGCAGGCGCCGTATATAGCCGAGTTCCAGTCCGGCTATTTTCGGAACGTGTGACGTGCCTTAGCCCGCACGTCAATCATCTACCCCTCTTTATAGGAACGCCTATTCCCTGCGGGAGTCCGAAAAGAAAAACAGCGATAAAACGGTATGTACAGCGGGGAAAAAAACAGCATACTGTACATGTCGGCAGTATTCTGGATGGAATGGTATATAATTGTTTTAGGGTGAACCTTCCGATTTAAGTAAAATTTACAAACAGTTTGTAAAATCCACAATTGTTGCATCGGGTAATGAATGTCAGTTACAGACATGGAGCCTACATGTCCGTAATGGACAATCAAGGACAGATGCAAAAAGTACAGATTTTACTGTTTGTAAATTTAAATTGAAAGTTGGCAACCCTGCTGGTAAGGTCAATGCTGGACAACACAAAATTGGATTAAAGTCACAAGACTGAAAGCTATAAAGACCATAATGATACCCCTAGATCAGTGTTTCTCATTTTTTTCAGCCAAGGCCCTCTTTAAGAATTATGGACAGTCTTGAGGCACCCCCATTCTAAAATGTAAAAACGATTCTAATTGTTTTATTTAACCACTTAAGGACCGCCTCCTACACATATACGTCGGCAGAATGGCATGGCTGGGCACAAGCACGGACCCGGTCCGAAGCTCCGTGGCCGCGGGACCCGATGGTCGCTGGAGTCCCGCAATCGGTCCCCGGAGCTGAAGAACGAGGAGAGCTGTGTGTAAACACAGCTTCCCCGTTCTTCACTGTGGCGCTGTCATTGATCATGTGTTACCTGATATAGGGAAACATAATCAATGACGTCACACGTCCAGCCCCGCCCCCTACAGTTAGAAACACATATGAGGTCACACTTAACCCCTTCAGCGCCCACTAGTGGTTAACTCCCAAACTGCAATTGTCATTTTCACAGTAAACAATGCATTTATATAGCATTTTTTGCTGTGAAAATGACAATTGTCCCAAAAATGTGTCAAAATTGTCCGATGTGTCCGCCATAATGTCGCGGTCACGAAAAAATCGCTAATCGCCGCCATTAGTAGTAAAAAAAAAATTATTAATAAAAATGCAATAAAACTATCCCCTATTTTGTAAACACTATAAATTTTGCGCAAACCAATCGATAAACGCTTATTGCGATTTTTTTTACCAAAAATAGGTAGAAGAATACGTATCGGCCTAAACTGAGGAAAAAATCATTTTTTTATATATTTTTGGGGGATATTTATTCTAGCAAAAAGGAAAAAATATTGTTTTTTTTTCAAAATTGTCGCTCTATTTTTGTTTATAGCGCAAAAAATAAAAACCGCAGAGGTGATCAAATACCACCAAAAGAAAGCTCTATTTGTGGGAAAAAAAGTACGCCAATTTTGTTTGGGAGCCACATCGCACGACCGCGCAATTGTCAGTTAAAGTGACGCAGTGACGAATCGCAAAAACTGGCCAGGTCCTTTACCTGCATTTTGGTCCGGGTCTTAAGTGGTTAATACAGCAACATCCACAAGTCTAAGTAGGACACCTAACGTTAGAGGTGATTTATTCTTCCAAAGCAAATACACTTTTGCAAACTGGTACTGACTAGTAATGTTAATCTTCTCCCTATCATTTAGCTAATGTGACCCCACCTCTGATGGAGAGGGGCAGGGGAGGGTCAAACAAGGATGCTGTGCAGGCAACTGACATCTTCCTTATCAACCAATGACCCTATTGGTCTTTAAGAGGCCAACGGTGTGGGGAACAAAGTGTAGATCGTTTTCTAAACCTGACATCATGGGCATCCGCTGAAATTTTTCTTTGGCAGCGGCGACACGGTCACATTTTACCGTTTCTTCGACTGCTAGCGGGGGTTAAAAGCGACCCCACCCTCACGTTAAAATGTAAAAACACCCCACTGTGCCCCCTGCATCTTTCAATATCTCTTTGTCATTCTCCACAACCCCCTCTCCACAACTGCACTTCTGGACCCCTTTACATTACACAGCACCCTGCACCACTGGACCCCTTTACATTACACAGCACCCTGCACCCTTTCACACAGCACCCTGCACCTCTGGATCCTTTCACACAGAAACATGCACCTCTGGACCCCATAACAACACCCTGCACCTCTGGACCCCTTAACAGCACCCTGCACCTCTGGACCTCTTCACACAGCACCCTGCGCCTCTGGATCCCTTCACACAGCACCCTGCACCTCTGGATCCCTTCACACAGCACCCTGCACCTCTGGACTCCATTACACAGCATCCAGCACCTCCTTCATGTTACATAGACTGTGACAGCCCCTCCCCCTTCCTACCTTAATCATGCAGCCAGAGGGAGAGACACAGCAGCGCAGGAACTGCTGGAGTTATTTTTTATATTACCAAAGATAATGATTGGTTGCTAAGACCACCTAACAAACTATCACCTGCTGGTTAACTCCAGCAGTTCCTTCCTCTGTTCAGTGCTGCTTAGGCATGTGCATTTCGTTTCGTTCCGAATCGAAATTCGGACGAATTTTTCATTATTCGGACATTCGGATGCATACGAATTCCCGAATTGCAATATTAATGAATTTACCGAATTCGAACTAACGTTTTCGATTCCGAATCGAAAACCCGCGGACTAAATTTTCGAATTCCGATCGAATTTTGTCCGCGGGTTTTCGATTTGGAATTCGAAAAAAAATTTTTTTTTTTTTTTTTCGAATTCCGATCGAATTTCGAAATTATATTCGAAAAGAGACTATTTGTTGTCGAATCCAGTCGAAATACTTTCGAATTCGACTGGATTTTTCGAAATTCGGTCGAAAACGAACGAATTCCGAAAACGGTCTAAATATTTTCGAATTCGACCGGATTTTTCGAAATTCGGTCGAAAACTAACGAGTTCCGAAAACGAATTTAACACGTGTAACGAACCTAACCTAACGAAATTAATTAAATAATGAATTAAAACGAAACGAAACAAAATTTTCCCTTTTGCACATGCCTAGATTGCTGCTCACTGTCTCGCTCTCCTCCTGCGGTATAGGAGGAGAGAGAGTGTCTTCTTTCTTCCGCACTGCTCGGCCGGCTCTGGATGTCACTCCGGGGAGTGGTACGTTCCACGCCTGGCCTGGGCACCCCCGCACACTCACAGATCGGCTCTCCTGGCTGCCCTGTCACAGCGCCTCCGCACTGCCTGAGCCGCCCCACAGTGTGTGGCACCGCTTCTCGATTCCAGGGGGACAATCGCCCCCTTGCCCTATGGAGTGGACGCCCATGCCTGACATCATTGGAGGACAGCACAGTAGTGTGCCAATTTGTGCAGCTATACTGTGTGTACTTGTACAGTATGCCTAGAACTTACCTGCCCTACCCAGTCAACTCCACCTCCCCATTTGATTTCAAAACTTCAGCCCATGTTTACACTGATGCGGGTTAGAAATCGTGTGAGTTAAAGGAGTTGTAAAGGAATTTTTTATTTTTTTTGCTGAAATGACTGTTTACAGGGTATAGAGACATAATAGTTAACTGATTACGTTTAAAAATGATTAAAAATAGATAAAAATCAATAATAGAATGTACCTGCAGTTTATAGTTTCGTTTTTGCATGTCGTTTCCTGCTTCTGTGATGTACAGAGCCACAGAGCCAATACAGGGCAGTGATGGTTTGGAAAACGAAACTTATTGGTGCTGAGGGGTTTTAGACAAACAGTAATCACACCTCCTTGATTAGTGACCACAGAGAGAAAGCTCCCAGTACTGTGGTTATCAGGAAACAGACAACCAGGAAGTGTGGAGATCAGAGAAGCATTACAGCAATTTGAGAGCAAAAACAAACAATGAGGACATGAAAACGGCACTGCATTAGGGTAAAGGAAGCTATTAAGATAAAAAAAATCCTTTACAAACCCTTTAAGCTGAACGCGCATGATTTCAAACCGGCTATGCAGTCTGACTTCGGGGACGATGTGAGAGACATCTGTGTGGGTTCATGCACAGATGTCTATTCAAATCACCCCCAAAGTCACCAAAAATAGTACAGGAACTACTTTTGGGAAACAGTGTGGCGATGCAAAGTCGGCGTCGCACCGATTCGGACGGTGCCATTACCAGCAATAGCCGCTGATTTGGAATGTGATTTGACATGTCAAATCACATGCCAAACTGGCCCAATGTGATCTTGGGCTTAAAGAGAGTTGACAGATTTCTATGTTGTATTTGTTTAAGGCTGCACGCTACAGAAAAATATGTCAATGCCAACTCAATTCTGAGCGAAAACAGATGAAACAAGAAGATAATGTTTATTCTCAGACTTGAAAATTGATGGATTTGTGTAAAGGTTACATTTTAGAATGTACAATACTAATAAACCTTTTTCAGGTGTCACACAGAAAGATATATGATGGGGAGTCTGTGATATCTGTAGATAAACTTGTGTATTTCTTAACTTCCTTGTCTACTGGTAAAGATCAGTGTCAACAAGGGCACACAATCCAATATAGCTACAGGGTCACGTTTGCATATGTCACATTCCTTCTAATGCAATATTGACACGAGAGTTCAAGTGCAGTCACCAGCAATAATCCGTAGACTTTGTAGTATTCTGATAGTGGTTGTGAACATTGTTGCACACACCCTGTGCGGACAGCTACAGGTGTCAGCGACAAATCAATGGCAGGCGTCACTTCTGTTCATATGTAACTGCTAAGCGGTTATATGCGAATACGGGTCCTGGCGCAGCCAGTGTGTGTCCAGGGTCTGTATTGCTGCAGAGTTTTGGCCACATACTAGCTGGTCGCAGGTGATTGACTAGCTTGTATGCAGTTATAGCAGATACCATTAAGCCCCATACACACGATAGGACTTTTTGACAACGAACTTAAAAATTAGTACGTTTTCAAAAAATTCCTACCGTGTGTATGCTCCGTCGGACAAAAATTTCCGGTTTTCATCGGACAAAAGTTCGCTCTACAAACGGACAAAAGTCCTACGGTGCAAAGTCCTATTGTGTGTACAGAAGTCCATCAGATTTGTGTCCAAAGTACAAACACGTATGCCCAGAACCAATGTTAAAATCAACCAACAATAGCGGAAGTTGACCAAAGGGTGGTGGTAAAGAGCAGAAAAGAGCTGAAAAAACATGTGATTTTGGGACAGTTTGTTAAAAAAAAAGTCCTGCCGTGTGTATGCATACCAAGTTCATGACCAACGCCCTTCAAACAAAAATCCACGCAAAAGTTTGTTTGAAGTCCGACCGTGTGTATGAGGCTTAAGGGGGGATTTTCCTCACTTTGGTAAAACTTCTACTAACTACAGTACCTCTTGTTTTTGAGGGAAAAGGAAATAAAGGCAAATCTTTCAAACCAGACACAAAAAGAAAAGAAAATACAGGGGCTTTTACAATTGTCCTTTCGTTTTAAAACAATTTTATTTTTAGCTATAAATACTGTATTTATTGGCGTATAACACTCACTTTTTTACCCTGAAAATAGAGGATAAACTGTGCCTGCGTTTTATACGCACGGGGCTGTGCAAAGTTTTTTTGCTGAAACTTCCCTCTCAGGCCGCGTACACACGGTCGGACAAAACCGATGAGAATGGCCCGACGGACCATTTTCATCAGTTCACTGCTGAAGTGGCCTGATGGTCTGATGTGTGTACACACCATCAGTTCAAAATCCGATCGGGTCAGAACGCGGTGACGTAAAACACACGACGTGCTGAAAAAATCGAAGTTCAATGCTTCCAAGCATGCGTCGACTTGATTCTGAGCATGCGCGGGTTTTGAACCAATGCTTTTCTGTACTAACCATCGGTTTGGTCCGATGGGGCAGTGGTCCACAGGTTCGGTTTTGAAGCATGTTTTAAAATTTTGGACCGAAGGAAAACAGACCGATAGCATATACACACGGTCAGTTTGGTCCGATGAAAATGAACTTCGGTTCATTCTCATCGGACCAAACCGACCGTGTGTACGGGGCCTTAAAGTTAGGGTGCGTGTTATACACCTGTGCGTGTTATACACCGATAAATACGGTACATTACAGGTGCATCTCAAAACATATGAATAGCATCAAAAAGTTAATTTCAGTAATTCCATTTAAAAAGTGAAACTCATATTTTATATAGATGCGTCACAGAGTGATATATTTCAAGTATTTCTTTTTTTTTTTTTTTATTTGATGATTATGGCTTGCAGCTGGTGAAAACCCAAAATTCAGTATCTCAGAAAATTTACATAAGACCATTAAAAAAAAGGATTTTTAATACAGAAATGTTGGCTTACTGAAAAATATGTCTATATATTTTAATATAGTATGCACTATACCAATACTTGGTCGGGGATCCTTTTTCTCCTTTTTCATTTCTGTTAAAATAGAAATTTAGAAAAACGCTTTTTTGTTTTCCAAAATTGTCAGTCTTTTTTCGTTTATTTAGCAAAAGATAAAAAACAGCAGTGATTTAATACCACTGAAAAAAAGGTCTATTTGTCTCAAAAAAATTATAAAAATTTCATATGGGTACAGTGTTGCATGACAGCGCAATTGTCCTTCAAATTGTGACAGCGCTGAAAATTTACCTGGGCAGGAATGAGGTAAAAGTATCAGGTATTGAAATGGTTAACCATCCCTGTAAGTGTTAAAGCGGATGTTCCATTTAAAAGAAATAAAAGTCAGCAGCTACTAACACTGTAGCTGCTGACTTTTAATAAGGACACTTACCTGTCCTAGCCGCCAGCGATGTCTGCCCCCGCCGAGGCCGATCCTCGATCCTACTAGCTCCAAGCGCCGCCATCCACAGTAAGGGAAACAGGCAGTGAAGCGGTACGGCTTCACTGCCCGTTTCCTACTGTGCATGCGCGAGCAGCACGACGCTTTGTGAATGGGCCACTGCTTTCTGGGACACACACAGTTCCCAGAATACAGCGCGCCCCATTCACAAGAAGACACCCAGTGTAGGAGGAGGAAGAGGATCCAACGCGGATGATGAAGAGGCAGATTCGGCACTTCCGCATAGCAACAGCTATTTAGGGTGAGTAAAATTTTTTTTTTTTTTTTCATTTTTTTTTTTTTTTTAGATTTTTGGTGAAATATTTTTTTTTTTGATGGAACCTCCACTTTAAGTCTAGGTTTACATCTATGAGGCTGCACTTGATGCGTTTTTCAGGCACATTTTGCTGTGCGTTTTTGTTTTTAAAACCCGTGTTTTTTTATACGTTTTTCATGCATTTTGTGTTTTTCACATTTTTTCTCATTAATACGCACTGTAAACACACTGGGGCAGATTCATCAATAGATACGCCGGCGGATCTCCTGATCCGCCGTCGTATCTGTGAGACCCGACGGTCGGATCTGTGAGATCCCACCGTCGGAGCTATGCGACTGATTCATAAGAATCAGTTCCGCATAGATCTCCCTTGGACCCGACTGGTGTAAGTGACTTACACCAGTCGAATCTTAGGCTGTAATTTCCCGCCGGCCGCTAGGTGTCATCGCGTTTTTTTACCCGTCGCATATGCAAATGAGGAAAACCGCCGATTCACGTCCGTACGCCCGCCCGTCGCTCGTTTTCTACGTCGTTTGCGTTCGGGTTTTTCCGGCGGATAGCTACCCCTGCTTCTATGAGGGGTAGCTAATGTTAAGTATGGCCGACGTTCCCGCGCCGATTTTTACATTTTATACGTCCTTTGTGTACCGCGATCGGGAATACCGATGGCCGCAAACGACGTACCCGCCGCAAACAATGACGTCGTAGCGACGTCATTTGGAGCATGCGCACTGGGCTTTTTTGCCGGCGGCGCATGCGCAGTTAAATCGGCGCGGGAACGCGCCTGATTTAAATTGTACACTCCCCCTAGCCGCGGAATTTGCATTCCGCCGGGGGGAGTTAGGATCCGACGGTGCAGTTTGTGAGGTAAGTGCTTTATGAATCATGCACTTGCCTCGCTAAATTGCACCGGCGGATCGTAAACCAGGTAGATCTAGCGGATCTAAAGATCCGCAGATCTATATGAATCTGCCCCACTGTATATAGCTGAGAATTGAATGTAAAAAAAAAAATGGCAGTAAAATAATTTGAGAAAACAAACTGTGGGGTTCACCACCAAGTCCATACTTGGCCCTTCAGGTCTAGTATGGATTTTTTAATGGCGTGGAGTCCCCCCAAAATTAATACCAGACCCTTATCCGAGCAGACCGCGATGTCACAAGGGGTGGGCTCTCCAGGTGACGTCATTGTATAGCCACGCCCCATGGTTATATAAGAGGTGACGGACAGCTGGGATATCACAACGGAGGAAGACAGCTTCAGGATGAGTAACCAGCAGCAATGAACACCGCTCAGAGGGAGAAGACAGCACAGGAAGAAGACGACACTGGGAGATGACCGCTTCGGAAGAAGATGACTCTTGGCTTCTTATTTAATAAAGGACTTGTCAAAAATCGGTTCTTGTATTTTATTAATATTTCACAGTTTTTTTGGTGAATGGGTAGGAGTACGATGTACCCAATAGCCTTTCACATGGAGGGCAGTATCTGGGGTCCCTTTTAAGTGGGGGGCTTACAGATATACCGCGTCAACCACCGGCTAGGGTTGTTTGGAAGAGGCCCTTGTCCTCCTCAACAAAGCACCCACCCCCCCATGTTGAGGGCATGCTGCCTGGTATGGTTTAGGAGGGGGGGCACTCGCTCGTCCTCCTACCTTTCCTGACCTACAGGTTGGCATGCTCGTATAAGGGTCTGCTATGGATTTTGGGGGGCCCCATGCCATTTATTTTTTATTTTTTTGCATGCTGACAGCTGACTCCTCATTGGTTGTTAACCACTTGCTTACTGGGCACATATACCCCCTTACTTCCCAGGAGAAATTTCAGTTTTCGGCACTGTCACGCTTTAAATGAAAATTGTGCGGTCGTGCGACGTGGGTCCCAAACAAAATTGACGTCCTTTTTTCCCCACAAATATAGAGCTTTTTTTTGGTGGTATTTTATCACCTCTGCAGTTTTTATTTTTCGCGCGGTCGTGCAACAATTTTTAAAAAAACACAATATTTTTTACTTTTTGCTATAATAAATATCCCACGATTTATTTTTCACTTTAGGCCGATAGGTATTCTTCTACATATTTTTGGTAAAAAAAAAATCGCAATAAACGTATAGTGATTGGTTGAAAGTTATAGCTGCTACAAAATAGGGGATAGAATTCTGCCATTTTTTTTTGGTTTTATTTTTTTTACTAGTAATGGCAGCGATCGGACACTTTTGACACATTTTTGGGACCATTCACATTTATACAGCGAACAGTCCTATAAATATGCATGGATTACTATATAAATGTGACTGACAGGGAAGAGGTTAACACTAGGGGGTGAGGGAGGGGTTAAATGTGTACCCTGGGAGTGATTCTTACTGTGGGGGGAGGGGACTGACTGGGGGAGGTGACCGATCTGTGTCCCTATGTACAAGGGACACAGCATCGGTCTCCTCTCCCTGACAGGACGTGGATATCTGTGTTTACACACAGAGATCCACATCCCTGCTCTGTCACCGCCAATCGCGGGTACCTGACGGACATCGCGCCCGCCAGGCACGCGCATCGGCATCTCGGTGACGCGCCGGGCAAGCATAAAAAGATGGCCTCCCGGCATTGTAGGGCCACCTTGTAGTCATCTTTTTACTATAGCCCAGGTCTGAAGAAGTTAAGGACGCGGTGGCCAACTTCCCACCCCCCTCCTTAGCAACCAGCTATTTAAACATAGTTACATAGTCAGGTTGAAAAAAGACACAAGTCCATCTAATTTAATCAATAAAAATAAAAAATAACAACAATCCCACATCCAGAGCAAGGGAAAAAAAAACAAGCAAAACATGATCCAATTTGCTACAGCAGGGGAAAAAATTCCTTCCTGATCCCCCAGAGAAGCAATCAGATTTTCCCTGGATCAACTTTACCTATAAATGTTAGCACCCAGTTATATTGTGTAAATTTAGGAAAGAATCCAGGCCTTTCTTAACCAGTTAACCACCAGCCGCCGTCATATAACGGCGGCAAGGTGGTTGCTTAACTGGGGGTCGCCGTTATTTAACGGCGCCCAGCAGAAGCAGTAATGCGCGCCGCCTCGGGCGCGCACACAGAAAATTCTGTGCGTGCCGGGTCTATGAGACCCGGCGCTACACAGATCACGGTAACTGACCGACAACAGCGGTCTTTTACCATGTGATCGCGCCGTCCAATGACGGAGCGATCACAGATAAACAAACCGGCGTCATTTGATGACGCCGGTTCCTCCCACCTCTCGCTGTACCGATCGGTACAGTGTGAGAGGAGAGCGCGGATGGCAGCAGCAGTGTTGGATGGATCTGTGACTATTGCAGTCACAGATCCATCCATCCCTGCTCAGCCATCCCTGCATTAACCCCTGCAATACTCTGCCTTCCCTGCGCAATACTCTGCAATGCTCTGCCTTCCCTGCGCAATTACTCTGAAATACCCCCTGCGCAATACTCTGCAATACCCCCTGCGCAATACTCTGCAAAACCCCCGCGCAATACTCTGCAAAACCCCCTGCGCAATACTCTGCAAAACCCCCGCGCAATACTCTGCAAAACCCCCGCGCAATACTCTGCAAAACCCCCGCGCAATACTCTGCAAAACCCCCGCGCAATACTCTGCAAAACCCCCGCGCAATACTCTGCCATACCCCCGCGCAATACTCTGCAGTACCCCCTGCCAGTACTCTGCAGTACCCCTTGCGTAATACTCTGCAGTACCCCCGCACAATACTCTGCAATACCCCCCGCGCAATACTCTGCAATACCCCCCGCGCAATACTCTGCAATACCCCCCGCACAATACTCTGCAATACCCCCCGCACAATACTCTGCAATACCCCCCGCACAATACTCAACAATACCCCCGCACCATACTCTGCAATACCCTCCACACAATGCTCTGCAATACCCCCCACACAATACTCTGCAATACCCCCCACACAATACTCTGCAATACCCCCCACACAATACTCTGCAATACCCCCCACACAATACTCTGCAATACCCCCGCACCAATACTCTGCAATACCCCCGCACCATACTCTGCAATACCCCCGCACCAGTACTCTGCAATACCCCCGCACCAATACTTTGCAATACCCCAGCCAATACTTTGCAATACCCCAGCCAATACTTTGCAATACCCCGGCCAATACTCTGCAATACCCAGAAAATACTCTGGGGAAAAAAATGTGTTTTAACCACTTCCCGCCCACGTCATATGAGGTCCTTGACTTTGTGCAGGGATATCTAAATGATGCCTGCAGCTACAGGCATCATTCAGATATCATTTTTTTCATCCGGCGATTCTCTACACCATAAGAACGACCACGGCGGCTGTTCCGCCTCTTGATCGTTCTTACGGGAGGCAAAAAGGGACGTCCCCACTCCCTTCGCCCTCCGGTGCTTCTTCTGACTCACCGCTGCGATCGAAGCCAGGATCGTTTTTTTTTTTTGTTTTTTTTCAGGCTTCCCAGCCTAGAGGTGAGATGTGGGGTCTTATTGACCCCATATCTCACTGTAAAGAGGACCTGTCATGCTATATTCCTATTACAAGGGATGTTTCCATTCCTTGTAATTGGAATAAAAGTGATCAAAACATTTATTTTTGGGGAAAAACATGTCAAACTAAAATAAATAAAGTAAAATGAACAATAAAAATAAAAAATAAATATTTAAAGCGCCCCTGTTCCCGCGTGCTCGTATACAGAAGCGAATGTGTACGTAAGTCCCGCCCACATATGAAAACGGTGTTCAAACCACACATGTGGGGTATCGCTGCGGACGTTAGAGTGAGAGCAATCATTTTGGCCCCAGACCTCCTCTGTAACTAAAAACATGTAACCAGTAAAAACATTTAAAACGTCACCTATGGGGATTTTTAAGTAGCGACGTTTGGCGCCATTCCACAAGCGTGTGCAATATTGAAGGGTGGCATGTTGGGTATCTATTGACTCGGCGTAACTTCATCTTTCATATTATGCAAAAACATTGGGCTAGCTTTAATGTTTTTTTTTTTTAAAAAGCACAAAACTGTTTTATTTCCCAAAAAAATGCGTTCGAAAAATTGCTGTGCAAATACCATGCGCGATAAAAAGTTGCAACGACCGCCATTGTATTCTCTAGGGTCTTTGCTAAAAAAGCATATATAATGTTTTGGGGTTCTATGTAATTTTCTAGCAAATAAATTATGATTTTTCCATGTAGGAGAGGAATGTCAGAATTGGCATGGGTGTTCCAGAACGCCTGATGGTGCTCCCTGCATGTTGGGCCTCTGTATGTGGCCACGCTGTGTAAAAGTCTCACACATGTGGTATCGCCATACTCGGGAGGAATAGCAGAATGTGTTTTGGGGTGTAATTTGTGGTATGCATATGCTGTGTGTGAGAAATAACCTGCTAATATGAAACTTTTGTGGAAAAAAAATAAAAATAAAAAAAACCTTGATTTTGCAAAGAATTGTGGGAAAAAATTACAACTTCAAAAAACTCACCATGCCTCTTTCTAAATACCTTGGAATGTCTTCTTTCCAAAAAGGGGTCATTTAGGGGGTATTTGTACTTTTCTGGCATGTTAGGGTCTCAAGAAATGAGATAGGCCGTCAGTACTTCAGATGTGATCAAATTGATCAATTTTCAGTAATTGGTACCATAGCTTGTAGACCCTATAACTTTCACCCAGACTAAATAATATCCACATTTTTTTTTTTAACCAAAGATATGTAGCAGTATACATTTTAGGCCAAATTTATAAAGAAAAATTCATTTTTTGCAAAATTTTATAATAGAAATGAAGAAAAATTCATTTTTTTACAAAATTTTCGTTCTTTTTTCATTTATAGCGAAAAAAATAAAAACTGCAGAGGTGATCAAATACCACCAAAAGAAATCTCTATTTGTGGGAAAAAAAGGACAAAAATTTCATTTGGTTACAGTGTTGTATGACTGAGTTATTGTCATTCAAAATGTGAGAGCACCGAAAGCTGAAAATTGGTCTGGTTATTAAGTGGGTTTAAGTGCCCAGTTGTCAAGTGGTTAAAGCAATCTACTGAGCTGGCCAGAACCACCTCTGCAGGGAGTCTGTTCCACATTTTCACAGCTCTTATGCCGCGTACACACTATAGGTCTATCCGATGAGAAAGGACGGATAGACCGTTTTCATTGGTTAACCGATGAAGCTGACTGATGGTTCGTCACGCCTACACACCATCGGTTAAAAAAACGATCGTGTCAGAACGCAGTGACGTAAAACACAACGACGTGCTGAAAAAAATGAAGTTCAATGCTTCCAAGCATGCGTCATCTTGATTCTGAGCATGCGTGGATTTTTAACCGATGGTTAAGAAAGGACTTTGCTCGCTTTGGAAACTGCAGCTTGACATTGCATGCTAAAAACTGAAAAATAAAAACTGTAAAACGCAAAACCCAACAAACATCGCATCACAAACACAACACTTGTGTCTCTGGTGTGATTCCTTTAAAGTCTATTACATGCAAAACGCAGATAAAAGTTCCTAACCTTTTCCAAAAAGGAAAAACGGATAGATGTGAACCTGTACCATAAGAAACCATGTTGAATGGACTGTAGTGCGTTTTTACAAACTGCAAAACGCACTAAAAACCGCATAGGTGTGAACCTAGGGTAAGTGATTTGTCTCATCCATATTGTAAGCAGGGCCGGCCTTTGGAGTGTGCGAGCTGTGCGGCCGCACAGGGCGCCGTGCGGCCATCACAGCTCGCACACCCCAAAGGCCGGCCCTGAGGCTGCCATCCTGTGCCCTCCATCCTCCACCCTACTATACGCCGGTGCCCGCACTCATCTCACCTGTCACACCCGGCCGCCGGGCATGTGCATTGGGTTCCCAGTAACGCGGCGGAAGCGTGCACGCCATCTAGTGGCTCTGCAAGACGAGGACGTCATATGACGTCCTCTCAGAACAACAGAGCTATCGTGCCGCCTTCAATTGACGGCGGCCGGTAGTAAAGTGGTGGATGTATTTAATATACATCATTGTTACCAGTCTATCCAGTTATTTATTATTGTAATTGTTTGCACATTCACTTAAATAACTGTTATTAAAACAATTAATTTGTTACAAATATTTTTTTCCTCTTTGTGTATGTTTAGGTGACCAGGGGGCGAGGGGTGAAGATGGGGGGGGGGCGCCACAGGATTAGCTCGCACAGGGCACCTGAACACCTAAGGCCGGCCCTGATTGTAAGTGATTTGTCTGCCCCATATTGAAAAGCGCTGTGCAAACTGTTGGAACTATATAAGTTCTGTATAATAATAATAACAATAATAATAATCCCTGTAAACTGATACATTCTGGTGGAGAGCTTGTGCTTCTAAAAAACAGACTTAGTGGCTGGATCACCAGATAAAAATAGAAGAAAGAAAGACTAAAAAGGGAAACTAATACAGCCATTACATCTAAGAATCAGTAAGCTTTAATATAATAAATACTTGCTTTGGGTTTAGTACTGCTTTACGTCACTTGCAAAAAGAGGAACTGATATTGTCCAGACCAGCCTTTCTCAACCTAGGGTTCCTCTAGAGAGCACTCTCAGCTGTAAGATTATCACACCATCCATAGACGTGCGCTTCTATGGATGGTGTACTGTCCCTGATTTCGAGGGACTGTCCCTGATTTGGAGCAATGTCCCTCTGTCCCTCATTCCTCCTCATTTGTTCCTCATTTTGGTCTGATCTTTATAGTTGTATATAAAATGCACTTTGGTTCTATGAAAAAGTGCTTTCCAGCCCCTAAATCTTTCATCTGATTTCTAAATTGCTGCATTTGTAAATTTCAAAAGCCAATATAAAGGAATAGTAGTGTTAAAAAAAGCACTTGTGAGTTTAACCAATCTTGTTTTTTGTACAATTCTCCTTTAAGGGGGCATGGCAAGGGGTGTGTCCTGTGCCTGCATACTTTTGCTGATAGGTGTCCCTCATTCCCATCTCAAAGAGTTGGGAGGTATGCATGCGCAGGGGGTGCCCTGTGTGTGCCTGGCAGGCCCGGACTGGCCATAGGGCATACTGGGAAAATGCCTGGCAGCCCACGGTGGCCCACAGGTCGCGTGTCACGTCTCCCCCAGTGCACTCTCAGCTGCGAGTCGGAGTTGCACTTGAGTGACAGTGACACCCGTCGGCACATCAGGGGGCTCTGATGATCTGCTGCCTCACACAGTCGAGCAGAGTGAAGCTGCCTCACCCTCCTCCTTTATGTCTACACAGGGGGAGGGGACCCGACATGCAGTCCCGCGCTGATCTGAGGTACATTATGGGTCTGAAGGGGGTCTATATTGTAGGGGGGTTCTGTATTGTAGGGGTGGTCTCAAATGTAGGAGGTTCTGTATTGTAGGGGGGTCTGTAATGTAGGTGGGGTTCTGTATTGTAGGGGGGTCTGAAATGTAGGGGGGTTCTGTATTGTAGGGGGGTCTGAAATGTAGTTCTGTATTGTGGTGGGGTCTGTAATGTAGAGGGTTCTGTATTGTAGGGGGGTTCTGTATTGTAGGGGGGGTCTGTAATGTAGAGGGGGTTCTGTATTGTAGGGGGGTTCTGTATTGTAGGGGGTTCTGTAATGTAGGGGGAGTCTGAAATGTAGAGGGGTTCTGTATTGTAGGGGGGTCTGTATTGTGGGGGTGTCTGTAATGTAGGGGGGTTCTGTATTGTAGAGGGGGTCTGTATTGTAGAGGGGGGTCTGTATTGTAGAGGGGGTCTGTATTGTAGAGGGGGTCTGTAATGTAGGGGGGTCTGTATTGTAGAGGGGGTCTGTAATGTAGGGGGTTCTGCACTGTAGGGAGGGGGTCTGTACTGTAGGGAGGTCTGTGTAACATGCAGGGGGTCCAGAACTGTTGGGGGGGTATCTATGCAACAAACTGTTGTAATGTAAAGGGGTCCAGATGTGCAGGGTGCTGTGTAATGTAAAGGGGTCCAGATGTGCAGGGTGCTGTGTAATGTAAAGGGGTCCAGAGGTGCAGGGTGCTATGTAATGTAAAGGGGTCCAGGGTGTTGTGTAATGTAAAGGGGTCCAGAGGTGCAAGGTGCTGTGTAATGTAAAGGGTCCAGAGGTGCAGGGTTCTGTGTAATGTAAAGGGGTCTAGGGGTACAAGGTGCTGGAACCCCACATCCCATCATTAAATGCCGCTGCCCCCCCCCCCCCGGGCTAATCAGTATAAAATGCCCGGGCCTACTTTTTTGTCCAAATTCGGGCCTGGTGCCTGGATTCCCCCTGCTGATATTTCACCAAAGCCCCCCAACGGGGCTCCTGAAAAATTGTAAAAAAATTATAATACCAGATCTGGTGGACCCAACTCACTGTACATCAGTGGATCTGGCGAGCATACACGATCAAACCAAGCCAAAAAAAAACTTTAACCAGAGAGGTGAACATTCAAAGCAGCCATAGACTTGATGGTTCAGTAGGGAAATATCTTCCTTGTTAAAAGTCAAGCTTGAAGATTTTTGTTCCATCACATCAAGCCTCTCATTGCAAAGGGATTTTCATCCTGTCAGGAAGCAAGGAGTTCGGTAGCAGATTCGGTCCGATCAATTGGTTTGATCGTGTATGCTCGCTAGATCCACTGCCGTACGGTGAGTTGGGTCCACCAGATCTGGTAAGAGTACCCACTTTATTCTGTTGATCCGTTGATGAATATACCTCCGGGCGTGAATAATCTGCACTGATGTTGAAGGAACCATTTCCTACTCTCCATGAAAGAATTTGATGTTTTCATATCATCACCTTTATGGACCTTTATGTTTTTTTGTTTTATGGACACTAGCACTATTTTATCTTTCAATGAGATCAATATGTTATATCTTGTTTATTGAGTTTGATACATTAGGTTGTGATCACACTTCTTTTTTTGTGATATATTTTCACTTCACCTAAGAACTCCCATTACATTGGGATTTCCTTTACTCTATGGTGGCGCTGCACTTTATTTAAATGTTTCTGTTAAGAAATAATACACAAATAAAATAAGAGCAGGGAAGTTCGCTCCCAGCACAGAGACTGAGCTCATCAATGGTGTGAGTGGGAACTCTGCACTCGTGTCCCAATAGACAAATGTCGCACTTTGCAAGTGCAGTTGCACTCGATCCTATATTGCATGGGAAACTGTCACGTACCACCTAGTCAGTACGAAAAATAAAAATACATAAATCGATGTATAAAACTACTGACACTGCCCTACTGACACCAGCCTCTGCCCTACTGACACCATCCACTGCCCTACTGTTTTTTTACATTTATTAAGAGTGTGTGTATGTGTGTGTGAATATATTAATATATGCATGTTTGAGCTTTGGGGTGCACACCCTAATGCCATAAGCTGCCCACACCTATGACATCATTACATTTTACTTTGCTTTAATGTCATCTTTAATAATCTTCAGTATTTTTGCTTAGTTAGGGGAACCTTTCTTTAAACCACATTGTCTCTTTCCCTTTTTCTCCTACGTACTCTTCCTCTTCCAGTGTCTGGACCTCTACTCACGCAATCTAAGTCTTTTCCTGTGTAGTTGTGAATTTACTCACGTCACAATTTCCATACAATGCTGTTTTGACTTTTTAATGTTGATTCATAGATTATTTTATTGTATGCACTGCCCCTTTTTCCTTAAAAGGTGCACTGGGCGTTGCAGACAGCATTAGGGACAAGTGAATCACTTTCAGTGTGTCAGCACTGATGCCACACCCAGCCTGCTCATTTTGCACCAATATTTACAGATCAGTGATAGACAAAATTAGCAATGGGCCCCCTTATAAGAACAGCTTTTGAGCCTAGCAGTCAACTACTGCCATTGCAGAAACAGCAATAGCTGAACTCCAGGAAGATATAAAAGACACAAATGAATGCAGTTTTGTAGTCATTAATGCTTATATCATTGCCATTTTCTGCAGTCTCTGAACAGCAGAGGTCAGGATGGTGAAGATGTGCTGAAATTAGTATTGCCAACCACACGTTCATTTACAGGTAGCCTGTACATTTTCGGGCTGCTCGTAAATGGCCGTTAGGGGCAGCGGTGCCCGTAAAAAAGGATAGCTGTGGGCCGACAGCGCAACTGCGCATGCGCCATTTCGAAACCTGCCAGGTTTAGGAAAGCTTGTACACACTCGGCCAGGCGGGCGCAGGCGCAGTGAAGTGATGGCGCCACCTGGTGCCATTTTTGAAGACAGGCAGAGGAGGTCGATCTGTGCCTGTATTCTGGAATGGAGTGCTGACTGTTACCATCCATTCAGGTCAGTCGGACATGTATTTTGCTGATCAGTCTCCCCATACTGAGCCAAGTATGAAAGAGTAGGGAGGACAGATATAGAGCAGGAGCAGAGCCATCCACAGAGACGGACCCCCTCCTGTAACCATATCCACACAGCCTCTGACCCCCTGTACCATGTCCGCACAGCCTCTGACCCCCTGTACCATGTCTGCACAGCCTCTGACCCCCTGTACCATGTCCGCACAGCCTCTGGCCCCCTGTACCATGTCCGCACAGCCTCTAACCCCTCTGTACCATGTCCGCACAGCCTCTGACCCCTGTGTACCATGTCTGCACAGCCTCTGACCCCTCTGTATCATGTTTGCACAGCCTCTGAACCCTCTGTGCCATGTCCGCACAGCCTCTGACCCCTCTGTACCATGTCCACACAGCCTCTGACCCCTGTACCATGTCCATGTGTATAGTTTAAATATTGATATTTGCACTGTTTAGCACTGAAAACTGGCATTTTAGGTACTTTTTGCAGTGCCAGTAAAAAGTGTGGCTCCATAAGTAAATTTAATGATTTTTTGCCAGTAAAAAAATTGTGCCATTTGTAAATTTTGCCATCCTGACAGTAAATTTCACTTTGGGGGTTGAAAACACTGACTGCAATGCAAATAGCATGCTGAAAGGAGGAGAGAGAAGAGTGTCAAAGAGAAGAGCTCAACAATTTTGTGGTTCACCTTTCACAGTCTTTTCACAGACTGGGGAGGGACACGATCTGTTGTTATTGATCTGCAGCATACTAAAATTAGGTATCCTGCCCTGCCAGAAATGGGTTGCATTGATCTCAAAACTAAAATAATAAAATTGTTGGACAAATAAAACAGCTCCTTTATAAGTATTTCCTATCTATAGTTAAAGTGTTATTAAACCTGGTCTCACACAGTACACAGAACATGGAAATGCAATCATTTTAGTAAATTCAAACTGATAAAAATCTTTTCTCATCAGCAGTATATAGCAGTCATGTGACTTCTATCAGTTCCTAATAAAAGCTTGTAGCAGGAGTTTTCATTCTCCTCTGACCGTCCTATGAGGCTGCAGGACGCCTGACCCTCTGTCTGGACAGTGCTGCTTGGCCTTGTGCTGATCACATGAACCTGCCCAAGGAAAAAAAAACTCTGTAACAATACACACTGAACTCAGCAATTGCAGAGTGCCCCCAGGGCTCTGTTTTTATCAGGGAGGATGAGAGAAGACAGAATCAAACAGCCTTTTTAATGATAATTAACCCCTTAACTTCCACAGTGAGTATAACAAGCATGCTCTACTGCATATACAGACTGATTTTATTGTTGTGTGTTTAGCAACACTTTAAATTTCTGCCTGGCATTCAGCTTTATTAAACAGATAGAGCAAGGGAGAGATGTAGATGAAGAATTGCATATGCAATACCCTAAATTATCTCACTGGTCTTACATTGAAACTGGGGTCAGACAGCAAACACCCTCTTCCCTTTCAAAAAGTCAAGTGACAATGGGAAAGGAATTCTGTTCGTTGGTAGGCAGCAAAGGATTTGGCCACTGACCAAAACCATTTAAAAACTACAAACCAGAAGCATGGTTAGGACATCATTATGGATGCCACCTTCTTCTCATTTACTCCTGTAATGAGCAGTGTCCGTGCTTTTTTTTACCACTACCATTCCTTTTATATTGGCATTTGGAATTTACAAATGCAGCAATTTATAAATCAGATGAAAGATTTTGCGCTGGAAAACACTATTTGATAGATAAAAAGTGTATTTTATATATATTTATATAGATAAGACCAAAATGAAGGACAAATGAGGAAGAATGAGGGACAGAGGGACATTGCTCCAAATCAGGGACATTTGGGAGCTATGCATTTCCCCATCTCGTTCAACGCCAGCCTTGACACATTCCATAGTGATTGAATTAGGGTGACAGAGTTACCCTTGTAGTTGTAAATATTGAAGTTTGTTTCTGACTCTCATTATTGGAAAAACTGCGAAACATCTTAAAGATTACAGAAAAAGTTCAGTTACATGTGACTAGCTACTAAACGCCATATAATTTTGGTGTAGCAGCAAGGATTGCAGCATTTACAGAAATGACCAGACTGCATATCATCTTCTATTTTAACCAATCACTAACGTTTTTATTTACAGTTGACTTTTCAAGTGCACTGTAATGTAGATAGACAGGTATTTGGCCTTCCACGCCATTCATGATCGGAAATGCTAATACAAATTGAGTTGCTGTGACACCGGCTACTTAAATTGCAGGTTATAGGGTGTGTGGTACTGATGAATAACCAGATGCTTGGAATACTTCCCTGCATGGTCAGAGCAGGTTGATGGCATCAGATCTTTATGCAGCAAGTAATGACCACGATTATCTAAATGCAAACACTGACATCAGAGGTAAATCCATGGGTAGGCTACGTAGTGAGCAAATCCAGGATTGCATGTATTTGTCATCCACCAATTCTCATCTTGCTAAGTATAGACGTATTACATTAAATATGCTAAATCGTCTAGTATGGCGTTTACAGACTTCTTCAAATTCTCCACCACTTCCTTATCAAATGGCATTTCCCCAAACATTCACTTCACTTTTCTCTTCACAATTGAAATCTGTGCACGAACATTTTACTGTTAGCAATTGTAAATAATTAATAGAACATTTTGTTTTATTTCCCAATTAAGGAAGAGTAGTATGGTCCCCATAAGGTACAAGGGGGTTTTAGGTGCACATCTGAATACCTACCAACTGTCCCTGATTTGGAGCAATGTCCCTCTGTCCCTCTTTCCTCCTCATGTGTCCCTCATTTTGGTCTATATCCACTTAAGGACCGGACCAATATGCAGCTAAATGACCCAAGGGGTTTTTACAATTCGGCACTGCGTCGCTTTAACAGACAATTGCACGGTCGTGCGCCGTGGCTCCCAAACAAAATTGGCGTCCTTTTTTTCCCACAAATAGAGCTTTCTTTTGGTGGTATTTGATCACCTCTGCGGTTTTTATTTTTTGCGCTATAAACAAAAATAGAGCGACAATTTTGAAAAAAATTCAATATTTTTTACTTTTTGCTATATTAAATATCCCCCAAAAACATATCTAAAAAATCATTTTTTCCTCAGTTTAGGCCGATACGTATTCGTCTACCTATTTTTGGTAAAAAAAAATTGCAATAAGCGTTTATCGATTGGTTTGCGCAAAATTTATAGCGTTTACAAAATAGGGGATAGTTTTATTGCATTTTTATTCATTATTTTTTTTTTCTACTAATGGCGGCGATCAGCGATTTTATTGCGACATTATGGCGGACACTTCGGACAATTTTGACACATTTTTGGGACCATTGTCATTTTTACAGCAAAAAATGCATTTAAATTGCATTCTTTATTGTGAAAATGACAGTTGCAGTTTGGGAGTTAACCACAGGGGGGCGCTGAACATGCTAGGCTTCACCTAGTGTGTGTGTTTACAACAGTAGGGGGGTGTGGCTGTAGGACTGACGTCATCGATTGTGTCTCCCTATAAAAGGGATGACACGATCGATGCGCCGCCACAGTGAAGCACGGGGAAGCCGTGTTTACATACGGCTCTCCCCGTTCTTCAGCTCCGGGGAGCGATCCCGACGGATCGGCTATAAACGAATAGCCGCGCCGTCGTCCCGGATCGCTCCCCGAGGGGATCCGACCGCCGCATGTAGCGGGGGGGGGTCCCGATCGGACCCCCGACCCACGTCTAGGCAGGCACGTACAGGTACGTTGATGTGCCTGTCCGTGCCATTCTGCCGACGTATATCTACATGAGGCGGTCGGGAAGTGGATATAGTTGTATATAAAATGCACTTTTTATCTTTCAAAAAATGTTTCCCAGTGCTAAACCTTTTATCCAATTTCTAAATTGCTGCATTTGTAAACGTCAACAGCCAATATAAAGGAACAGTAGTGGTAAAAAACAAAAACTGTTCTGGGTTATACAGTATACATAACTAATATTTTTTTTCAACTAACTAAAAGTGAGAGTACAGATACTGAAGAAAAAAATATATCTACCATTTTATGCAGAATGAAAAGATTGAACAGTTTATTCAACACGTGTTTGTACATGGACTGCCTGCTGCGAAATTGTCAGTGTTATATATTAACAAAAGCTGAAGTTAATAAAGAAGTTATCTCAAGATTTTGGTGAGCTCTTTAAACCAACTACTTCCATAGAACGGCGCTAGAGGAACCTCCAGCAGCTCCTTTAACCTTTTCTGAGAAGATAACCAAATTCAAGTTGGTAGCCTGGTGTAGGATCCCGAATGTAATTGGCTTCCGCCACAGAAGTCTTTGCCTTTGTGTGTTCCAGTTCTCTACAGGAGGCAGTTTTGATGGCACTGATTTTTTGAATTAATAAACCTCAAAGGAAAGCCTTAAAGGCATCCCATACCACCCGTAGGGAAGTGGAACCCACCAACGCTGTATCCTGGCCTAGGCCAACAAGGCCCACTCCTAGGGCAGCACCTTGCCGGGGGGCAGCCTGGAAAGAGTCCCCTGTTAGTGTAACGCAAGGTGCTTCTAATTTTGACTGTCCTATCATCCTGGACCACAAACCTTCCTCACTGTGCTATATGTTTTCTGCTGCACCATTGGCGTGGCTACATCTTTTTAGTCCTCTCCATAAAATTATCCGATTTTTGCTTTTCATTTTAGATAGAGTAAGGGAGGGTTATAGCCCCTGTCAGTTTATTTTTTACCATCCATTTCCCATTGCAGAGATGTCCCTTCACTTCCTGCCCCATAGCCAAACAGGAAGTGAGAGGAAATCTATGCAAATTAAGGGAATCCAATGCCCCCCCCCCCCCCAGGCCCTAACTAGTGTCCCCAATTTCAGGGTGGGTCTTAAACAGAAAGGAGTGTGGCCTTGACAGGAAGGGGTGGGTCATATTTAAATTAGGGGGTTCACGAGTTTAGTCAGGCCTAGGGCAGCACAAAACCTAAATACACTACTGGAACCCACGTTAAGGGAAATGCCTCAATGGACGACGGCACAAGATCTTCTTTGGGAAACAGATCTAACAAGAACGGATTAAATCGCCATGAAATATTCGATTCTCAGTGCCCTGATTCTAATGTAACAGAGGGGAATGATCGGAAATTCCGTGGGCTTCTATATTAACCTCTTTTTTTTATATATAAATCTCTTTATTAAATTTTCTCTTTTTTTATATCCAAATATATCTTTCACATTTATCAACTTTCTCCAAATTTCTATAAAAACTATAAAATCATACAAATCATTTCATTACAATTACGATGGAAAAATCTCCAAAAGGCATCAAATTACAGATTAGACATTCTTATAATTTGTCAAAAAAAGTTAGATTTTATTTCTATCATTTACACTTTCAAAATTACAGAAAACAAAAAAATAACGTCTGCAAAAGTTTGGGCACCCTGCAGAATTTATAGCATGCACTGCCCCCTTTGCAAAGCTGAGACCTGCCAGTGTCATGGATTGTTCTCAATCATCGTCTGGGAAGACCAGGTGATGTAAATCTCAAAGGTTTTAAATGCCCAGACTCATCTGACCTTGCCCCAACAATCAGCACCATGGGTTCTTCTAAGCAGTTGTCTAGAAAACTGAAACTGAAAATAGTTGAGGCACAAAGCTGGAGAAGGCTATAAGAAGATAGCAAAGCGTTTTCAGATGTTAATATCCTCTGTTCGGAATGTAATTAAGAAATGGCAGTCACCAGGAACAGTGGAAGTTAAAGCAAGATCTGGAAGACCAAGAAAAATATCAGACAGAACAGCTCGCAGGATTGTGAGAAAAGCAAATCAAAACCCACGTTTGACTGCACGATCCCTCCAGAAAGATCTGGCAGACACTGGAGTTGTGGTACACTATTCCACAACTCCAGTGTCTGCCAGATCTATTGTACAAATATGGGGGTAGATCCACGTACCTCCGCTGCGCCCGGCGCAGATGTAAGATACGCTACACCGCTGTAACTTACCTGGCTTTGGTTTGAATCCTCAATGAATTTGCGCCATAAGTTACGGCGGCGTAGTGTATCTCTCGCAGCGGATTTCAAATTGGGCGGGTAGAGGGCGTGTTTCATTTAAATGAAGCGCGTCCCCGTGCCGAACGAACTGCGCATGCGCCGTCCCTAAAATTTCCCGCCGTGCATTGCGCTAAATGACGTCGCAAGGACGTCATTGTTTTCAACGTGAACGTAAATGGCATCCAACCCCATTCACGGACGACTTACGCAAACGACGTAAAATTTTCAAAATTAGACGCAGGAACGACGGCCATACTTAACATTGAGTACGCCACCAGATAGCAGCTTTAACTATACGCCGGAAAAAGCCGAACGGAAACGACGTAAAAAAATGCGACGGCTGCTCGTACGTTCGTGGATCGTGGGAAATAGCTAATTTGCATACTGGACGTGGATTACGACGTGAATGCCTCCTAGCGGACGCCGAAAAATTGCATCTAAGATCCGACGGCGTACGAAGACGTACGCCTGTCGGATCTAACACAGATGTCGTCGTATCTTGTTTTGGGGATACCAAAAGAAAGATATGACGCGAAAAATTCGAAATTACGCGGCGTATCAAGAGATACGCCTCGTAATTTCTTTGAGGATCTGCCCCATGGTCTTCATGGAAGAGTCATCAGAAGAAAACCTCTTCTATGTCCTCACCACAAAAATCAGTGTTTGAACTTTGCAAATGAACATATAGACAAGCCTTATGCATTTTGGAACCAAGTTCTGTGGACCGATGAGGTTAAAATATAACTTTTTAGTCGGAATGAGCAAAGGTACGTTTGGAGAAGAAAGGGCACAGAATTTAATGAAAAGAACCTCTGTCCAACTGTTAAGCATGGGGGTGAATCAATCATTCTTTGGGGTTGTATTGCAGCCAGTGGCACAGGGAACATTTCACGAGTAGAAGGAAAAATGGATTCAATAAAATTTCAGCAAATTTTGGATGGTGACTTTATGCCATCTGTGAAAAAGCTGAAGTTAAAGAGAGGATGGCTTCTACAAATGGATAATGATCCTAAACACACCTCAAAATCCACGGGGGATTACATCAAGAGGCATAAACTGAAGGTTTTGCCATGGCCTTCACAATCTCCTGACCTCGACATAATTAAAAATCTATGGATAGACCTTAAAAGAGCAGTGCGTGACAGACAGCCCAGAAATCTCAAAGAACTGGAAGACTTTTGTAAACAAGAATGGGCAAAGATACCTCAAACAAGAATTGACAGACTCTTGGCTGGCTACAAAAAGCGTTTACAAGCTGTGATACTTGCCAAAGGGGGCAGTACAAGATATTAACTCTTCAGGGTGCCCAAACTTTTGCAGATGCCATTTTTTTGTTTTCTGTAATTTTGAAAGTGTAAATGATGGAAATAAAATCTAACTTTGTTTGACATATTATAAGAATGTCTAATCTGTAATTTGATGCCTTTTGGAGATTTTTCCATCCTTTCTTGGCTTCGTTTTGCACATTAATACAAATTTTTACCTGGGGTGCCAAACTTTCGATCCCCACTGTACATTATATTTATACATTACATGCACTGACCTCTTTCTTAACCTTTTCTTCCATTAGTGTAGTTCCATCCCATTTCCATACCCCCCTACCCTGAAGCCGACGTCACGTTCTCTATCCAATTTGCCCATACCTTTACATATTTCTCCCCGTTTACTTTATTACAATATGCCTCCTTATATAGTGACAGATTGCTATTTACAACATTTTTCCACTGCGCCAGCGAGGGAGCTTCCACCCTCTTCCAATTTAACACTATTACCTTTCTTGCATAGAAGAGCAACAGGCCCACCTGTGTTCTTCTTTCTATAGGGGCCGCGTTTTTCTCTACTTATCCCAGTAGGCAGATCTCTGCCTCCAGGTCAAGCTGAACTGCCGTCACTTTAATTACTCTCAAGACCTCTTTCCAAAATAACATTATCTTCGGACAGGACCAAAAGATATGGATAAAGTTTCCTAGGTTACCTGCACATTTCCAGCAGTTTTGAGAATTTGATCGAAATGTTTTGAACAATTTATACGGTGTGTAATATCTTCTTTGTGTTATCTTAACCTCCCTGGCGGTATGATTCTGTCTGGAATTACGTACCAAAAGCGGTACAATTATTTGCAAGGAAATTTGGCGTTTTATACTGTAGGCCTGTAATTTTTAGGAATAACTCACTTAAATCTGACCAAACAAGAGTCTTGTAGGCATCCCGGGTATGATTTTGTTTTAAAAACAAAATGATAAATTATAATATAATAAATAATTATAACAAATAATAATATAATTATAATAAAAATTATTCAATAATGTAATCAACTCAAAATCACTGAAATTTGCTCAGTTGCAGAATTGTCGCTGTCATTATTTTTATTTTTTTATGACGTATTTCCCCACAAATCGCTATCGCACAATTCTGCAAGTGATTATAATTTATTATCGCTGTTTTCTAGCTGATCTAAAACCATTTTTGACATAAAGGGACACTTTTGGACAATCTACAGTTTGCAGGCAGAAAGAACAGTTTTTATTATATAAAAGAACATGTAGGACACTGGGCAGACCACTAGGGACAAGGGGGGTGTGTATTTTTTTACATACAGTACTGTAATCTATAAGATTACAGTATACTGTATGTAATGTGTTTGTTTACGTTTTTGAATTTGGCACCGTTCTCCGCCCCCGTGCGTCGTAACGTCGCAGGGAACGGAGATCGGCGGCACACAGGGAGACTGTGAATCGAGCGAGGAGGACCCGCTCGCTCACACAGCGGGGAGGCATCGCAGGATCCAGGGACAAGGTGAGTAACTTGTCTGTGGATGCTGCGAAAGGTAAGGAGCGCCGCTGCACGCTCTGCACATCCACCCCGAGTGTGACTCGGGGATACCGTTCGGGTTTACCGCTAAGGGGGTTAAATTGAATTAATTTGTCTCAACGTGAGACTAATATCTGGAATGGAAATTTATATATCTCCCCCCAGTTTTCTACTGATAATTTTGGGACATCTCTTACCCAACATTCACACAATTTATTCATATCTGATGGTTCCGTCTTTACTAGATAAATATATATAGTTGAAATCGTCCCTTTTTTCTTTTCCTTTCTCATCATTTGTTCTAAACCTGTTTCTATTAACTGTGGGATACCCTCAGGGAACTGAGCTGACAGGACATGTACCAACTGCATATGTCTAAAAAAATCGTTTTCAGGCACATTCCATTTTTGTCTCATATCTGCAAATGAGGATATTTTCCCCTCATATATTACTTGTGATATTTTTTTTACTTCAAATTTTGTCCATGCTCTAGGATCCTGAATAGATGCTAGATGTATAAGTTCAGGATTTCTCCATAATGGAGTATTTGGGGCCACATCTGTTTTTAAATTACTCTCCCTTGCCATACTGACTTTCCATGCTTTTACTGTTGTCATCATTGACGGGGTTAGGTCTCGCCTATATTTTAACCCGCAAAATGGCAGTGCCTGCAGTGCCCCCAAAGACTGGACCACTGCGGCCTCCACCATTGTAGCGGGATCATATCCATCGGGGCTCAACCACCTTCCTACTGTCATCAGCTGTGCTGCTAAATAATATTAATTTGTAAAAGTCTGGGAAGGCTAACCCCCCCTGTGCCACCGGGCGCATAAGTGTAATTTTATTATAGCTGATTTATTTTGCCATATAAATGATGATAACATACCATGTAGCTGTGTAAAGAAATTCTTAGGTAACCATTGTGGTGAATTTCTAAATAAGTATAACAGCCTAGGAAGAATCTTAATTTTTATTAAATTTATGCGTCCTAATAGTGACAGAGGAAGCGTCTCCCAAACCTTTGGTTTTTTCTTATACTCCTGTAATACTGGGTCCAAATTCATCCTTTTATTTTCTTCCACCTGTCGCGATATTATCATGCCTAAATATTTAAATTCTGTTACCCACTTTAATGGTAAAGTCAAGCTGTATCCTTTGCTCCTTGATCAATGGAAAATAGCAATGATTTACCCCAATTTACTTTCAGTCCTGTAAACGGGCAGTACACACCACGTAGCTTAAAGCGGAGTTCCACCCAGGAAAACAACATTTGGCCAAAAGTCCTAAAAAAAATAAATAAAAAAAAAGTGAAAAAAAAAATGTATACTCACCCGAAATACCTGTTGCTATGCGGAAGTCCGTAATCTGCCTCTTCGGCACCGCGGCATGTTTTCTTCTTCTTCTCCTAGTGAATGCTTTCTGGGAACTGTGTGTGTTCTCAGAGAGCAGCCGCCCATTCACAAGCCGGCACGAGGCTCACACAGGCATAGTAGGAAATGGGCAGTGAAGCCGTAAGGCTTCACTGCCTGTTTCCCCTAGTGTGAATGGCGGCGCGGGACCTGCATCAGTCGTGCGATCGGCATCGGGGGGCCATCAGCGCGGGCACGTAGGACAAGGTAAGTGTCCTTATTAAATGTCAGAAGCTACACTGTTAGTAGCTGCTGACTTTAAAAAATAAATAAATTGCGGGTGGAATCCCGCTTTAAGGTGCACACTGCAGAGGACAAGGGCAGTACACACACCACATAGCTTTAGGTGCACACTGCAGAGGACACAGGCAGTACACACACCACGTAGCTTTAGGTGCACACTGCAGAGGACACAGGCAGTACACACCACGTAGCTTTAGGTGCACACTGCAGAGGACACAGGCAGTACACACACCACGTAGCTTTAGATGCACACTGCAGAGGACACAGGCAGTACACACCACGTAGCTTTAGGTGCACACTGCAGAGGACACAGGCAGAACACACCACGTAGCTTTAGGTGCACACTGCAGAAGACACAGGCAGTACACACCACGTAGCTTTAGGTGCACACTGCAGAGGACACAGGCAGTACACACACCACATAGATTTAGGTGCACACTACAGAGGACACAGGCAGTACACACACCACGTAGCTTTAGGTGCACACTACAGAGGACATGGGCAGTACACACACCACGTAGCTTTAGGTGCACACTGCAGAGGACACAGGCAGTACATACACCACGTAGCTTTAGGTGCACACTGCAGAGGACACAGGCAGTACACACACCACGTAGCTTTAGGTGCACACTGCAGAGGACACAGGCAGTACACACCACGTAGCTTAAGGTGCACACTGCAGAGGACACAGGCAGTACACACCACGTAGCTTAAGGTGCACACTGCAGAGGACACAGGAAGTACACACACCACGTAGCTTTAGGTGCACACTACAGAGGACACAGGCAGTACACACACCACGTAGCTTTAGGTGCACACTGCAGAGGACACAGGCAGTACACACACCACGTAGCTTTAGGTGCACACTGCAGAGGAAACAGGCAGTACACCGCGTGAGAATACTGCAGCTAGCACAATCACCTGCCTGCCAGTAAATTAGGAAGCGCGATCTAGCTAAACTATACAGTGTATAAATATATATACAACACCTGGGATATATCCTCTACACACTGTAACTTTAACTGACTAGCCTGCCTGCCTGCTCTATCTACCTACAAAAAATCTCTCTCTCTCTCTCTCTCTCTCTCTCTCTCTCTCTCTCTCTCTGTCTTCTCTCTCTTAACCACCGCAACACACTACACAAAAGAGAAAAACAAGGGGGTTGGGACTTTAAATGAAGCACCTCAGAAAAGGGCCTCCATCCCTAATAGCAATGTGAATGCGAGAACAATTTTGGGACTTTAAATGAGGCACAAAGAGGAACCTGTTATCTACATAATGTTTTTGTTTTTATGTGATGTGGACTCCAAACAGTATCTAATTTATCCCAAAGGTGTTCTATTGGGTTGAGGTCAGAACTCCGAATCAACTTGGTACATTCAGTCTGACCATTAATGGTTTGATTCACGGCCGGTTCAGCAGGCCAGTCAAGTTCATCCACCCCAAACTTGCTCATCCCCGTCTTTATGGACCTTGCTTTATGCACTGGTCCAAATCATTTGGTGGAGGGGGGATTATGGTGTGGGGTTGTTTTTCAGGGATTGGACTTGGTCCCTTAGTTCCAGTGAAGGGAACTCTTAAGGCATCATCATACCAAGACATTTTGGACAATTTCATGCTCCCAACTTTGTGGGAACAGTTTGGGGATGGGCCCTAACTGTTCCAATATGACTGCACACCAGTGCACAAAACAAGGTCCATAAAGGCCTGGATGATCAAGTTTGGGGTAAAGGAACTTGACTTCACAGAGTCCTGACCTCAACCTGATAAAACACCATTGGGATGAAAAAGAGCGAAGATTGTGAGCGAGGCCTTCGTGTCCACATCAGTGCCAGATAGGGTTGCCACCTCATCCCTTTAAAACAGAACACATATGAATTACACAGGTTCTGAGGCTAATTTAATGCAGATAAGGCACCAAATGAGTCTAATTACCACCTTAATTAGCCACAGAACCTGTGTAATTAATATGTGTTCTGTTTTAAAGGGATGAGGTGGCAACCCTAGTGCCAGACCTCACGGAATGGTCAAACATTCCCATAGACATACTCCTAAACCTTGTGGACAGCCTTCCCAGAAGAGTTTAAGCTGTTATAGCTGCAAAGGATGGGCAAACTCAATATTGAACCCTACGGACTAAGACTGGGATGCCATTAAAGTTCACGTGTGTGTAAAGGCAGGCGTCCCTAAACTTTTGCTAATATAGTGTATTTGGAGCAAAGGTCTAGTGATGTCTCATCATTTTACTATGGCGCAATCTGTACAGTCACTACAAGCAACCATTCTGTTACCAAGGTCAAATACTGGAAGGAGTGCAGTCCTCATCCTCAGATTAATGCAAGTTTTCATATAGGTTCTCTTTAAAGAAGTATATCAGTACGATTTGACCTGGCGTACACCAAGAAGGGTTTGCTTTATAGAAGACATACTGTATACAGAGCATTGTTGTGTGAGGTGTTATATAAGTACTTCTCCCTTGGTTTCTGGCTGTGCTGACAGTTACCTATCACTATCAGTCTTATGTAATATGTTTAAAAAGGACACCTGTTGGCATGTTTTTATCTTCATGTGTTGTACTGTAAACATCCAGTGTGTAATAACTTTCTAGAGCAAGCCATAGTCATATTTAATTGTAGTTTGTAATACTTAAGGATAATATTGTGTTCTCGGGTGTAGGTCACTTATTACCATTTTAAAAGAGAAGATGAAAAAAACATTTATACTCAACTATGTGAATGCAGCATTGATTCAACTGAGTGATCAAACACCACTGATTGCTCAGTTCCCCCTCTGCTCTGAGCAGAGAACTGTGACTGTCAGTCACCAGCTCTCTGCTCTGCAATTGCTGAGAGGCTGTGTGAGGTACTGGTCCAGACATCTGGGTGGATCCCAAACATATGGTCTGTTCCGAGCCCGGAACAGCTGAGTGAAGTCAACCAACAGCTGTCAGCTGAAAACGGGTCCTAAGTGGGAACAAACGGCACTGTTGTGACCTACAGGAAGAGTATACCGTAACCAAATTAGCTTTGGCTATACTTATCTTTTAATTATTGCAACAATTTCACACATTTTACTGATGTGGGTTAATTTTGCTGAGTATGAAGGAACTTTTAACCTCTGTTATAGTGCCACAAACCTGGTGGGAAGCAGAGAGCTATTCATAGATCCTTCTATCTCTGACTGACAGTTTTTTTTTTATGTCATCTCTTTCAGGTAAAAAGTGTTAGGGCCCTTTCACATATATGCACAAACAGTAATACAGGTCTACTGTATAACATGTATTTCTACATGTTAACATGCACTTTTTTAGGAGGTTGCATTATAAATACATTCACTAGACTGCGAAGTTTATGACCATGAGCAGTATCCAAAATTATAAAAATAGTTTTGACTTTAGATACATTTTATAGTACTCAGTACATTAGGTTTAGAGGTTAAAGAATCGGGTACAGATGGGGCTAAAATCAATGATCTTTGGTTTATGAGATCAATGCCTTACCACTTGGCCACTGAGCCCTAGATACATTTTAAATTATGTGCTGGGTGCCTTTAAAGCACATTCTATGCTACAGCAGTTGTGAGAGAGATAATAAATGATGAGTTTTACTTTTTTAATAGTTACATGTGTAGCGCCTGGTTACTTTTCAGAACCAGTGCTAGTGTAAATTTAGAGGGGGTCAGAGAGTTAAGTGACTCTGACCAGGTTAATTTGTTTAAATTTGTAGCCTCTGTCCCAGCTTTGGCTGTGCTGTGGGCTCATGCTGACGTTTCTGGGGTGCTGATCACACCCCAGGTCAACAGGTGGCAGCAGCAGAGTCAAGAGTTTGGATGCTTCTTCCCAGCAGCCTATCCTGTGCCTATCCTGTGCATGCTGGGGGTATTTATGGGGCAGACGCCATTTTCTTGGGTCTTCTTCCCGTGGGGCGCCCACCTTCAGGGTAGCCATTCCACGTCACCCCGGCAAATTGCCTTCCGGGCCGTGTTGTGCATGCTACGCAGCGATCCTGGTTTCGGGACCACGTTGCCCCGGAGCATCTGACCAGTAAATGACTGGGTCCCCAATCTGCTGAGGTCCTGAGCTGTCCGTCCTGTTGGTGTAAGCTGCCCGGTGGAGAGTCTGCCTGAGGAGTGCCAAGAGAGGCTGGTGTTCCAATAGGGGCCTGACCATCCACAGGGGACCAGGAAACCGGATGCTGAGAGGCTGGATGTTGATCGCCTATCAGTCCGTAACCTAACCAAAACTACCTAAAGGAGATCCGGGTGTTGAATCCGATAGGAAGGATTCTGCACCACTTAGTTTCTTCAACCATTGGGAGAGTCTGTGGCAGAGACTTGGCCCCAAGTTCCGAGGGACATTCTGGCTGCCAGGCTTGTGAGAGAGGCCTGTCAGGTGCGCTAAACACATTCCGGCTGGAGTGGCGAAGTAAAGTGTCAATGGAAGCAGGACTGTTTCCCATCTACATACACCTGAATCTGTTGTTCATTCACCTTTAATTGTTTAACCGTTTTTACCCGGCTGGGTAATAAAAGCACAGAAAAGACACCTGTTTGAGTAGACAATCCATTTACTACAACTCTCATCAAGTACCCTAGAGGGCGCAGATACAGAGGTAACATGCCACCCAAAACAAACCAGCAGCTCTTTCGGGGGTAGTGCTACATATGCCTGTTAGTTTTTTTTTTTGTTTTTTTTTATAATTTTACTACTAATTAGTACTACTGTTATTTTTATGAAATGCATCACATTTGCATGGTTGCAAATAGTTTATTAGTGACTAATATAGCTATCTGAGTACAACCAGAGGTCAAAATATCACACTTTAGAAGAAAACTGCCTTCATTCTGTGTGGGTTTAACTTCCGCCATTCACTGTCATGACAGAATGTGACAGAAAGAATGTGGTTGCTGCTCTGAAACTGACCTGATTCCAAATGAACAGCTTAATCTAATAGCATTAATGTAATTGCTAAGTATTAAAGGATCCCAGATTGAAATGTACATGTATCTGCTTGCGTAATACGTGGGATGTTATCACCAAGATAATGCATTTCCTGGCACTGTTAAAATATATCCCTTTTAAAAAATAAACTTGTTTGAACAGGGTTTTATATGATTAAAATGTGCTAGTTGTAGACCATGAATGTATTATTCATCTTGCAGAAGGTGGTTGTGCTATAGGAGATTATTAATAAAGAATTTAATAATAAACATAATAGAACTTCCTCTCTCTCTCTTGCTCACTAATTCCTCTACTTAAAGCCCAAAGGCACAAAAAGTAACTCTGCAGTAGCCCCACCACCACCAACACACACACACACACGTACTGCAAAGGTTAAAGTAAAACAAGCTCAATGGCGCAGAGAAGAAGAAAAAAGTCTCATGGTAAATAAGTCCACTTAAAGCGGAGGTTCACCCTTAGAGAGCACATTTTCCCCTTAGCTTCATGCTCGTTTTGTCTAGGGGAATCGGCTAGTTGTTTTAAAATATGATCCGTACTTACCGTTTACGAGATGCATCCTCTCCGTCGCTTCCGGGTATGGGCTGCGGGAATGGGCGTTCCTTCTTGATTGACAGTCTTCCGACGGTCGCATCCATCGCATCACGATTTTCCGAAAGAAGCCGAACGTCGGTGCGCAGGCGCAGTATAGAGCCGCACCGACGTTCGGCTTCTTTCGGCTACGAGTGACGCGATGGATGCGACCGTCGGAAGCCTCTCGGAAGACTGTCAATCAAGAAGGAACGCCCGCTCCCGAAGACCCATACCCGGAAGCGACGGAGAAGATGCATCTCGAAAACGGGTAAGTACTGCTCATATTTTAAAACAAATAGCCGATTCCCCTAGACCAAACGAGCAGGAATCTAAGGGGAAAAGGGCAAAAATTAAATAAATGGGTGAACTCCCGCTTTAAGGAGAGTCACTTGAACAATGGCTGCCGACCTGCCGCACTCTTCCAGCAGAGTAATGGATGGACTCTGTGCACTACAATAAACAAAAAAGCAGAGGGCCCCACCATCTAAATGTATCAGTTTATTAAAAATGTAATAATGGTTAAAATACATTCATCATCAGTATTTAGCAACTGGCAGGGTTCAAGGTCATTGCGCCCGATGTCACTTCTGGTTTCGGCCCCAGCGCTGTCTTGCGTTCCAGCATGGTTAAGGCCAGGGCTTTTTTTCTCAGAGATTAGGCGCAGGAACTCCCCCCTTCTGAGTCACTCCTTGTCTCTGCCCCCTACCTACCCCTGAGCACTGTCCCTTGGTTTCACCCTTACCCATCTCCCAGTACCGGCCCTTTTAGAGAATACAGAACCAAGTAATATTTTGTGATGCCAAGTAATTTGTATAGTGTTTGTTAATAATAGCAAGAAAAGCAGTAAACAAGATCCTCTGCAGCCAGCAACAATACACCCCACCCCAGCAACAATAGATCCCTCCAGCAATAATTGATACACAAGCAATAATAGATGCCCCCAGAAACACTAGACCCACCCCAGCAATATTAGACCCACACCAGCAACAATAGATCCCCTAGCAATAATAGACACCCCAGTAACACTAGATCCACCCCAGCAACAATAGACCCCTCCAGCAATAATAAATCGCCCAACAACAATAGATCCCCATCCCAGAAACAATAAATCCCCCCAGCAATAACAGATACTGCCTGTTACAAAATACCACCCCAATGACAATAGATCCACCCCTGCAACAATAGACCCCCAGGAACAACAACAAATTTCCCCGAAGCCAGCAATAATAGACATCTCCTTCAACAATTCCTCTCCCAGCAACAAAAGACCCACACAAAAATAGATTCCTGCCAGCATACCCCATTGCCATTACATACATTCAGTGCTAGAGGTGCCGGAATTGCGTTCCCACAAAAAAAAAAGCCCTGGTTACGTCTCTCGCTGGTGGACAGTGCTTGAGCCTTGCATTCCTTTCACAACTGGATGTTACCTTCACCACATAGCTAACTCTTGTCTGCTTATTTGACAGCATCTTGGCCGCTCTCCATCAAACCCTGCCGGTTACTGAAGACTGAAGATGAGCCTGTCTTCCTGCTACTTTTGTGACTGTATTTTAAACATTTTTTTTATTGTTTTTAATAAACTAATACACTTAGATGGTGGGACCTTCTGTTTTTTTAGGGGGTTGCAGAAGCAGCTGAGGCTCCCTCAACCTCTAGGACCAGTTCTCCTGCAGCCTTCTTTCTAAGCCGCTCTCAACTGCGGTTGCAAGCTCGCCCCCTTCAGGTATGTAAAGTATGCTGTGTTTGGGGTGCCTTGATTCAAATGAAGGACCATTCATTCTTAAAAGAGAAGAATGGGTGTAAGTAAAAACAAAAATGATACTCACCTAGGTGGATGCAGCATAGATCTGATGCTGCATCATTCCCCCACTGACTCTAAGACTGGGAACTGAGAGACCAAGCAGTGCTGAACTCTCAGCTCTCTGGGCCATATTCTCAGAAGAGTTACGACGGAGTATCTCAGGAAGCTCCGTCGTATCTCTGTTTTTTGACCCGCGTATCTATGCGAGTGATTCCTAGAATAATTTTCGCATAGATACGCTGTAGATCCGACAGGTGTAAGTCACTTACACTGTCGGATCTTAAATGTAATTCGCCGCCGGCCGCTAGGTGGCGTTTACGTTCAGGTCTCATTTGTTTATGCAAATGAGCCTGATACGCCGATTCCCAAACGAAATCGTGTCGCGTAACCGTCGCTTATGTCGTTTGCGTAAGCGTAAGGTTACCCCTGCTATATGAGGGGTAACCTTACGCCAGTCCCACGTATGCCATGTTAAGTATGGCGTCGGGTCCGCGTTGTCTTTTCCCGTCGGGTACGTCATTTTCGTAAGTCGTTCTTGAATACGACTTTACGTCAATGACGCACACGTCTGCGTCATTGACGTTTTCTGCCGAGAACTGGAGCATGCGCACTGGGCTATTTTTAGCCCGGCGCATGCGCAGTTCGATCGGAACGGGGGCGCGCTTAATTTAAATATAAGCCGCCCCCTTTGAAATACGCGGGGATACGCCGGGCCTTTTACACTACGCCTCCGCAAACTACGGAGCAAGTGCTTGAGGAATATGGCACTTGCTCCAGTAAGTTGGGGCGGCGTAGTGTAAATGGCTTGCGCTATGGCCGCAGGAAATGTACGAGAATCTGGCCCTCTGTCTTTAGTAAACAGAGAGCTGGTGACTGACAGCTTACTGCTCACTTTCCAGTTTTCTTATAGTCAGATCTTTTCAGAGCCATGTACCAGCTCTGTGAGGTCACAGGGGTGCAGAACAAACTGCACTCCTGTGATTCATAGGAGAAGTACAGTCAAAAAAGCTTTGGCTATACTTCTCCTTTAAAACAATGGTTGGGTTTATTTACAAACGTATATACAGTACAGACATTACAGTTACAAATAGGGAAATGGATTAGGGGATAAAGTGACAGGGAGATGGACAGAGAAGAAGGGAGACCTATCTAGGCTAACACACAACCATTCTCATTGAATCTTTCACCCCAGGACTTCTTGTCAAGTCTTGAGACACGCCCTCACTTTGGTCCTAGCATCCTTGAGCCAAAGTTGAAGATTGTACCAGAGGTCACAAAAGTAAATTTCTGTCCCAGGCTCACAGTCGAGTATTTGAGAAGATGACTAAACATCCATATGTCCCTTTCCCCAGACTGCAGTGCTGAATAGGTGACTGTGTGCAGTCAATACCCCCAGGGCATCCTGTTGGCCAACGTGCTGACGATCTTAGGCATTCATCCAATCTTTTTGGTGACAATTGGCTTTACAAACTTCATCTGTATTATATAAAACAAGTTTGCAATTGTCTTCTGTAGAAGCCTTATTTTAGCTCACATCAAAGCTGTATGGCTATCTATTTGTAAACATTAGCGCAATGCAGGGTTAATAGACCCAAAAAATAAGAGATAGGGGAAATTCATAGCAGTGGAAGCCACTGGCTCCTGCTGCTGTAAATAAAATCCTATGACAAGGGAGCAGGGGTGGGACAAAACCCCACTATCTGTGTCTATGGACGCACATGAGAAGCCCCTATCAAGAAGCTTGCTGGGGGGCTAATCAGAAGGCAGAAGGAGTCGAGAGCTCCAGCGGGGTACCTGCAAAGAGGATGATCAGGGCTGTCTGTGCAAAACTCATGAGCAGGTAGATGTGACATGTTACCTTTTTTTTTTTTTTTTTAAGGTTTAAAATCACTTTAATGATCTAACAGTTCCTGTATAGAAATGAGATTCTGGTCTACTGTGGGGTTCGAGGTGAATTCTGCACATTTGGGGGTTCATGGTCCCGGTATACTAAGGTGGAAATTTGCCTACCCCAAAACTTTGTAACTTTATAAGGTTTGTCCAAGCTTTCAGAAAACACATTGTGGGAAGCTGAAGTTACACTCTACAGAGCTCAGAGGATTGGAGATAAGGGACACAGTACACAGAAAAGAGGAAGCAGCAGACAGAAATTTTGAACTTGGATTAGTTGGCTTATTATAACATGGGGAAATGGAGGGAGCACAGACCATCTATAGTGTCAGGAAAATGGAAAGAAACTGCGCAAAAAAAATAACAAAAAGATAAGAAAAGGGAAAATAAACTGCAACGTGGTCACAGTCTAATCCCTCCAGGTGCTGCGATTAAAATGTAAACAATAACTACAAGAGATAAACATAAGAAAAATATATAAATTGCGCTACCTCAACCACTCTTCTTGCCGGACACAGGCAAAAGATGAGAAAAGGGAAAATAAACTGCAACGTGGTCACAGTCTAATCCCTCCAGGTGCTGCGATTATCATGTAAACAATAACTACAAGAGAGTGTCCGGTCAAGAAGAGTGGTTGAGGTAGCGCGATTTATATTTTTCATCCATAGTGTCAGTCAGTATTTAATTCCGCTAGCTCTTTGGGCAATCAACCTCCTTGCTGTTGTTTTTTGTTCATAATATTGTGGGCTTATCTGTCTGTAATTTCATTTTGCAGTTGATTTAACGTCAGCTGTATCTTTTAGTTTCTGTATTTTGTTCCAGGGGTTATTACCTTGGGATTTTCATTTCTTTTGGGGATATATTGGTTTTTATCACACAGTTTTTAGGTTAAACTGTTTTTTTTTATGTAAGAAGTCTTCTTTAAAAAAAAAAAAAAAGTAGGTGTTTGTTTCAGGAGTTGTATATAGGGATTTGTATTTGTTTCAGGTGTTTCTTGATTTTTTATTGTATGCCGATAGGCCTTTTTTGGGGGGTGCTCAAAACAAATCCTCATTTTTGCTGCCAATCATTTATGGTAGCTGCCCTTTGTTTGTAGCACATTTCTGCATCTCTTGGAAGAACAAAAAAATAAAAATACACAAAACTAAGCAAAATCACCTCACACATCATCCATATTCATTGCACCGCCCCTATACTCATAATAAAAATAAGTTACAATAGTTAGGTCTATTATCACATTAAAACTGTTGTGCCACTGGCAAGATTTACATTGCTGTAATTTATTATCAAAGTAAAATACCTACCTGTGCTCTTTGCCCCTTAAAATTGGCTATGCTCATTAAAGTTGTCCTACTGCTGGCCAATTTTATACTGCCCTGTCATCTGCTGCCACCTTCCTCTGCTCTTTTTCTCTAGTAAATTATGGCCCGGATTCAGAAAGGAGTTACGTCGGCATATCTCCAGATACACCGTCGTAACTCCGAATGCGGGCCGTCGCATCTCGGCGTCTGATTCATAGAATCAGATACGCCTCAATGTTGCCTAGATATGAGCGGCGTAAGTCTCCTACACCGTTGTATCTTAGGGTGCAATATTTACACTGACCGCTAGGGGCGCTTCCCAAGACTTCTGCGTCTAATATGCAAATTAGGTAGATACGCCGATTCAGAAAAGTACATCCGCCCGGCACATTTTTTTATGTCGTTTACGTAAGGCTTTTTCCGGCGTAAAGTTACCCCTGCTATATGAGGCGTAGCAAATGTTAAGTATGGACGTCGGGCCAGCGTCGAATTTTGCGCCGTTTACGTCGTCTGCGTAAGTCGTTCGCAAATAGGGCTTTGCATAAGTTACGTTCACGTCGAAACCAATGAGGCTTTGCGGCGTAATTTGGAGCATGCACACTGGGATACGTTCACGGACAGCGCATGCGCCGTTCGTTAAAAACGTCATTTACGTGGGGTCACACTGAATTAGCATAAAACACACCCACATCTTCCAATTTTGAATTAGACGGGCTTACGCCGGCCCTCATACGCTACGCCGCCGTAACTTAGGAATACAGAACCTGCCTCACTAGGTTACGGCGGCGTAGCGTATCTGAGATAGGTAACAAAGTAACGCCGGGCTTTCTGAATCCAGGCCTATTTATGTCTATTGTTCCCTCGTTGAAAAAGTCCTGCTGTGGCCAGTTTTACTCTACTGGATAATTTGCAGTGTCTCTATTCTTAACGAGAACTTGATAGGTGGCCAGTGGCAGGAAAGTTTTGCATTAAAGTGGAACATTAGTCAGAAAGTCCTGCTAGATCACTTTAGCAGGTATATATTAAAATCCAGTAATACATGATCTCACCTTGCTTTTCACATGCTCAATTGCTCTCTGTTCTTGGAATTGTGCCAAAAATCAGAGCCCTATGGGGCAGATCCACAAAGAAATTACGCCGGCGTATCTATTGATACACCGCGTAATTTCAAATTTTGCGCGTCGTATCTTTGTTTTGTATCCTCAAAACAAGATACGACGGCATGTCGGCTAGATCCGACGTCTTAGTACGCCGTCGGATCTAAGCTGCAATTTTTCGGCGGCCGCCAGGTGGTGTTTCCGTCGAATTCCGCGTTGAGTATGCAAATTAGCTATTTACGGCGATCCACAAACGTACGACTGGCCGGCGCATTTTGTTTACATCGTTTGCGTTCGGCTTTTTCCGGCATATAGTTAAAGCTGGTGTTATGAGGCGTACTCAATGTTAAGTATGGCCGTCAGTTCCCGCGTACAATTTTGAATTTTTTACGTTGTTTGCGTAAGTCGTTCGCGAATAGGGATTTGCGTAGAATGACGTCACCGTCGTGAGCATTGGCTTGTTCCGGGTTAATTTAGAGCATGCGCACTGGGATACCCCCACGGACGACGCATGCGCAGTTAAAAAAAACTTAGTTTACGTCGGGTCACGACATATTAACATAAAACACGCCCCCATCACAGATATTTGAATGGCGCGCCATTACACCGCCAAAGATACACTACGCCGCCGTAACTTACGGCGCAAATTCTTTCAGGATTCGAAAAAAAGCACAAAGTTTCGGCGGCGTAGTGTATCTTAGATACGCTGCGCCCGGTGCAAAGGTACGTGGATCTGCCCCTATCTGTTTTTTTTTTTAATTGTTCTAAACTCTGAAAGTCATGTTTCTTGCTTATACCTAGTCTGTCTTCTTCGGCCTTCAATAGGTCACCAATTATCTCTATGCTTCCCCAGCCAGCGCCGGCCGATTCGCTCTCCGGGTCCCAGATGGCACGGGAGAGTCCGGAGAAGCACCGGATGGCGGCAGGAGGGGGGGACGTCCCATCCCGCTGCCTATAAGAACGATCAAGTGGTGGAACGGCCACTTTGATCATTCTTATTGTGCACAGAATCGCCGGCTGAAGACAGCGATATCTGAATGATGCCTGTAGCTGCAGGCATCATTCAGATATCACCGCACAAATTCAAGGATGTAATTTGACGTTCGGCGGTTGTAAAGTGGTTAAGGTGCCCATAGAATAGATGATTCCTTTTTAATTTCATTCCTACAGCCACCATAAATGGGTGCAGAGAATGTACTGATCTGCTAAACAGTTTGGAAGAGATAAAAAGTAATCTGGAAAGGAAAGGGTGTCAGGCAGTGATTGGGATGATCAGATCTGAGACCGGAGACTGCAGGATTTGAGCAATGAAGATCTATGCAAACAGGAGATAGTGAAGGGGAGGAGGATCGGTGTGATAGAGAAGATGTACAGATGTGGATTACATGGACAGAGGGGAAGTAAAGTTGGAGATCAAATATGCTGCTGTAAAGTCACTCAGGACACCGTGATAATAGACCCTTGTGCCCCCCTCCCCCCTCCAGTCCTGGCATGTAGTGTACCTGGAGATTTCTGTGTGATCCATTTGTGTGCACTGCTTGATGCTGAGTCTGTCACAGGGAGATAAATGGACTGCTGCCTCTGCCTCTGCACGGACCTATCTCTCCCTGTCTGCCCTGAGCCCTTCTTCTGCTGGCGATTTCCCCCTCACTTGCTGAAGGAGACAGGCAGCCTGTGAACCAATGATGCCACAGGTCCGGTAAAAGCCCCACCCTACAAACCCAATCAATTACAACCACTGGAAACCTAATACTAGAGATGGAGTGTTTGGGGCACAGAGCTTATAGCCCCGAGCACACTCTAAACTACACCAATAGAGCTTCTTAGTCCCAATCACGTGTTTACACACGGTCAAGCCTCCGATAGCACCCCTGTGTCCGGTGCCCTTAACACACCCATTTAAAGAGACACTTTAAAAAAAAAAGTAGCTTGGGGGGGGTGGCGTCCCTACGCCCCCTATAGACGGGCCACCACTGTTAGTAGGAGAAACTTTATGAAACATCCCCAAAAAACTAGGGCAAGGTGGCAAATGCTTTTAGACGTAATGTGGATCTTTACAGATCTTTATAGATTAGTTGTTTATGCTAATTAGGCAGTGAATTATTGTTTCCGTAAAATTCAAGCTTCTTATTCTCCAGGCAATTTTTTTAAAGATGTTGCAATTGGTGACTAATATTTGTTATAAATAGCAAGTGTTACAACACTTAAAACAGTACTATCTGATTTTAGAATAAATAAATGAGAGAATAAGGCAGGCCATACAAGGTTCAAATCTCTGCCGGTTCAGAAGGAACCAGGCCAGATTCGAACCATGTATGGGCAGGCCGAATTTACCAAATTGATTGATCGACCAGTTTTATCTACGATTATCACTAGTGGCTCCTTTAGCCACTAGAACAAATTCTCCTGGTGGGGACGGCATCCCCTGCCCTCCCCTCCCGGGAGAAAATAATGGCCCAGCAAGAGAAATTCTTGCATCAAAACTGTCTGTGTTGATGGGGAAATCAAGCTAATTCATTCCGTATATAGCCGGCCTAAGGATATGAGTGCACACACAGTGGGTGGAAATTGGGTCCCTAATAGATTTGTTGGACTTGCTCTCTGTAATAATTTTAATGGTTACCTTAAAGTCTTAATGCTTTTCCTTTAAAGTGGTTCTAAAGGCTAAATGTTTTTTTTTCACATTCCCTGCATAAAGATAAAAAAACATTTGGGTGCAGCTCCCCCCTCCCCAGCCACCCCTAAATACTCACCTGCGCTGATCTCTCCCTCCACACTGGACTCTGTGAGAGCAGCAGGAGCCATTGAGGCTAGTAGGAGGAGGGGCTCTCTGTGGTGTTCTAAGGAGCCTTGAACAATCCCCAACCAGGATTTGCAGAGGGCAGGCCTCCTTAAATACCTACAGTCAGCCAGCTGGGGAGGAGTTGTTCGGGTGGAGGAACTGAAGATGGAGTATTAGGCTGTCGGGGAGATGACCTTGGAACAGGGTTCAGAGATAAACAGGAACCCCACGTAACCCAAGGGGTGTCCTAAAAGGAGCAGGAGAGGAAAGCGGGGAATATTGCAGGGCATGTCTTCGGGAGGGATCCATCAGGTGTCGGTGAGTGGCAGGCACAGTCGGGAGAGCCGGGAGAGGCATACCAGAGCGGACTGGGAGTGTGCAGTCTGAGATGGACGTAGAGCTAGTGGGAAAGACTGTGATGTCATGTTATTGGCAGTGAAGTCAGGAAGCTGCAGCTGGGAGAGCTGGCAGGGTCTGCAATGGGCTAACTGGGATCAGTATTCCACCAATGAGGGCAGCTAGCATCAGAACAGTTTTTTTTCTACACCACAGGGACCTGCGGTCCCTGCCTGTAATAAGGAACTTTGCTAAGGCCTGGCTAAAACCAGAGTTAGGCCTAACCATGTGCTAGCTGCGCCTGATTAATTGTGCTGGAGGGAGAAGGAGAGATAGTCTGCAACAGGTGTTGTGCAAGAGGAGAATATCTAAATTATCCCAAACCATGCAAAAATAATTTTCTAAGCATCCCATGAATCCCTTAACCCCATCCAATTTCTAATCCTTTAATAAAATACAAAAACAAAGCATATGGACTCGTTCATTGTCTTGGAGTGTCTGGAAGTGAATGCTCGGCTGGGCAGGGTGACAGGTGGGCCACTTCACTCAGCAGCTCCTACAGGGGTACTGCTACACCTGTTTTTTATGAAAAATGTATGGGGGTAATGCAAGGGGGAAGGGGGACAAACCTAAAAAGCGTGCCTTGCTTTTTAGGTGCAAAGCCCACTTTAAAGTAGGGTGACCAGACATCCCCGGTTTCAGGGGACAGTCCCCGGATTGAAGACAATGTCCCCGGACCAAGTCTGTCCCTGCTTTTGTCCCCGGATTGGATTTGAACAGGGGCTGGGGCAATTTCAAAGACATTCAGTGCAGAATAAAAAAGAAATTCTGAATTACACACCTCCACTCCGCCGCTTCTACTAGCTTGGGGGGGGTGTATTTTTTTCCATTATCTGTGCCTTTTTCTGATGATCATGTGCTGGTCAGAGCGAAGGAAATATTTCTTCAGTTTTGGGGTGCAGGCCCATTCCGATCAACTTCTGTTCTTCTGCCTTGGCTCAAGTCCCGGTCAGCCACCTGCCTGCCTATCTCCTTGCCTTCCCTGGTGGAGGGATCTTCCTCCGCACCCCATCCAGTAGTAGCCGGGGCCCGGAGAGTGAGACTTGACAGGCTGTGAGGCGGGTGGCGACAGGCATAGAGTCGCTGATTGCCGCCATTATTAGTAAAAAAATATACGACCCCGGATTTAATTTTTTTTTTATTTTACTTTAAAGTTTATCTAAACCTTACTGTTTACTGTTACTTATCCAGCTTACTGTCCTTAGATGAAAAGGCTGGATTAGTTTTCATTATTCAAAGCTTGTATTACTTTCTTTGTTTTCAACAGGTGATCCTGCAAATAACCTACTACCTGTCCCTGAGTGGATACGTTTACTATTCCACCATCTATGGAGGGAGCCAAGGTGGCCACCCAGACTGAACTACAAACATGATACCGGTTATGGTTAAATCTTGATCCATTCCAATCCCTCAATGCACTCCAGACTGGTTTGCTTGATACAATTACGTGAAAAGTTTTTTGGATCAAAATGTCACCTTTATTTGTTGGAATAAAATTTCTTAGCAGTGGTGCTGCTGCTTTTCTGTATTTACCTTGGCATAAGGAGCTGGTGATAATAAATAACTAAAATTGAACAAATTTATAATAAACAGAAAAGACACGTGCTCTATTCTTCTTCATGATATGTAAACATTAGCTCCACACATAAAGACAATGGAACACGTCCCAATAATTAGCTGAACCAGGTAAACCTTACTGTATTAAGATTTATTCAGCTGGATTGTCATATCAAATATTTACTTTAAAGATTATATTTAATTTTTTATATCCTTTGCACTCTCTTCCTGCTCAGGCTGCTAGAGCTTGTGCGTTGTTGCTTTTGAATATTAATAATAATAAAAAAAAACTTCTCCAATGTGACCAGTTAATACATAGCTAATGAAAAACATTTTCTGCAAAGCTCAACATTTTGTAAACAGACTTTATCTAGGCCATGACACCACTAAATGGGTCAACAGGAATTAAATATAGGCACTATGCGGCTTTAAGTACAAATAATAGTACATTCTTACCTTTACATTTTCCACGCTGTTAAAGCTGAACTCTAAGCAGATATTAACCACTTAAGACCCGGACCATTATGCAGGTAAAGGACCTGGGCAGTTTTTGCGATTCGGCACTGCGTCGCTTTAACTGACAATTGCGCGGTTGTGCGACGTGGCTCCCAAACGAAATTGGCATCCTTTTTTTCCCCCACAAATAGAGCTTTCTTTTGGTGGTATTTGATCACCTCTACGGTTTTTATTTTTTGCGCTATAAACAAAAATAGAGCAACAATTTAAAAAAAAAAAATCTATATTTTTACTTTTTTGCTATAATAAATATCCCCCAAAAAAGATATAAAAAAATACATTATTTTTTCTCAGTTTAGGCCGATACATATTCTTCTACCTATTTTTGGTAGAAAAAATCGCAATAATCGTTTATCGATTGGTTTGCGCAAAATGTATAGTGTTTATAAAATAGGGGATAGTTTTCTGGCATTTTTATTAATATTTTTTTTTTTACTACTAATGGCGGCGATCAGCGTTTTTTTTCATGATTGCGACATTATGTCGGACATATCGGACAATTTTGCGGGCGCGGTCACGGAGCTTCGGACCAGGTCGCGTGCGCACACCACCCACGGCTGGGCTCTTAAAGGCGACGTACCTGTACGTGCCCGTGCCCAGCCGTGCCATTCTGTCGACGTATATCGGCGTTAGGCGGTCCTTAAGTGGTTAAAGACACAAATTAATGCAGCTCTGTGGTCATTCATGTATCGCTAAATGTATTTTTAAATAGAAAGCCGTGTAATTACCAAATTGTGACCTGGTATAAGCATCTTGCAGTCCCTGTATAGTAGGGCTGCAGTGTGAGTGGAAGGAGCAGTACAAGCAGCCAATCGGTTCCTGAGCTCACAGAAAGCATACTGATAGGAAGAGAAGGTAGGGTGACAGAGAGATGGGATCACCACTGTCAGACAGGCCCAGGATGACTTTGGCTTAGAGCCCTATTTTTCAACATGCAGCCCACTAGCCCACTACATGCAGCCTGCAAGCTACATTGGATACCTTTTAGGCAGTAGAGTAGCAGGCACTGTGCTCTCTGCACAAAGTAAGTAGTAGTAAAGTAAAGCCCTGGCCTGGAGAGAGAGAGAACAGCACAATTTCTGTTTGATTAGGTAAGGTAAGGCAAGGTTTTATGTAAACGCCCCTTGTAATAGAAAAAAGCATGACAGGTCCTCTTAAAAAATGAAATCTGGGGTCAAACAGACCTCAGGTCTCATATTTGGACTAAAATGCAATATAAAAAATGTAATTTGAATTTGAAAAAAAATGTCCCTTTAGGAGCTATGGACGGAAGTGGCGTTTTGACATCACTTCCGCCCTGCTATGGTATGGAGACGGGTGGGAGCCATCTTTCCCTCACTCGTCTCCATACATAGCCACAGCAAGGACCCGAGCTCCTCCGGTAAGCGGCAGAGAGCGGCGGGCCCTCTCCCGCCGCTGATAACGGTGATCTTGGGGCGAATCCACCGCAGAGACCACCATTATCGTAAACCGGACTGCTCACTGAAGAGATGGATACCTGGGTTATGGCAGCTAGCTGCTGCCATAACAGATATCCATCTTCAAAGTGCACACAGTAATGCAAGGCTTTCTCCCTGGTGTGGAGTGCCGTGCTCGCCTCCTCCCTTGAGGGGGGAGGGGGTGAGAAGGAGAGTCAGGACGCTCTCTACGTTGCAGATAAAGGAGCTGTGTGTTAGTGGGCGTCCTGACTCTCCTGCTCACCCCCTCCCCAAGGGAGGGGGCGAGCATGACACTCCACAATAGGGAAAAAGCCTTGCATTACTGTGTGGAGTTACAGACAGAAGAACAGGAAGTGAGGATTTCTCAGAAGAAATAAGGACATTTAAAAGCAAAATAGAAGGATGAGGTAAGTGAAGGAGGACTGCACTAAGGTAAAGGAAGCTATTTAGGGAAACAAAATTGTACCTTTATAACCCCTTTAAACAAGTTGAAGTTAGAAGCCAATTGGCTACCATGCACAGCTGCACTAGATTTTGCACTTCAGTTTTAGTAAATTAACCCCAGTGTGTGCAGACAGCATTTAGAACTGCTGGCAAGAATCTACTGAATAGATCTACTGAATGACAACACAGTGTGACTCGTGCATGTGCAGTGTGGCCCAGCTGTGAAGCCGCAAGCTGTCACAGCCGGGTGCCCACACTTGCGGCACCGTAGAGAGGGGCAAGGCTTTAGACGGCCGCATTGCTGGACCGTGGGACAGGCGAGTGTCTGTTTATTAAAAAAAAGTGTAGCTGCTGACTTTTAATAAAATTACAAATGAATGGAACTCCATTTTAAGGCCTGATTCACACCTATGCACTTTTAGTGCTTTTTGCATTGTGCAGATTTGCACTACATAACGTGTTCTATAGGAAACCCTGTCAACTACTTGCCGACCAGCCGCCGCAGTTTATGTGTGGCAGAATGGCACGGCTGGGCGAAACAACATTATCTTACATCGCTTTGCCTTTTGGCCACTAGGGGCATACGCAGCGTGTACCCGGAGCCGATACGAGTGCCCAGCGGGGGCGATGCCGGCCGGGGGCGATGACAGAGCAAGAACCGGTGTATTGTCACAGTTTGCTGCCTATCCTAGAATGCTCCGGAAGTCACGTGGTGGCCAACTGCGCATGCGCGATGCGTTCCAAACGCAAATGCGATGCGTTCCAATGCATTCACGACAGTGCACACCAGTGAAACCTCGGTCGGCATCCATCCCCGTGGATTGGAGGATGTTAAAAAAAAGAGCCAGGAGGCCGAGCGAGCGGAGCGAGCCGTCTGAGCGGAGCGAGGACGTGAGGCCGACTGGCCACTTTCCTCTAAATCCACGTCGCCCTGAATGCCGGGTTCGCTGGTGTGTACTGTCGAAAATCCATTGGAACGCATCGCACTTGCGTTTGGAACGCATCGCACTTGCGTTTGGAACGCATCGCGCATGCGCAGTTGGCCGCCACGTGACTTCCGCAGCATTCTAGGATAGGCAGCAAACGGTGACACTACACCGGGATCAGTGTGTGTAAACACACAAATCTCGGTTCTCTCAGGGGAGAGGAGAGAGATCCCTCTCTTCCCCTGGCCAGTCCCATCCCCCCTACAGTTAGAACATACCTAGGGAACACAGTTAACCCCTTGATCGCCCCCTAGTGTTAACCCTTTTCCTGCCAGTGACATTTATACAGTAATCAGTGCATTTTTATAGCACTGTTCGCTGTATAATTGTCAATGGTCCCAAAAATGTATCAAAAATATCCTATCTGTCTGCCGCAATATCGCAGTCCTGATAAAAATTACAGATCGCCGCCATTACTAGTAAAAAATAATAATATAAATGCCATAAATCTATTCCCTATTTTGTAGATGCTATAACTTTTGCACAAACCAATCAATTAACACTTATTGTGATTATTTTTTGTTACCAAAAATATGTAGAAGAATACATATCGGCCTAAACTGAGGAAAAATGTGTTTTTTTTTTAATAAATGTGGGATATTTATTATACAAAAAGTAAAAAATATTGTGTTTTTTTCAAAATTGTTGCTCTTCTTTATAGCGCAAAAAATAAAAACTTCAGAGGTGATCAAATACCACCAAAAGAAAGCTCTATTTATGGGAAAAAAAGGACAGTAAATTGTCAGTTAAAGTGACGCTGTGCCGTATCGCAAAAAAATGGCCTAGTCATTGAGCTGTAAAATCTTCCAGGGCTGAAGTGGTTAAATGGACTGTAGTGCAAATCTGCAAAATGCAAAAAGCACTAAAAAGACATAGGTGTGAACCAGGCCTAAGGGGAAATTCTTTAGTCTGTAGCTAGTAAAATAGATAAAAAGGTAAATATTTCTTGCAAGATTCACTGTGTGACATAAGTCATTTCATAAAATGAATACCTTTCATAAGAGAATGAAAGGATCAAAGAATTGAATTTAAAAACTAACATACATGGGCCAGATTCATGTAGAATTACGGCGGCGTAACGTATCCCGTTTACATTACTCCGCCACAAGTTTTCAGCGTAAGTGCTTGATTCACAAAGCACTTACCTGTAAACTTGCGGCGGCGTAGTGTAAAGCCGTCCGGCGCAAGCCCGCCTAATTCAAATGGGGCGTGTACCATTTAAATTAGGCTCGTTCCCGCGCCGAACGTACTGCGCATGCTCCGTTTCGAAATTTCCCGCCGTGCTTTGCGCGAAAGGACGTCACCCAAAGTAATGTTTTGACCGACGACGTGCGTTACGTACTTTCGTATTCCCGGACGACTTACGAAAAAAAAATAATTGAAATTCGACGCGGTAACGACGGCCATACTTTAACATGGGCTGTCTAATTTTACACCACCTAAATAGCAATCGCAACTTTACGACGGGAAAAGCCGACTAGTGGCGACGTAAGAAAATGCGACGAACGCGCATACCTTCGTGGATCGCCGTAAACAGCTAATTAGCATACCCGACGCGGAAAACGACGCAAACTCCACCCAGCGGGCGCCGAAGTATTGCATGATAAGATCCGAAGGCGTACGAAGCCGTACGCCTGTCGGATCTTAGCCAAATGCCGTCGTATCTTTGTTTGTGAATTACAAATAAAGATACGACGCGGCAAATTTGAAAGTACACCGGAGTATCAGCAGATACTCCGGCGTACTTTTTCTGTGAATCTGGCCCATGTATGTAGTACATGACCTGTTACTGACATTCTGATAAAATAAATTACTTAACAGACATATAAATACAGTGTCTTGAGAAAGCATTCATTCCCTGGTGTTTTTTTTCTGTTTTGTTGCACTAAAAACTAGAAATTAAATTGAAAAAATTTGGAGCTTTGTACCATGTGATGTACGCAACATGTCTACAACTTTGATGTGCAAAATATGTTTTATTGTGACACAAAACACGGATCATCAATCATGAGTGTGCGTAAGTATTGACCTGCCTTCCAAAATCAACACCTTGTTGAGTCATCATTTGCTGCAATTACAGCTGCACATTTCTTGGGGCATTTCTCTAATAGCATAGACAATCTAGTCACTTGCTCCAGCTCTATTTGATCTAGGTTTTGGCTTTGACTAGGCCATTCCAAAAAATTTCCTGTAAATGTTTTTTTAAACCTTTCCAGTGTAGCTTTAGCAGTTTAGTGTTATTGTCCTACTGAAGGTGAACCTCCATCCCAGTTTAAAATCTCTGGTAAACGGCCACCTGTCAGCTGAGGCTGGGGTGTTGGCTGCTGATCCCCCATTGGACTTCTCGAGCAGCCTGCAGCTGCGTAACTTTTTGCGGGGATGCCTACGGACTCCGGGTATCTCCCGTCAACTTACCGACCTGGAACGAGTCTGTCATCGGGGGGACCCAGTGCGGCACAGTCTCTCGCTTATTTATTCCATATTGATTTAACCAGCGGAACGGTTCATTCCTCCGTTCCTTTCTAGGTGGGAGGCGGATCTTGGCACCCATTTCACTGACCAACAGAGGGAAAAGATTCTCCATTTTGCACAGAAGTCCTCCATGGCTACCAAAAATCAAGCAACCTGCTATAAAATCATGACTGATGGTATAGGGTGTCCACCACCCTGCACCGTGTGTTCCCGCAGGTTCCGAGCGTGTGTTGGCACTGTGGTGCCGCAGAGGGGACGATGTTACACATTTTTTGGGCCTGCCCCAAACTTCTTCCTTTCTGGCTCGAGGTGACTCACACGATCAAGCACGACGTCTGTTTGGAGGGCAACCCCGCAGCATGTCTGCTTCATCTCTCCGAGCGCCCCATTCGGAAATACAAGGCCTCCCTTACCATCCAGCTGTTGAATGCTGCCAAGGCTTGCATCCTTCATCTGTTGGAGATCGGAGAATCCGCCGGCGAAGTCCTTGTGGTTCTCTGAAGTGAATGAACTAAGAGACATGGAGGATCTCACGGCCACCTTGCACAACAGGGAGGAGACCTTTCGGGAGACTTGGAGACCCTGTCAGCATTTCATCTACATGGACGAGTATCTCCGTGAAGTAGCAAGGTCTGGTTTACACTCAGGGCTTGCCTTGCCTCCTGGTCGGGGGATTCTCTCCCACTCTTCTGTATCTTATTCTCTCCTTCTTCCCCCCTCCTTTTCTGGCCCCTCCCCCCTTCTTTTATGGTCAGTTCCTGGCCTTTTCCCCCTCCCCCCCCCCTTTCTTTTAGCTGAAGCTCCATCCCCAAAGCTATCATCCAGTCATGGACGTTCTCGCTTAGAAATTGTATTATCCTATGAGCGCCAATCACTCTGTGTGCCTTTTGTTTGGGCCCATCTGATTGTTGGTTTGCTCAGCTCCCCAAACTGTTATTAAAATACAAAATATACTGTATTGTATAGCACCATATGCACTTTTAGAGGTTTTTGGTCATAAAACCATCTGTTTGGTCGCCTCTAGGACCTTTAATGCGGCTCTGGTCACTTTGCCATTTGTGCCTTATTACCAGTATACTACTGGAGTATTTGCTATGTTTAAATGGTTGTTATCTTTCTGTATGACCGCTACTGAATGTTGACGCTGTATGTATTTTGTGCCGGTTGATAGCCGCACTATTTGTTCTGTATGATAATAAAGGAATAAAAAAAAAAAAATCTCTGGTAAGCTCAAACAGGCTTCCTTTAAGAAATATCCTGTATTTAGTGCCATCCATATCTTCGTCAATCCTGACCAGTTTTCCAGTCCCTGCCGAACAAAAACATGAAAAAGGATGGTGGGAAGTGTTAAGTTTGTACCACACATAGCATTTCCTATGATTGCCAAAAAGTAAAATTTTCTGACCAGAGATTCTTGTTCCATGTACTTGGGAAGTCCCCCACATGGTGTTTTGTGAACTCCAAATGTGTATTCTTTTTTTTTTTCTGTTTATATTTACAGGATTGCAGCAAAAGTATCTAAAGTGGTTGTAAAAGGAAATATTTTTTTTACAGCAAGGCCAATTCTTGCTTTCATCAAGAATACCTCTAGATAATTATAGGGTAAAAGCACCACCAACACCCAAAGACCAATTTTTCTGCAACTGTGTGACAGGGGAATCGAGTTTAATTTTTTTACAGCAAGGCCAATTCTTGCTTTCATCAGGAGTACATCAAGAATTGGGGCGGCAACCCGTCGAGCGCAGTCCATCTGTAGACCGCAGGCAGGTGAGAGGTAGACCGTGAACAGGTTCGTGCACCACTGACCCCGCCTTCAATGTGCCGTTCCTTGTCTCCCCTCCCAGCCTCCAGCCTCCTTTGTGGCTCCACCGCTCGTTCTTTGTCACGGTCTGTCTCTCTTCCTCCCGCCTCCATCCACCTCTGCCGCTGTGATCAGTGTACAGCTGAGACTGGGAGAAGGCACAGCTCAGGAGAGAGGGCGGGAGGAATAGCTGCCCAAACAAACTGTTTATGTTAAATCGCTGGTGATTGGTTGCTAGCACACAGTAGCAATAGGAGGAAGGAGATGGACAGCCGCACTCCGAAATAACTTTTCAAAAAAGTTGTCTTTTATTTTCAAGCAGGAACATGCATAATCACCACAACCATAAACCAGGACAGCCGACTAGTTTCGCACTCTTGCTAGTGCTTAAAGCGGATGTGCCACGGGAAAATAATATTAAAAGCCAGCAGTTACAAATACTGCAGCTGCTGACTTTTAATATTAGGACACTTACCTGTCCTGGAGTCCAGCGCCGATCGCAGCAGAGCACGAGCGATCGCTCGTCTCTCTGCTGCTCCCCCCGCCATCCACGCTGAGGGAACCAGGAAGTGAAGCGCTGCGGCTTCACTGCCCGGTTCCCTACGGCGCATGCGCGAGTCGCGCCGCGCCCGCCGATTGGCTCCCGCTGTGTGCTGGGAGCCGAGTGTTCCCAGCACACAACGGGGGGGGCGACAGGATGTGATGGAATGCCCGTCTTTTGCCCGTGAATGCCGGGCCGGAAGTGGGTGCAAATACCTGTCTTTAGACAGGTATCTGCACCCCCCTCCCCCCTGAAAGGTGTCAAATGTGACACCAGAGGGGGGGAGGGTTCCGATCAGCGGGACTCCACTTTAGGGTGGAGAACCGCTTTAATCATGGCTCCAATCATGGTTCCAGCCATGATTAAGCACTAGCAAGAGTGCGAAACTAGTCGACTGTCCTGGTTTATGGTTGTGGTGATTATGCATGTTCCTGCTTGAAAATAAAGGACAACTTTTTTAAAAAGTTATTTCGGAGTGCGGCTGTCCATCTCCTTCCTCCTATTGCTACTGCTACGTGCATTGCCAGCACCTTGGTAATCCGACCATCCCTGATTGTCTATAGGGCTCACCTGGAGCGGTGAAAATCTTTTGCTAGCACACAGGGTGGTCCTAAGCAACCAATCGCCAGCTTGCTAATGTAGCACTACCCCCGTAGGAGCTGCTGGATTGTTTTGGGTCTTGCATGTTACCTCAACATTCGTTGTCTAGAGGAAGAAAGAACTCCAATGTACACACGAGATGTAAAACCTTTAGCTGTTAGGTTTTATTTTTATTTTAAATGCGTGAAAGTAAAAGGATAGTCCCAATAGTCATTTACCACTTCCTCTCAAGTGGGTATTGCTCACCCAGATAGGCCCCTCTCATCTGGCCTAGAAGCCGGAATGATGCACGAACAATGATCAGCAACAGTCTCTGCCACAGACTGGTTTTGAGCAAAACGAACAGTCTGGAATCCTCTGCCACAGGATTTTAACACCCAAACTTCCAGCCATACAGTTAAAGAGCCTTTAAGCCAACCCGGCGAAACTGTAGGGTAACTTGAGCTGTAGATCCCCCTTAATGGGGTCACCAGGCCTATCCCGAGACGTTAGCCTTCCGCTCAGGGGCGGACTGACAACTCATGGGGCCCCCGGGCAACAGGAGATCATGGGGCCCCCTGTATCCCTGCCCACACTCAAGCTACACCCACACACATCATGGGGGCACACAGCAGGGCCTAGAGGCATGGAGCGGGGCATGGGAGCAGATATCTGGGCATGGGGCACAGAGCAGGGTGTGGGGCAGACATCAGGACATGGGGGGCCCAGAAAAGGGCATGGGGCAGACATCAGGGCATGGGGGCACAGAGAAGGGCATGGGGTAGACATCAGGGCATGGGGCAGAGATCAGGGCATGGGGTAGACAGCAGGGCATGGAGGCACAGAGCAGACAGCAGGGCGTGGGGGCTCAGGACACATCACAGGGCCAAAAGGAGGGAATTGGGCACAGAGTGGGACATATAGTAGGGCATTGGGCACACAGTAGGACACATCAGAGAGAGAGAGAGCAATGTATGGGGCAGAGAGAGAGAGCAGGGTATGGGGCAGAGAGAGAGAGGGAGAGAGAGAGAGCAGGGTATGGGGCAGAGAGAGATAGAGCATAGTATAGGGCAGAGAGAGAGCAGGGTATGGGGCAGAGAGGGAGCAGGGTATGGGGCAGAGAGGGAGCAGGGTATGGGGCAGAGAGAGAGCAGGGTATGGGGCAGAGAGAGAGAGAGCAGGGTATGGGGCAGTGTGAGAGCAGGGTATGGGGCAGTGTGAGAGCAGGGTATGGGGCAGTGTGAGAGCAGGGTATGGGGCAGTGTGAGAGGAGGGTATGGGGCAGTGTGAGAGCAGGGTATGGGGCAGTGTGAGAGCAGGGTATGGGACAGTGTGAGAGCAGGTTATGGGGCAGTGTGAGAGCAGGGTATGGGGCAGAGTGAGAGCAGGGTATGGGGCAGAGTGAGAGCAGGGTATGGGGCAGTGTGAGAGCAGGGTATGGGGCAGTGTGAGAGCAGGCTATGGGGCAGTGTGAGAGCAGGGTATGGGGCAGTGTGAGAGCAGGGTATGGGGCAGTGTGAGAGCAGGCTATGGGGCAGTGTGAGAGCAGGCTATGGGGCAGTGTGAGAGGAGGGTATGGGGCAGTGTGAGAGCAGGCTATGGGGCAGCGTGAGAGCAGGGTATGGGGCAGCGTGAGAGCAGGCTATGGGGCAGCGTGAGAGCAGGCTATGGGGCAGCGTGAGAGCAGGCTATGGGGCAGTGTGAGAGCAGGCTATGGGGCAGTGTGAGAGCAGGCTATGGGGCAGTGTGAGAGGAGGGTATGGGGCAGTGTGAGAGCAGGGTATGGGGCAGTGTGAGAGGAGGGTATGGGGCAGTTTGAGAGCAGGCTATGGGGCAGTGTGAGAGGAGGGTATGGGGCAGTGTGAGAGAAGGGTATGGGGCAGTGTGAGAGCAGGGTATGGGGCAGTGTGAGAGCAGGCTATGGGGCAGTGTGAGAGCAGGCTAATGGGGCAGTGTGAGAGCAGGCTATGGGGCAGTGTTCAGGATGCTGGGCACATGTACAGGGACACAGCAGGACAAGCTTTCCTTCAGATGCAGAGTAGCGCGGGAAGCGGCTGTAAACATACCTCTCGTGATGCGCTGAGCCGGTGAAGGGGTTAAACAATCAAAATAGGCACACGATTTCTGGTGTATTTAAGTGTACCTGTACTCAAAAACCAAAACAATAAATATATTGCAACTTCCTCGGCTTTGGTTTGGTGGCTGTATTAGTTTTCTTTTTTCAAGCTTCTCTTTATTTTCAATTGGTAATAACACAATTCCTGTCCCTGGCTATGCTTCCATGTATCTAAAGGTGTCATCCTAGTCTTCTCTCCTTATATGGACTACATACATATCCATATCTCTCTGTCTCCATTACATGTGGGGGTGTTCCGTCAGATTAGGTGACCCATCAGAATTGGTGATGGAAGTGAGGTTTCATCGCCGCCATCATGCTACACCCAGGCCCGGATTTACTCCCTTTGCCGCCCTAAGGCCTGGTCCTTCAATGCGCCCCCCCCCCCCCCCCCACATACACACACCACCATTCTCGTCCTTTATTGATCACTGCTACAATAGATCAATTAAAAACATATTTCCACACACGAGAACACTGAAAATAACTGTGCCCACTGATTGCAGCCTCTGTGCCCATGAATGCAGCCTCTGTGCCCACAAATTGCAACCTCTGTGCCCACTAATTACAGCCTCTGTGCCCACTGATTGCAGCCTCTGTGCCCACTGATTGCAGGCTCTGTGCCCACTGATTTCAACCTCTGTGCCCACTGATTGCAGCCACTGTGCCCACTGATTTCAACCTCTGTGCCCACTGATTGCAGCCTCTGTGCCCACTGATTGCAGCCTCTGTGCCCACTGATTGCAGCCTCTGTGCGCATGAATGCAGGTAGCCTCAACTTTTCCTGGATGGATAACACACCGCGCTCCCCTCCCTCTGTCCTCCGGCGCTCGGATGTCACGGAGCTGGGTCTGTGCCTGTGTGCAAGGTCCCTCCCCCCTAGAACAGCTCATGTGATAGGCAGAACACTGATTCAATCTACTCTAACACCCTTGTCTCGGGAGCTAATGTCTTATACTGAAAAATGGGCAATGGGTCTCGATATAGAATTGAATTGCCAAGCATAGGCCCAAATTTGGGACACAGCCATGCTCCCCAATGGGACAGGCAGTAAAAACAAACAATGAAGTTATGACTAGGTGGTATCTTGTCCCCACTAAAATGGCTCACAATTACTCAGAACACTCTGCTCAATGTTTCTGCAACTGCAGGCAGATTGGCTTGTTTCTTCACACTTGGTGGCAGTGTCCCATTGCACACCACTTTTGGTCCACTGTATATTAGATGATCTCAGAACCCCTGCTCCCTATGTGCCCTACAGCAGCAAACAAAAGATTGTTAAAGCGTGGCACTTCATCACTCTTTCCCCGAGAGAGACCATTTCTAGAATCAATGCTGTTCTATTGCATGAAAAGATCCAAGCACATTTAAGGGATAGGGTCAAAAAAATACCAAGCCGGCTGGGGACCATAAACCTAATGCCGCGTACACACGATTGGATGGTTTTTCCGACATAATTCTGCTCAAGCTTGGCTTGCATACCCATGGTCACACAAAAGTTCTCTGAACTTTCGTTCGTCAAGAACGCAGTGACGTACAACGCTACGGCGAGCCGAGAAAATTAAGTTCAATGCTTCCGAGCATGCGTCGAAATTTCCGACAGCAAAAGTCTGATGGAGCATATACACAGTTGGAATTTCCATTCAAAAGCTCACATCGGACTCTTACTCTCGGAATTTCCAATTGTGTGTACGGGCATTACGTTACCAACTGGCAGATTTTGACCAAGAACTCCTGTCCTTGTAGTTGGGTTAGCGGATATATCCACCGCAATCTCAATACTATATTCTTTGTACACAATGGGGGTTATTTACTAAAGGCAAATCCACTTTGCACTACAAGTGCACTTGAAATTGCACTGAAAGTGCACTTGTAAGTGCTTTTGCTGTAAATCTGAGGGAAAGATCTGAAATGAGGGGAAGCTTGCACTTGTAGTGCAAAGTGAACTTTCCTTTCGTAAATAACCCCCATTGTGTTTTCTTTCAGGTTATGTAACAAGGGGCAATAATGTGGCCTACAGTATTTGGCACAATCAACTGCTATGTTTTGTATTTGCTAAAAATACTCTTAACCAAAAAACTAAGCCATGTCTAAGATCTGGTAAACTGAATGATATTGCATTGTAGTAGTAATGTGTAGGCGGGAGCAGAGGCCACGGAAAATGTCACAGTTTTTATTTGGTTCAGTGGAAATAACAATTAGCAATTGAAGAACAGCGACAAGGGGCTAGCTTCACAATTTCAAAGTAATGCAATGTCTGAGTCTCTATATCACAGGTCACACAAGTGCAAGGGCTCTCAGCAATGTTAGTTACACATTGGAGAAGCTGCAGCACTGAACATTGTCACTGAACAAGGCTTACATTACTGGAGTAGCATCTGAGTAGTCGAGTGGCTGTTAGGCAGGACAGCGGTATAGGCATCTCACTTAGGAGACTAATTACCAGATCCCAGCAGTCAGGGCTCAAGTCCTGCAGGAACGCGTAGGAACGGAGTTCCTGCACTTTTTTTCACAGCAGGAACTCAGTTCCCTTTACAGGACTAGTGCAACCGAGCCGCCCGAGCCAATTCTTTACTAAGCGGCGATGCCCAGCTCGAGTCACTGTCAGGGGCAGGCGAACCTTAGTAATCCTTTGTTACTGGCCGGTTCCTGTATGTGGATTCATCGGGTAGTGTGCGAGTATTCCGTCACTTCCTCGATGCCCCAATGTCTCCTGGGAGCTTTTGTCATTGTTCCCAGGAGACATTGCAGAGGTCTGCCGCGAGTTATCGCGAGATTTAGAAAGAACTTGCTTCTTTCTAAATCCTGCGATAACTCGCGGCAGACCTCTGCAATGTCTCCTGGGAACAATGACAAAAGCTCCCAGGAGACATTGCGGCATCAAGGAAGTGACGGAATACCCGCACACTACCCAATGAATCCATATACAGGAAGCGGCCAGTAACATAAAGGATTACTAAGGTACAGTGGATCGAAAAAAAACAAAAAAAACATGCGGTTTAGTAATTATGCATATGAGCGTATAATTTCTTTATTTTTTTTTGGTGGGGGAGTGGATCTTGGGTGAGAGTTCCCACACTTTTTTCCTCAGGACTTGACCCCTGCCAGCAGTAGTGTATCCAGCAAAAATATCCCTATTCTGCTCCTCCTTGGCAGAGACCTTTCCCTAGGGCTAATTACACTGTCCCCATCAAACGTGGATCCTGTCCCTAAACTATCCACTTCGCAAATGGACACCAACTGAAGTGGGGCAGTGCTATTTATCAGCATTGTCCTCAATAAGGTAGTCGCTGAGGTCATCCAGTGTTGCAGCATCCAATCGGACCACTGCTCCCCTGATGACACCTACCGAGGCTTCAGAGGAGCCAAGTACCGCAGCCAACAACACAGCACCACCTACAGAGGGGAGGGAAAACTGCACCTGCCTACAAGTAGGTCTAAAGTCTAAAGGCTTTTTACCAAAAATGCATTCTCTGGTTTAAGATGGAAAAACTCCTCACTATCTGTCCTTCCCACTTCCATTCCTAAATAGTTACCTGACTCCTGTCACAATGCCAGCACTATCTCGACTGCAGCACCTCTCACTTCCTTGTTTTACAGGAGACACTGATGGCAATGGGAGCCATAGACTTCTCATGCTGTCAGTCAAACTCCTGTGGGGAGGGATCAGGGGTGTGGCTTACCGGTGCTGTGTGTGTCTATGGATGCATACAACCTGGCTCTGGAGCATGCATGTACGGATGCCTCTTCGCTTCCTGTCAGTAAGGGACATCTCTGTTCAAATTCTTATTGTACAGAGCTGGTAAATATAACATCTTTTTTTATTTTAAACCCCCAAAAAAGTTAGTATTTAGTATCACTTTAATTTCTAGGAATTTTCTACAACTGATATTTGTTGTTGAGAACAAAGTTAGCTCCCGTTCACACCATTGCAAGCTTTCATGTGATTTCACAGGTCCAAATCAGATAACAAGTCACACCCTATTGTCTGCAATGGAACTGTTAAAATCGGTGCAACACCAAATTTGCCTTCACTATTTTTGGTGATTTCATGTGCGACTTGCATAGACATCTGTGCATGAAGTTGCACAGATATCAGCCAAGCCGCACCTAAAGTCGCACTGACATGCGGGTTTGAAATCGAGCGATTGCAAGCGAAGTTGCACACTTTCAAAGTCAGATTCGGTGTGAACCAGGGCTAAGACTGGGTTCACACTAATGCCAATTGGATGCGGGTTCCCCACATCTAAATAGCAAAATATTTTGACCGGCCCTCTAAGGAGCCGGTTCACATATCTCCACTGCGGCACCAGTTAGAATTTGCACTGGGGCCCTATGCGTCTTTTGGTCCATTTCAGGTCCAAATTCAGCCAAAAATTCAGGCTGAAATTGAACCTGAAACAGTGAACGGTGACTCACCGGACCCCTGCTGGGAGCTGATTGCCAAGATACTGTAGTGTGAACCCAGCCTCAAGCATTATATTGCTAGGCACCTGGCTGGTAAACAAATGTTTTCTTAGAGCATCCACGTTGTTGTTTCTGAAGCACTTTCTGATATAGAATAATCGTGTGTATTCATGTTACTTGTTCGGACTTGTTTTCTGTTTGCTTGCAACCAGTTGAACTGGTGTTGGCCCTTTTACTGTTTCTAAAATGACCTTGACCTGATTCTTGAAAGAAGTGCAAAGCCTCTATCTTCTGCAGTTAAACAGTACACTACCTGAAATACACAGGTGTCAACAAAATAGTTGTTCTGTAAATTATTAATACTTATTTGAAATAATGAAATATTTTTTTATACAATTAAATATGCCATTTCTGTTAAAAGACATATTAAAGCCTATTTTTTAATAAAACAAAAAAAGGTTATACTTGCCTGCTCTGTGTATAATACTTACCTCCTGTTCTGAAGTCCCTTGCTAGGGCTCTCCGCTCCTTTTTCTTGCAGATGCCCCCCCCCCCCAGTGTGCTATGAGCACCCATATTCACACAAGCAATGAGAGTGCAGGGACCTCCCCCATTGTGCTATTGTATTGTGACAGCTGGGACCCCCCCCCCCCCAAACAAACTATCCTACTTGCCACCCAGTAGTGTATTTAGGTTTTGTGCTGCCTTAGACCTGACTAAACTCATGCACCCTCTAATTTAAATATGATCCACCCCTTCCTGTCAAGGCCACACCCCGTTCTGTTTAAGACCCGCCCTGCAATTTTCAAGCTGGGACACTAATTCTGAGAGTGTGAGGCAATGGATTCCCTTAATTTGCAAGATTTCCTCTCACTTCCTGTTTGGCTATGGGACAGGAAGTAAAGGGAAATCTCTGCAATGGGACAGGGATGGTAAAAAAACAAACTGTCAGGGGCTATAACACTCCCTTACTCTATCCAAAATAAAGAAAAAAAAGTGTTGCCTATAGTTCTACTTTAGGCACAAATTTCTGATAATTTTATGGGGAGGACTAGGAAGATATAACCATGCCAATGGTGCAGCAGAAAACAAATAACACAGTGAGGAAGGTTTGTTGTCCAGGATGATAGGACAGTTAAAATTAGAAGCATCGGCACCCCACAGTTGCGGAATGCCGGTTTCCCGCATATCGGAAGCAGTGTGGCCGCTTTATGGGGGCTCTAGACTCATTTACCTCTCAGCCCAGTCCGCCCCACCAGACTGGTGTTACACTAACAGTGTAGCATAAGCCAGTGGGGACTCTTTCCGTGCTGCCCCCCTGCAAAGTACTGCCCTAGGCCTGGGCCTTGTTGGCCTAGGACAGAATACAGCGTTGTTGTCACCTATCCTACAGATAGGTGCTCTTGATTTCTAGCTTTCAGAGACATTGGCCAGTTATGGTATGATCAAGTTGGACCAATGTAACTATGTATAAAATATCCATACCTGAAATTGAACAACAGTTCTCATTACACTATTTGTATTATACATCTTCACAATACAACAATTCTTTACAACATTAGAGTTAGAATATAGTGGTAGAACCTTTGAATATAAAAAGTTTAACTTTGGTAGTTTTGCTTTAATTAAATTGGTAACATTTTAAAGTAACAAAATCAATACTGTTAGAAGGTAAGTGTTAAGTGAGACAATAGAGTGAGCATAGAGGAGTAGTAAACCCTGCAGAATACTATAGATCAGTGTTTCTCAACCTTTTTTCAGTCAATGCACCCTTTAAAATTATGGATAGTCTCGAGACACCCCATTCTAAAAATGTAAAAAACTATTCTAATTGCTTTACACAATGCAGTAACATACATATCTGTTCAAAAGTTGCAAGAGCACATCCGAACGAGTTGGCATCTGGTAAAGTGCGCTGAAAATTTGAAATATGAAGGATTTGTAATGACCCAATCAAAGAGAAAAAAAGGTCCGATAACATTTGTGTAGTTAACCAGTTCGAATTTTGTAAAAAATTAAAAGCGAGATATTTATTGTAATGGTCACCACCGTTTCTCTGGTTTCAAAATGTATGAATGAACACTTTTAATGGTTCCTTAGCTTTCTTATATACAGTACAAATATGTTACAGTAATCAAAGGAACAAGACACACTCCACCCACACATCACACAATGGGGCTTCAATCACATTCTTTTAGATAATGACATTCAGGTGAGTTAATTATCCCCCAGACGTCCTGTCTCCGACAAGTTCCCCTCACCTGTTACACAAAACACATTCCTTTACTAAACATAATTGACATGCTAATTCCCTACCCCTGAAAGGAGACATCTGACCTTTCAGACTTAATTAGTACAATGGACACAAACAGTATTAGCACCACACAATGGAATGTCTAGGAGCAGATGCAATTAACACCTCAAAAGCATGTGTCCCCCCATTGAAGGAAAACACTCCATTTGGAGTCAGACTTTAACGACTTGTAATATTCCAAGATATCTTGCAAAACATGAATTATCAGTAATGTCCCATCTCATGTAATTTATAATTATCATTTCTCAGTCACCCTATGCCCGAAAGGGGCACAGGGTGACTCTAGACCCAAGAGTCATTAGTGACGCTGGCATAGGAGTACCCCACATCCTTCAAAGGTCTCTGGGTGTCACGGGCCATTTCGTTACATCTCTCCCCTTTGGGTGGGAGACTGACACAGGAGGGAACCCCAAACGGGTTGACTCCGAAGTTAGTCAGTAGTTCCAGTCCTCCAATGCTGGTATCCATACTGTACCCCAAATAAATTTCTCCAAACAGAGCATTACTCACCCAGCCAACCTCTGCCTCTCTCAGAGAACATGCCTGCCGCTGGGGAGAGGCCTGGACTGGCCCTTCTTCCTGGAGTCCTTTCAGCCGCTGGAGAGAAGACAGGGTGACTGGGCTCAGTCCATCATGCTGTTGGGGATCTGGGCCAACTGCCCCCCATGCCTGGGGTATACCAGTGGAGACTGAAGTCCCATCCACTGGTGGTAGGTGAAAATCCCCCAGTGTTTGCAAAGCAAAGCTGACATCCTCCTGTCTCAGTGCCGCACCTTTTTCTGGGGTTGTGTCAGTGAAGACTGAAGTCCCATCCACTACCCCAGGAACTCCCTCTTCCTGTTGTCAGCTCTTCTGCTGGGTTGCTTTGAGTGGAGACCACAGTCCCAGCCACTACCACAGGAACTCCCTCTCCTGCTAGTTGTTAACAGAAGCTCGTGTCACTCTGCTCTGTTGACAGCTCTTCTGCTGGGTTGCTGTGAGGGAAGACCACAGTCCCATCCCCCGATATCAGCACAAGCTGTAGTTGTGTGTAGCGGTCAGCAGCATCCTGCCCGGCTGCCAGTGATTTGGCTGGGAGTAAAAGCTTTACAACCTCAGCTTGTTGCTGGAGATAGGGGCCAATCGCCCTGTCTCCCTGGAACTCCACATCATCCGCTTCGGCTTTGGGAATGGCAATCTCCATATTTTCCACTGTCCATTCATCAGCCAGGATTTCAGAGTTGTCATCTGAATTTTCCTCATAGTCCCAGGCAACGGGAGCCCCACCCTGCTGCTGAGCAGAGTCTAGCAAGTGTCTGTAGGCGATCTCCAGCTCCCATTCCTGAATGGCCAGAAACTCCAAATCTTCCTGTAACCAGTGCCCTTCCGAGACATTTAGTTTTTGTTCTCTGTGCTCCATTATGTCCTCCAAGCGCCACTCCCTATCATCCCCGAAGTCAGGATCACTGGACATCCTCCAATACAATAATCTCAGGCCATCATAGTCAAAGCCTTCCATGGGGCTGTCATCCGCTGACTACAGGCACTCTTGGGCTACATACCACCGGAGGGCTCTGTAGCTTTCGTCCAACCGCATCTCTGCCCGGATCAGCCTGCTTAACTCTGCTGTCCACTCCTGCTTCAGTTGTCCCCCCAACAACGGCATTCGTACTTCATACTGCGGCCAGTACCTTACATGGATGGAGGGGAGGACCTTCCCCTGGTGTTGCTGCTCAAGAGCTAGCGCTTCCTTCCAGAGTTGGCAACAAATCACATCCGACCATCCCAGCAGGGCCTCCTCTGATACTGGTCCTCTGTGCTGTATCCGCATCTCTTGTAACCTCCTTCAGAATTCCTCTTCCATGGAGACTGGTATCTGTGCCTCTCCTCTCTCTTCAGTTGGTGCTGCTGTGACTTCTGCTGCTGCAGCACCTCTTTGATGTAGCCAAGTGGCATCCACAGCCGCTATAACCAGGTCAATGATCTCCGGTGGAGGGTTAGGACCATACTGTGCCAGTCCTCAGTTAACAGCCCGATCAAAACTTTCTTTCTCGGGTGTCCTGTTACGCCGAGCCTTTCAGCTCTATCCATTTTGACAAGTTCTGCAATAATGTCCCTTTTCTTACGGTTGCTGGCCGGTCTGCCCCGGCTCTCCAGTAAGTCCATGAGGGAAGAGAACTTCAGCCGTTCATACTGTGTCTCCATTGTCCTGTGTCCTTGTAGCTGTTCTTCTGGCGATGGAACCATCCCACTGCTGCCACCACTGTAACGGTCACCACCGTTTAAGATATCCCATTCCATCAACCACGACAGCTTATCTGACACTTCACAATCTAGCAGACAAGATCCATCCCATTTCCCAGAATGAATGAGACACGCACAGCTCTGTTCTCTGGTTTCAAAATGTATGAATGAACACTTTTAATGGTTCCTTAGCTTTCTTATATACAGTACAAATATGTTACAGTAATCAAAGGAACAAGACACACTCCACCCACACATCACACAATGGGGCTTCAATCTCATCCTTTTAGATAATGACATTCAGGTGAGTTAATTATCCCCCAGACGTCCTGTCTCCGACAAGTTCCCCTCACCTGTTACACAAAACACATTCCTTTACTAAACATAATTGACATGCTAATTCCCTACCCCTGAAAGGAGACATCTGACCTTTCAGACTTAATTAGTACAATGGACACAAACAGTATTAGCATCACACAATGGAATGTCTAGGAGCAGACACAATTAACACCTCAAAAGCATGTGTCCCCCCATTGAAGGAAAACGCTCCATTTGGAGTCAGACTTTAACAACTTGTAATATTCCAAGATCTCTTGCAAAACATGAATTATCAGTAATGTCCCATCTCATGTAATTTATAATTATCATTTCTCAGTCACCCTATGCCCAAAAGGGGCACAGGGTGACTCTAGACCCAAGAGTCATTAGTCACGCTGGCACAGGAGTACCCCACATCCTTCAAAGGTCTCTGGGTGTCACGGGCCATTCCGTTACATTTATCTTTCGTCATTAATGTGTAAAAAGTTTTATCTAGTTTTCCTTGAGTAAATTTAGGATGATTTATAAATTGGTAGGAGTGGAGAAGGGAAAGAGGAGATCCCACATTTACTAAAAGAGTGTTTACAATGTTTCCACATAGGTACTATAGTAGGATGGGACCGTAGGGTCGAATGTGGGAGTATTGGGCTCCAGAAAAGAGTAGGTAGAGGTGTGGAAGAAAAAGATTGTTCTGTGAAAACCCATTGTTTAATAGCAGAATGTCTACACCAATCAATAGCTCTTGAGAGATGAGTGGACAAATAGTAAAGTTTAATATCAGGGAGGCTCAGTCCACCTTTGGTTTTTGGTCTGCAAAGAATAGTGGGCCATATTCTCAAACAAGTTACACCGGCGTATATGGAGATGCGCGGCGTAAGTGTAAAGATGCGCCGTCCTATCTATGCGCCGTAGTCACAGAACCAGATCCGCCAGAAATCAGGCTACTCCCGTCCGTCTTAACTAGTTTAAGTTTACGCAGCGTAGGCGTATATTTCAGCTGATGGCATCCTAGGCTGCCATAGAATTAGTATTCAAATATGCAAATGATGTAGATGCGCTGATTCCCGAACCTACGCGCGATCGGCTTAGGCTACGCGCTGTGCGCGTAAGACGATTGTCCGGCTGAAAGTTACCCCTTATAAAAGCTTGGTTAACTTTGCTCCAGACCTGAGTAAGTTAGCTTGAAAAAAGCAAATACAGCACCATCCCGGACGAGCTGAGCAACCAAATTTATCGGACAACACATTCGTATGCCAACATGCCAGGGGCAGGCGTGGTCTTAGCACTGCTAGTGTGTGAAGAGGAAGAGGCACGTAGAAGGAGGAGGGCACGTAGGAGGGCACATGAGAGGATCTACCCACAGCGCATTAGCCTCTTTGGCATGGCTGATTTGGATGTGTATCACAGTTATAGATTCAACCCTGATGCCATCCTGGAAATTACCAGAGCCCTGCAGAATGACATCAGCAGCCCAACACAACGATCCCATGCAGTGCAGCCACTGGTGAAGGTCCTGTCAACATTGCATTTTCTTGCCACAGGCTCTTTTCAAAGAACCAGTGGAGACGTGGCTGGGATATCCCAAACCAGCATGAGTAGATGCGTGCACCAAGTTGTCCCCGCAATACTCCGACGCATGCCGCACCACATAATCAGACCCACCCAGGAGGACATGCGGCTGAAGGCAATGAGAGATTTCTGCCTAATTGATGGTTTCCCACGCACTGTGGGTGCAATTGATTGTACCCATGTGGCAATACAGCCCCCCCACGAGACCGAGCACATATACCGCAACAGAAAACATTGGCATTCCATCAATGTCCAAGTGATCGTGGATGCACATGGCCTCATATGGCACGTCCGTGCAAAACACCCCGGATCCAGCCATGACAGCTTTATATTCCGGCAAAGTGACATCCCAAGACAATTTGAGCAGAATGTGTATGGGGACAGTTGGCTGGTTGGTAAGTGACATGGGTGTCAGGTATGACTGTCCCCCCCCATGATGCAGACATCACGAGGGGCACATGCATGACTAACATCCTCCTGTCTTTTCCCTTCCAGGTGACTCTGCATATGCCCTGGGACCTCATATGATGACTCCATTCCGCAATCCGCAAACACCAGGAGAGAGAAGATATAACGAAGCACACGCACGCACCCGTGCAGTGGTTGAGCGAACATTTGGCATCCTTAAGTCACGCTTTCGATGCCTGGATAAGACTGGGGGTACCCTGCTGTATTCCCCCAACTTCGTGTGCCAAATCATCGCTGCATGTTGCGTGCTGCACAACTTCGCAGTGAGAAAGGGCCTGCAGATTGACCTACGTGAGGACCTGACCCCCCAACCACCATGTCCCCCCCTAACCGTGGCTACCCCGTCTGCTGATGGTACAGCAGTCAGGAGATGTCTCGTGGAGCGAATCTTTGAACGTTAAACACACACATTAAACATGGCACACAGAAAATGCACACATGCACACCACTGTGGTCCCTAACACACACCCCACATGCACAGAACATTGGATTAGACCAAAGTACACCGCACGGTACTAAGGAGCAGCAACGCCGCGTCAAGGCCCCAATGATGTTGCTGTCCATTCATACGTCATTCATACGGACCTGGGGAGAACTTATCACCAGCGCCCGAGGGTGACACCCCTTACTGGCAGGAATGTCACCACCCCACATTCACACACCATTCACACTGTACTCTGCAACACTGCCTGTGTGCAGCACCCAAAAATAAAAAAAGCTCTTAACCAGAGCAAATACTAAAAAAAGCTCTTAACCAGAGCAAATAATAAAAAAAGCTCTTAACCAGAGCAAATACTAAAAAAAGCTCTTAACCAGAGCAAATAATAAAAAAAGCTCTTAACCAGAGCAAATAAAGAATAAACAATCACTTGCCCCGGCGCGGGCTACGCCTGGTGCCCAGGTTCCTGGCCCTCACTTGCCTGCGGGGAGCTGGGGCATCAGGTGGAGGAGCATCTCCAGGTGGAGGAACATCCACAGGTGCCTCCCTGCCTGCCTGTCTGCCCTCCAAAGCCCTGCTATGCGGCTGAGCAGTGACTCCTGGGTAGCTGTCTGGGCCTGAACAGCCATTCGCAGGCACCTGACCTCCCCCACAAGTTCTGCAGTTGTAGTCTGCAGCTCACCCAGGCTGGTGATTGTGGCTGCGCTGTTTCCAGCCACATCTTGGAGAGCATCTGGTACTGCTCCCGAGGAGGCCAGGCTGTCGGACAGGCGCCTCAACTCCACCACCATTTCCCCCATATGGTGGCTTTGCTGGTCCTGCTGCCTGGCCAGATTCTCATGCAGCATTTCTGCCGCACCCCTTGTCCTGTGGGTTGCCCTCCTGGGGACAGGAGTGGCTGGGCCCCTTGCATAGGGTGAGGACCTTGAGGGGCTGGAGATGAGGGGGATGGGACGGGAGGGACTGGAGAGGGTGTTGGAGGACCCTGAGGGGCTGGAGATGCGGTGGCTTTGTGATGGTCCTGCCACCACATGCGACTCCTCCAAAAAAAGGAAGACCTCCTGCTCGCTGTGGACCACCTCTTCCTGGACCACCTCTTCCTGGACCACCTCTTCATGGACCTCCTCCTCAACAACCTCCTGCGCGGAGGACTGACCACTCCCCTCCACCAAGGCCTGTTGGCTTCCCAGGAGGTCAGTCACAGAAGCAGACTGCTCAGTGGATGATGGTATGTGACGGCCACTGGCAGCATTGGATGGCCCCGCTTCATCCTGCTCACCTGTGGATGACACAAAACATTCACATGTTGGTGGACCCACACACTTGTCACATAACCCACCACCCCCACCACACATGCAACACACCAGATAGAAGATAAAACACACTTACCTGTCCTCATGGGTGGCTCACTTGAGTCATGGCCCTCCAGGCCCTCCACCTGCTCCCTCCGAAGGCAGCGGGCAATCACTTCCTCCTCTTCAGTGAGCCGGGTAGAACAGGGTGGCCCCCCCTCCTGTGCCCCTGGCATGCTTCGCAATGATGGCCATCTTGTTCCTGACCACACCACGCAGGTCATTCATTTTTTTAACAATGTCCTGGGGGGTCCTGGCCTAATGGCCTAAGGCATTGACCTGGGCAGTCACTTTCTTAAGGATCTCCTCCTTTTTTGTTTTACTTGTGCTGCCACTGTCAGCACCATGGAGTCTAGAATCATATCTCTCCATGGCAGAGACTATGATGGCCCTCTCATCTTGGGAGAAATTTTTCTTCCTCCTTTCCTTCCTGGGTCCAGGCATTGCAAAGTTCACACTCCAATATATCACACCACCAACAGAATGAAAATGGAGTCACTTTGCACTTGTTGGGCGCATGTGGTGACGTTTTTATGCACTGGGCCGGCCCAACTCAGCAGGGATTTACGCCTACTGTTGTTTTGCGCATGCGCAGAGGGCAGGGCACGTCCGGCGCATGCTCCGTTCGGTCTGGACATCATTTGCATGGGGTCACGGTTCATTAGCATTCTTCACGCCCACATCCCTCCTACTGTCACTTGCGCCTACTTACGCCAACACATTTCAGCTCCGCGAGCGCAACGTAGGACGCATGTGGTATGGGAATATGGGAGAGCTCTCTCCAAGTTAAGCCGGCGTAGCGCATCTATGATGCGCTACACCTGAGTAAATATGCGCCGATCTACGAGAATATGGCCCAGTATGTTTATTCCTGACTGGTTTAGAAGCCCAAATCAATTTGTTGAATATAGATTGTAATGATTTAACCACTTAAGACCGGGACCATATTGCTGGTCAAAGACCAGAGTACTTTTTGCGATTCGGCACTGCGTCGCTTTAACTGACAATTGCGCGGTCATGCGACGTGGCTCCCAAACAAAATTGGCGTCCTTTTTTTCCCACAAATGGAGCTTTCTTTTGGTGGTATTCGATCACCTTTGCGTTTTTTTAGTTTTTGCGCTATAAACAAAAATAGAGCGGCAATTTTGAAAAAAATGAATATTTTTTACTTTTTGCTGTAATAAATATCCCCAAAATATATAAAAAAACTATTTTTCCTCAGTTTAGGCCGATACGTATTCTTCTACATATTTTTCATAAAAAAAATTGCAATAAGCGTTTATTGATTGATTTGCGCAAAAGTTATAGCGTTTACAAAATAGAGGGTATTTTTATGCCATTTTTATTAATATTTTTTTTTTTACTAGTAATGGCGGCGATCAGTGATTTTTTTCGGTACTGTGACATTATGGTGGACACTTCTGGCACTTTTGACACATTTTTGGGACCATTGGCATTTTTATAGCGATCAGTGCCATAAAAATGCATTGGATTACTATAAAAATGCCACTGGCAGTGAAGGGGTTAACACTAGGGGGCAGGGAAGGGGTTAAGTATGTCCCTGGGTGTGTTCTTACTGTGGGGGGGTGGCCTCACTAGGGGAAACCACTGATCTTCTGTTCATACATTGTATGAACAGAGGATTAGCATTTCCCCCCCTGACAGGACCGGGAGCTGTGTGTTTACACACACAGCTCCCGGTCCCCGCTCTGTAACGAGCGATCGTGTGTGCCCGGCAGCGATCGCGCCCACCGGGCACGCGCACGGGAGTCGGGGGCGATCGCCCCTAGTTACCTGCCAGAGAGCTGATGTAGAGCTACGGGCTCTCGCGCAGGAGAGCCAAACTGCCGCCGTAGAATGACGGCGGCAGGTCGGCAAGTAGTTAAAGAAACCACATTTTTACAAATAAATATCTGAAAAGTGTGGCATGTATTTGTATTCAGCACCCATTACTCTGATACCCCTAACTAAAATCTAGTGGAACCAATTGCCTTCAGAAGTCACCTAATTAGTAAATAGAGTCTGTGTGTATTTTAATCTCAGTATAAATACAGCTGTTCTAGGAAGCCTTCAGAGGTTTGTTAGAGAACCTTAAGGAACAAACAGCATCATTAAGGCTAAGACTGCATTCACACCTTCCCGTATGCGTTTTGCGGCGTAAGTACCGCGATTTGTGGCGACAAAAAATAGGCGTTTTGTCCCGCGATTTGCGGCGACAAAACGCGTCGTTTTAAACCGCGGTTTACATTGTATTGTCGGCTATGCGGAACGCCTAAGCCGCCCGATACGCGCGTCGAAAAAGGGTCCTGGACTTTTTTGAAATTCGGCGTTCGGCGTTCTATCGACGTACGGCGTTCTGCGTTAGGAGATGTGAACAGTCTCCATAGAGAACAATGCAATTTCGACCCTCCGGCGTATTGTAGCGTCGGGCTACAGGCGACAAAACGCCTAGGTGTGAATGGAGCCTAAGGAACACACCAGACAGGTCAGGAATACAGTTGTGGAGAAGCAGGGTTAAGTTATAAAAAGAATATCCCAAGTTTTGAACATCTCACGGAGCACTGTTTAATCCATAATCCGAAAATGGAAAGAGTAAGGCCATAAGAAGTCCAGTTTGCGAGAAGCCATGTGGGAGACACAGCAAACATGTGGAAGAAGGTGCTCTGGTCAGATGAGACCAAAATTTAACTTTTTGGCCCGAAAACTAACACTGCACATCACCCTGAACACACCATACCCACCGTGAAACATGGTGTTGGCAGCATCATGTTGTGGGGATGCTTTTCTTCAGCAGGGACAGAGAAGCAGGTCAGAGTTAATGGGAAGATGGATGGAGTCAAATACAGGGACATCTTAGAAGAAAACCTGTTAGAGTCTGTAAAAGACTTGAGATTGGGGCGGAGGTTCACCTTTCAGCAGGACAATGACCCTAAACATACAGCCAGAACTTCAATGGAATGGTTAAGCAAATGTCCGATGGAGCATACACACGGTCGGATTTTTCGACAACAAGCTCACAACGAACGTTTGTTGTCGGAAATTTTGACCGTGTGTACACGGCATAACAGTTACATTGGTTTCCCTTCCATATCTACCTATTGTACTAGGATACTCTGCTCTTGGAAGCAAGGGCTTTTTGGAGGTTTCCTGGACCAAGAAGACAGGGCCATATTTTTAGGGGGTGGATGCAACGCTGTATCCTGGCCTAGGAAAGCACAGAAAGAGTCCCCACCGGCTTGCGCTACACTGTTATTGTAGCACCAGTCTTATGGAGCGAACTGGGCTGAGAGGCAAATTAGTCTAGTGCCCCCATAAAGCAGCTGTACTCCTTCTTGTATGCGGGTGACCGGCTTTCCGCAACTGTGGGGGAGGGGGCGCTGCTTCTAATTTTGGCTGTCCTATCAGCCTGGACCACAAACCTTCCTCCCATGCTATACGCTTTCTTCTGCACCATTAGCATGGTTATATCTTCTTAGTCCTCTCCATAAAAATTGTGCTTAAAGTAGAACTATAGGCAACACTTTTTTTTTTTCATTTTGGATAGAGTAAGGGAGGGTTATAGCCTCAGTTTATTTTTTACCATCCGTGTCCCATTACAGATATTTTCCTTCACTGCCTGTCCCAAAGCCAAACAGGAAGTAAGAGAAAAAATCTATGCAATTTAAAGGGAATTCATTGCCCCCCCAGGCCCTCAGAACTAGTGTCCCCACTCGAAAATTTCAGGGTAGGTCTTAAACAGCAAGGGGTGTGGCTTTGACAGAAAGGGGTGGGTCATATTTAAATTAGGGGGTGCACAAGGCCTCAGGCCTAGGGCAGTACAAAACCTAAATACACTACTGTGTGGATGTAGCACCCTCCTCTGGACTGCTAGGGTTAATTTTTTTTTTTTTAGTTTTTTTTATGAATACCTGTCTATCAAACTGTGTGTCTTGTCCAGAAACTTAAAACAGTAACTAAGAAGGTAAATCAAAAATACAACAGGCTAATATAATTGTTGTCATTAAAAGAACAAGTGTTTTAAAGCTTTTATTAAATATCATAGTCTGCTATTTAAAAACTGTCTTGTCCTTAAAAAATATTTCAGATGTATACTTGAGACAAATTACTTGTCACTAGAGAAATCCACAATTGTAAATAGCTTGCCAAGATTACATATTTAAAACCCAGAAGTGCCTGACGGCTTGGCATTCAAAGCTATGCAGACCACAGAACCACATCCTTTTCCAGCCCTGTGGATTCATTCAATGCATTAATGCTAATGATTTCATGCCTGACAGTTATTAGGAAATTCTATGGTAAAAGTTTTCTTCCTAGATTAAAGGAGTTGTCCAATGAGCTAGTTTATGACTTTGACGTTGTATTTGTTTTTATTCGGAGCCTGTCTGCTCAGTATAGCATGTAGACATTTCCAACACAATTGCTTTTCAATCTGGCTATGGAACTATACTGAATGGATACACAGTTTTAAAAATCTGCATGTAAGCCTTAGGTCCAGTTGAGGCATGATCAAAAGGGATGAATGCAGATGTGTTTGGATCCTAGTCCGAACCCGCTTAAGCGATCCTGCCAGGAAGCTGTCTGTACTGTGCCAATCATAAGCAGCAAAGGTATTCCCTTTTAGCCACACATATTCACTTCCCTGGTATACATGCGGCTGCAAATCAGGTAATGCTTTGGCTGCCTATGATTGGTACCGTACAGATGACAGCTTCCTGCAGGTGGGTTTGGACTAGGATACGAACACGACTGAGCTCATCCCTAAAGATGAACACTGCTACAGTATGCTTCACCTTGTAAGCGGCAGGAGCACAAGAATGTTGCCCTCTACTGCCATAATGTAGAAGGTTCTCTGTACCTAGGGCTCATCCCTGAAGATACCAGCTGCTGGGAAATGCCACTAATGGATCCCATCTGTAGATAAACTCTACCTTTACAGGTATGCCGGGGCAACCCGAGAGTTAAGTGGAGAGCCGTTATGGTGCAAATGTACATGGTGTAAATTCATCTCTAAAAGCAGAAGACCACCTTAAGGTTGAGTATTCCCCCATGGCAGTGGTGGCGAACCTTGGCACTCCAGATGTTTTGGAACTACATTTCCCATGATGCTCCAGTACACTGCAGAGTGCATGAGCATCATGGGAAATGTAGTTCCAAAACATCTGGGGTGCCAAGGTTCACCATCACTGTCCTAGGACATAGCACAGGACTAAAGGTACCCCATGTGCAAAGCAAGCGACCCTGTTAAGGCGCCTAGCATAGCCCAAAAGAACCCAAACTGGGGTAGGCCCCTCATGTGAACCTTGCTTGGCTCCCAACAAGCAGGGAAACATGAAGGACGTGACGACCACCCTGTCATCTTGAACCTACTCCGCTCACAACCTTTAGCAGTCACCATTCCAAGCAAAGTACAGTGTATTTAATTGTACTTGGAGCTCCCAGGTCTTATGTATAGAATTATCATGTTTGAATGGATAGTTTCTTCCCAAACAGGAAAACATGACCAATCACAAATATATTTGCTTTGATAAGCTCCTGTACATGAATGCACCTAGAAATATTTTAATATAATTTTGTGTTTCAAGTTATATTTGAAGCATATTGAAATGTTTTGATAACATACCACAACAGTATAGCTATACTCATCCATGCACCCATCAAAATCTACTTTTGCTGGATGGGATCCCAGTATTTAGAACTACAGAGTTCTACTAGTACTGCTATTAGAGGTATGGTTAAAAGTACTCAGGGTCCTGACTGTGGAGTTGGGCAATATTTGCAAAGACACACGGCAGCCTGGTTTTCATAGATCTTCATTCCATAAATTTGATGCCATAAGTATAGGGTATATTGCTACCATACATTCTGTGGTATCAGGTAAATTACGTAATTGTTAATTGTGTGTGTTAAACACCACTAAGGGTTTATTTAAAATGCTGCATAAAACTTGCATAATTATTCTTTGAATTATTTTTTGTTCATACCCGCCATTAATATTTCAAATTGTGAAATAATATATAATTTTAATGCTTCTTTGTTTGAGTAAATATATATGGGAGTCATATTATACCGTACCTACCTTGTGCGTGTTTGAGAATGCTGTTCATGGTTACACCGGTTATACCTGTCTTGACTTCCTGCTGTAATGAGACTTTTTCTGTCTTAAAGTGACTCAATCACTGAAAAATAAAATCTTATCATGTGGCTCAGACCAGGGATCCCAGAAAGCTGGGAGATGTGCTGCATTGCCGACATACTGAAGTGCTAAAAAGTCTATTGAACTCTCCTAATTACTCTTTTAATAATTTTTTGTTAATTTCTGCCATGAATATTTAAAGTTGTGTAATTTCAATGCTTCTCTATTAGGCCCCGTACTCACGACCAAACATGTCTGCTGAAACTGGTCCGCAGACCAGTTTCAGCAGACATGTTTGGCCGTGTGTTGGCCCGAGCGGACCATTTTGGGACGGATCGGACAGGTTTCCAGCGGACAACTGTTTCCCGGACTTGTTTTAAAACAGTCCGCTGGAAACCTGTCCGCCCGGACATGTACGGTCGTCTGTACAGACCTACCGTACATGTCCTGCCGCCCGCATCCCTCGCATGCGTCGAATGACTTCGACGCATGCGTGGAAGCATATTTAAGGCGGCCCGCCCACGTCGCCGCGTCATTGTCGCGGCGACACCGCGTCATCGACGCGGCGACACCGCGGACACGCCCCGCGTAATGTTTACGCGCGGGCTTCTGTTCGATGGTGTGTATAGCCATCGAACAGAAGTCCCCGGGCAGTCCCCGGCCAGACATGTCCGATGGAAACGGTCTGCAGACCGTTTTCATCGGACATGTCCTGCCGTGAGTACAAGGCCTCAGAGTTAATACATGTAGTAGCCATATTAAACTTCCTGCTGTCGTGAGCTTTTGTCTGTCTTGAAGTGCCACAATCAAATCCTACGTGGCCCAGACCAGGGATCCCAGAAAGTTGGAAGATGTGCTGACTTTCCATTGAGTATAGCTACCCCCAGCCATTAATGTAACCCCTAGATGCCAAGGATGCCCATGTGGCCTGGAAGCTGCAGAAAATCTGCAGTATGTTGCTTTGTGCCATGGGTAGTGAAGTTATATTGATGATCGTTTTTTTTTTTTTATATATATATATATATATATATATATATATATATATATAGGTGTTCCCTCGCTGTTATATGTATTGGTTTGTTTATGTTTTGAAACACACCAAACAACTCAAAAAATGAAGGTTTGCTATGTTATAGGGAACATTTAGAAAATGTCAGTTGTGCCTTAGCAATACCGTAAAAAATGTACCTTTTGTATTGAATTCTTTCAAAATTCTACCAATGACTGCTGGGAGAATTTCAGTTCAATTTGGTGATGTCACTATTGTACTGCTCGGTGGCATCGTTGGGGGGGGGGGGAGTGTGGTCCGCACCCGCGTACCACCGGCTACAGTGGTGACACCATCCCGAGGGTGACAAAAGCCCTGGCTCCCTTTGGCAGTTTTTTTCTTCAGCCGGAACACAACTCCAGCTCTGTGGCCGTGCCTGGCATGTGTTCTCCCCATCCTCTCTGTCTTTAACTCCTGCGCTGCTGTCCAAGCCTGTCACGATCTGCTCTCCACCAAGGCGGTGCGGCTGCACACTGTCCTTTCCAGCTTTCATCTGGGTGTTTTCCGTGTACCTGAGCTGGTGCGGTAACGGGGTAACCGTGTTCGCTTGCCACTGGGGGGATGTCCGCCGCTGCACAAGGTGAGGTGGTGTGGGGGGGGTGGGCTTGCTGATGAGGTTGTTTTTTGCTGCTGGACACAGCTATATTATATGTAGGGGGGTGGTTTGTCCTGACGGGGGTCTGTACTAATGGGGGGGGTGGTTTCTCCTGTTAGAGTGAATATATGTGGGAGCCACATTATATCTACCTTGTGCGTGTTTGAGAATGCTGTTTATGGTTACACCGGTTATACCTGTCTTGACTTCCTGTTGTCATGAGCCTTTTTCTGTCTTAAAGTGACTCAATCACTTAAAAATAAAATCTTATCATGTGGCTCAGACCAGGGATCTCAGAATTGTCTGTACTATTGGAGGGGGGTGTTTTTGCCTGGGGGGGGGGGGTCAAATGTTTTTATATTCACTATGGTTTTTATTCTTCTTTCTCTTTACACTGTATGTATTTATATACATGTTTATTTTTCCAAATTATTTACTAGTGGGGAGGGGCAGGCCCTATGGTTGCTGTGAAGCTAATGAATTGAATCCATCCATTCTATTGAACCTCATCGTGCCATCTGTTGAATTTGGGCAGCTATGGATTACATCCTAGAATTTGACACAGCTAATCCCCCCATATCTTTATTAAGTTGTAATGTGGAAAGCCTAATTCTGGGGTTTTTACCCTTCCATAATAAAATACGAAATAGATAATCTATTTTTTTAAACCATAATCACTGGTGAATTATGCAAAATATAAAGTAACTGAGGGGCCCAGAACATTTTTATCAAATTTGCACGCCCCACTGGTGATAGGGGTAATTTAGTCTATATTTTACTCTTCACCTTAAAGAGGAGGTTCACCCTAAATATAAAATACAGCTTATCGAGACCAGCTCATTATGTACATGAACATTTGGCTATTGAAAAAATTTATAGTGCATTCAAATACCGTGAATCTGTCTTCAGAAGACACTTCCTGGTCTCCCTCCCGTGGGAGTGGGCGTGTCTCCTCTCTTCCCCAGCGCCCCAGTGTTTGCTGGGAGTTGATCGCAATTTCTCCTGAATGACAAAATCTTGCGGGATTTCACTCGTCACGTGACTCAAGAAGCAGGTCACGTGACGAGGGCGGATCTAATTCTGCCATTTTAATTCATGGCAAATGGGTAAATCCATCAACACTGCTCATGCGCGGGAAAGAGCGGTGAATGCTGGGATATCAGCATTCACCGGCTTCCCGGAAGTATTTGCTTGTGGGCTTCACAATGCCCACAAGCAAGATGGAATATTCCAGGAGGAATTTTTATAAAGTATCATCTACGGCCGATTGACAGTGCGGGGGAATAGAAACAGAAGACAAGTGAGTACAAGCTTAACAAACCTAAATCCCGTAGATGCACAGCAAAAAAAAACGATGTCCCGCAAAACCCCCGATTTAAATTTATCCACTAGAGGTGTCAAATTATAATTTATTTATTCAAAATTATTTAAGGGAGATCCATATGTCAAGATATTTAAAAGACGTAGCTGTTTTAATCTGATTGGCCATCTGCAGCAGAGTTGAAGATTTCTCGTCTACTGGAATTAGTACAAATTTATCCAAATTTATTCTGAAACCTGAAAAAGAACCAAAAGTTTCTACAACAGAAGTCAGTGATATATCTGTATCTCCCAAAAACAATAGAGCATCGTCAGCTTGTAAAGAAGGTTTATCCTCTATTTCTCCTCTCTTAAAGTGGTTGTAAACCCACTTTGAAAAAAATAAATAAACTAACACCTGCAAGACAAAGGCATAATTATGCAATCACCTAAATAGCCGGCGACATCACTTTCGGGGGTTACTTACAATCACAGTGCAGGAGCCGCAATGACGTCACTCCCACGCATGCACGCGGGAGCCGCCTGTAACGGTACACTCACTGAAGCAACAGCACATATGTATCATAGGCTTACCTGGAGCAAAAAGTGTGTTTTGACGGTTTACAACCACTTTAAACCCCCTAATAGTGATTGTTTGTCTAATTGCTATCGCTTAAGGTTCTATCACTAATGCGAACAGCAGTGGGGATAATGGGCACCCCTGCCTAGTGCCTCTAGATAAAGTAAACAATTTTGATGTGGAGCCATTAATATGTACACAGGCTCCGGGGGGGGGGGGGGGCACAGTATAGTAATTAAAACCGCCTCAAAAATCCTTCACCCAGGCCATACATCTCCAAGAGTTTGCAAAAATATGTCCACTCAACGCAGTCAAACGCTTTGGCTGTGTCAAGGGACAATACAGTCCTATTCCCTATATTATCTGGGGCCATTTGTAAATTGAGAAATAATTTCCTCTAATTTTTTGTTGTAGACCTAGCTGGAATAAATCCTGTCTGATATGGGTGTATCAAACTTTCCATAACACTGTTTAATCTAGTAGCTAAAACCCTCGCAAGGATCTTGACATCCAAATTCAACAATGAAATCGGGCGATAAATCTCCAGTAATGTCTGATCTTTATCTAGTTTGGGTATTACTATAATACTAGCTTCGTTAATAGATTCCAGGGGCCAGATTCAGAAACAAGATACGACGGCGTATCTCCTGATACGCCGTCGTATCTCTGAGTGCGAGAGGTCGTATCTATGCGCCTGATTCAGAGAATCAGTTACGCATAGATATCCCTAAGATCCGACAGGTGTAAGTGTCTTACACCATCGTATCTTAGGCTGCAATTTCAAGCCGCTAGGTGGCGCTTCCGTATGTTTACGCGAGGAATATGCTAATTGGGTAGATACGGCGATTCAGAAACGTACGTCCCGCCGGCGCATTTTTTTACGTTGTTTACGTATGGCTTTTTTCGGCGTATAGTTACCCCTGCTATATGAGGCGTAGCTAATGTTAAGTATGGCCGTCGTTCCCGCGCCGAGTTTTGAAATTTTTACGTCGTTTGCGTAAGTCGTTTGCGAATACGGCTTTACGTCATTTACGTTCACGTCGAATCCTATACGTCCTTGCGGCGTAATTTGGAGCAATGCACACTGGGATATTTTACGGACGGCGCATGCGCCGTCCAAAAAATACGTCAAAAACGCGGGGTCAAGTCAAATTTAAATAAAACACTCCCCCAACATCCCCATTTGAATTAGGCGGGCTTACGCCGCCACACATACGCTACGCCGCCGTAACTAAGGGCGCAAGTTCTTTCTGATTACAGAACTTGCGCCCAAAGTTACAGCGGCGTAACGTATCAGAGATTCGTTACGCCGGCAGATAGATACACGAATCTATCTGAATCTGGCCCCAGAAGTTTAAGGGAATCAAGCACCTGATTACGCACCTTACAACAATTCTGGCAGTAATATGTCTCCATGTATCTTAGATATTTTCTGCGGTAAACCGTCTGTACCTGAGGCCTTCCCATTAGGAGATTCCAAAACTGCATTAATTAACTCCTCTAATGTTAGTGGAAAACAAAGTATTTTTCTGTCATCCCTAGAAATTAAAGGTATTTTCAGGTGGGACAGAGTCTCTAAGTTGGTCCATTTCCCAGTCTTAAGGCTCGTACACACGATCGGATATTCCGACAACAATTGTGTGATGGACATGTTTTGTCAGATAATCCAACCGTCTGTATGCTCCATCAGACAATTGTGCTCGGAATTTCCGACAACAAATGTTAGATAGCATGCTCTCAAATTGTCCGACAACAAATGTGTTCTGTCGGATTATCCGATCGTGTGTACACAAGGCCATCTAAATAAAGTCTAAAGTACAAACATGCATGCTGCGAACCAATGTTAACCATAAGACAACATTAACAGAGGTTGCTCAAAGGGTGGTGCCAGAGAGCAGAAAAAACACATAGTTTCGTGAATGTTGGTTGAAAAATTTCTGCCGTCTGTATGCAACACAAGTTCCCAGCCAATGCCCTTCGGACAAAAATCCACAGATTTGTCCTATGGAAGTCCGATCGTGTGTATGAGACTTTAGTCCGTAGGGTTTAATAATGGATGGGCCCAACCTTTGCAGCTATAACAGCTTTAACTCTTCTGGGAAGGCTGTCCTCAAGATTTAGGAGTGTGTTTATGGGAATGTTTGACCATTCTTCCAGAAGCGCATTTGTGAGGTCAGGCACTGATGTTGGACAAGAAGGCCTGGCTTGCAGTCTACACTCTAATTCATCCGAAAGGTGTTCTATCGGGTTGAGATCAGGACTGCCAAGTTCCTCCACCCTAAACTTGCTCATCCATGTCTTTATGGACGTTGATTTGTGCACTGGTCCAAATCATTTGATGGAGGGTGGATTATGGTGTGGGGTTGTTTTTCAGGGGTTGGGCTTGACCGCTTAGTTCCAGTGAAGGGAACGCTTAAGGCATCAGCATGTCAACACAATTTGGACAATTTCATGCTCCCAACTTTGTGGGAACCGTTTGGGGATGGCCCCTTCCTGTTCCAACATTACTACACACCAGTGCAAAAAGCAAAGTCCATAAAGACATGGATGAGTGAGTTTGGGGTATGTATGTATATATATATATATATATATATATATATATATATATATATATATATATATATATATATATATTTATATATATAAATAATATTTATCCACTTACCTGGTTACCTGGGGTTAAATTACCAAGCATTATTAATATAATACAAGTAGTTAACATACTGTTGCAGTACCACCCATGCATAACATTTTTGTTTGCCTACTTCAAGCTTCTACCAAGAGTGTCTTTGTATACTGTTATTGTTTAATCAGCTTTTCCACAATTTAATGTCAAAGTTCACTGGCAAATCAATCAACAAAATTTTTTGTTTGATATTTACACGTTAGTTTATTACTTAACTGGAATGACTGGCTACCTTTCATATACATGCTTCTTCAAATAAAAAACATATTTCATAATGTAAAGAACAGAAACCAGTGCAGCGCAAACCAATAATAAATTATAAAATTATTTGAAGTGAACGAATAAATACATGAATAAATAAACAGGTCCACAGTAGAAAAATAGTCCACAATAAAGAAAAGGATCCAACGATCTAATCTTATAGGGATCTTCACCACGTGAAAAGAGGAGACGGAGACACCCAAAACTGAAAATGTCTTCCTCCACCAGTGTAGATGGGTACTCTCACCTTAGCACAAGACCACTGTTTTACCAGATGGTCAAAAAAGCATGAATGACACAGGGAGCTGGTGATGCAATCGAATCCTCATGTAAACAGCCACAGCAATGGTCAGGAACATAAAGGAGAAAGACAACAATCTAAGAGCCTCCGCTGGATCAAAACTTTTTAATATATTAAAATGTACAGGCTACTCACATTTTAGCCGATTTCATAATGTATACCCTCCATTACTTAGTGCCCATTCACACCTGAGCGTTTTGTCGCCTGAAGCGTGACGCTCCAAAACGCTAGAGGGGAAAAAATACATTATTCTCAATGGAGATAAAAAAAAAATGTTATGCATGGGTGGTACTGCAACAGTATGTTAACTACTTGTATTATATTAATAATGCTTGGTAATTTAACCCCAGGTAACCAGGTAAGTGGAAAAATATTATTTTTATATATATATATATATATATATATATATATATATATATATATATATATATATACCCAAAACTCACTCATTCATGTCTTTATGGACTTTGCTTTGTGCACTGGTGTGCAGTCATGTTGGAACAGGAAGGGGCCATCCCCAAACGGTTCCCACAAAGTTGGGAGCATGAAATTGTCCAAATTGTGTTGACATGCTGATGCCTTAAGAGTTCCCTTCACTGGAACTAAGGGGTCAAGCCCAACTCCTGAAAAACAACCCCACACCATAATCCACCCTCCATCAAATGATTTGGACCAGTGCACAAATCAACGTCCATAAAGACATGGATGAGCAAGTTTAATTCTTCTCTGAGAAATCCTCACTTCCTGTTCTTCTGTCTGTAACTACACACAGTAATGCTAGGCTTTCTTCCTGGTGTGGAGAAAGCCTCTTGAGGGGGGAGGGGGCGAGCAGGAGAGTCAGGACGCTCTCTACTTTGCAGATAGAGAAAGGAGCTGTGTGTTAGTGGACATTTGAAAGCAAAATCGAAGGATGAGGTAAGTGAAGGAGGACTGCACTAAGGTAAAGGAAGCTATTTGGGGATTTTTTTTTTACCTTTACAACCCCTTTAAGAAAGGAATTCACAGTTACTACTACTACTACTACTACTACCTCTACCTTGAATCTGAAGTCTTTTGTTTGCTACAAGCACAGACTTTAATATAGCTTGTCCTGAAGAATACCCAAGTCCTCAGTTGTACAGATTTCTTGTTTTTGGGGTATCCCACCACTTGCCTCAACCCTATCCAAGTTCTCCAAAAAAAAACGCTAAATTATATAGTATATATATATATATATATATATATATATATATATATATATATATATATATATATATTATACATACACACACACACACACACACACACACAGGGGCTGGACAAAAATATGGAAACACCAGATAAAAGAACAAAATCATTACCTGAACCTGGACCTGAATTCTCCTGGGAATTGACAAATATTATTCTGGGTCACAATCCTGTGCAATGTCTTTGTGTCTCTTTCGGTCAGTTGACCATGTCGACCGTGTTTATGCTTTTATGCTTATCAGATGATATTTTCCCAGAAAGTGTATATGCCATCATAACCTTTTTTAATACTGTACCTCGTGACACCTCAAATAAATTGATAACTTCAGTCAGAGGCACCAGCTAAGCGGGCTCCAACAATTTGTCCTCTTTGAAACTCAGTAAGCTCGTACATGGCTCCATATTACTAGCAGCGCACACAGTGAATGATGAAAGTAAGGCTTTCCACCTGTTAGCTAAGTGTTTCATCACAAAGCGAAAGCATAAGAATGTGAGGATAGGGGGGATAGCCTGTTTAAGGCCTCCCTTTCCCTCAAGGAATGGTAGAGGTAGGAGTTTCAATGAGGGGTTTTGTGATAGGTCTAAAAAGATCAGCTTATTGAAAATGTTCTTTATGTTTTGGGGGTTCCTAGGATAAGACATTTAAGGTCACCTGACCCTCCAGAACATTCTAGAAATTCCCATATTTAAGCAGCAGTGTGGGGGGGGGGGGGCTTTGCCAGTTGCCAGAGGGATATTTGAAGAGCGCCCCACTGATTTTGGCTGATTTATTTTTTACAGTTTTAAATTATTTATTGATTAAAAGTTAGGCCCACGGAAGTTTTAAAAAAACGGGCTGTCAAGATGATCCGACTTGCAGGGCGACTCGTGTGCAGAGAATCTTGAAGGGGAACCCCGCGAAAATAAAAAAAAATGTGCCTGAGGTTCCCCCCAGGATGATACCAGACCCGTCTGGTATGGATCTTTAAGGGAATCCCCCACACCAAAAAAAACGGCGTGGGGGTTCCCCCAGGATCCATACGAGACCCTTATCCGAGCACGTAGCCTGGCAAGTCAGGAAAGGGGGTGAGCGAGCGCCCCCCCCACCTCCTAGACCATACCAGGCCACATGCCCTCAACATGGGAGGGTTGGTGCTTTGGGGCAGGGGGGGCTCATCGGAATCTGGGAGCCTCTTTAATAAGGGGGCCCCTAGATCTGGGCCCCCCACCCTATGTGAATGAGTATGGGGTACATCGTACCCCTACCCATTCACCTGGGGGGAAAAAGTGGCAATAAAAAAACACACTACACAGGTTTTTAAAGTAATTTATTAGGCAGCTCCAGGGGTCTTCTTCCGACTCCGGGGGTCTTCTTCCGACTTCTCTGTTCTCTTCGGCATCTTCTCCCACTCTCCGCTGCCTTTTCCGCGCTCTCCGGTGCTTTCTGCCTTCTGCCGATCCTCCGCTATCTTCTTCAAGCTCTTTTACTAACGGGGGACCAGTCTTCCACGTCGTCTTCTTCCCTCTTCTCTTCTGATGTTGGCTCGATGTTGTCTCTCCCGCTGTAATGCCAGGTGGGCGGTCCGCAACGATTTATATAGGCATGGGGCATGGTCACCGGGTGATGTCACCCGGCGACCCCGCCTCTCATGATGTCACAGTCCTATCATGCTCCGGGCGGTGACCTGGTATGGTCTAGGAGGGGGGCGCTTGCCCCCTTTTCTGACCTGCCGGGCTACGTGCTTGAAATAGGGTCTGGTATGGATCCTGGGGAAACCACCACACCATTTTGTTTGTGGTATGGGGGGATTCCCCTTAAGATCCATACCAGACCAAATCATCCTGGGGGGAACCTCACGCAAATATTTTTTTTTAATTTTCGCGGGGGTTCCCCTTCAAGATTCTCTGCACACGAGTCACCCCGCAAGTCGGATCATCTTGATCCTAATTCTGATGTGACCTCTATTCAAATCAATGGGCTCCCATAGGGAACCATTGATTTTGAATAGAGAAAGAAAAACGTGGCTGAAAGCTAGCGCGGTGAAACGTGTATTGAATTCAATGCAAAACGCGGAAAAAATCATGTTAAAACCGCTGCTTTTTTTCCTGGCGTCTGTACTAGCTTTACAGCCCGTTTTTTAAAATGTCCATGGGCATGAGGCCTAACACCCTTTGCCGGCGTCTGACGTCTTTACAGCTCTAACGCTGGAGCTTCAGAACGCACTGGTCCTGGGGTTTTTTTGCAGCTTAAAAACAGCTCAGCCATTTACAGCTCAAAAACATCATGGTGGGCATGAGGCCATAGGCTAACATGGAGAGCTGTTTTTAAGCTGCAAAAAACGCTCATAAAAGTGGCTGTAAAAACGTCTGTGGGCATGAGGCCTTATGGTGAATTGATAATTGTTTATATTTGAGAAAAACAATAAACAGTTAATAATCCAGTTTGGCGTGTCTAGTGTTGTTTGTATGCTTGGAGTTCATGCCGCCTACCTTCCAATGTTACAATACTTACGCTTTCAATGCAAAACATGTTGTCACTTTCACACCTGCAAATCATGTAGTGTTTACATAATTTTGTCCAACCCCTGTGTGTATATGTATATGTATATGTATATATATATATATATTTATATATACATATACATACACATATATATATATATATATATATATATATATATATATATATATATATATACATACATACACAGTGTACTTTAACCCATCTACATGAATGTTTGTTGTTAAGTACCATATTATTATTGTTATTGACGTGTTGAGATGGTGTGAATACTGTGCTCTCCAAATTCACTGCTTAAGTCAAGCTGTCAAAAAAGTTTCTTAGTTATGTAATACAATGGGTATATTTATTAAAATGGCTTAGGGCATTCCTCCAATCATATTACAGATGACTAATATATGATATGAGAACTTGAAATGTTAACATTAACGCCTAATATGTCATCTCTGGAAAGTTCTTCCACAGTATGCCTGATTTCCTGTGTTTTATAATAATCAAGTAGTAAGCATTCACCACACTAATCATATTACATTAGCACTGAGAAACCTTTCAATATTTTAAAATACACCTGCACTCCTTGTTAATGAATAGTTATATTTTAATCATATTAGGAACAGTTGTGTTTAGGCTAGGTCAGATGGAAGGTTCGTGTCTCATCAGTTAATCAAAGGGAAACTATTGTGCATTTTCAATGAGTGCATATATTGAGCTATTATTGTAATGTTTATTGTAAACCAACTGACTTGACAAGCTTGCTGTGACGTGTTTCCATTATGTAATATCCTAAGTTATTTCTCTAGTAGTTATATGCTTGGGCGTCGGAAAGCCTCCCTAATTTACAATTGTTGAGTGCAAATAGCCACATTAAAGTGTAAGTTTACCTTTTCAGAAAAAATTAAAAGTTGAACCAACATCCTACACCCTCCCCACCCCTGCAGTTCTTTCTGTACTAACCTCCATGGTTGATGAGTAATGATGGTCCCGATGTTCAAGTCGAACATTGGTGTTCGTCTGTAGAACAAACGAACATATGGGGTGCTCGCGGCAAGTTTGTCCGCCGAGTACATTAACGGCTGCTGATTGGCCAAAGCATACACCTGGCCTGCATGCTTTGGCCAATCACAGCGCAATGTGCTGTGAGAGCATTCTGCCTCTGGCCAATCATGGCTCAGGGACTAAATCCACGCCCCACACTATATAAGGCTGATTACACAGCGGCCGTATGTAGTGTGTTGGAGTGGAGATAGTGTAGGCAGGTTAGTTAGTGGATAGAGCATGTAGTCAGTGTAGTATTTTATATAGCATGCAGGCAGTGTAGAATATATATTACTGTGCAGTCAGTGTAATACATAGGTGTACGCAGCCTATTGCATTAGGGTGTGCACACCAAAGCTAAAACACACATGCGTGTGTAATATACCATATATGGCAGTGGGCAAGTCAGTAGGGCTTTGTCAGCAGGGCAGAGATCGGTGTCAGTAGTTTATCTTTATTTGTATTATTATTATTTTTTTTTTACAATTTTATTTTTATTTTTATTATTTTTTAATATTGTTTTTTTTAGGAGACCTGTTTGGGGGCTTTGGTGAAATATCAGTGGTCTAAACAGACCCCTGATTTCTAACTTTTGAGACAGAGTAAGGGACTGAGGACAGAGATTCCCCAGTCCCTTTCTCTGCGGCCAGGCAGCAGCGGGAATCTGCATAGTACAGGGTGATTAGGGTGTGCCCAGGCACACCTTACACCCTATGTGCGCACGCCTATGGTGTAATATATATTACAGTTCAGTTAGTGTGAATATATATTACATTGCAGTCAGTGTAGGATATATATTACAGTGCAGGCAGTGTATAATACATAATACAGTGCAGTCAGTGTAGTGTATATAATGCAGTGAAGAGTGTATATACTGCAGTGCAGAGTATATAGTGCAGTGCTTAGTATATACTACAGTGCAAAGGTTTATAGTGCACCAAGCAAAAAAATAAATAAAAATCCCCCATCATGTCTGGAAGGCCAACAAGGAGAGGCAGGCACTCACAAGCCACTAAAAGAGGGCAAGCAGCCTCTGTGTCTACCGTGAGAAGCGGTAGTCGCAGACATGGTGCATCCTCTGCAGACGGGGCACGATTGTCCTTTTTTTCAGCTGCTGGCCGAGTTATTGAGCCACAACATGCAGAAGAGTTGATGGTGTGGATAACTAAGCCATCCTCATCCTCCTTATCCTCTGTCACCCAGGCTCATACTAGTTCCCCTTCCACCGCAACTGCCAAAGAAGCCTATTCCACCAGCTCCTTGTCCACAGCTACTCCTTCCATAGCGCCAGGGGCGGACTGGCCCAGGTGGAAAAGTGGACATTGCCCCCCGGGCCGCTCACATTATATTTAAAACGGCCGCGGTCCGCAGCGCTGTATTTTTATTTTTTTTCCAAAACTCGGCAGCGGCGGCCGCCGATTGGCTGGCTGCGGCCGGCCCGCGCTGCATTGTGGGAGTTGTAGGAACTGAAGCCAGGTCACGTGGTCCGCAGCGCTGTTTTTTTTTTCAAAACTCGGCAGCGGCGGCCGCCGATTGGCTGGCTGCGGCCGCGCTGCATTGTGGGAGTTGTAGGAACTGAAGCCAGCCAGGTCATGTGGCACGTCAGGGGAGGGTCAGGGCGAGCGCCGTACATCTCTATGAGTGACTCGTGGGCTGGCTGCAGGGACCGAGTCAGAGAGACTGCACACAGCACAGCAGCACTGAACCAAAAGTAAAGTAAAGTAAAGTAAGGTGCCGTCACTGCCGTGTGATGTCTGAGTGAGTCTGACTGTGAATGCAATAATGATGACATGCCAGCCAGTCTTTAGCACTGCCCTTCAGATCTCCATAGAAGCCATCCAGCGGATTCAGCCCCCCCCCCCTGCCGCCAGCAGACTCAGCCAGTATTCCCCCCCATCACTGAGGGGGGGGGGGGTTCTACTGAGGGGGGGTTGTACTAAGGGGGGTTTGCACTGGGGGTGTTTCTACTGAAGGGGGGGGGGGGGTTGTACTAAGGGGGGGGTTGCACTGGGGGTGATTTCACTAATGGGGGTTTGCACTGGGGGTGATTTCACAAAGGGGGGTTTGCACTGAGGGTGGGGTTGTACTAAGGGGGTGTTTTCACTGAGGGGGGGGTTTCACTGAAGGGGGTCTGTGTAACATGAAGGGGGTCCAAAGCTGTGGGGGCTGTGTAGTGTAAAGGGGCCCAGAGGTGCAGAGTGCTGTGTAATGTAAAAGGGTCCAGAGGTGCAGGGGGCTATGTAATGCAAAGGGGTCCAGTGGTGCAGGGGGCTGTGTGATGTAAAGGGGCCCAGAGGTGCAGAGTGCTGTGTAATGTAAAGGGGTGCAGGGGGCTATGTGATGTAAAGGGGTCCAGTGATGCAGGGTGCTGTGTAATGTAAAGGGGTCCAGAGGTGCAGGGTGCTGTGTAATGTAAAGGGGCCCAGAGGTGCAGGGTGCTGTGTAGTGTAAAAGGGTCCAGAGGTGCAAGGGGCTATGTGATGTAAAGGGGTCCAGTGATGCAGGGGGTTGTGTAATGTAAAGGGGTCTAGTGATGCAGGGTGCTGTGTAATGTAAAGGGATCCAGAGGTGCAGGGTGCTGTGTAATATAAAGGGGTGCAGAGGGCTGTGTAGTGTAAAAGGGTCTAGAGGTGCAGAGGGCTGTGTAGTGTAAAAGGGTCCAGAGGTGCAGGGGGCTATGTAATGCAAAGGGGTCCAGTGGTGCAGGGGGCTGTGTGATGTAAAGGGGCCCAGAGGTGCAGAGTGCTGTGTAATGTAAAGGGGTGCAGGGTGCTGTGTAATGTAAAGGGGTCCAGAGGTGCAGGGCGCTGTGTAATGTAAAGGGGTCCAGAGGTGCAGGGGGCTGTGTAATGTAAAGGGGACCAGAGGTGCAGGGTGCTGTGTAATGTAAAAGGGTCCAGTGGTGCAGGGTGCTGTGTAATGTAAAGGGGTCCAGAGGTGCAGGGTACTGTGTAATGTAAAGGGGTCCAGAGGTGCAGGGTGCTGTGTAATGTAAAGGGGTCCAGAGGGCTGTGTAGTGTAAAGGGGTCCAGAGGTGCAGGGGGCTATGTGATGTAAAGGGGTCCAGTGGTGCAGGGGGCCACTTGACTGGACTTGCCCCCCAGGCCTAAGGCTGCCAGCCCTCCCCTGCATAGCGCCACCATCATGCATGGAGGAGTCACCAGAATTATTTGATCACAGTGTTGGTTACATGCTGCTGGAGGATGCGCAGCAATTTGAATGCTCTGATGTTGGTTCCCAGGTAGAGGAAGGGAGTAATGTGAGCATAGAGAGAGGGGGTGCCACAGAAGGACAAGAAACTAGCAGTCATGTTCCCCCAGCTGCAGCATACAGCCAAGTTTGCTCCATTGACGAGGAGGGGGATGATGAGGTCACTGAGTGTACTTGGGTGCCTGAAAGAACAGAGGAGTTAAGTGAGGAGGAGGCACAACTCCAATGATGCAGGATGGCCTCCAGGGGCCAGCTTAAGGGCAGCCAACCTATTGCATCACACCACAATGGCACCAACCTTCTCTCTGCCCTCCGACAGGGACACTTGACACATGCTCCATGCATGGCACATGTGCTGAATCTGGTGGTGCAGCATTTCTTGAACAGATACCCAGACTTACAAGATCTTCTGAGGAAGGTCAGAAAAGTCTGTGGCCATTTCCGACGGTTATACAATACCAGTGCTCGGCTGGCTGACATTCAGCAGGAATTCAACCTGCCCACCATCCATCTCATTTGTGACATGCCCACCAAGTGAAACTCAACATTGGCAATGCTGCAGCGGCTGCACTTGCAGCAGACGGCCATCAATGAGTTAACTGTGTGAGTATGGCACAAGGACAGGCTCAGGTGATCTTGGCTACTTTTTGCCACACCAGTGTCTACTGATAAAGGATATATGCACTGTAATGTCACCATTTGAGGAGGCCACAAGGATGGTGAGCAGAGACAATGTATGCATCAGTGACACTGTCCATCTAGTCTTCCTGCTGAAGCACACGCTTTGTAGCATCATGGACAGGACACTTGAGGCAGAACAGCGGGAGGAAGAGAAGGACATCCTTTCCTCTCAAGGCCCCCTTTAACCAGATACAATTCCTGCAAGGCCGCCAAACACACAGGAGGAAGAGAAGGAGGAGGGGGGTTGTGTCAGAATGGATGTGGAGCATAACATACAGAAGTCTTCAAGAGATGGTTTTCAGTCCCCAGAAACCCAAGGAGTTGTACGTGGCTGGGAGGAGGTAGTTCCTGACAATGTCATCCTTAGTGACCCAGAGGACTAAGAATCTCATGCCTCTTCAAACTTACAATGCATGGGCTCCCTGATTCTGCAAAGTCTGCAAAAGGGATCATTACTGGCTGGCAACCCTTCTTGATCCACCTTGCAAGGGTAAAGTTGCAGAGCTCATCTTGCCTTCGTAGAAGGAGTGGAGGATGAAATATCTTCAGGATGCCTTGAAGAAAAATTTGTGTAATGCCTTTCCAGACCCTGGGAGGTTACCATTTCCTGGACATTGTGTTTCCGAGGCTTCGTCCAGTCAGAGGAAGAGCGGTGGAGATGGTGGCCGGCTGACCGATGCCTTTAAACAATTCTTTAGTCCTCAGTGGCCAGGGCTGTTAGGTTTAAGCAAACATCGTCAGTGTCTGCATTATATGGTGCAGGAATATCTAGGGGCAAGAGCAAACCTGGAGACCTTTTCAACTGAGCATCCACTGTGTTACTGGGTCTTGAGAATGGACCACTTGTTCAATATGCAATCGAGCTACTGGCCTGTCCTGCATCCAGCATGCTTTCTGAATGGAAATTCAGTGCTGCTGAAGAGTTTGTGACTGATCAAGGAGTGCGCCTATCCACAGGCTCCATTGATAGGCTCACATTTATCAAAATTAATCAGTTCTGGATCAGCAGCTATCAAGCCCCCAATGCTGATATAACTGATTGAATTTGCTAGCCATCTGGGATCCCTTGAAGACTGCCTATGCCGCCTATCCTATTCCTAAATCTTGATTATACTAGCTTCCAACAATGTGTTTGGTTTAGGGCACTACCAACGCCCAAGAACCAATTTTTCTGCACCTGTTTGACAGGGGCATGTAATTTCTATTTTTTTTTATAATTAGGGCTGTGCAAATTAACTTTTAATTAATCGATTAATCTTACATTTTTTTGATCGATCAAAATCTTTTTGATCAATTAAAATTCTTTTGATTGGTACTCACCTCTCCGCCGGCTTCTGGGCCTTCAGGGAGTTCCGTCGAAGATCCAGAAACGTCACGGACGCCGGCGGGGCTTGCCGTGTCCATCTGAAGGGCTCCTTTGCTGTGCCTTCATATCTGCATGCCGGCGGGACCTTACTATCTGCCACACGCAAGGGCTGTTACACTTCCCTCTATCAACCTGGGATTCTACAACCATCCACTGGGAGTTGTGATAGTTCCCTTCATGGGACATCTACATTCCGACGGACTGATGTTAACCTCTCCTCATCTGGATATAGCAGTGGTATCGTTGTACACATATACTAGTATCATACTTAGCTACATGCTTTTATGACTGCTTTTGGTACCGTTTGGTATTACTCGCACCATTTTTACAGTTTATGTATCTACATCGATTTTATCTCCAGTGCAATATTTATTTTGTTACCTACTTGAAGACTATAAAAGTTTTAATGCTATTCCCATCGAGCGCTGCATTTATGTGTTTTTTGTTTACTGCTAGCAATTTTTCAAATTGTTGGTAGCTGCACTGGGAATCAGCCTGCAAGGAGATCAGCTAAAAGTAGTTGGATCTGTATGTGCGTTATAATTAATCGAAATTAGTCGATTAATCGATTAAAAAAAACGATTAATCAAACAGAACATTTTTGATCAGTAACAGCCCTATTTATAATGTTTAACATCAGAGCCCGCTCCTGCACCCAACAAGAGCAACTGTGAGGGGTTACAGTGTTCAGGCACCACCAACACCCAAGGTCCAATTTTGCTGCACCTGTTTGACAGGGTCATGTAATTTAATTTTTTGTACCGCAGGGCCCATTCCTGGGCCCAAGTAACTGTGAGGGGTTACAGTGTTCAGGCACCACTTGAAATGGAAGAACGGTTTGGGCAGAGCATAAGTTTGGCCTGAACATCGCAGGTACTCGACTAACACCCAAATTTTCTGAGCACTTAGTGGGATGCTTAATTACCTAGCGCACAGTCAATAAATAGGTTGTTTAGGCTTCCCCGCTGATATCTAAATGTAAAAAAAAATATTGTGCAAAAAATAATGTAAATTAAGAAAAATTGGGGAAAAAGGCATGACTTTTGTTTTCAAAATGAACAAGCTGCCTTAAAGGAAATCATATTACATGAATTAAAACACTGGTCCAACCTGAGAATGCTAAAGCATTGTCTGTAAAAAAAATTGCAATTTTTTAATATAAAAAACTTCTTGTTCCCTTTTTTATCCTTTATTGTATCTTAAGCAAAATTTTGGGGAAAGGGGAAAATAATAGGACTTTAAATGAGGCCATGGCCTGGTAAGGTCATGTGCCTCCATCCCTGACAATCATATAGTTAAAATTAGGAAACAAAAGGTGGGACTTTGAGCGAAGAACGTGGTTGAAATTAATACAATTGTGGAAATTAAGAATTTAATATTCCATAAATAACAAGATTACACACAAAGATGATACTATACATACAAATAGGAATACACATAGAATGTCGCGTCAATTCTTAAGACAGTGGTAGCTGGTAATAGCATGGTTGAAATTGGATAACATAAGGTTGCAGAGTCCACTATATGTCACAGTTGGATATGAAAATGTCGCAAAGGTAGCAACTGCATGGCCTATGACCTTGCTAGTCCCTGTCACAGGTGTAAAGATACAAGTGTATAAACATTAGAGACTGTTAGGGCTGTAGTATACTGGTACACGGCTATTGTTAGCTCAACACGTTTTGTGGCTTGGTGACGCTCATCGGGAGAAAGCACATGGTGTATCTGGACGTTTTTGTGTGTAATCTTGTTATTTACGGAATATTAAATTCTTAATTTCCACCATTGTATTCATTTCAACCACATCTTTCGCTTAAAGTCCCATCCTTCGTTTCCTAATTTTAACTTTGTTGTATCTTGGTAGTGCTACTGATTTCCTGTATCAATTTCTGCCTACATGCCTGAACTCCTGTAATGGCTGCAATGTATTCCTCCGGGTGAGATTTCAGTTGCTGATAACAATGTTCTATGCCTATATAATGTATGTCAAAATGGTCACCTTTAATCCCCATTGGAAGCTTGTGTGGCAGGGTGAGCACAATGTTGTAACCTGATAATAAGAACTGACTGAACAAGAACCTGCTTAGCAGGATCACCATGTATCCTTATAATGAAAACTGCAGATTTCAAGCGAAGAACGTGGTTGAAATTAATACAATGGTGGAAATTAAGAATTTAATATTCCATAAATTACAAAGTTACACACAAAAATTATACTATACATACAAAAAGGAATACACATAGAATGTAGCGTCAATTCCGTGGTAGCTGGTAATAGCAGGGTTGAAATTGGATAACATAAGGTTGCAGAGTCCACCATATGTCACAGTTGGATACAAAAATGTCGCAAAGGTAGCAACTGCATGGCCTATGACCTTGCTAGTCCCTGTCACAGGTGTAAAGATACAAGTGTATACACATTAGAGACTGTTAGGGCTGTAGTATACTGGTACACGGCTATTGTTAGCTCAACGCGTTTTGTGACTTGGTGCCGCTCATCGGGAGAAAGCACATGGTGTATCTGGAAGTTTTTTTGTGTAATCTACGCAATATTAAATTCTTAATTTCCACCATTGTATTCATTTCAACCACGTCTTTCGCTCAAAGTCCCTCCCTTCGTTTCCTAATTTTAACTTTGTTGTATCTTGGTGGTGCTACTGATTTCCTGTATCAATTTCTGCTTACATGCCTGCACTCCTGTAATGGCTGCATTGTATTCCTCAGGGTGAGATTTCAGTTGCTGACAACAATGTTCTATGCCTGTATAATGTATGTTGAAATGGTCACCTTTAATCCCCATTTGGAAGCCTGTGTGGCAGGGTGAGCACAATGTTGTAACCTGATAATAAGAAGTGATGACACAAGAACCTGCTTAGCAGGATCACCATGTGTCCTTATAATGAAAACTGCAAATTTCAAAACATTGCAAAATTCAATTCAAGTTACATAATGGGCCCATTTACATCTGAACACGGTGCAGGAAAGCTGTCTTAATGCGTGTTTCCCGCAATGCTTATAAAATGCACTGCAGTTGTGATCCGCAGCGTAGTACGAAGTACCGAAGTACCATGCAATCCGGTTTCAGTGTATTTAAACCCTTTCACTGCCAGGTTTATACACAGCCGTGAAGTTTAACACACATTTCCAGCGGCTACAGGCATCGGGATTGTGTGTAAATCTAACAAGCAGACTCCTGCCTGTCAGGTGGAATCATTCAGATGGCTGCACTGCTTCCCCACACCCATAGCTCCCAACTGTCCCTGATTTGGAACAATGTCCCTCTGTCCCTCTTTCCTCCTCATTTGTCCCTCATTTTGATCTGATTTATATAGTTGTATATAAAATTCACTTTTTATCTATCAAAAAGTGTTTAGCAGTGCTAAACCTTTCATCTGATTTCTAAATTGCTGCATTTGTAAATTCCAAACACCAATATAAATAATAGTAGTGGTAAAAAAAGCACTTGTGGGTTTAACCAATCTTGTTTTTTTGTACACTTCACCTTTAAGTGGGTGTGACAAGGGGTGTGTCCTATGACTGCATACTTTTGCTGATAGGTGTCCCTCATTCCCATCTCAACAAGTTGGGAGGTATGCACGCACCCATGGTAATGGCATCCCGCCCGCATGCACCCCCACTATGCGGGTGCCATCGGGTAGACCCGGAAAGCGACGTGTTTGACGTCACTGCCAGGTCCAGCCAGCATACCTGGGAAAGAATGTATTGTAATGCAATCTGCATTGCATTCCATTCAGTGGAACACAGTGGAGACATCCAGGGTCTTTTAGACCCCTCCCCCCCAAAAAAAATGTAAACCCCCCACCCCCACACTTATGTACGTACAATCATAAACACATGCGCCTGCTGCACCTACACATGAAAACGCTAAATACATGTTACATATTGCCGTGCACATCCGAGTGAGAGCAATATTTCTAGCACCAGACCTCCTCTTTAACACTAAACTGATGATATATAGGGGGCTTCTAAAGCATTGCCTATGGAAAATCTAGATTATGAAGTTTGACTGGCGCAGGCAAATTCAAGATTTGACATGTGTGTATGTATTTACTCTGTGCAACCTAATCGTTTATATTTTTTACCAAAAATGGTCATTTATTGCATCTGTGTGCCCAAAAAATAAACGAATTGTAAGGGCAGAAGGTTTTTTTTATCCTAATGCATTCTATGCATTAAGATAAAAAGCCTTCTGTGTGCAGCAGCCCCCTTCGGCCCCTCTAACACTTACCCGAGGTCCCTCTCTGTCCAGCGATGTCCATGAGGGTCTCAGACATCCAGATTCTCCTTCCTGATTTGCTGAAACACAAAAGCGGCGCCATTGGCTCCCACTGCTGTCAATCAAAGTCAGGGGAGAGAGGGGGCGGGGCAGGGTCAGGCTCTGTGTCTAAATGGACACAGGGAGCTGTGACTCAGCTCGGGTGCCCCCATAGCAAGCTGCTTGCTGTGGGGGCACTGAACAGGAGGGGAGGGGCAGGAGCACAAAAGATGAATTTGAGAAGAGGAGGATCCAGGCTGCTCTGTTCAAATCCAATGCAACAGAGCAGGTAAGTATAACATGTTTGTTATTTGTATAGGGAAAAAAACGTTACAATTACTTTAACTTTAGTGTATTTTTGTACTGCGATTTTGCATTTTCTAGACATTTCAAGTAATATTGTATGACATAAAAATGTTGTTCTCTAGGGCAGTGGCCTCCAAACTGCGGCTCGGGGGGCGTATATGGCCCTTTGCTTATTTTCATCCAGCCCTTCTTCCCTCTGGTAAAAGGCACTATTCACCTCACTCACACCAACAGTGAGGCAGAATTTCTGCCACTGACAGCTACAATTGGGTACGATTTCTCTCACTGACGCCAATGATGGGACACTATTCCTCTACTTATTAGAGATTAGCCTGATGTTCGCCTGTTCGTCGAATAGCGAACAATTTGCGGTGTTCAAGGCAAATTCAAAAGCCAGGGAACACCCTTTAAAAGTCTCTAGGAGAAATCAAAAGTGCTAATTTTAAATCTTATATGCAAGTTATTGTCATAAAAAGTGTTTGGGGACCTGGGTCCTGCCCCAGGGGACATGTAGCAATGCTAAACAAAGTTTTAAAAAGGGAAGTTTTTTCGTGAGCAGTGATTTTAATAATATAAAGGTAATTGATAAAAACGGCATGGGTTTAAAAAAAATGTTGTGGGGTTCCCCCCAAATTCCATACCAGGCCCTTCAGGTCTGGTATGGATATTAAGGGGAACCCTGCGCCAAATTTAAAAAAATGGCATAGGGGTCCCCCTCAAAATCCATACCAGACCCTTTAGGTCTGGTATGTATTTTAAGGGGAACCCTGCACCAAAATGAAAAAAAAAAACATGGCGTGGGGTCCCCGCAAAAATCTATACCAGACCCTTATCTTGTAATATGTCTGTTTTCCTAATGGTGACATATGGATGACTCGGGTGACTAGGACCTTTATGTTTTGGACCATACCAGCATTATTAGTATCAACTATAACACATCTTCACATATTTATTTTCATACACACTTTAACTCTATTTCTTTTTTGACACTTCAATAATTTAAATAAATATCAAATAATAATATACACACTTTTTTACTTAGATTTTTTTGGATAGAGATTACTAATATATATATATTTTTTTTGAATAAACATTTTATTGAAAGTTTTCCACATAACAGCATAATCCAAAACATAGATATGTCAGTCATATTTCAAATAAAATCTTAACAGGATCTTATGATAACAAGTGATCATAAATGATATGTCATATGAGACAAGTTAACAACACTTTTGTTCATAAATGGGTCAAGTCCTGAGAGCAAGTGACCAAATGCAAACAATAAAACCCACGTTAACAAAAGAATATAGTGCATCATAGCTCCTCACTAAATCTTTGTGACAGAGGCCCCCCTCTGCCCTACCCACCCCTTATCGGGGACATTCTGTGGGCAGCGCGGAGAGGGGAAGGGCTAAAGAGCCAAGTCAGAGTCTGTTTTCAAAGGGAGTGTATGGCCCTGTGTGGAGGGGAGGGGGGGTTGAAACCAGATGGGAGGGAAAAAAGGGTGAGAAAGTACCTAACTATCAGATCTTTGGGTGAGTACAAGTCCTGATGTCATAATTGAATTTCTCTGGGTACCGGATGGTGTTTGTGTAGGGGGGTTTCTATACAGTGACCAGCATGACCAAGTATGTCTGTATTTCTCGTGCATGTCCTTGGCTTGGTGAATAAGGCGCTCCATTTCCTCCACCCTGTCAACACGTGCATGCCAATCTTTAATTGTTGGAATAGTTTTAGATTTCCAGAATATAGGGATGCATTGGGTGGCTGCATTGACAAGATGGAGTGTTAGTGATCTCCGGTATTGCGATCTTGGGATGGGAGTGTGATGTAGCAAGAATTGCGCTGGGGTAAGACTTATTGGTAGTGTTGTTATTTGTACAATACGTTCATGCACCTCTTTCCAGAACCGGGCTAATAGAGGGCAATCCCACCAGATATGTAAAAGCGAGCCTTCCGCTCCATCGCACCTCCAACAAGACGGGGAAACCACCGGAAAAATTTTATGAAGTTTCTCCGGTGTTCGGTACCACCTAGTGCAAAGCTTGTATCGATTTTCTTGTGCTGAGACATTGATAGATCCTTTATGTGTGTGATCCCATATAATGTCCCAATCTTCGTCAGATAGGGACATGGAAAGATCCTTGTCCCAGGCTGAACGAGTGTTTGAGGAAGGAGTTGATTCTGGCATCAGTAGTGAGTGTAAAGTAGAAATCAGATGGCGTTTTGGTTCTCCCGCTATGCATATTTGTTCTAAGGGTGAGAGGTCTCTACACCATTTCCGTTGTGTCTGGGTAGGACCTAGAAATTTTTTGATTTGAAGATATTTGAATACGGACATGGTCACATAAGGGAGCGCTTAAGTTAGCTCTGGGTAGGATAATAAGTCACCATTGTGGAAAAATTGGTGAGCTCTGATGGCCTGAGAATTAGGATCCATAACTGGATATTTATAGGTTATATTTGGTATAAAATCAGGATTATGAGATAAAGGTGTCATCGGGCCCGGGGAGGGAGTTATTTTCAGAGATCGACATATCACCTTAAAATTTTGGAGCGTAGGACCTATTAAAGGGTGGTTCAAGCAATCTGTAGGGATCGAGCGATGTTCTATCCATGGCAAATGGGTAATGGGGAAGGAGAGGAATGCGTTTTCCAGGGCAATCCAGTCCTTGTTTCCAGTGTGGAGATGCCAATCTACGAGCCTAGTAAGTAGACACGCTTTGTGGTATAGGGCTAGGTCGGGTATACCCAGGCCCCCCCTGTGTTTTGGCTGAATCAGTTTAGACCAGCTCAGTCTGGGTGCTTGGCCTGCCCATAGGAATGTTCTGCAGTGTTTTTTAAATGTTGTAAAAAAGGTCTGTGGGATGATGATCGGAACCGCCTGGAGAAGGTATAAGACCCTCGGGAGGATATTCATTTTAAGGATTGCTGTTCTACCAAACCACGAAAATCTGCCATTGTTCCAATCCGATAAGTCTGATTTAATGGTTGCAAGGTTTGGTAGAAAATTTAGTGCGAATAGCTTACTCAGATCTTTAGGGATCTTAATGCCCAAGTACGTGATGTAGTCAGATTCCCATTTAAAGGGGAAGTTTTGTTTACATAGTTCAACTACTGGGGTTGGCAGAGAGATATTCAGAGCTAGCGATTTGTCAAAATTAATTTGTAGATTAGATAAAGTGTTAAATAATTTGAAGTCTTTCAAAAGATTGGGAATTGTGGTTATCGGATCCGAAAGGAACAGCAACACATCATCTGCGTAAGCTGCTGTCTTGTAATGCTTTCCCCGAATCTCGACACCCTTGATGGCGTCGTTCGCCCGAAGTTTTCTGAGGAATGGTTCCATTGTGAGAATGAGGATAAGGGGCAACCCTGACGGGTTCCTTTAGTTATAGAGAAGGCGTCCGATAGGTGGCCATTGACCCTGACCCGGGCAGTGGGACCAGAGTACAGCAAATAGATCATTTGGGTAAGGCGTGATGGTAAGCCCATTTTAGTTAGGACCGCCAGCATGAAATCCCAGGCCACTCTATCGAACGCCTTCTCCGCATCTAGTGATAGAAAAAAAACACTTTTTTTTGAAGAGGACAGCCAATGATGTATATTGAGAGCTTTTATAGTATTGTCCCTGGCCTCCCTTCCAGGGACAAACCCAACTTGATCGGTTGTGATAAATTTGGGGAGCAATGGGAGAATATGGTTGGAGAGTATTTTGGCATATAACTTGACGTCAACATTTAATAGCGATATCGGTCTATAGTTGGAAACAAGTGTAGCATCTTTGCCTGGTTTGGGAATTAGAGATATATGGGCCTCTAAAAAATCTTTTGTGCGTGAAGGGGCGTCCGAAAGGGTGTTAAAGGTTGACAGGAAATTGGGGATTAGTATTTCGGAAAAAGTCTTGTAGTAACCTACTGGCAAGCCGTCTGGACCGGGACTTTTCCCTGGTTTAAGTTGGCTTAGTGCTAAAGTGATTTCTTCAGTGGTGATTGGGGAGCCTAGGTCCGTTATGTCTTCGGGGGCGGTGTGCGATGGGCAGAATTCCGACAAAAATTCCTCTATCAAGGTCTTCATATCAGGAGCTACTTCCTGCTGACGGGATTTCTGCAGGTTGTATAGCCCAGAAAAGTATTTTACAAATTGTTCTGCAATTCCATTGTTAGTAACAATGGATTCCCCCGGAAGTGGCGGTTATATTATTGATGGTATAGGATGCCTTTTTTTTTTGCAGGGCCGCTGCTAAAAGTTTGCCAGACTTATTCCCGTATTCATAGAACAGTTTACTTGTAAGTGTGTGCTTACGGGCAAGCCTTTTCTTAATTTCCTCAAGGAGTTCTTCTCTGGCTTTTACTAGCTCATCGTGTGTTTGGGTAGCTAATGTTCGTTTGTGTGTAAGTTCCAGGGCCTTAACTTTGTCTGATAATTCTAAAATACGCGCTTTCCGCAGCTTGGCTCGTTTGGCCATTATTGAAATGAATTGGCCTCGAACGACACATTTATGAGCGGCCCAGACCAATGGAGCGGAAGTGTCTTCTGATATGTTTTCAGAAAAGTAATTTGAGAGCACCTTAGATATATCAGTAGTGTAATTATTGTCTAGCAAAATGGAGTCATCCAGTCTCCAAATGGGCGATCTGGGATGACTTGTAGGGATCGAGAGCAGAATAGTGATCGGGTGATGGTCTGATAACAGCATTGGGTCAATAGTAGCGTTTACTAGGGAAGTGAGGTCGTTTTGTGTGAGAAAGAAGTGGTCTATCCGTGAATATTTTTTATGAAGTGGTGAAAAATAAGTAAAATCCTTCACGTTTGGGTAAAGGGTTCTCCAAGTGTCATGTAAGGACAAGGTAGAGAGGGTGGATTTGATCGCTTTCAGAGCACTGAATTTTAAACAGGTGGAGCCATTGGATGTATCGAGATCTGGTTGTAAGGGAACGTTAAAATCCCCACCTAAAATAAGGGTACCCCTTTGGAAGGATGTTAGTTGATAAAGGGTTGAACGGAAAAAGGGTACTTGTTTCGTATTGGGAGCATATATATTAGCTATCGTGTACGTTACGTTATGTATGGTACCACGTAGGAATATATATCGTCCCTGGGGGTCCCTCTGAATTTCTGAGACTTGAAAAGGACAATGTCTTGAGATTAAAACAGAGACTCCTTTAGATTTCGCCTCACTATTAGGGGCGTGAAACACTAGCGGGAAATTCCTATCAGTCAATTTGGGAATTACATCCGTACGAAAATGTGTCTCTTGGATAAAAGCTATGTGTACTTTTTCTTTTTGAAGTGAGAAAAGTAGGCGAGAACGTTTCTCGCGGGTATTCAGTCCCCTAATGTTTAAAGAATATAATTTAATGTGACTTAAGGGTCCCCCCATCTGTGAAGTGGGTAAGGGAGATGATACCGGAGTCATATCTGTGGAGCAATGATCTGGTGGGAAAAGGGCAGGAAATGTGTTAGGTAAGGGCTAGGATGGGAAGAATACAAGCCTCAGGAGTAGTTAACAAGGTAGAGGGCAGTGTTGTTAAAGTAAGCCAGGCAGCCAGTAATTTATAGTTACCCATTAAGTGGTGGAGGTTAGTCCACTCACTTTCTATTTACAGAGGACAATCGGAAAGATACAGTGGGTACCAGACCCCCAGGACCTCACCCAAGTCCCAGAAGCACCAGCACACCACTGTTGTGGGGTTAACCAGAGCCAGCACAGGAAGGCAAAATTTTGTTAATAAAGTTTTACCTATGAGTCTATAACTAGGATTCTTAACAAAACAAGTAAATATAACCAATATTTGCCAAATCACCCCAGAATAGATTCAGACTGAGAGGAGACAGAGTGCATATTAAAGATGCAAACAGGTGCCAATTTTGTTAGTTGACCTAAAGTGGATCATAAGAACTGGTTAAATTTAGAATAGTAAAAGATCTCTCAGTGTGAATCTTACATTTCTATCAATTCAAAGAAAAAACGTATTACTTCTTACTGTATGATAAAGCAGAATAAAGAAAAAACTGTTCAACTATTAGAAAGCAATGTAGATTCACTATTAAAATTGTTATTATTCCTTTTTACTGGGCCTTGACCAATAATGCTAAGCAACTTCCCATCCGGGAAGAGTATCAGTAGCATGGGTGTGCTGCCAACAAGACCGGTCAAGGCCTTTTGCGACGAGCCAGAACCGCAGGGGAACACGTGAGGTGCACGGTGGGCCGATGAGAGACAGCAATAATACAGTTCATCGGTTTACTCACGGTTAGCAGAAAGCCTCCCTGTCGCACAGTAAAAGGGAAGACAGCACGAAATGCTCCGGGGCACGCTCTGCGATAGGGAAACGCCAGCCAAGATGGTGGTTGAGGTGCCCGTGATGACAGGGGTGTTTAGAGTGCTGGTGGCGGCTGGGTCCCTTGATGATATTTGTCGTGACGCCAGTACCGTTAATGGTGGTACAACCAGTTGTAGTAACAATGTTGAAGAATGAGGTAGACAGTGGTAGGATACAACTCACAAACTTTTACTGTGTGTGGTTTTGGTTGCAGTACAAACATTCAGTAAGAATACAGTCTCTGGGTAAATAGAGGAGTTCTGCTGATCCACTGCTAATAGGCTTTAGTAGGCCTGGACTCAGGCTGTGGTTCAGTATAATGCTTACTTGTTCCTGGTCTCTTTTGAATCCAGTGACCTTGGTGAGGTTGCCGGTGGCTAAGAAATCCTTCACCTTTATACTCAAAGGTCTTTGCTGCCGTATAGTGGCTGTTATCCTTTGATTTTAGCAGTTCTAATTTGTCCCTTCTCTGGACTGACCTTCTCTCACCTTCACATTCTACTTTCTCTCTGCACACTGCTTCCTGTACTGAACAACAGACCACAGATAACCTGAGCTGGGATAGATATCCCAGAGTGGTGCTATCCCCATCTTGTGGTGGGAAGTATGAAGCACACTTGACCAGCCTATGAACAGGGACACCACAGGTATAGCAATGCAAAATGACATGCAATATAGCAATGACAAAGAAGTAATACTTTTGCAGTTCCCACATGGTAAAACATGTGTCGACCTCGGCACACTTTTGACTCGATGTTGTGTCTTCCTGTAAGATATAAGAGAAAGGGAAAAGCATGCATGCATAGGAAATAACAATATAACCCCATTCTTGTACTTCTTGTATCTGCAAGTAAAATGGGTTAGGCAAACATATCTCAGGCAACAACGAAATGTGACAAAAGGTGACAAAAAGGGGTGTAGTTTTTCCTCTGAAGACTGGTGATGTATGGCAAAACCAGAATAGTCCACGATGAGATGGAAAAAGGAAAACAAAACAAAAATAACATCTCAGGAGGCTCACAGGGTATGAGTCCGTTCCCTGGGCACAGGAAAATGTCAACAGATGAATATCACGGAGGCTCAGGTACGTGAAAGTCTATCTCCGGGTGCAGGCTTGAACGTTGCAAAACAGTAAGTAAGTAGTCCTTTTAAAAAGTCCTTTAAAGGAAATAAACATGATATCCCAAGTAAGTCTTCTTCTCACTCTGGAACTTCAGACGACGTAAGGATGCACTCAACGATGATATTGCAGGGTTGGTAGTTGTCTTCCTGGCTGCTGGTGCAGGAAATCCTTAAAACGGTCAGGTGGTCGTCCTCTTGTAGTTCTGTCAGATCTTCTTAGCGGCTGAGTTTCTACAGGCCTTGTTTCAAGGGAACTTGGTGTCTCTTGAGCTGTAGTAGACACTTCTTGAGATAGCTCCTCTGGTTGAAGTGCGGTTGTATTGGTCTTGGCAGGCACTAAGATATTGAGCCATGGTGTAAGGAACCATTGTAAAGGATCAGAGTCTAATAATGCTTTTCCAAACGACTGTAGTGGATTCTCTGAATCAGATGATTTTGTAGGCTCTGGTTCTATGGATTGTGTTTCCTCTTGGACAGCTTCTTCTTGAAGAGTTTCTTCTTGAGTACTTTCCTTGAGACATAACTTAAGGCGATTGCGATGTACTACACGCGATTTGTTTTCTTTAGTGATCTCATAAGTATCGGTCTCTGGATTGAGAATAGCTGTAATGGTGTAAGGTTCTCTCTCCCATTTGGTATCTAACTTGCTGGTGCGATGGTCGTTTTTTAACCATACCTGGTCACCAATTTTGAGAGGTTCTGCTTTGGCAGATTGGTTGTAATCTCTTTGTTGCTTTTCATGAGCATGTTCCATGCGATGTTGAACAATTTCCTGTGCATCAATTAGACGTCTTTGGTGCTCACTCACCCAATCAGTCTTTGGTAGAGGGTTGATTGCATCAGGCACTTGTACGCCCAAAGTATGGTCAGCAGGTAGTTTACCTTGTCGGCCAAACATGAGATAGTAAGGTGTATACCCAGTAGAACAGTGAATGGTGTTATTGTAGGTGTACATCAATTGAGGCAATAGAGTAGGCCAATCACTTCTTGTAGCAGGTGGTACTGCTCTTAAAATCTCAATTAAAGTTTGGTTCATTTTCTCGCAGAGTCCATTCCCTTGGGGGTGGTAGGCTGTGGTCCTGATTTTCTGGCAATTGTGAAGTGTACACAGTTCTTTGAAGAGTTGCGACTCAAAGGCAGATCCCTGATCTGTAAGGATTCTTTCTGGGCATCCATATGGCAATAGGAAATGTTTCCAGAAGGCATCTGCAGTTGTTTTAGCGGTCAGGTCCTTGACAGGTACGGCTACAACAAATTTGGTATAATGATCAATGATGGTCATGGCGTATGTGTAACCTGAGCGACTTGGTTCCAGCTTCACATGGTCAATTGCAACTATTTCTAGCGGTGTTCGGCTTACAATGGGATGTAAGGGTGCTTTTTGGTCATGTTTTTCATTTCTTCCAACAGCACAGGTGGAACATTCTCGACACCACTTTTCAATGTCTCCTCTCATCCCAATCCAGTAGAATCTTCTACGGATGGTGGCTTCTGTCTTCTGCACGCCAAAGTGTCCTGATTGATCATGATACATCTCAAGAATGATTCTTGCATCTCGGCGTGGTATTAAGATTTGGTATAGACGATCCCAGGTAATTGGGTCTAAAGTTCTTCTTAATAGTAGGCCCTTCTGTAGGAAGAGATGTTTTCTGTGTCTTCAAAGTTTTGACAATTCTGGATCAGCATTTCTTCTGCGAATTCTTTCAGGTGTTCTTCCGCTGGTGAAGAAATCTTGCAGTTCTCCCAACACTCTGCTTTCATTTTGCAGCTTGATCCACCTTTCTTTGTCCACTTGGGATCTTGGATCCACTTGTTGTTGAAGGTTAAGGACTTTTCTTCCTTTGATGGTGATAATGTCTTGTTGGGCAAAATTTTTGTAAAAAGCTGGCATTTCTACCTCTTCCCAAACATCTTCCTGTGTAGTAGGGTCTTCTTGGGTAGGCAGACGGGATAATGCATCCGCATTTTCATTTGCTTTTCCTGTTCTGTATTTTATGTTGAAATCGTAGTTAGCTAGGCGTGAGGCCTATCTTTGTTCCAATGCTCCCAACTTGGCGGTATTAAGATGTGCTAGTGGGTTGTTATCTGTGAAGGCCACAAATGGTGTTGCGGCAAGGTAATCTTTAAATTTTTCTGTAACAGCCCACACGAGTGCGAGGAATTCCAGTTTGAAGGAACTATAGTTTTGGTCGTTTCTTTCAGTACCTTTAAGAGATCTACTAGCGTAGGAAATAACTCTTTCTTTTCCTTCCTGTACCTGCGATAGGACAGCTCCCAAACCTTTCTTACTAGCATCTGTGTAAAGATGAAATGGCTGCTGGTAATCTGGATAGCCTAGGATTGGTGGTTCTGTTAACTTCTTCTTTAGGAGCTGGAAGGCAATTTCTCTTTCTGTGTTCCATTCAACTGGTATTGGAGACTTTTGGTACCTCTTAGGCTGTCCTCTCAGAAGTTCTAATATTGGCCCCGCAATTTGGGCAAAATGAGGAATAAAGCGTCTGTAGTATCCTGCGAAACTGAGAAAGCTCCTCACTTCTTTCACTGTAGTAGGAGTAGGCCAATTCCGGACTGCGGCTATCTTCTCTGGATCCGGTTTAACACCTTCAGAGCTTACAATATGCCCTAAGTATTTGACTTCTGTCTTCAGTAGATAGCACTTAGATGGTTTGTCTTTGAGTCCATGTTTAATGAGGATTTGAAAAACTTCGGCCAAATGTTTCAAGTGATCTTCATAAGATTTGGAGTAGATGATGACATCATCTAAGTACAACAGGACGGTTTCCAAATTTTTGTGTCCTAAAAAATGCTCCATTAATCTTTGAAAGGTTCCGGGCGCATTGCGAAGTCCAAAAGGCATGCGGTTGAACTCAAATAGGCCCATCGGGGTGGTAAATGCAGTCTTCTCACGATCTTCAGGTGCCATGGGTACTTGCCAGTATCCACTGGTTAAATCAAGGGTAGAGAAGTAGGCTGAAGATCCTAAAGCTGTCAAAGATTCCTCTATGCGTGGTAAAGGGTAAGCATCCTTGTGGGTGATGTGGTTAATTTTTCTGTAATCCACACAGAATCTGATGTTACCATCCTTTTTACGGACAAGGACTAGAGGTGCAGCCCATGGACTATGGCTGTCTCTAATGACATTGGAGTCCTTCATCTCTTGGATCATTTGCTTTACGGATTGGTACATAGTTGGTGGTATAGGCCGATATCTTTCCTTGATCGGTGGGTGTGAACCTGTAGGAATGGAGTGCTTGATAATATCCACTTCTCCATAGTCTGTGGGATGCTTACTGAAGGCACAGTGAAGCTCCTTCACAATTTTTAGTACTCCCTCCATTTGGTTTGCTGGTGTGGAAGCATCTCCCACATGAAGTTCTTTCCACCAGGATGTGTTTACATTTTGGTCCTGTCTCTTGGTAATTTGCTCTGTGGTAGCTGTAGCCACACTGGTGACATCTTGAAAAGTGACTTGGATTAGCTGTGCAATAGGACGGTGTTTTGTTAGTGTTACACTGCTATCACTCAAGTTTAGGAGTCGCATAGGCACTTTACCTTCAGAGACGGTTACTAGGCTCCTTGCAGCTCTAACTAGAGGATAGTCTTCCAAAACAACAGGCTCTACCAGGGCTTGGTAGTCGTGACCTTGGATTCCGACTACAGCTCGGCACCACAAGAGAGTTTCAGTGTTGGGTTTGAGGATCACAGGTTGCTTATCCCGGATGCGGGCACAGCAAATTTCTCCTTTTTCGTTGGTGAATCTCTGTTGCGCATTTAGTACACGGATGGTTTGTTGGATCACCTTCTTAGAATCAGGAGAGGCAGTAGGCACTAATTGGTGCAAGGCTTCTAGCATCTCAACATAACAGTTCCCGAGGACATTCATTCCTAGGACCATTGGAGGGTTAGGGTTATCGTCTCTGACTTGTACCACAATAAGGCCTTGTCGAGGTAGTGTAGTCCCTCCTACTTGAATGGTAGGTTCCCAATAACCATGGACTGGTATGGGTTTGCCGTTACTGGCTATGAGACTCAGCCAGGATTCTGGAGGCTGGGTAAGCTGATTTTGATCCCAGTATTTTTCAAAGGCTGAAAATGGGGAGGGTAGTGCTGCGCTAATCAGTGGTGAATGGATAAGTGAATAAACAGGTGGGGGAGGGGAATGAAAGTAGGTGTAATTGAAATGAGGAGCAATATAGCCCAAATGGCATCAGCATAAAAATAAATATAAATGATCAGTGAACAATAACAGTAATGGTGCAAATCATATAACTACACAGGTTCCTCTTAATGTGATGAAATACACTATAAGTAATGGTGCAAAAAAAATTCCAGGTAACTGTGCTAAGTGACACTCCTATACTGGTGATAAACAGTCCATCAACAGAGTTTGAAAAATATTAGCAAAAAATATAAGTAAAATTTCAAAAGTCCAAGAAAGCAAAAGTGCAAGTGTAGGTCCGCAATATGGAGTGAGAGGAAAATGGGTATCCAGTGATCCTTTTAGGGTAAGTAAGGATGTCCCCTTACCTTACTGCTGTAAGGTAACAGCATATAGATCCAACCACATTAGATGGTTCACTCGATGGGCTCTGATCCAACAACGGCAGGTCCTCCTTGGAGTTCTCGTCCCAGATTGGTCAGTTTCTCGCCCCAAAGAAATAAAGCATCGATGGTGTGATACCGTTTTAAAAATTTTAATTCTCAAAGAAAATAGACAGGGGTACTCACATAATCCAAAATACAATTGAGCATGTAAAAAAGAGGGGCAATCTGTCGCCAACGTCACCTCCGATACCTCTCATTTTTCCACTATTTTTCAAAGGCTGCTTGTTGGATGGTGGTGACTTGGGATCCGGTGTCAACTAGGGCAACAAAAGGAACTCCATTTATTTGAAGTGCCACTTCAGGACGGGATCCAACGTATCTTGGCATCCAGTGGGGATCTTCTGGACCTATTGGTTTACCTCCCGAGGGGTGGTCCTTGGCCTCGGGGGTTTCCCGTTTAACTGCCAGCAGGTTGCTTCTGTATGGCCTGGTTTGTGACAGTACGTGCAGATAGGCCGCTTAGGGGTACTAGTGTGATCAGGGGGGCGTCCGCTGGAATAAGTCTCTCTAGAATTAGAGGCGAAGAGTCTTCTGGACACAGGTTTCTCATCCTCTAGCAGTAATGGTTTCTCCCATTGTTCCAATTTTTGGTGGACTTTCTCCAGACTTTTAGTCAGGAAATGGACTTGTTCCGTCAAGGCAGCAACTGCGTCAGGAACTGGAGCTTGGGTTGCCTGACTGACTATAGGTAAAGACTTTACAGGGGTAACCAGCTGTGATACAGGCACTTCAACAGATCTAACAGGTTTTGTTGGTGGGCTTTTTCCCAGTATGCTGATAGCTAGTTCTTTGAAATCTAAGAAGGTAGCGCTTGGATGTTGGGCGGCTAACATTCTTAGTTGGCTCTTTAGATTGTCTGTATCGACGCCTTCAATAAATTGTTCTTTCAGGGTTTTGTCCTGATTTTCTGCCTCACGGGGGTCTACTTGGACAACAGCTCTAAGGGCTTCCTGCAAAGATAATGCAAAGTCTCTGAGTGACTCACCAGATTGCTGTCTCTTGCTGAAGAACCTCATCTTGACCTCTGACACGGTTCTGGGTTCAAAGGTGGTGTAGAGACGTTCAAAAATCTGCTCCATGGTCTTTCTCTCCGAGCTCGGCCAAGATTTCACTTCTCTGAGCGCAGCTCCTTCCAATTGCGCAAGAAGAATCTCTATCTGTTGCTCTGAGGATACAGGGTACAATCTGAACATAGCCAGAATTTTTTCTTTAAAGTCCCTTAAAGTATGAATTTCTCCAGAATATCGTGGGAACCAGGGGGCCCCAAAATAATAAGGCATGGTTAAAAGCATTAAGCTTGGTGCTGCAGCGGTTGGTATTGCCCTGGGACTGACTGCGGCTGATGCAGGGGGTCCGCTGAGGCCAGGCTGCACGTCGTCTTCTTGCACAGACATGGTAATAGCAGGTGAGTTCTAGTTAGGTAAGTCAAATGCGTTTTTAGACACTTTTTGTGCGGTGTTGCTATGGGCAACCGCTGTCTTGCGGGTGTATGGCCCTTTAAGAATTTAATGCCAGCTGAATACAATGCTGCAGCAATGGTAATTTTGGGTCTCTGGCAGAGTTCCAGCTATCAGTGCTCCTTATAGTTAGTAGAGGTAACTGACAGGTTGCGATTACTGCTCGGACGGCAAGCAATGCGATTATTTTCTCCGGCAGCCATTTTAAGTGAATGGAAACAGTCAATTCAAATACCGCAAGCTGTTCTGTTAACACACAAACGTACGATTTTCTCACTTTGGATGCTGCGATTTTTTTGCTGATAACTGGGATAACGCTTCCATGCAACTTTTAAACAGTTTAAACAGTTCTGTGGCCCCACACAGCCTGCAATAAGTAAATAGTCTCTCAATAAAGCAAAGGGGCTTATTCTGATGCTACAGTCTTTTAGATAAGGCGCAGGGGTTAAAATATCCTGTTCGTGACGCCAAATTTTTATGCGACGAGCCAGAACCGCAGGGGAACACGTGAGGTGCACGGTGGGCCGATGAGAGACAGCAATAATACAGTTCATCGGTTTACTCACGTTTAGCAGAAAGCCTCCCTGGGCCGGTCGCACAGTGAAAGGGAAGACAGCACGAAATCCTCCGGGGCACGCTCTGCGATAGGGAAACGCCAGCCAAGATGGTGGTTGAGGTGCCCGTGATGACAGGGGTGTTTAGAGTGCTGGTGGCGGCTGGGTCCCTTGATGATATTTGTCGTGACGCCAGTACCATTAATGGTGGTACAACCAGTTGTAGTAACAATGTTGAAGAATGAGGTAGACAGTGGTAGGATACAACTCACAAACTTTTACTGTGTGTGGTTTTGGTTGCAGTACAAACATTCAGTAAGAATACAGTCTCTGGGTAAATAGAGGAGTTCTGCTGATCCACTGCTAATAGGCTTTAGTAGGCCTGGACTCAGGCTGTGGTTCAGTATAATGCTTACTTGTTCCTGGTCTCTTTTGAATCCAGTGACCTTGGTGAGGTTGCCGGTGGCTAAGAAATCCTTCACCTTTATACTCAAAGGTCTTTGCTGCCGTATAGTGGCTGTTATCCTTTGATTTTAGCAGTTCTAATTTGTCCCTTCTCTGGACTGACCTTCTCTCACCTTCGCATTCTACTTTCTCTCTGCACACTGCTTCCTGTACTGAACAACAGACCACAGATAACCTGAGCTGGGATAGATATCCCAGAGTGGTGCTATCCCCATCTTGTGGTGGGAAGTATGAAGCACACTTGACCAGCCTATGAACAGGGACACCACATGTATAGCAATGCAAAATGACATGCAATATAGCAATGACAAAGAAGTAATACTTTTGCAGTTCCCACATGTCCTGAGTGGGACGCTGCACTTTTACCTGCTACCGTGAGTACTCATGGATGTCGAGGTCCCTTCAAAGTTATACAGGAGAGGGGAGAGGTTAGAGAGACTATGGTGTTAAATTGTCCCAAGTGTGGGGACCTAACTATGATAGGTATTAGGTTTGGACTAGAGTATTAGGATCATACTATCCAGGTGAAATGATGATCGGAGAGTTTTCCGGTAACTCCAGTATCTGAAAACCGACTCCAGGGTTATCGGTCTCTGTGATCATCAAACGTTAACTGGTGGAGTTTTACCAGGGTTGATCAGGGGAAAATGGATATCCCTCAGTATAGGGCGAGATGATAGTTCATTGTTCTTTGGTCAAAGTGCGTTTTGGGTGCCCATAGAACAGTTTCTGAGGTTAAAATGTTTCCGCTATTATCCATAGAGGGAAGTCCATATGGTCAAGCCAAGGGACATCAGTCGGCGATGACACAATTGTGGAGAACAAATCGCTTTATGTCCTGAGGGTGAGAGGGAAAAGTAGTTCTCAGTATCTGGGACTTAGAAGAGAGTTATTCTTGTTTAAATAACCGAAAAAACTTTTTCTTGAGAACACTGAAAAATGAAGAAAGAAAACACATCAAACAGGAATAGGTGAAACTTTCAAGGTCCATTAGACAACATGTACATATGACAAGCCGTTCACTCATTGTGATCTCTTCTGGCCCTTCTGGCCTCCGGTGGGGTCATGTGGTCTTGCTCTCTTCTTGCCCCAGGGGAGTTCTGGGGGAGTCTTGAGTTGGAGGGGGATCTCATCCTGCGAAACCTGGTAGCTTGGGTTTCCATGGGTGTCTCAGGTGGTTTCCCCCTTCTCCCAACTGACCGACGGTAGGGTGCATACCAATCAGGCACTGAGATCGGAGGCAAACCAAGTGTTTCACAAAATCTGGGCAGGTCTTCTGGCACTCTCAAAGATGCATTGCGACCTTGGTTAGAAGCTGCCAGACAGAACGGAAATTTCCATTTATACCTAATGTCTCTTGATCGCAAGGCCTCCAACAATGGTTTAAGATCACGCCTGTGTTGTAGGGTGATTCCTGAAAGATCTTGGTACAGCTGGACCAGGGTTTCACCGCAATGCAATCTCTGTCCCCTGGCTTTGATCAGAATTTCTTCTTTTAGTTTGAAGTCTGTCATGCAACATATTATGTCCCTAGGGGGATCTGTATCTCTACCCCTTGGGCGCAGGGCACGGTGTATTCTCTCAAAATCAATAAAGGTTTGAGGGGGTTTACCTATAATAGAGTTGAACAGGGTAGTGACTTCTCTTTGGATCTGATCGCCCTCAATTACCTCCGGCACTCCCCTCACGCGAAGATTCCGGCGTCGGCCTCTGTTGTCTAAATCTTCCAGCTGTCGGTTGACTTCCCTCAGCTGGAGGGTATGGTCGTCTATCTTTCTGGTAGATTTTTGAAGAATTACTTCATGTTCATCCGTTATCTGTTCAGTGGCTGATACCCTGTCAGAAAGGGAGCGCAGGTCTATGCGGAGTTCAGCTATTGCAGCAGCAAGAGTGTCCTTGATGTCTGCCGCCACTGCTCTTAAGTCCAATATATTAATCTGTGGCAATCCAGCACTCCCAGTTTCCGCCATACCCCTAATCATTTGAGGGGGTATCTCTGGTCCCGGAGCCGTCAGCACGATGTCTGTGGGTGTTTGTGAGGAAGCCTGGAGTGAGCTCTGGGTAGAGCCCCGGTGGATGGGTGCCGTGTTCCCTCGGGGAGTGTGGGGCTGGTCCATGGTATTATGCCCTGCAACTCCGGTGTTTTCTCTGGGAGACCGGGAACGAGAGGCCGAGGAACGGCGGGATGAAGTTCCCATACTAACCGGCACCTGAAAGAGATCTCCTGGGCAGTTTGTGCCTTATGTACTTCAGTCACTCCTGACAGTAGGCTGTAAGCGGGTATATTGCAGCTAAGTAAGGAGATAAGTCAAATTAGACAAAAGTGCTGTAGGCCACCTCTAGGTGGACCAAGATGGCTGCCGAGCCGGAGGCCTGACAGACTTTGCGGGCCTTTCCGCCGTTCAATCCGGGCAGAACGTACAGCAGCAATGTTGTTCCCCGGCCTTTCGGTCGTTGCAAAATCTGGTGGCTTGTTGGGGGGTCCGGAGGAGCAGGAACTGGAAGCAGAGGGGTACCTCAGGGAGGACCAATATGGCTACCGACACGGGGCAAAGGCCGGGTTTGCGGTCCAACAGACAGTTCTTTCAGGGGGCTGTGTATCTCTGTGGTGTCCCCAGGCAACCCGGTCCCCAATTCAAGCGGTTGTGGGGTGTTAAGAATCAGGGGGAGACAGATGTGGCCGCCGGGAGCCCACACAGGGAGGACCAAGATGGCCGCCGACACTGGGTATAGGCCTGGCTCGCAGCCCTTCAGGCAGGTGTTACCTGGTATAGGGAACCCCGGTGGTGTCCACAGGCCGATTAGTCCCTGGTCCAGGAGGTGGTGAGGTGTTGGGAAGCAGGGGGGAGCAGCTATCTCCGCCGGGAGCTGTCACTTAGAGGACCAAGATGGCCGCCGACTCCGGGTGAGGGCCGGTTCGCGGCCTTTCAGGCGGTGTTTGAGGGGTGCAGTGTGCTCCGGTCGCGTCCCCAAGCTGTCCGGTCCCCGGTCCAGGCAGCGGTGGGGTGTTGAAGAGCACGGGGGGTCAGATATGACCGTGGGAAGCCGTCGCCGAGAGGACCAAAATGGCCGCCGCTCCGTGACTAGGCCGAAGCCGCGGTCTTTCCTAGTGCACTTCCCCCAGTCCAGGAAATCCGTCCACAGCGGCCTCAGACAGCGGTTTTTTTTTCTGTTGGAGTTCAAACTGCAGGCAGGAAGGGTATCTCCAGCTAGCCAGGCGTTTTCCTGATAAAAAATTGTTTTTATCTGTCACTAAAGCCAATGTGCTTTTCTGAGGTGACAGGAGCTCTTAGACTAAGCGTCCATCATCCCTGCTGGCTTGGCCACGCCCCCGAGATTACTGATATTTGTGCATTCTTAGTTTATCACGTCGTTATGACTATTCATTTATTCTTTTCTACTATTCATTAATTATGCACAGCCATATTTCTCCTTTTTTTACTTTTATTCCATCCCACTTCTCCATTTTCCATCTTTCATACTTTATATTTTACACATATTTATCACTTATTAATTAACTCCACTGGATACTTCACGAGGATGCAGTTTTTAGATTCTCAGCCTGGATTTCATTCAGGTTTTAAGATCTGTATACATATGCTTTTAATCAGACACCTGCATCGTTTCCACTTGGTTATTTAGTTAATTGTAAGTTAATTATTCACACCCTTTTGGTCCTAGTCACCTGACTCATTATGAGTGGTATATATTGGAAATGTTTTTGTGTGGTCACTAGCTATGACTAAACACTGTTAGGTAGATTCAGGTACAATGGCTGAAAGTTACGGCGGCGTAGCCTAGCCTGTTTAGGCTACACCGCCGTAAATTAGCTAGGCTAGTAATGATTCTCAATATACTTACCTGCTAATTTACGGCGGCGTAGCCTAAAACGAGCGGGCGTAAGGGCGCCTAATTCAAATGGGTTGGGGGGGGGGGGCGTGTTTCATGGTAATGAGGCTTGACCTCAAGTTTTTGATGTTTTTTGTCACTGCGCATGCGCCGGGCGACTACATTTCCCAGTGTGCATTGCGGCTAAGTACGCCGTACGGGCCTATTGATTTCGACGTGGACGTAAACGACGTAAATCCCGATTTGCAGACGACTTACGCAAACGACATAGAAATTTCGAATTTCGCGGCGGGAACAGCGGCCATACTTAACATTACTATTCCACTAGAGCCTAGCACTAACTTTACGCGGCCTATCTCTTACGTAAACGACGTAAAAGTACTGCGTCGGCCTGGCATACGTTCGTGAATCGGCGTATCCCCTCATCCCCTCATTTACATAATCTACGCTGGCTGCAATGGAAGCGCCATCTAGCGGCCATCAGAAACATTGCAATCTAAGATAGGACGGCGCGTCGTATCTTAGATATGTTTAAGTGTATCTCTGTTAGAGAATACACTTAAACATAGGTCGGTGCAGATTCAGAGTTAGGTCGGCTTATCTGTAGATAAGCCGGCCTAACTCTTTCTGAATCTACCTATAAGTGTAGTGTGAAACGCGTCAGCTCTGTCGGTATGCTGTGACTTGTAGTGCTGTTTTTTATCTTGGATTTTTTACAATAAAGGCAAACTTTTTTGTTCGGAGTGCGGCTGTCCAGAAGAATCCTTTCTTTTGTCTTGCAGACCCTTTTCCGAGCACGCAACCTGGCAGGCCGCAGGAAAAGAGGGGGGGACGAGAGAGTCCCCCCCTGAACCACTGAAATCACTGCTCCTTTTTTTTGCATTGATATATGTCCCCTGGGGCAGGACCCAGGTCCCCAAACACTTTCTATTACAATACCATGCATATAAGCCTTTAAAATTAGCACTTTTGATTTTTCATGTTGGTGTCCCATAGACTTTAATGGTGTTGGCGTGCTCAAACAAATTTTTTGCCTGTTTGCAAGTTCTGGTGCAAACCGGAGGGTGTTCGGCTTATCCTTATTTCTTATTCCCACTGACACTGTGACATTTTCTACTCTTGCTGGCCACAGTTCGGCCCCCCTAAAATCTGAAGGACAGTAAACCGGCCATTTGTTTAAAACGTTTGGAGACCCCTGTTCTGGGGGTGTCTGCTTTCAGAAAATATATAATGTTTTTGGGGATTTTTTACGCCTAAAATGGGGATTTATTAGGCCTAAAATTATTTTTTAAGCATGTGTGTGCAGAAATAGCTCTGGCAGCGAAAGGATTAAAGTAGTGCATGCATTACTTTTGGTGTGGTCCAGTGCAATTCTTCCCAAATAAATGGGTTCAAATTGCACTGCACTGCACTGAATATGAATCACACAGGAACACACTGTAAAGAGGTTGTATATAACGGAAGTGTATATAGTTAATCCCGTATAGCTTTCTGCAATGAATTGGGCATCTGTATATGGTCTCTGTATGCCATTGGAATATAAAGAAAAGCATATGGAGCTGTGAAGATTGCTGTGATGTGCACTTTAGAGAGTCTTCTTACTATGCTTGGCAGCTCCTGCACATCTTATACCACATCCACATTTGTATTTACTGAAAAGTAGCTGCCCAAGGCAAAACAGTAAGGTTAAAAAAAAAAGGAAAGAGGTAAGGCCCATTTAAATGTATGGCCTTAATGTCATCTCTTATGACCCTGCTGTCAAGCTCAGTGTCATGAGTGCTTAATGGTAAATATAATCCTGTATGGCAGATGCTGTTTACTGTATATATGCCATAGAGATCCCCAAAAATTATTTATAGACAACCAAAGAAATAAGCATATGTAATATTCATTATGGAATTTACCTTTCTATAACTGTACACAGTGGGGGTTCCTTAAAGACATGTACTATGACTATATCTGGTACTAAGAGAAACAGTGGTTACATCACCGTGCTTGCTACTTTTGTTTCCCCTTTCTCTGGGAACTCAAGCATTAATTTTTTCTGGGGAAACTCACTTTCTGGTATCGCTGGTAATCTACGTAGCACAGTTCACAAAATGTTATATTTATTGTAGTTCACATGGGCAATCTTAGCAGTAATGATAAAATTGCACAGCACATCACAGGAGGATTTCTGGTAGGATCAACAGGTATTTTTGCACTGATCAAACAGATAAACAAAATGCTTTCAGTTGTATGTTTAATGGACCAAAGGGAGCAAATAAGTGAATGTTAGAGTTTGCACACACCAATTACATTTTGTATGGCTGTTTTTCATTTCTGCACTCCTAAATGGGTTACTAAAGCCACAATATAGTGCAGATGTGAAATGTTAGGCAGGATTTTGTTCATATATTCGTAGCAACCTATATTCATAGCACCCTCCTAGTTGGGTTAATAGGACGCTAGGCTAGTCAAATTTAATTATTTGTGGTCAGTGGAGCAGTTATTGATTACTTTTGGCTGTTCTGGGTCTCACAGCTTTGATTGATCTCCCCTGCTTTCCAGTGGCTTGAACAAGGCAAATGGGCAGCCTGAATATTTTCCCTATGGAGTGCCCAGAAGATGGCTAGAGAGGCACATAAATAGTATGAGATTGAGAGCAGAGGGGCCCTGTTTGCTAGGAATCCACATAAAGGTTATTTTACTAAAGGAATGAAGAATCGTCACATGGCAAACTGAATGGTCACTTAACTTAGTGAATATGGTAAAGCTGTAAAAGGAAAAATTTTAAAGCAGTCATTTGCTTACACGTAATTAGATAATATCAGTATTCACAGTTTCACTAAGCTAACAAAAAAAGAACAAAAAAAAAAGATGCTCTATTCCTTTACGGGCCAGTTTGCACGTGAATTACATTTGAACACGACCCACAATGAAGATTTTAAGTCCATTCTACTACTTTTCAAAAAACCCATTGCACTGTACCACATATTACTATGGTACCATGCAATCCAGTGCAGACAAACACACTGCGATTGCGATCTCCATTTGGGGTGTCATTAAGATTAGACGCCCAGTGCATTTTTAACGCAGTGGGGGAAACGAGTATGGGAAGTGGGTATCCAACAGCGGGTTCCGGTGTAAACAAGCCTTTAAAAAATCAACCCCAAAGAGTCCATCCTAACTGAAACCATACAGCACTGATTTTGGTTAACTAGTTTGAATTTTATATTTTCTTTTACAGAAAAATGGTAACCAATCGCCCACAGAATGCAGACTCACTGTGATCAAAACTAAACCAGGCAATGTAAGATGGCTTCAGCTCTGCTATCCACCTGCAGAAGAGATCTCCCAAATTTGTTTTACCCCCCTAGTTTTTATTTTTTGTGCTAACATTGGCAGCCAGATCCAGACTGTACACAGCACGTGTTTGGTAGGAACTGGTGAATGTTATATGAGGGTGCACTTTAATCTATGTTTAAAATCCAATAAATACACATGATGAGTTGTCATTATACCTAAAGTATACTTTCGTTTTAGATAGAGTAGAGAGGTATTAGAACACCTGTGCAGTTTTTTTTTGCTGTCTGGAGCCCTTTTAGGGAGGTTCCCCTTTTCTAGTTGTCCGGTTTACCATTATCACCATGAGTGAATCAAAATCCCAAATTTTGGGTTGTCCCCATAACAGTAATGGAGGGAAAATCATCCAATGGGGACACTGTGTTAAAAAGAAATGGGTGACGATCCCAAATCTTGCCAGTAGATGCTTCCTGGTTTATGCAGGAGTATTTACCACAAGATTTGAGATGGTACGATGTTGTGTAGTATGCATTATTATGAGGGTGGGGCCTGATGTAATAAGTGGGCCTTTCATTTTATAGTGAGGTTCAATTCAAAATACAATTGTTCTCATCTTCATGTTTTTTGTGGTTTGTAAAAAATTATATTTGCAGCAATGTAGGTACGTTTGGATTAAAACCTGTATTACATTGAAATCAAGAGTAATGTGCAAGTAGGTGAGGTGCAGCATGAGGCGGAGCCAATAATTAATACAGTCATCTACAATATAAGACTTGTATTGAAGTAATGGAGCAACAGCTCAAAACAAACCAGTAGGACAGCTACCCACCCAGGCACACTCACAGTTTTCAATGACGTGAAGAAGCAAGTTCCAGCCGAACCGACAGCGTCTTAAATAGACTCTGCCACAGCTAAGATGGCAACCAGAGTCACATGGGCAGCCAGCATCCAATAGGATTTCTGCCCCATTGACTCAGAAAACTGTAGAGGAACCCTGTTCCCCATGACTTCCTCTCCCTCTGCATTTCTACTGTGGTTGACTGCACTTGTCTACATGCATAAAACGCAATTAAATATATAAAAAACGCATGTTAACTATCATAGCGGCCTGCTACTTTTCTAGCTTTAAATTTAGAGGGTAGTCTGAGAGTTAGTTGACTCAGACTGTGTTGTTTTTCACTAAATTGGGCCTCTGTTCCAGCCATGGCTGTACTGTGATTGACCACTATTGTTGTCTGGGGTGCTGTTACTGCCCCAGGCCGAGGGTGGCAGCAGTCAGGTCAAGGTGTTTTGGGTGTTCCCCTTCAGCAGCCAATCAGATGGAGTTGATCATCCCGCTGTGCATGCTGGGGAGGAGTACTTAAGAGACAGACATCATTAGTCCTGGGTCGTCGTCGATCCTGGGTCTGTCGTCCCACCACCCCCGTGTGTGGCCCTCCTGGCCAGGGGGTACGTGTTCAAGTGTTCCTGGCTATGGGATCACGTTGGTCTGGGGTTGTGATCCACTAAGTAGGCCCGATAGTCAGACTGAGTCTACACTCACAGAGTGGTCCTGTACTGTCCGTCCTGAGGGAGGAAGCCACTTGACGAAGAACCTGTCTTGGAGAGCACCGAGCAAGAGTCTGGTATCTCAGGAGAGGCCTTCAACTTCATCGAAGGATGCACCATTACTGAAAGGCTGAATGATGGTTGCCTGTCAGTTCTAAGTTCACAAGAAATTGATCGCGATAGATCCAGGTGCTTAATACTGTGCTGAGAGGATTCTGGACCGAATGTACCTCCATCTTTGGGAAGGTCTGTGGCAGAGACTATACCAAGATTCTGTGTGACATCCTGGCTGCTAGGTTAGTGAGAGAGGCCTATCCGGGTGTGCAATGCCTGCTCTGGCTAGAGTGGCGACAAAAGCTACATTGCTGGAAGCAGGAGTGTTTCTGAACAAAGTCATAAACCTGAACCTATTCTCTATTACCCTTCCACCTCTTCAACTACTACTTTTATCAAGTTGGGCAAATAAAGAAAAAAAAAAGTCTAAAGTGTGGACATTGAACTTTTTCTCAACTCTCATCTGATACCCTAGACAGCGAGGAAATAGAGGTAACATGCCGCCCAAAACAAACCAGCAGCTCCTTCGTGGGTAGTGCTACACTATTTACATGTATTCTTGTCTGCGTGTTTTGAATTAACATGTTTCACATTAAGGCAGTCCAATGATTATAAATAGGCTGCCAATTCACAGCAACAGCTTGAAAATTACTTTTTTTCTGCAGAAAACTGCAACACAATAGTCTGTGTGTGTTGTCATTGTTGTGTTGCTGTGCTGCAGCAAATAGAATAGTGCCATTCTAAATGACAGAAATAAGGACCCCACACACCTCATCCAAAATGAATACACAAATTACTACATTTACATGCCCCTTAGGCCTTGTACAGACGAGCGAACATGTCCGATGAAAACGGTCCGCTTTCATCGGACATGTCCGCTCGGAGATTTCGGTCTGATGGTTGTACACACCATCAAACCGAAATCCCCGCGGACAGACAGCGCGGTGACGTTGACGCCGCCACGTCCGCAAACCCGGAAGTTCAATGCTTCCACGCATGCGTCAAATCACTTTGACGCCATGCGCGCGGCTTCTCGGGCCAGCGGACATGTCCAATGAGTCGTACTGACCATCGGACATGTCCGACGGACAGGCTTCCAGCGGACAAGTTTCTTGGCATGCTAAGAAACTTTTGTCTGCTGGAAACCTGTCCGGTCGGACGGGAAACTGTCCGGTCGGACGGGAAACTGTCCGGTCGGCCCTACACACGACCGAACATGTCCGCGGAAACTGGTCCGACGGACCAGTTTCAGCGGACATGTTTGGTCGTGTGTACGAGGCCTTAAAGCACACTGTGGTAATGCACACCACAATGTGAATTTTAGCACATGTGAGGGGGGCCTTGGTGTTGTTGGAAAGACAATATAAGGTCTGTTCTTGTAGTGCTGTGCTAACACTTTTTAAAAAGCTGAATGACCTCTAAAACGTGAACACGATCTTGGAACAGACAGTTTTATGTTACAAACTTTGCCCTTTGTATACGTGTTGACAAAAAGGTTCCTACTTTCAGTGCATTGGAGTAATTACCTACAATATGTACTTTATCTGTGTACATGTAAGCATTTTCCCGCTTTATTGTTCATTGGCATGTGATGTTAGGTGCAATGACCTGTTATCAGGAATTATTATTCCCAGTCCATGTCATTTCAAAGTTAAGAATTTAAATGAAAACAACTTAGGTGAAAGCATGTGGAAAGAAACAGAATCTCCAAAAAGGAAGAAACATGACCAAATATAAAATGGATTATGTAGCTTGCAGTTTTAGGCCTCATGCACACAAATGTACCTAGTCCTATGCATAGAATATGCTTAGTGTAAAAAACACCTAATTTTCCCATGGCTGTTGAACCGCTGGTGTGATGTACAGCCCACCATAGAAGTGAATAGCTGTACACCTCTGTACTGATGTAAACACAGATTCTGGTCCCAATTTGACATCTGTGTGGATGCGGGTTCATGTCCCCAAAAATGTGCAAATACGAATAAACGCTAGAAGCGTTTGTGGGTTAATGCATTCTAATGCCCAGAAATAATGAATAGTCTGATCAATGGAATACAGTAAAGCTAAACAGGCGAACATGCATAAACATGTGTGCAAAAAGTGTCTTTTACCATGTTTTTTAGGCAGCTTTTCTCCTTCCAGGGGAATTTAGAGGAGCTGAGCAAACACACAGTGTGCATGAGGCCTTAGTTTTATATATATATATATATATATATATATATATATATATATATATATCATAGGCATGCGCACAGCCCGCACGCTAATCACCCCATGCACTTTAGTGTTACAGTAAAACCTTGGATTGCGAGCATAATTCGTTCCAGAAACCTGCTTCTAATCCAAAGCACTTGTATATCAAAGCGAAGTTGTACCTTTATTAAATGTAACCATATTTCTCTCTTCTCTTTTATACTCAGTTGTGACATGATTTGCTTTAATCCAAATGTTGAAAAACAAACATTTATATACCAAATAACGTAACAACGCAATGACCGGGGGAGAATTGGAGGACAGACAATTAACGGCAAACATTACACCTTTATTATCCGTACTAAGTAACAACCTTTTATTTGAAAACTCACTACCCCAAACCTCCAGAGCGACCACCACAGGAAGAAGTTCCAAAAGCACAATATTTTTGCATAAACCTCTACTTACCCAATCCAAAGGCCAGGAAGAACAGCACCAATGATTACCCCAGACCGCTGCACAACCTACTGAGCCAGCAGAGTCCGTGGACAAGCAGAAGTCCTTATCCAAGGCGAATTCTTCCTGCCAAAAAGCTCTCCCATTGAAATGAATGAGAACATTCTGCCATACCAGAAGATCCTCCTTCAACTCCAGGGTCAAACGAACATGCGCACAAGGGTTCTTGATCCCTGCGATGGCCAAGTAGAGTCGCCGGGAGAAAACTCTACCCACCGACAAAACTCTTGTGGCAAAAGCTAGCAAACCCAAAAAAGACTGTAGTTCTTTCAGAAAAACCTTCTTCTTCTTAATGAAAGACAGAATAAGGCTTTTCAACTTCTGAATTTTCTCCTCAGGTAGCCTAAATTCCCTACGCACCGTATCGATAGTAATTCCTAAAAATTCGATACAAGTGGTAGGGAAAACAGTTTTTTCATGCGCTAAAGGTATACCAAAATCGCTGCATACGTCCATAAAATGTTGTAACATCTCTAAACATTTTGGAGAATCAGATGGGCCAAAAAATAAAAAGTCGTCCAGATAGTGAATTAGAAAGGGGGATCCAGATTTATAGGAAACCACCCAATCCAAAAATGTGGCGAACTCCTCAAAATAGAAACAGGACAACGAGCAACCCATGGGAAGGCAGCGATCGAAATAATATTGTCCTTGAAATTGAAATCCCAGAGAACTAAAGCAATCAGGATGTATCGGCAAAAGCCTAAAAGCAGCCTTTATATCTGCTTTGGCCATTAAAACCGATCCACCTCCTCTGGATAGCTTGATCAAACGAAGCGTACGACACTGATGATAAATTCGTATCAATTTGGTCATTCAATGAAGTTCCCGACGGAAACGATAGGTGATGTATCAACCTGTAAGTATTAGGCTCCTTTTTTGGTACAAGTCCCAAAGGGGACAAATGAAAATTTGAAAAAGGCGGACGCAAAAAAGGGCCCACGATCCTGCCCAATGCAATTTCAGTATTCAACTTCTCCTCCACTACCAGGGGAAAATCAGAGACAGACTTCAAATTTTTTACCATTGACACACCCTCCCCATCAAATTTGGGAATCCTAAAACCTTCAGAGAAGCCCTTAATGAGCAGCTCCGCCGTCTGTCGTTTTGGATACTGAAGCAGCCAAAGGAGCATTCTTCCCAGCCTCACCGGTGTGGCTGCTTTTGAGAAAAAAGCTCCCTTTTGGCTGATTAGCAATGGACATTTTACGAAAACATTTGTTAACTGGATGTGAACCGCGGCAAAGGGCACACTCATGTCTGTAACGACAAGATGATGGCCATTTATATTGGCTATCATTAAAAGAAAAGCACAAACCTTTTTTGTAAGGTACACTAGATGCTGTTGAAACGTTACCTGACCCGGGCCTTGGAACCAATGGCTTCTGTGGGAGGAAAAGGTTAAGCCATAGACCTACATCTTTGGTTCCCCATTGCAAACCCGGATAAACCGACAGCTTGTGTCGGAAAGCTTCGTCATACACAAACCATGCAAAGCCAGGAAAACCTTTGTAAGCTTCTTGAATAATGTCAATATGCTGAAACAAACCCGGACTTTTTTCCGGGAAACTTTCACATACCACACTTGCGTAGATACAAAACCCCTGTAACCAATTTGTAAAAGATTTGTATGGTCTACGCTTATCCTCATCTTTATCAGGTTTATCTTTTAAAGCTTCTTTTTGATTAGGCAGTAAAGATAGTATTTCAATAAATTCCCCTTTCCAGATCTTGTCTAATTGTAGTAGCAAGATGAAAACCTAAAGGGGATAAATAACACGGCATGGACTCCTTGACATGACTGTCAGGAATTGAACCTATGTTACCAGCAGCTAAAGTTGGACACGCCACAGGCCCTGGATCCTGAACTACAGACACCACAACAGACCCCTCAGGTCTGTCAGTTGACCAGACCACAGCTGCTGGATCACCCATAGAAGACCTGTAAGGAAATGAAGTGGTTAACCTCACTGCACTAGGCAACTCACTCTTCCGCCGGAAATCTGATAAAAAGGAGGAAAAGGCAGCGGAAAATACATCTAAAAACTCAGCCTCACCTTTAGAAATCCCCAACGGGGGATGCGCCGTCACTGGAGGTGCACAGAGCACTGGAATTGCCCCAGCTGCCCCTGCAATTCGATCTGGACTTCGTGCCGATGCTTGAGGCGCTGGAGAGCCACCATCTTGACCCGGCGCAAGGCTCCGTAGCCGATGTTGACCGCAGGCCTGGATGACGCTCGCTCCCCTTCGCCGACTCCGCTCACCGCCTCCGATAGGCCGACCTGCCGCTTGGCACGCTGGGACGTCTCCGCCTTCTTCGCTGACCGACGGGGGCTGGACGATGGGCTGAACGTTTTTTTCTGCAGCCTCCGCCTCTTCGCCGGAAACTTGAAACTGTCCCCTGCAGAAATCCCATAAGCAAAAGGGGGGCTGAAACAGCCTAAAACCCCTTTTCCCCTATATTCCTTCAGGGCCAGTTCACACCAAACGCAGTTCTGTACAGTTTTGTGTGCATTTTTTCTGCACTAAAAATGCATGCACAGTATTTTCCATGTATTCCAATGGCTCTAGTTGGCTCTAGTTCACACCATGCATTCAGTTTCTGGTCAGTTTCCGGTGCAGAAACTGACTGGAAACTGACTGCATGGTGTGAACTAGAGCCAACTAGAGCCATTGGAATACGTGGAAAACACTGTGCATGCATTTTTAGCGCAGAAAAAAAGCACACGGAACTGCGTCTGGTGTGAACGGGCCCTCAGGTTTCCCCCCACACAAGGAAGTGCTTGGGTGCTCAGTAAAAGCACACGCTGAGCTACCAGATACAGTGCTGCTTGCCACCCATAGCCTTGCCACCTATAGCCTGCCACCCATAGCCTTGCCACCCATAGCCTGCCACCAGATGCAGTGCCGCTTGCCACCCATAGCCTGCCACCAGATGCAGTGCTGCTGTCACTCCCTCTGCATGAGCCGCATGCATAAAGGGAAAGAAATAGAGTCACTATCTGGAGAGTAAAGATCACACCAGTCCCTGCTGCTTACTGCTGGGTGCCAGAGAAGGTGGTTTCCGAGATGGGTGGGGACAGCAGTGCTGCACTAGTTGCAGGCCTTTCTCCCAGCCTCACTGTCTGAGAGTATATTGTCACTGGTTGCAAGATGCCAGTCAGAGCTGGCCCTAGCAACCAGTTCCTGGAAATGTAGTTAGTAGGGGGTGGCTGTGTCTTCTATTTCATTCCGGGACACTATATTGTCCCGAAAGGAAGTTGCCCGGGACCCAGGACAGACATGTCAATTGAGAGACGTCCCGGGCAATCCGGGACATGTGGGCACCCTAGCTGAGCAGCCAAATGAAGCTCCAAAGGTAAAGCCTTCTGCATGCAGGGCTAAATGTGAAAACAAAAACACCTGTCCAGTGCCTGGAACTGCATGTCCCAGGAGTCGGGTGACACCCGGCATCGGGCGAGATAATTTGCATATCCCTGAACATGGATGGAGGTGGAAAGAAATCTCTCAAAAAGTATAGAAACAACTAGAGAAAAAAACTTTCAGATTATCAAGTCTTGTTGATAATGTTTAGTTCAGAATTCTGGTAGATAAAAAGAAGGATAATGTTCCCTTAACTATACAAGGTTCCAAGGTAGCACTAACCTGATCTCATATACCTGATATAGCACTAGCCTGTGTACGTGCAAAAATACAAAGGGAGTATCTAATACACATGAATCATTCAGCTTGCTTCTGTAACACCCTGGCAATTTACATTCCTTCTGCTGGGTGTGGGTAAAAGTGCAATAATATGTAATGGCTTTGTCATTGAAACAAATTTGTACTAATACTGTAGTGTTTTCTTATATTGATAGATAGTAACAGTTTAACATATTAGTTTTAATTGATTTTACAATTGTAAAAGCCGACAACTAATAACTTAAAGGAGTAACAAGCAAACTAATTCAACTTAAAAAAAAAACTGCAGTCAAAAGAAAAGTAACATTGACTGCTAATTCCACTTTTACATAACACTTTATTTTGCTTTATAGGTAGTCCTTGGTGCCACCAATGTCATACAGCTAGTCAACTACAATGAAGCCTGAAGAATGTCAAAATTTAATTACATTGTCACAGTTTTCTCCCATCAATCATGCTTGCATTCTATGCCTCCTTAAAAAGATATATCAGCATGATAACATGCTTACAGAAAAAAAAACATGTGATCTCATCAATGTGCTACTACCCATTTACTGTCCAATCACCAGCTGGAATGGGTTCTAGACTAGGATGTATTGCACAACTGTAGTTTAGTATGTGTCGCATTACCCCCGGAGGAGCTGCTGGATTTTTGGGCGCCCTGTTACCTCGTGGCTCTTCCGAAGTTCCTAGGGGTGAATGATGTGTATTGCATAACGTAGAAGTAAAGGAATGTCCAGACAGGTGCTCTTTGCAGTGCTCTTTATTACCCAGCTGGGTAAAAACTGTAAACTTGTGGTGAGGAAAGTAAAGCTGAAGAAGATAGGAGAATAGCAAATTCAGGCGTAATGATAGGAAACAGTCCTGCTCCCAAACGTAACACTTCTTAGCACCACTCCCGCCGGAATGGGTTAGTGTACCCGGACAGGCCTCTCTCACTGACCTGGCAGCCGGAGTATCACTCGGACAATTGTAGGAATAAGTCTCTGCCACAGACCCTCCTTGGTGAACTTGAACTTGGGAGAAAGTCTCTGCCACAGACCCCTCTCAATGAGCCTCGGAAAGATATGCCTCCTTAAATGAGTTATGTCTGGATCTCCTTCAACTTGTCGCCCAGGTCAGTGATCAATCCCTCAGTGTCCGGCTACCTCGATCCCCGGTGGTTTGTCTAGGCCCTTTTGGACCGCCAGCCTCTCAATGGCGCTCCTCAGACTGACTCCCCACCGAACAGCAGTACAGCTTGGGATCTTCAAAGTGGGAACCCAGTCACTCACTGGGTCCCCGTCGCTGTTCAGATGCTCCGGGCCAGCAGGGCCCCGAAACACTGCGTGGCACGCACATAGGCCATAACGCCGGGGCGCTGTGATGTGGCCACCCTAAAGGTGGGTGCCACACTGGACGAAAAAGACCCAGAACCAATGGCGTCTGCCCCATAAATACCCCTCCCCAGCATGCACAGCGAGGACAAACCCTTGTGATTGGTTGCTGGGAAAGAGCACCAAAACCTTGACTCCACTGCTGCCACCTGCAGCACCGGGGCTGGAAGAACACCAGAGCACAGCAGAATGGGCTCACAGCACAGCCAAATAACGGAAAAAAGAATAATTGCGCTAAACCCAAACGTGCACTAGTGATTAAACTAATAACCAAGTGTGTGTGTAAAACCACTGTGTCCGTGTCTAACACACAAACTCAGTGGAATCAGGGGGCCAAATGGCCTCTCTGCTAGCAATAATATATATGAACCAAGTGGTCAATAACATAAATGATTGTGAACCATAGCCACAATAATTGTTAAAGAAATTAACAAAACATATAATAATATATTAATATAAAGTCCATATAGTCCAAAATAATTTTTAGAAGATAAGTTGTAGGTCCATATAGCAAATGAAGACACCCGTGAAGATTCCAGAAATGTAGTAATCAAACACCAAACGTGAATCCTTCACCAATCGTGCAGCTGCTTACCAGAACTCTGGGTCCTGCCGGACCACTATCAGCATATTTCTCAACCAAAGATTTAAGGCAGCAGTAAGTCCTCCACTTGTACTAGAACCAATCCGTACTCAACGATGGACATAGAAAATAAGACAGAGCTCCACATAGCATAAAATCCGATTGATTTATTAAAATAATAGTAAAACTATGTACATACAACTCACAATTCAGTTGAAAAAAGACAGCAATTGGCCTGTAACGCCGGCCGGTCGTATCAGGAACCAAAGAGCCACTCGTTGGAGTAATGCAAGGGATGGCGTCCACACGTCACTCACTCCACCCGACGCGTTTCGTGACAAGATCACTTCGTCTCGGGGTACGAGTGGCGTGGGACGCCACCCCTTTATATAAAGACACAATAGTAATCAAACAATCAATTAATTTCACTAACCAAGCCTCGCTCCGGGATCCGCACGTGCACCGGAAGTGTATCAATCTCCATCCGGGTCACTGAGTTCACCGGAAGTCAATACTCATAGGTTGCTCAGTATCTCCACCTAAAGGGGCGGACACTTGCGGTGTATATGATGTCCACCGTAGCGGGGCGTGGTAGGAACACCCAGAAGGCGGGACAATGAATGTCACTGCTCAGGGTTTGTTTATTAAACAATGTAGTTCCACATACTGAATGGCAGAATAGAAATCTTACACAAGATCACAGTATGTGTTACTGGGCCGTATCCAAAACTTACCCAGCAAAAAAACATATAAAAATACATATAAATTATTAAAATAAAGATAAAAATTAGCTATCAAACTAAATCGTGACGCCGTAGACCCCGTCCTAAGTTGTTCGCGCATGCGCCCAACCAGTCACCACCATGTGATTGCGTTCCACATAGAACGGCTCACGTCTTAGATCTTAGTACAGCAAGATACCCCCCTCCCTCTGGGCCAATGACAGAGAAAGCCAATGATATTAGGTGTACGGCTGCTGTGGATTGAGCCTGACAGCGCTGAATACAAAGACTCAGTGCGTCTGTGCAAGTCCTTAGATTAAAACCACATCCTATGTCCAAATGACATGACATAGAGTAACTTTACATCGATCATATATTAAATCCATATGTATATATATATTAATAAATTAATTAGTGAAAATTAGATCATGTACTATTGTGTAAGTGACTACACTGCAAAAAAAAAAAAAAAAAAAAAAAAAAAAAAAAGAATTATATAAAAAATATATATAAAAAAATTAGTTAATTAATGAAGATTTTAAATTTGTTTATTTATATGAATAAATCCTATCTAATTTATAAAAAGCCACACTAGCCACGGTGTTTGTGGATGAAAATAATAGTGAGAATTGAATCATTTCTATTATGTGAGAGACCACACTAAAAGGTGCCATATGTTGGCACACGATTAGTGATTGTATCTCAGTGAATACACACTTAGTCCCCAATATGGGGGTGTTCAGGTGGTGAAGCCAAAACATAAAAATATATATGTAAAAATAAAAATTACAATTATGTGAATATAGATTGTTTTATAATCGATGTAAAAATGCAGTTGTTAGGCAGGAGTGCCCTAACGTTTTATGGCCAATCCCAACAGCCATCTAAGCTAGTAAATTATTCCATCTAAACAGACAATAGATTGCCCTCAAATGAAAAAAAAATTTTATAAACCATGAATTAAGCATTATTTATGAATGCGTTAATATCTGTATCCACGTTGAGGCCATGAGGGAGATAAGTCCTCAATCTGTGGATCCATGCCATTTCAGTTTTGGAAATTTCCCTAATTAGAGAACTTCCCCTCCAGTTCGGCTTATATTTGTCAATGCCCACAAACAAAGTTCCTTCAGGGTTTCTATGATGAACCAGATCGTAATGTCTTGAAACCGAATGGTTTGGAAAGCCACTTCTTATTTTGGCTATATGTTCATTCAATCTGATTTTAAGTTCTCTTTTAGTCCTCCCCACGTACTGTAACCCACATGGACATTGAAGCAAGTAAATCACCCCTTTACTGGAGCAGGTGATAAATGGTTTTACTTCATGGGTTCGTCCAGTACTGGTGGAGGAAAAATGAGAGATCTTACGATCTTGACATTTGTTTAGAAGGCACACTTGGCAATTCTTACACCTGTGATAACCCGTGAGGTTTTGCCAAAAAACTCGTGTTTCATTAGGAGGGTCCTGTACACTTGGGGCCACACTGGCTCCCAAGGATGAGGCTCCTCGAAATATCACAGATGGTCTTACTGGCAACACAGGTGCAAGTACAAGATCACTTTGCAATATATGCCAGTGCTTCCTGATCAGATGTTTGATATTTTGATGTTGTACTGAGAAGGTAGTTATGAATGGCAGAGAGAAGTTATTTCTCTCTTGTTTGGTTTGAACCTTTAACAAGGATTCCCTATTAGTATCTCGGGCAGATTGTACCGCCCGGTCCAATGTCAAAGGGTCATAACCCTTCTCTAGGAACTTGTTTGATAAAACAGCAGCCTGAACATCAAAAACGTCAACATCTGTACAGTTGCGTCTGATCCTGGTATATTGTCCTTGAGGGACTGCCTTCAACCATGGACCATAATGGCAACTGTCCAGAGGAATGAACGAGTTCCTATCAGTCGGTTTGAAAAATGTACTGGTGACAAACTTATTGTCCACTATGCCAATATTCAAATCCAAAAAATTCACCAAAGTCTGACTTGCAGAAAAAGTGAATCTAATGCCTCTAGAATTGTCATTGAGGGAACTCATGAACAGATCTAAGTCATCTCTCTCTCCATCCCATAGGAGGAGGACGTCGTCGATATACCTAACCCAGAGTGTTACCTCAGGTCTTCGGCAATCATCGACGGCGTCCTCCTCCCACTTGGCCATGAAAAGATTAGCCAGGCTGGGGGCATATTTAGCCCCCATAGCCACTCCCCTATCCTGGCGAAAAAAACAATTGTCGAACCAAAATTAGTTATGACTTGCTGCAAATTGAAGCAGGGTCATGATGAACTCGATCTGTTCCGAGGCCAGAGTTGAGTCTCTGGTCAGATAAAATCTCACAGCCTCAAGGCCAAGATCGTGGGGAATTATGGTGTACAGGGATGTCACATCGGCTGTGACCATCCACACACCTTCCCTAGGGGATAATCCCGACAGCAGATTAATCACCTGCTTTGTGTCTCCAATAAAGGACGGTATCTTGCGCACCAGAGGCTGCAAGTAAAAATCAATGTACTTGCCCACCCGGGACGTGATGGAATCAATCCCACTGACAATGGGACGTCCCGGGGGGCAAGTTTGATTCTTATGGATTTTCGGGAGATAGTATATTACCGGTGTGCGAGGCGCCACCGGCACCAGGAATAGACTCTCCTTTTTATTTAAAATCCCTTTCTGGAGGCCCTGATCTACCAGGACCTCCAGGTCTCGTTTATACTTAACGACTGGGTCACGGCTTAGAGGGGTGTAGGTGGCATCGTCGTCCACGATGCGATGCATCTCTGCAACATAATCGCATCTATCTAGGACGACGATGCCACCCCCCTTATCTGCCGGCCTGATGACAAGTGATTTGTTGGAACACAACGAATCTAATCCTGTCTCGAGAGCTTTGTTCAATCTAGCCTTCTTAAACTTCATTTTATCCAAGTCCTTAAGTACAACGTCCCTGAAGACCCTAATGCTAGCAGGTAGGGTCCCGGGATTGAACAAAGAGGCGTTGGACAAATTAGAATGCCTATATTCTGAAGCACACTGAGGCCCCTCATTAATAGGATTCGTTAAGAAGTGTCTCCTAATACTCAATTTTCTAGAGAACTTATGAACATCCATAAAGGTTTGAAATTTGCTCAGATTTCTCGGAGGTGCAAACTTCAAACCCTTATCTAACAGCTCTTTTTCAGAATCTGTGAGTGTTTGTTGGCTTAGATTGTAGATGCCAACTCCTACACTCTTCTTCTCTTTGGATGCTTGGGCTCTCCTCCCCCCTCTGGTCCCTCTCTTGGTTCTGTAGGCCATGCTGGGCCGTGATGGCTCCTGGGAAAACCCCAATTATAGGGAGAGCGGGATGGAGGAGGCCCCTGTATATTTCCGGGTCTGAGATACCCATAGCCCCTATCCTGTGATCCAAACCCAGGTGGGGGAAAGCATCTTTCCCAATTATTATATGGAGCATCCCTGGGTCCAAGCCCATAGGGCCCCATAGGGTCTAATAAAGGGAAGAAGCGATTCTGTGTTGGGATATTAAAGTCATAGGTACTATCTCTTCTACCCTGAGGGTTAAATTCCATTTGTGTGGAATTTCTAAACGAGGTTGTTTGGTCTCGACCTACTGGAGAGTCAGTCCTATAATGTTGGAATTGAGACTCCGATCTATGACCTTTAAACTTCTGTCTGACTCTGGTAGGAGTATTGGACTGAACCGTGTCCTTTTTCGAGTTTTTAACTTTAACCCTAGGTTTCTGTTGGACCTGGGAAGATGTTGAGGTGCTAGGTTGGTCCATCCTATGGTTTGAAACCAGTGTACGCTGTGAGGGCACAAGAGGGGCAACAGAAACTTGCGGAGTCGTATCCATTGTCTCCCTATCCTCAGCATCTGTGGCAATTTTTTTCTGCCATTTAAATACCAACTTCGACTGATAGTCCTCTAAGTCGCGGTTGTATTTCTTTTTCTTCTTCACTTTTTGGTCTTTCTCCTCTTTTTCGAGATTTTTTTGGAGGTTGGCGGAGTAATCCTGATATTCCTCCTCCTTTTTGTGAGGAATCAATGATTCCTTAACCAATTTAATCTCAGAGTCTAACTTGATCAGTTTGTCTCTCTTCCTCTCCGCTAGAAAGCGCAAGAAGGAAGTGCCAGCATCATTGAAATATTTGGCCCAACCGATCAAATCAGATTCGTCTGTCTGAGGACTGACCTCCCACCGTATGGGATGGAGAGAGAGATGACTTAGATCTGTTCATGAGTTCCCTCAATGACAATTCTAGAGGCATTAGATTCACTTTTTCTGCAAGTCAGACTTTGGTGAATTTTTTGGATTTGAATATTGGCATAGTGGACAATAAGTTTGTCACCAGTACATTTTTCAAACCGACTGATAGGAACTCGTTCATTCCTCTGGACAGTTGCCATTATGGTCCATGGTTGAAGGCAGTCCCTCAAGGACAATATACCAGGATCAGACGCAACTGTACAGATGTTGACGTTTTTGATGTTCAGGCTGCTGTTTTATCAAACAAGTTCCTAGAGAAGGGTTATGACCCTTTGACATTGGACCGGGCGGTACAATCTGCCCGAGATACTAATAGGGAATCCTTGTTAAAGGTTCAAACCAAACAAGAGAGAAATAACTTCTCTCTGCCATTCATAACTACCTTCTCAGTACAACATCAAAATATCAAACATCTGATCAGGAAGCACTGGCATATATTGCAAAGTGATCTTGTACTTGCACCTGTGTTGCCAGTAAGACCATCTGTGATATTTCGAGGAGCCTCATCCTTGGGAGCCAGTGTGGCCCCAAGTGTACAGGACCCTCCTAATGAAACACGAGTTTTTTGGCAAAACCTCACGGGTTATCACAGGTGTAAGAATTGCCAAGTGTGCCTTCTAAACAAATGTCAAGATCGTAAGATCTCTCATTTTTCCTCCACCAGTACTGGACGAACCCATGAAGTAAAACCATTTATCACCTGCTCCAGTAAAGGGGTGATTTACTTGCTTCAATGTCCATGTGGGTTACAGTACGTGGGGAGGACTAAAAGAGAACTTAAAATCAGATTGAATGAACATATAGCCAAAATAAGAAGTGGCTTTCCAAACCATTCGGTTTCAAGACATTACGATCTGGTTCATCATAGAAACCCTGAAGGAACTTTGTTTGTGGGCATTGACAAATATAAGCCGAACTGGAGGGGAAGTTCTCTAATTAGGGAAATTTCCAAAACTGAAATGGCATGGATCCACAGATTGAGGACTTATCTCCCTCATGGCCTCAACGTGGATACAGATATTAACGCATTCATAAATAATGCTTAATTCATGGTTTATAAAAAAAAAATTTCATTTGAGGGCAATCTATTGTCTGTTTAGATGGAATAATTTACTAGCTTAGATGGCTGTTGGGATTGGCCATAAAACGTTAGGGCACTCCTGCCTAACAACTGCATTTTTACATCGATTATAAAACAATCTATATTCACATAATTGTAATTTTTATTTTTACATATATATTTTTATGTTTTGGCTTCACCACCTGAACACCCCCATATTGGGGACTAAGTGTGTATTCACTGAGATACAATCACTAATCGTGTGCCAACATATGGCACCTTTTAGTGTGGTCTCTCACATAATAGAAATGATTCAATTCTCACTATTATTTTCATCCACAAACACCGTGGCTAGTGTGGCTTTTTATAAATTAGATTTATTCATATAAATAAACAAATTTAAAATCTTCATTAATTAACTAATTTTTTATATATATATTTTTTATATAATTCTTTTTTTTTTTTTTGCAGTGTAGTCACTTACACAATAGTACATGATCTAATTTTCACTAATTAATTTATTAATATATATATACATATGGATTTAATATATGATCGATGTAAAGTTACTCTATGTCATGTCATTTGGACATAGGATGTGGTTTTAATCTAAGGACTTGCACAGACGCACTGAGTCTTTGTATTCAGCGCTGTCAGGCTCAATCCACAGCAGCCGTACACCTAATATCATTGGCTTTCTCTGTCATTGGCCCAGAGGGAGGGGGGTATCTTGCTGTACTAAGATCTAAGACGTGAGCCGTTCTATGTGGAACGCAATCACATGGTGGTGACTGGTTGGGCGCATGCGCGAACAACTTAGGACGGGGTCTACGGCGTCACGATTTAGTTTGATAGCTAATTTTTATCTTTATTTTAATAATTTATATGTATTTTTATATGTTTTTTTGCTGGGTAAGTTTTGGATACGGCCCAGTAACACATACTGTGATCTTGTGTAAGATTTCTATTCTGCCATTCAGTATGTGGAACTACATTGTTTAATAAACAAACCCTGAGCAGTGACATTCATTGTCCCGCCTTCTGGGTGTTCCTACCACGCCCCGCTACGGTGGACATCATATACACCGCAAGTGTCCGCCCCTTTAGGTGGAGATACTGAGCAACCTATGAGTATTGACTTCCGGTGAACTCAGTGACCCGGATGGAGATTGATACACTTCCGGTGCACGTGCGGATCCCGGAGCGAGGCTTGGTTAGTGAAATTAATTGATTGTTTGATTACTATTGTGTCTTTATATAAAGGGGTGGCGTCCCACGCCACTCGTACCCCGAGACGAAGTGATCTTGTCACGAAACGCGTCGGGTGGAGTGAGTGACGTGTGGACGCCATCCCTTGCATTACTCCAACGAGTGGCTCTTTGGTTCCTGATACGACCGGCCGGCGTTACAGGCCAATTGCTGTCTTTTTTCAACTGAATTGTGAGTTGTATGTACATAGTTTTACTATTATTTTAATAAATCAATCGGATTTTATGCTATGTGGAGCTCTGTCTTATTTTCTATGTCCATCGTTGAGTACGGATTGGTTCTAGTACAAGTGGAGGACTTACTGCTGCCTTAAATCTTTGGTTGAGAAATATGCTGATAGTGGTCCGGCAGGACCCAGAGTTCTGGTAAGCAGCTGCACGATTGGTGAAGGATTCACGTTTGGTGTTTGATTACTACATTTCTGGAATCTTCACGGGTGTCTTCATTTGCTATATGGACCTACAACTTATCTTCTAAAAATTATTTTGGACTATATGGACTTTATATTAATATATTATTATATGTTTTGTTAATTTCTTTAACAATTATTGTGGCTATGGTTCACAATCATTTATGTTATTGACCACTTGGTTCATATATATTATTGCTAGCAGAGAGGCCATTTGGCCCCCTGATTCCACTGAGTTTGTGTGTTAGACACGGACACAGTGGTTTTACACACACACTTGGTTATTAGTTTAATCACTAGTGCACGTTTGGGTTTAGCGCAATTATTCTTTTTTCCGTTATTTCTTTGTTTATACACAATCTAATTGCTGCTTATTAATCCCAATTATTTACCTTAGCGCAGTTGTTCCCAAACCTTTTTTCACAGCACAGCCAAGCTGAGACAGAGACCGCATTTTGCTACTAACAATCTGGATCAGAGTTTAACTACACTCTGATCTACTCTTAAATTTAACTAGCACCAGTACTGTAAAGTACATAGGCGCTACATATGTATTTAGGTCGCAGGGAGTGCAAAACTTGGCTGTACTGTCTGGTAGGAGAGCTGAAAAACAACAAGGTTGGCTGAGCAGAACTACAACTCATTTGGCAAATAGCAGCGATCGCAAATATTTATTTCAGCTGTACCTTTTGCTACTTTAGCCTGGAGTACAGATGTATTGTGAAGCTAAAAGCAAAACCTTAGCTTCCTGCACTCAAGACACAACAGAAAAAGACAGGTAATGTCACAAATGAGGAAAATAAAATCACACCTTTGACATCATCCACACTTTAGTGTCAACTTCAGTATTTTACATTTCCCCATTCTACCCAAAGCTAGAAAACAGCTTCGGCTTGACCTGAACTTTACCTATCTATACCACGTAAGGTGGTAAAACTACAGGTAATTAGTTGAGTAGTGTTGGAGACACAAAATATTATTGACTGGCTTAGGTAATGTATGCTTAGGAATAAGCTAAGCGTGGTCTCTTGCCAAATACATTATAGTTTGTTTAGCAAAAGTTATATTAAGGGGTTGTAAAGCTTTGTGTTTTTTTTCACCTTAATGCATCCTATGCATTAAAGTGAAAAAACACCTTGCACTCTCCGGACCCCCCCCCCCCCGCCCCCATTTTACTTACCTGAGCCCCAAATATCCTGCGTCCCGATCCTGCGTCGTTCTCTCAATCTCTGAACGACTCCTCATAGGATAGATTGATAGCAGCACAGTCATTGACTCCCGTTGCTGTCAATTAAATCCAGTGACGCGGCCGCCCAGGGGCGGGGCCGAGTTATACACTTGGCGGCTATGCACGGGAGTGTGCCCGCAGGATAACCCCCTCGGGAGAGAGCTTCCCAGAGGGGGTTAGCTCTTGTGGAGAGGAGCCAAGACAGCCACCGTGGGACCCCAGAAGAGGACGTTCGGGGCCACTCTGTGCAAAACACATTGCACAGTGGAGGTAAATATGACATGTTTGATATTTAAAAAAAATAAAGAATTAACCTTTACTATCACTTTAATACTGGAAAATGGTACTGTATGTACCCTCCAAGAAGAAGCAGGTAAAAGCTGTTTGGCTACTTTGGTGTCAAGAAATATTATGACCTCTAGATCTCTAAAAATTGGTGGGTAGGCTGTGCATGAAAGGATGTAACAACCTCTACTAGAACTGAGGAAGGCCATTAAAGGTAAAGCCAAAGGACTATAACCGAAGGGGGAATCATTACACACATCTTCTAATGACTCATGTTATTCTATTTCTGGTCACATCTCACAAATCTAGAGACCACATCTGTAACTCACAGTGCCTCAAATGCTTTCTGCAGCACTGATTTTCAAAACAGAGGCACCAAGCCTTATGCCGCGTACACACGATCATTTTTCGGCATGAAAAAAACATAGTTTTAAAAAAATGTCATTTAAAATGATCGTGTGTGGGCTTCACATCATTTTTTGGGTTCTGAAAAACGACAATTTTTTTTTCCGAACATGCTGCATTTTTTAAAGACGTTTTAAATAATATCGTTTTTTGGGTTGTAAAAAATGATCGGGTGCTGGCTAAAACGACGTTAAAAACCCGCGCATGCTAAGAAGCAAGTGAGACAGGAGAGCTCATTCTGGTAAAACTACCATTCATAATGGAGTAAGCACATTCATCACGCTGTAACAGACAGAAAAGCGTGAATTGTCTTTTACTAACACAGAATCAGTTAAAGCAGCCCCAAGGGTGGCGTCATCCGCATGGAACTTCCCCTTTATAGTGCCGTCGTACGTGTTGTACATCACTGCGCTTTGGTAGAGCATTTTTTTTAAACGATGGTGTGTGGGCAACATCGTTTTAATGATGAAGTTGGAAAAACTTCGTTTTTTCTACATGCCGAAAAACTTAGTTTTTTTCAATGCCGAAAAATGATCGTGTGTACGCGGCATTAGTTCCTGCATAATTTAAAATTGAACTTTATCCTCCCTAACAACTTTACATTATATTCCTTCCTGTCTAAATTATTCCCTCTAGTTCCCTATTTCTGGCCAATGACATAATGAACTGAACAGTTGCAATTATGCCTTCTGGGATATCCATCACAAGTCCTAGGAGGCCACGGATATACTATGAGGCACGTGCCACACCACCAGGGAGGTGGCTGTTTATTCATTAATTTTTCAGCCGGTCCCCCGATGACATGGCACGCCACATGTGTGTCATCATGGGGCTACTGAACAAAAGACTTCCACCCCTGCAGTGACGTCAAAAGATAAATATGGCATAGGACTGGGTATGATGCAGCAAATAGGCAAATCCCTAGGCAACATCACTGGATTGCCAAACTTATGCCAGAGTATGCTTCTAGGGGCAACCTGGCTATACAGCAATAAGGGGAAAGGGGTAAGTTGGGTTCCTCTTTAACTGACCTTTACCCATTGGTCTCAACATGAACTAGGGAATCTTCCTCCCAGAGCCCTTGAACATAGCTCCCTGTTCAGGCACCAGAAGTGAGAGGGAGACCTCCTTCTCTTTCATGCCACCCTCCCATTTTTTGGTGACTATCTGACACTGTTCAGTTTTCATTCTATTCTCTAAATCACACTCACCTTATGCACTTCTGTAGAGATACTATAGCACAACTGGATTCAATAAAAACTAAAATATTTATTTTATTGCTGCAGAACAATACTGACAACTTCCAAACGTGGAACAGATTATCTTGAACAGAAGATTGGGCACACCCCTAAAAGCTGTAATAAAATAAGTAATTGGTTCCTATTCCATCTTGCTCCAGGACAATAGAACTCCTATCCATATCATATCTCCTACCAATCACATGGTGGTCCTAGCTGTCTCATCTACACCTGCATTACTATTTAGACTGCTTCTGCAAAATGATTATTTGTATGTCTGTATGTAGTTAGGTGTAGTCATCATCACCTCCCGCCACTTCCTTCTGAAGCAGTCATGATTGGATGATGAAATGCATCAAGGGCGTGGCTGGATGATGTCTTTTTGCGCATAGGAACCAGAAGTTGGCCATTTTGCATAGGTTTCTGAAGCCAAAGTCTAACTTTAAGGGGGAAATGCTTGTTTAAAAAGACAATTGTTTCTGTGCACTGGATAAAGTGCACTCATTTTGTGATTAAAGCAGATGTGCCACTAAAAAAAATATTAAAAGCCAGCAGCTACAAATACTGCAGCTGCTGACTTTTAATATTAGGACACTTACCTGTCCTGGAGTCCAGCACCGTCCGCAGCAGAGGACGAGCGATCACTCGTCACTCTGCTGCTCCCCCCCGCCATCCTCAGTGAGGGAACCAGGAAGTGAAGCGCTCTGATTTCACTACCCGGTTCCCTACAGCGCATGCGCGAGTTGCGCTGCGCCACTGATTGGCTCCCGCTGTGCTCTTGGAGCTGAGTGTTCCCAGAGCACAACGGGGGGAGGACGGTAGGTGATGTTCTGCCCGCAGTAAACCCGAAACTGTGTGGCCGGAAGTGGGTGCAAATACCTGTCTTTAGATAGGTATCTGCACCCCCCTCCCCCCTGAAAGGTGTCAAATGTGACACCGGAGGGGGGGGGGGGGGTTCCGATCAGCGTGAGTTCCACTTTAGGGTGGAGCTCCGCTTTAAGATTTTAACCGTTTGTTTTAATAAACTGATCTGGTAAGCTGATATATTGCGCAATTAGCTTATTTTTGTTCCTTTGAGCTACTTTTGGATGAAAGGTGTTCATATGTGGAGAAAGATACAGATGAAAGTTTGCTTGAGACAAAGCACTTTTAAAGGGCAAAGCGCATATTGACCTAATTCTCAATATGTCAACATCTGAGGTAAGCAGCCTGTTTGGAAAGTGGAAGAAACACTCTGTGGTGGTGATTCACTTAGAATATTCACTGATGCACGTTTCTGTTCAAATTGAGGTGGGAAAAAAAGGAGGTGGACTATTAATAAATATAAATATATATATATATATATATATATATATACAGGCCTCAAAATTTCAAGTCCTGAGCTACTAGCCAGGCCTTAAAGTTACTAGCCACCTGTTGCCCCACCCAAACCCTACCTTGCCCCGCCCCTTAAACACGCCCTTGTAAATGATCAGTGGTGACAATTGATGGCACAGTGGCTGTGTTTGATGGCATGGCACAGTGGTGCGAATTGATGGCATAGTGACTGCATTTGATGGCATGGCACAGTGGCGACAATTGATGGCACAGTGGCTGCGTTTGATGGCACAGTGGCTGCATTTGATGGCATGGCACAGTGGTGACAATTGATGGCACAGTGGCTGCGTTTGATGGCATGGCACAGTGGTGACAATTGATGGCACAGTGGCTGCGTTTGATGGCATGGCACAGTGGTGACAATTGATGGCACAGTGGCTGCATTTGATGGCATGGCACAGTGACTGCGTTTGATGGCATGGCACAGTGACTGCGTTTGGCATGGCACAGTGGTGCGAATTGATGGCATAGTGAGTGCATTTGATGGCATGGCACAGTGATGATAATTGATTGCACAGTGGCTGCGTTTCATGGCATGGCACAGTAGTGACAATTGATGGCACAGTGGCTGCATTTGATGGCATGGCACAGTGGTGACAATTAATGGCACAGTGGCTGCGTTTGATGGCATGGCACAGTGGTGACAATTGATGGCACAGTGGATGCGTTTGATGGCATGGCACAGTGGTGACAATTGATGGCACAGTGGCTGCGTTTGCTGGCATGGCACAGTGACTGCGTTTGGCATGGCACAGTGGTGCGAATTGATGGCATAGTGAGTGCATTTGATGGCATGGCACAGTGATGATAATTGATTGCAGTGGCTGCGTTTCATGGCATGGCACAGTGGTGACAATTGATGGCACAGTGACTGCATTTGATGGCATGGCACAGTGGTGCGAATTGATGGCACAGTGGTGTGAATTGATGGCATAGTGACTGCATTTGATGGCATGGCACAGTGGTGCGAATTGATGGCACAGTGGCTGCATTTGATGGCATGGCACAGTGGTGCGAATTGATGGCATAGTGACTGCATTTGATGGCATGGCACAGTGGTGCGAATTGATGGCACAGTGGCTGCGTTTGATGGCATGGCACGGTGGTGACAATTGATGGCACAGTGGCTGCATTTGATGGACACAGTGAGGCTGCAATTCCGTCCCCCTGCCCCCATTCTATCACATCTATGCCTCCAATTCCTCCCCCATCTATCACATGGTATGATAGATGGGGGGGGGGGGGGCAGAATTGGAGGAATAGGTATGATAGAATGGGGGGAGGGGGACGGAATTAGAGGCATAAGCATGATAGATTGGGGGAGGGGGGGCAGAATTGGGGGCATAGGTATAATAAATTGGGGGGATGATTTAGTCTTAATCTGCAATTACCCATAAACCCCCACCCCCCCCCCATTCCAGCAAATAGGTTCCCTGTGCCTCCAGAACATCACACCGCACATCTGTTTTAAACATACCATTTACTGCACGTGCACTTCCTTGGATGTGTGGGAGCCTGGGAGGTGGAGGGGGGGCGGTCCGAGGTGGAGAGGGTCGGTCCCGGGCGGCGTCTAGGATCGTAGCGCTGTGAGAGGCGGTTCCGGGCAGGAGTTGGAGGCACATTTCTATTGGACAGTGGGCGGTGAAGAGGCGGTCCCGGGCGGCATGGTAACATTTTTACTGGCCTATGGGAGGTGGATAGGGGGGGGTCCCGGGCGGGCACTTGTGTCCAATCAGCTGCTAGCCTGTGCTAGCATGTGAAGGGACGGCGCGCCAGCCTGTGAAGAGACTGGCCGCAATGTGTGTGTGTCTGAGCGGCGCTCGCACGGGATATTAAACTCCTCGCCAAATGCGAGGAGGCGACCACAAATTTTGAGCCCTGTGTATATATATATATATATATATATATATATATATATATATATACACACAGTGCCTTGAAAAAGTATTCATACCCCTTGAAATTTTCCAAATTTTGTCATGTTACAACCAAAAACATAAATGAATTTTATTGGGATTTTATGTGTTAGACCAACACAAAGTGGCACATAATTGTGAAGTATGAGGAAAATTATAAATAGTTTTAATTTTTTTTTACAAATAAATATGTGAAGCGCGTGGCGTGCATTTGTATTAAATACTTTGTAGAACCACCTTTCGCTGCAATTACAGCTTGCAAGTCTTTTTGGATATGTCTCTTCAAGCTTTGCACATCTAGAAAGTGAAAGTTTTGGTCATTCTTCCTTGCAAAATAGCTCAAGCTCTTGTCAGATTGAATAGAGAGCGTCTGTGAGCAGCAATTTTAAAGTCTTGCCACAGAGTCTCAATTGGATTTGGGTCTGGACTGCGCCATTCTAACACACGAATATGACCAGAGCACCTTCTTCCGTTTGCTGTGTCCCCCACATGGCTTCTGCAACCTGCAAACGGGACTTCTTATGGTTTTCTTTGAACAATGGCTTTGTTCTTGCCATCTTGGGCAGATTTTGAAGTGCACGGAGTTTCCGTCGGAATAAACTCAGGTGGGTTTTCCCAGCGGAATTTCGTTTAAGCTGTCTTGCCTACACACGGACACACCAAATTCCGACCGTCAACACTACGACAAGCCTAGAAAAATGAAGTTCAATGCTTCCGATCAAATCAATGGGCAGCACCGCCGGCAAAGCGGAGCAACGCTTTGCCAGCGGTTTTAACCCTTTTTCGGCCACTAAGAGGGGTTAAAAGCGGCCAAATAGCGCCACAAAAACTCTGGTAAAGCGCCGCTAAAAATAGCCCCCACCGCCCCAGTGTGAAAGGGATCTAGGTTGATGTTATACTGCATTTTTTTAGTCACACAGAATCATTTTTCATGCATTTGAAAGTGATTTATATGCTATGTATTTGGTTTAGTTTTGTTTGATTGTGCAGAGTTTTATCTATTTTTATTACAATTTTTGGTGTGGAAACACATGACAACAGTTTCAGCAATCATTTATATTATTTAATATTTATTAAATTTAGTTCACAATTTGCGCGGTAGCGCGGGAAACTCTGGTATAGTAAAACGATGATTTCCACGCAACAATCAAATTCTTTAAACCTGACAGAGACATATTTCTTTCAGTCATAGAACATGAACCAATAATGCAATACTACGATGGGAGGATTGGGATAAAAAATACCATAAGCACCCCTTACAAGTAGGGTAGCCACCTCATCCCTTTAAACCCGAACACATATGAACTACACAGGTTCTGAGGCAAATTTAATGCAGATAAGGCACTAGTGTTGCTCACGAATATTCGCATTGCGAATATTCGACTCGAATATAGCATATTCGAGAAATCGCGCTATATTTCGAAATTCGCGGTGAATATTCGCAATTCCGAATATTCGATTTTTTACAATTTTTTTTTTTAATCAGATCACATCCTAGATATCTCCATCGACGTCTAAAAGCATTGCTGGTATCATTAGAGACCCTGGGCCGAGTAGCTGAAGCGTTCATTGAATTTTCCAGAAAGATCGCAATGCGATTATTCGGCAAACGCAATATCGCGCGATTATTTTCCTCGCCCCGATCTTCCGCATCAGAGCGATTTTTACAGTTTCATTTTTAAAACAGATCACATCCTAGTGATCTCCATAGACGTCTGAAAGCATTGCTGGTATGATTAGAGCCATTGGGCCGAGTAGCTGAAGCGATCATTTTATATTGCCGAATATTCGCAATGCGAATATTCGGCAATAGGAATATTGCGCGATTATTTGCTCCGCCCTTTTGCATCAGAGCCAATCAGAGTTCTCCTTCCACACTCGTCACAGGTTAGCAACCAATAGGAACCTGCCTGCATGGACATTATATAAGCTCACTCCCAGCACCATTTCATTGCAGATTCAGAAGCTGGCTATAGAGTGTGGAGGCTGTTTCTGTGTTCCTGGTTTCCTGTGTCTTTGTTCTTGATTGATTTAGATCATCACCAGCATTGCTATTTAGTGATTCCAGTGGATCTTTTCCAGTATATCAACTGCTTTTTTCAAAGCAATAGACCCAAGAGCTTTTTTCAAAGCTACGTTTTGTGCTGTTTTGTGCTGTTTTTTTCATTTGTGTTACTGTTTGATCCTGCAATCCTCCCTGTTCAGTTATATTTGCAAGAGATTTCAGAACACATTTTGCTGAGCTTTATAAAAGAGCTTTTCTAAAAGCTAAGTTTTGTTCATCTTGTGTTACTGTTAGATCTTGCAGGTTCGCTGTTCAGTGATATTTGATAGGCATCTCAGTTCAAATTTTGTTTAGTTTTCCCTAAAGAGCTTTTATAAAAGCTAAGTTTTGTGTTCAGTTTAGTTAAATTTTGTGTAGTAAGTGTACACACTGTTAGTGTACATTTATTTCATCTAGCTTAGCTTAGTGTGTGTTTAGTGTCTGTGTTTTGTGTTTAAAAAAAAAAAAAAAAAAAAAGTTAGTGTTTGTTTAGTGCTTTTTTTTTTTCTTTAATTTTGTAGTCCTTGTCTGGTGTACTACTTTTCTTATAGTTTAGTAGCTGTCTGTGTACGTCTTTGTCTGCGTGCCTGTCTTGTAAAAAAAACACAAAAACACATTTTGTTCACATTTTCCCCCCCCAATAAAGTTTACCCCCCCCACACACATATCAGCAATAATGAGCGGCATCCGTGGCCGTGGCAGCAGGGGTAGGGGAGTTACTCCCAGTGCTGGATCGCTGCCAGCACGGGGTACCTCTCGTGCCCCTACTAGTGGTAGAGGATCGGGTGCAAGGGGAGTACGCCTGATCCGGGAGTTCTTCCCATCGGGCAGCCGCCCGATATTGCCATCTCAGGCTCAAGTAGTGGTGGACTACATGGGGCACAGCAGTGCCACTGAGTCGTCGGTCCCGACTCACAGTAGTACCACCATTACACCGTTGCCTGTACTACCCCCCCCCCAGCCCCCAAGAGTCCAGCATCTTACTGTTCGACAGCGACAGTGATAGGGATCTCTTGGGGGAGGCCATGCATCAGGCAGACCTCCAGCTCTGTCCTGATGGTCAGGACCTTTTTGAAGGGATGGATGAGGAGGATGGGATACCTGCTGGCAGTATCCCAGAGACATCCCTTCAAACTGGTGCTGCTGTTTTGGTGCAGGAAACAGCAGCACCTAGTCAGACCCAGGCGTGGGTGAGGGGACAGCGGAGCCAGGCTAGAGGCTCCATGTCACGTGGTTCCCTCAGACCAACACATCTCAGCCCTTGGTCTGACATCTCTGGGGGCGAAGAGGGTGACCCATCATGGTTGCCATCTGACGCGTCGGCTCACTACGTCAGTGACGACGGGGAAGGTAGGCACCCTGGTGAAACGGTGCGCCAGGTCACCACCAGGGAGACCATCGTCAGGGTCTCCACTGGTGATGGCAGCAGGAGGTGTCAGGAGGAGGAGCAGCAGCAGCAGCAGCAGCAGCAGGCAGCTCCACCTGTGCGCACCGAATCCCAGCAGGTGCAAGTAAGCGTCACCCCATCTGACAGGAGGGCGGTGCTGAAGTCACCTGTCTGGAATTTCTTTACCCTGGTGGCAGACAACCCTACCGTGGCCATCTGCCGGATTTGTAAAGTGAGGGTGAAGAGAGGGAAGTGTTTGGCTCGGGTGGGTACCACAGCCCTGAACCAGCACCTGAGGATAAACCACTGGGCGTTGTATGACGAGATGAAGCGTGGTGGTGGTAGCAGCGCCACCACCACAAGTGAGCAGGGTACAGCAGCCCCTGCCACATCTTCATCTGTTTCCAGCAGGTCATGCCCCCCCGCTCCCTCTAGTAGAGGTACTGGTACCGGCAGCCAGACCTCTACTTCCACAGCACCCTCCACGTCTGTGTCCCGCACTGCCGTCCGGCGCCAGGCGTCGATTTCAGACGCCTTTGACCGCACCACTCCCTTCCCCCCTGGAGACCGACGTGTGCGTTCCCTCAATGGGCTCCTGGCAAGGGTTATTGCCCAACATCTGCTGCCCTTCAACATAGTTGACAGCAACCCCTTCAGGCAGATGTTGGAGCAGGCCCAACCCCAATGGCGTGTCCCCAGCCGCCATTTCTTTGCCATTTCTTTCCCTGCCCTACACCAGCACATTGTGCAGAATGTAACCCTGTCGCTGGATCACGCTGTCAGCGACAGGGTTCATCTGACAATGGATGGCTGGACCAGCAGGCATGGGCAGGGACGCTACATCAGCTTCACGGCCCATTGGGTTTCCCTCCGAGGCGTCGGTGAGGGATCGTCGGCAACCGATCTTGTGGTGCCGCCCCGGGGTGTCCAGGGGAGAACTGCTGGTCTCCCTCAAGCCACTGTCTCCGCAGCTGCTGAGCCTCCCAGCAAGCGCCCCCGTAGCTACTCAAGTGTGGGGCACGTGCGCTGTCAGGCCGTGCTCCAGCTTGTTAGTTTAGGGGACCGGAGACACACTGGAGAAGAAGTGCTGAAAGCACTTCAAGCTCAGGTCCAGAAGTGGCTGACACCCCGAAGGCTCCAGCCAGGTATGGTTGTCTGCGATAACGGCAGCAACCTACTCGCCGCCCTCCATGCTGGCAGTCTGACGCACGTGCCCTGTCTGGCACATGTCCTCAACCTGGTGGTGCAGAAGTTCCTGCGCACTTATCCAGGGTTGAGTGACATTGTGGCAAAGGCGCGTAGGATTGCCAGCCACTTCAGGCGCTCCCCAACCGCTACCGCGTCCCTGTCCAAATTGCAGCGGAAGTACAATCTGCCCCTTCACAGGCTGATTGTGGACAGTGTGACGCGGTGGAACTCCACCCTCCACATGCTGAAGAGGTTGTGGGAGCAGCAAAGGGCGGTGAGGGAGTACCTGATGGAACTAGGCACTGAGAGGGCTTCACCACAACTCCCTTTCATCGCCTGTGCGCAGTGGGGGCAGATAAACCAGGTCTGCCAAGTGTTGTCCTCCTTCGAGCAGGCGACCAAGATGGTCAGCAGTGAGCAAATTGGCCTCAATAGCGTGCTGCCAATACTGTTCATGCTGGAGAGGACACTAGATCGCCTGCTCGAGGCTGGGGAGAGTGCCTTGGTGGAGCAGGAGGAGTCAGCAATGCTCCACCGAGACCAGGGCCAGGACGAGGAGGAGGAGGAGGATGATGATGAAGAGGAGGAGGAGGTGGTTGCTGGTGTCGTCCCGGAGTCAGGGCCTGGTCAGGAGGGAGAGCCGGTGTTGGGGGCACCGATAGTCCGGGGGTTGGGCATGTCTGAGTTTGACCAGCAGCGCCTCAGGGATGAAGAGTCGCACCTCATTCACCTGGCCAGCATTGAGGAGTCACAGCGGGCTGTGCTCTTCCCCATGGCTGCCCACATGCTGAGATGCCTCAGGAGGGACCCCCGGGTTAAGACCATCAAGACGAGGGATGATTTCTGGATGGCCACCCTTTTGGATCCCAGGTGCAAGGGGAAACTGGAGCAGTTCATCCCAGCCAGCCGGAGGCAGCACCGGATGGAGGAACTGCAGGCAGCCATTGTCAGACGGTTGGAGCAGGCAACTCCCCGGCCTCCAGTTGTCCCCCCTCATCTCACCCAGCAGGTGGCTGCACCCAGCTGCAGCCGAGCAGGGGACCTAATGGAAGAGATGAGGATGTTCTTCCAAACCGAGCGACCCAGTACCACCACCAGCAGCAGCAGCAGCAGTCACCACCAGCGGCTGGCCCACATGGTGGCAGACTACATGGCGTCCGTCGGTGCTTCTGACAGTATGAGCACCGACGACCCCATGGAGTACTGGGTTGCCAGATTGGACACCTGCCGCGAGCTCGCTCAGTATGCGCTGGAGTTATTGTCTTGCCCCCCCTCCAGCGTACTATCTGAGCGGACATTCAGCGCGGCAGGTGGGGTGGTCACGGACAAGAGGACCCGTCTGTCCACAGACTCCGTGGACAGACTCACATTCATAAAGATGAATGAGTCCTGGATCGGCGGTGACTTTCTGGCACCCGTCGTCGGTTCAGGGCGCTGAAGGGTCCCTTGCCATGCATTCCCTGATGAAGCCCCGGACCTGATGTATTTACAGTGCTGAATATAACTATTTCAACATCAGAGAAAATCAATGTTAATATTTGGTACAGTAGGCTTTCTTTGCAATTACAGCGGTCAAACATTTCTTGTAGTTTTACACCAGCTTTGCACACACTGGAGGAGGGATTTTGGCCCACTCCTCCACACAGATCTTCTCTACATCAGTCATGTTTCTGGGCTATCGCTGAGAAACACGGAGTTTGAGCTCCCTCCAAAGATTCTCTATTGGGTTTAGGTCTGGAGACTGGCTAGGCCACGCCAGAACCTTGATATGCTCCTTACAGAGCCAATCCTTGGTTATCCTGGCTGTGTGCTTTGGGTCATTCTCATGTTGGAAGACCCAGCCTCGACCCATCTTCAAAGCTCTAACTCAGGGAAGGAGGTTGTTGCCCAAAATCTTGCAATACATGGCCCCGGTCATCCTCTCCTTAATACAGTGCAGTCACCCTGTCCCATGTGCAGAAAAACACCACCAAAGCATGATGCTACCACCCCCATGCTTCACATTAGGGATGGCGTTCTTGGCATGGTACTCATCATTATTCTTCCTCCGAACACGGTTAGTGAAATTATGATCAAAAAATTATATTATAGTCTCATCTGACCACATGATTTTCTCCCATGACTCCTTTGGATCAGTCAAGACAATTATGTCAGAAGTTATTTCACACCCTATATACTCTTATTAAGACTGCTGTACATCATGGCAACTCCTGCCCATGTGATATGACTCTGTATCAACTACTACTGTTAATACTACTACTGCTGCTTCAGCTGCTGCTGCCGCCCAGTCAATACACCTATGTCAGCAGTTGTTTAACACTCTATATACTCTTATTCCTACTGCTGTTCATCATGGCACCTCCTGCCCATGTGATATGACTCTGTATCAACTACTACTGTTAATACTACTACTACTGCTGCTTCTGCTGCTGCTGCTGCCGCCCAGTCAATACACCTATGTCAGCAGTTATTTCACACTCTATATACTCTTATTAAGACTGCTGTACATCATGGCAACTCCTGCCCATGTGATATGACTCTGTATCAACTACTACTGTTAATACTACTACTGCTGCTTCAGCTGCTGCTGCCGCCCAGTCAATACACCTATGTCAGCAGTTGTTTAACACTCTATATACTCTTATTAAGACTGCTGTACTTCATGGCAACTCCTGCCCATGTGATATGACTCTGTATCAACTACTACTGTTAATACTACTACTGCTGCTTCTGCTGCTGCTGCCGCCCAGTCAATACACCTATGTCAGCAGTTATTTCACACTCTATATACTCTTATTAAGACTGCTGTACATCATGGCAACTCCTGCCCATGTGATATGACTCTGTATCAACTACTACTGTTAATACTACTACTGCTGCTTCAGCTGCTGCTGCCGCCCAGTCAATACACCTATGTCAGCAGTTGTTTAACACTCTATATACTCTTATTAAGACTGCTGTACTTCATGGCAACTCCTGCCCATGTGATATGACTCTGTATCAACTACTACTGTTAATACTACTACTGCTGCTTCTGCTGCTGCTGCCGCCCAGTCAATACACCTATGTCAGCAGTTATTTCACACTCTATATACTCTTATTAAGACTGCTGTACATCATGGCAACTCCTGCCCATGTGATATGACTCTGTATCAACTACTACTGTTAATACTACTACTGCTGCTTCAGCTGCTGCTGCCGCCCAGTCAATACACCTATGTCAGCAGTTGTTTAACACTCTATATACTCTTATTAAGACTGCTGTACTTCATGGCAACTCCTGCCCATGTGATATGACTCTGTATCAACTACTACTGTTAATACTACTACTGCTGCTTCTGCTGCTGCTGCCGCCCAGTCAATACACCTATGTCAGCAGTTATTTCACACTCTATATACTCTTATTAAGACTGCTGTACATCATGGCAACTCCTGCCCATGTGATATGACTCTGTATCAACTACTACTGTTAATACTACTACTGCTGCTTCAGCTGCTGCTGCCGCCCAGTCAATACACCTATGTCAGCAGTTGTTTAACACTCTATATACTCTTATTAAGACTGCTGTACTTCATGGCAACTCCTGCCCATGTGATATGACTCTGTATCAACTACTACTGTTAATACTACTACTGCTGCTTCAGCTGCTGCTGCCGCCCAGTCAATACACCTATGTCAGCAGTTGTTTAACACTCTATATACTCTTATTCCTACTGCTGTTCATCATGGCACCTCCTGCCCATGTGATATGACTCTGTATCAACTACTACTGTTAATACTACTGCTGCTTCTGCTGCTGCTGCCCAGTCAAGACACCTATGTCAGCAGTTATTTGACACTCTATATACTCCTATTCCTACTGCTGTTCATGATGGCACCTCCTGCCCATGTGATATGACTCTGTATCAACTACTACTGTTAATACTACTGCTGCTGCTTCTGCTGCTGCTGCTGCCCAGTCAAGACACCTATGTCAGCAGTTATTTGACACTCTATATACTCCTATTCCTACTGCTGTTCATCATGGCACCTCCTGCCCATGTGATATGACTCTGTATCAACTACTACTGTTAATACTACTGCTGCTTCTGCTGCTGCTGCCCAGTCAAGACACCTATGTCAGCAGTTATTTGACACTCTATATACTCCTATTCCTACTGCTGTTCATCATGGCACCTCCTGCCCATGTGATATGACTCTGTATCAACTACTACTGTTAATACTACTACTGCTGCTTCTGCTGCCCAGTCAAGACACCTATGTCAGCAGTTATTTCACACCCTATATACTCTTATTAAGACTGCTGTTCATCATGGCACCTCTTGCCCGAGTGATTTGACACTGTATTGTCAATGTCTACTACTACTATTACAGCTCAGTCAAGACACCTGTGTCCCAATTTTTTGGTACACTATTGACTACTATGACCACTACTGATGCTGTAAAGTATTCCCCAAGTGTTTTTATGCTATGTATTACTATTACCACTACTGCTTGTAAATCATGCCTGTGTGATACTTAGTGGGAATGCTTTAATAAGCATTCCTAGTATGGATACCCGTAAATGTATTAATCTTAATTAGTGTGAATGCTTTAATAAACATTTCCAGTATTGATATCCGTAAATTTAGTAATCTTATTATTCCTTACGTTTTTTGGTTCTGCGTAACTTCGGCATACTTTCAGCTATTGAGACCATTCAACTGTAAAAATGTTCGTCTCTTTCAGCAAATGATGGGACTTGTTCAAGTTTTTTCCTACTTTTTACACTTTTATAAATTTTTAGCTTTTAAGACCGTTTTTTTAACAATGAAGTCAATGAGAACATCCTTTTCCCCTTTGAATTCACATGCCCTGCCAAAAGTTTCAGCTACTTCATACTTTCACTTACAGACACTGAAAAAACTGTAAAGCGGTCACAAAATATTTAGCTATCCGGCTATGACTTTTCAGATCGTTATCGTTTACAATTTTTTGGTGAAAACGCAATTTACGTTTTGCGAATTTTTCACAAAAATGCGATAGGTTATAATGTAATCCTATGGAGGGGATTTAGAGTCTGTCATGTGACCTTAACATTCTAGATCTTTGTAATTAAAAATATCTTTACAAAAAGGGGAAACAAATTGGTCTCACGCCCACAAGATCTACTTTTCATACACAATTTTTATATCAAAACGTAGCTATGCTTGTCTGGTTTATGGCAATGTGATCAAGTCTGCGATACGTATTTTAGTTTTAGTTATTAGAGCAACAGCCAGAAATTATGTCTCATAGACTCTCATGTTAAATTATCTAAAAAATGTTGCTGCAGAACTCACAAAGACGCTCTTTTCTAAATCGCAGACATGGCCACATTTTTAAGTTTATCTACATAAATTTCATATCGATGCGTTTACAAGGGCCGTGTATTTCAAACGGTGTAGTCGTTGTATCAATTGCATGTACGTTTGAGGATTTATTAAGCTTTGTTTGGAGGCTTAAATCATGTATTAGATCTGTGAATTAAAAGCGTTTGTAATGTTATTTCTTTCTATAAATCACTTTCCTGACCTCAGTGCAATATTCCTCCTCACTGACCTGGGGGGGAGGGGAAACCTATTGAGGGGGGAGGGGCGACCAGGAAGTCAGCATACGCTATACTTTGCAGATAGAGAAAGAAGCTGTGTGTCCTAAAGATAGTGTAGTGGTTATGGTGAATGTCTTTGGCAAGGGGCTCACCAATTAAGCTATTCAGCATTCCCACTCGCATTTTCCTCAGGAAATGCATTGTCTAGTTATATTATATTTTAATACTCCTGCTGCTGCCTCCATGCTGAGTAAAGCTTCATGACCTCTCTGGCACAGCGGATCCACCAACAGCCTCCGCTACAAGCTACCAGACCGGATCTAAACAGCAAGTGTAACTATAACAATGAACCTTATGTTAAACACTGTTTTGCGGCATTTATACTGCAACCATTGGGCTGTCTGCAAGAGCTCATCTGCATTCTCTCTCTTTCTTGCTCTCCCTCTCTCTCTCTTTGTATATATATATATATTGTTGCTTTTGTTATGTTCATTTTTCAACTGTTTATTTTGTGTTCGTCGTGTCTGTGTCGTGTGCTTTAGTTTGTCCTAGGTTACTGTTAAATAAAATAATAGTATAAAATGTTTTTGCTTATTATGAAGTTAAATGTGTTGATGTTGATTTGTTTGATGTTAAGTTAGATGTGTTGAAAAACCTACAAATCTATCTCAAAAAGAAATGAAACATTTCCAAAAAATAATATTTATTAATAAAAACATAATTTCAGATATAACTCTGATTGAGCTTCTGAAGGCGCTCCAGCTTCTCTATATTTTTTAATTGCTGCTGCTCCAGCAGCACATTTTGCTGAATAAGGTAGCGGATCTGGCGCTGATTTGCCTGGATCCTCTGGTGGGTTGTCTTTATGAGCGCGGTCTGCCTCCTCATCTTTCCTGATACTGTTAGGATATAATAAAAAAAAAATTTGGATTTAAAATAACGTTACCAAATAAATAAAAATTTTTTTTTGCTTATTAATCAATCATTATCATGTGTATACACTTGTTATGTGTCTAACACATCCCGGGAGTGCAGAATTATTAGGCAAATGAGTATTTGGACCACATCATCCTCTTTATGCATGTTGTCTTACTCCAAGTTGTATAGGCTCGAAAGCCTACTACAGATTAGGCATATTAGGTAATGTACAACTCTGTAATGAGAAGGTGTGTGGTCTAATGACATCAACACTCTATATCAGGTGTGCATAATTATTAGTCAATTTCCTTTTCTTTGTCAAAATGGGCCAAAAGAAGGATTTGACAGACTCTGAAAAGTCCAAAATAGAGAGATATCTAGCAGAGGGATGCAGCACTCTTAAAGTTGCAAAGCTTCTGAAGCGTGATCATCAAACAAAAGAAGCGTGTGGAAAAACAAAGGTGCAAAATAACTGCCCATGAACTGAGAAAAGTTAAGCGTGCAGCTGCCAAGATGCCACTTGCCACAAGATTGGCCATATTTCAGAGCTGCAACATCACTGGGGTGCCCAAAAGCACAAGGTGTGCAATACCCAGAGACATGGCCAAGGTAAGAAAGGCTGAAAGACGATGACCACTGAACAAGACACACAAGCTGCAACGTCAAGACTGTGCCAATAAATATCTCAAGAAAGATTTTTCTAAGGTTTTATGGACTGCTGAAATGAGAGTGAGTCTTGATGGGCCAGATGGAAGAGCCCGTGGCTGGATTGGTAAAGTGCAGGGAGCTCCAGTCCGACTCAGACGCCAGCAAGGTGGTGGTGGAGTACTGGTTTGGGCTGGTATCATCAAAGATGAGCTTGTGGGGCCTTTTCGGATTGAGGATGGAGTCAAGCTCAATTCCCAGTCCTACTGCCAGATTATGGAAGAGACCTTCTTCAAGCAGTGGTACAGGAAAAAGTCACCATCCTTCAAGAAAAACATGATTTTCATGCAGGACAATGCTCCATCACACGTGTCAAAGTACTCCACAGCGTGGCTGGCAAGAAAGGGTATTAAATAAAAAAAAGTAATGACATGGCCTCCTTGTTCACCTGATCTGAACCCCATTGAGAACCTGTGGTCCATCATCAAATGTGGGATTTACAAGGAGGGAAAACAGTACACCTCTCTGAACAGTGTCTGGGAGGCTGTGGTTGCTGCTGCACGCAATGTTGATGGTGAACAGATCAAAACACTGACAGAATCCATGGATGTCAGGCTTTCGAGTGTCCTTGCAAAGAAAGGTGGCTATATTGGTCACTGATTTGTTTTAGTTTTGTTTTTAAATGTCAGAAATGTGTATTTGTGAATGTTGAGATGTTATATTGGTTTCACTTTTAAAAATAAATCATTGAAATGGGTATATATTTATTTTTTGGTTAAGTTGCCTAAAAATTCTGCACAGTAATAGTAGTCACCTGCACACACAGATATCCCCCGAAAATAACTAACACTAAAAACAAACTAAAAAATACTTCCAAAAAAATTCAGCTTTGATATTAATGAGTTTTTGGGGTTCATTGAGAACATGGTTGTTGTTCAATAATAAAATGAATCCTCAAAAATACAACTTGCCTAATAATTATGCACTACCTGTATACTTCTAGCATCAATACCATATTATGGTTCTACAATCTGACAGGTGCGCTTTATATGTTGTCCATTTTTATATCTACATTTTATTGTTGAAATGTTATTAATCATTGTGCACATATTTACCTTCCTGAACGAGGCTCACAGGACCGCTCTCTTCCTCCTGCTCTTCTGCTTGAGAAGTTGGGGTGGTGGGGGGGGGAAGCTCCTCAGCTTGCTCCTCAGCAGGAGCTGGGGTTGGGGAGTGGGAGGGCCCTGGCTGCTCCTCTTCATCCATCTCCTCCTCTGCCGCATCCTCCTCTGCCGCATCCTCCTCCTCCTCCTCATCGGCCTGGCGCCTTCTGCGCTTGGCGCGGATAACTGGCATTGGAGCTCCTATAATAACACAATGTTCATATATTATAAAAATGTTTTCTAATGACGTATGCAAATTCTGTGTACTCTGCTGTATTGTATATGAATACAAATTGATTTATATAGACAGTTAACCAATGGGACAATGTTATATTAAAGGGTCTTGTGGGCACTACAGGGGACTGAGCGTGAGCTGGGATGCAACCATGTTAAAATGAGCTGTTTTTGTCTCCTTTGTTTTGTTCAGACCATCTCATGTTAAAAAAAGGGCCTGATGGAGCACACGGGATTACTATAACAACCCCACTCCTAACACAGGAATTTAGTGGTAATCTATATATATAAAACTCAACGTGTGTGTGTGCATAAATGTATGTATGTATGTATGTATGTATGTATGTTCCAGCATCACGTACAAACGGCTAAAGATATTTATATGAAACTTGGCACACAGGTTACTTATATGTCAGCCACAAACATAGGATAGGTGGTTTAAACCTTACCCACCCCCACTTGCCATGGTCGGGGTTTTTCTTTAAAGTCCCATGCAAAGCAATGGGAAAATTATGTTCCCACATAACTTCTGTGTTCCTGTCTGCTGTCCCATGTCTTTTTTCAACAGTACTATGAATACCTTGGCTGGTGGTGATATATGTTAGCACAACATGGCATCTTGGTTAACAACATCTGACCTTACATGAATTACATATGACCTTACATAACTGTCACCAAAGGAGCTGCGGTGGCTCCACACGATTGCCACTGCACTGACAAGTGATTCACCTCTGCAGCTAGGGGTTCGGATCCCGCTCTCGGCTACCTGTGAATTGAGTTTGGTGGTCTCAGCCCCGCCCCTGGTGGGTGTGCTATGCGAGGTTGGGTTGGGAGGACCCCCTCACACCCGCCATTGCCAACCGGGGCATGGAGAAAGGTGGCAGATTGCCTCTGGGGGAGGCCTCCCAACTCCTGCAGGCCGGCTCCTCTCTCTTTCGAGTTCACGCACAAAATACACTTTTTAAAAAAAAAACATAACTGTCAACAATAACTTACCTGGATGATATTTAGCCCGAAGACGTCTGACCTGATCCATTTGGCGCCTCTTCAGGTCAGACCACTTCTTAACAATTGCCTTGTGGTCATGTTGGCCGCCAAAGTCAGCGATTAGGGCGCTGACCACAGCCCTTTTCTCTGGCTGCCTCCGCAGCTTATCGTATCCTGTTTCCAGGAACTTCTGCAAGATGAAGAACAAAGTATATTGTAATACTTCTGTTGACAGCCTTATGGATATATGACGTAAATGTATGCTATTCAACAATTGGAAGCATTCTCGCCTTATTAATCAATGACAGGGGTAACATGAAAGATTTTATATCCTGCCATTTCGGTCGCCACCTTTTTTGCATAAATATAGCAGCCATTATCATTTGCATAATTATGAATATATTATTAACAACACAGGATACACGTATAGGGGAGATATGCGTTGCTAACTCTTTTCCCTGTCAGGAGCCTAACGCCCCGGGGGGTCAGAGACGGGACCTTTTTCGGAGGACCACTGACGTATGTACCCGTCGCAGTTTTTTGTGATGTCACTCTTTAGGTGTGTGCACATTTTTCACTGCATCCGGGTGGAGTTTTTGGGTTGTGTTTTGCACGCCACAGGCTTTTCAACAGGAAAAAAACAGCTGGAGGCAGAATGGTTGCAAAACACTACGTGTTTGTTACTTAACTCTGGGTTTCAAGACCAGTCCACCTCCAGCTGTTGCAAAACTACTACTCCCATCAGCCACGGTCTGTCAGTGCATGCTAAGAATTTTACTTTTGCTGCATCTAGGGTGCCACAGTTTAGAGACCCGTGCATAAAGGCCTGAAAAATGGGGGCCTGCAGAACTTACAATACTAGAAGTGCCAGCATTCCCAGGCATGCTGGAAGTTGTAGTTCTGCAACATCTAAAGGGCAATATGTATTCGAACGTCCTTGGGCCTTGAGGACACTGAAGTCAGGACGTTCGCATACGTCCTATGTCCAAAAATTTTTTAAATTCATTATGCTAAATAACAAGGAAAAGTGCCTAAATACACATTTGCCAACCAGGGTGTCTGCAGCTGTCCAGGCATGCTGGGACTTGTAGTTTTGTAAAAGCAGGAGACACATTTTTTGTGAAATACTAATATATGATCATATATACTAACTTTTAAACTAGACTAAAATGCTGGGCTGGGCTGGGACTTGTAGTTTTGTAAAAGCAGGAGACACATTTTTGGTTAAATACTAATATCTGATCATATATACTAACTTTTAAACTAGACTTAAATGCAGTTGAAGATGATGAAATAACAGTGGTCAAAATACTTACACAAATCAGCAACTTTTCCTCAGACTTAGTGAAATTGCTTCCAACCATGTTGCTGTGTGATTGCGCTGCGATCATAAGTTGGAAACTGGCAAGGCTCCAGGAAATGGTCGCGTGTTGTTCGCGTGTTGATTGCGCTGCTTGGACCGAGATGGGTCCATATGGCTTCGGCTGTATGGACCACAGTAACTCTTTTCCCTGTCAGGAGCCTAGGAGCCTAACGCCCCGGGGGGTCAGAGACGGGACCTTTTCGGAGGACCACTGACGTATGCAACCGTCGCAGTTTTTTGTGATGTCACTCTTTAGGTGTGTGCAAATTTTTCCTTGCACCGGGTGGAGTTTTTGGGTTGTGTTTTGCACGCCACAGGCTTTTCAACAGAAAATAACCAGCTGGAGGCAGAATGGTTGCAAAACACTACGGGTTTGTTACCTAACTCTGGGTTTCAAGACCAGTCCACCTCCAGCTGTTGCAAAACTACTACTCCCATCAGCCACGGTCTGTCAGTGCATGCTAAGAATTTTACTTTTGCTGCATCTAGGGTGCCACAGTTTAGAGACCCGTGCATAAAGGCCTGAAAAATGGGGGCCTGCAGAACTTACAATACTAGAAGTGCCAGCATTCCCAGGCATGCTGGAAGTTGTAGTTCTGCAACATCTAAAGGGCAATATGTATTCGAACGTCCTTGGGCCTTGAGGACACTGAAGTCAGGACGTTCGCATACGTCCTATGTCCAAAAAATTTTTAAATTCATTATGCTAAATAACAAGGAAAAGTGCCTAAATACACATTTGCCAACCAGGGTGTCTGCAGCTGTCCAGGCATGCTGGGACTTGTAGTTTTGTAAAAGCAGGAGACACATTTTTTGTGAAATACTAATATATGATCATATATACTAACTTTTAAACTAGACTAAAATGCTGGGCTGGGCTGGGACTTGTAGTTTTGTAAAAGCAGGAGACACATTTTTGGTTAAATACTAATATCTGATCATATATACTAACTTTTAAACTAGACTTAAATGCAGTTGAAGATGATGAAATAACAGTGGTCAAAATACTTACACAAATCAGCAACTTTTCCTCAGACTTAGTGAAATTGCTTCCAACCATGTTGCTGTAATATTGCGCTGCGATCATAAGTTGGAAACTGGCAAGGCTCCAGGAAATGGTCGCGTGTTGTTCGCGCAATTGCGCATGCGCGATCGAAAAATCGCAATCGCAATATGTATTTCGGTTAAAATATCATACATATTCGATTTCAGAGTGCTGCTACAGCAGTTTTCGAAATATCTGCAATCAATTTCGCATTCGCATGTTGCGATATTTCGATAAAATATCAGGAATATTCTGAGCCAATCAGAGCGCTCCTCCAGCATATCTCGAAATTGCGCAATAAATATCGCATTCGCATGTTGCGATATTTCGATAAAATATCACGAATATTCTGAGCCAATCAGAGAACTCCTCAAGCATATCTCGAAATTCCGCAATAAATATCGCATTCGCATGTTGCGATATTTCGATAAAATATCACGAATATTCTGAGCCAATCAGAGCGCTCCTCCAGCATATCTCGAAATTCCGCAATAAATATCGCATTCGCATGTTGCGATATTTCGATAAAATATCACGAATATTCTGAGCCAATCAGAGCGCTCCTCCAGCATATCTCGAAATTCCGCAATTAATATCGCATTCGCATGTTGCGATATTTCGATAAAATATCACGAATATTCTAAGCCAATCAGAGCGCTCCTACCGCAGTTATTAAAAAAATCGCAATTATTTTCGCATTCGCAATAGCGAAAAATCAATTAATTTCGATAAAATATCACGAATATTCGAATTTAGCGAATATATCTCGAATATTCGAATATATATTCGAGATATATCGCAAAATCGAATATGGCATATTCTGCTCAACACTATAAGGCACCAAGTGGGTTTAATTACCACCTTAATCAGCCACAGAACCTGTGTAATTAATATGTGTTCGGGTTTAAAGGGATGAGGTGGCAACCCTACTTACAAGTCAAGTTGGTAGTTGGAGAGTTCAGGCATGAAACAGGTGCATAGCACAGAGGCTGACAGCTAAGGCTTGGTTCACATATGAGCAGGAGTCAGATGTGTTTTGGTTCATCGTTTCAGGTCTGATTTCAGCCCAAATTTTGGTCTGAATTCGGACCTGAAACGGACCAAAAGAAGCATGAACTGAGCCTTAGCCCTGGTTCACACTGGGCTGCGGGAGTGAAGCTGTGCGAGTTCAGCTGAACTCGCACGATATTACTCCCGCTGGCAGTCCCGATTTCGGCTGCGATTTCAGAGACATCTGTGCAGGTTTCTGCACAGATGTCTATGTAAATCGCGGCCCTAAATTGCAAAAAGTAGTACAGGAACTACTTTTTGAAATCGGTGCAGCGGCGTCGCACCGATTAGGACGGTGTCATTGCCGACAATTGCCGGCAAATGCCGCCGATTTGAGATGCAATTTCACAAGTGAAATCGCATCTCAAATCGAACCAAATCGTACCCAGTGTGAACCTGGGCTTAAGTAAGAAGAGAGTCCAGGTCGGATTTTCCCCAACAATTGCTACTGACACTCAGTTGACATGATGGTACTTGAAGCTTGCCACCTGCCCTCTCCAGGCACCAACATGCAGATTTGCTTGATATGCATTTTTTTATTTGTATGATTGTTAATAATTATCTGGTGTGCTCGTATTACCAATAATTATTAATTTCAGTCAGCCTAGAGATAAGAACATCAAAAGGCTGTCCCCATGTACAAATTATTACAAGCTTTTACACAATCAAAGTTCAGATTATCTTGGTTTCTTTTATGTGTATGCCTAAACTTTGATTTCAGTTTAACAGAGTAGTATGCCTTATTTTGCTAATATAACAGTTCAGTTCTCTGGAGAATTCAATGAGGCATGACTATACAATGACAGTAACAGCCCTGGCGAAGGACAGGCCAGGACCTTCAGCAGAGGGATATATCTTTTAGTGTCACAGAGAGATGTATGTATATGGAAAGATATACTGAGTGACAGGAACAGAGAGATATACTGCAATATTAGTTTTGTGCAGAGAGAATTTTTAGTGTATTAATAATTCTTAAAACTGCAGTTTAATAGAAAATGTAGTTCAAATATATTCCAGGACAGGTTATTTAAAGTGGAGTTCCACCCATTTTTTTATGTTTGTCTGTGCTGCATGCCCTAATCTCATAGGGCTAGATTCAGCAAAGAATTACATTGGCGTATCCATAGATACGCCGCGTAAATTCAAAGCTGCGCCAACGTATCTACTTTCTGTATTCAGAAAGCTAGATACGCCGACATTAGCCTAAGATACGACTGGTATAAGTCTCTTACGCCGTTGTATCTTGGGGTGCATTCTCACGCTGGCGGCTAGGTGGCGCTCCCGTCGTTTTCGGCGGAGAGTATGCAAATTACCTAGATACGCCGATTCACAAACGTACGTGCGCCCGGGGTTCGTTTTTTACGTCGTTTGCGTAAGGCTTTTTCGGGGTAACGTTGTGCCTGCTTCTATGAGGCGCACTCAATGTTAAGTATGGACGTCGTTCCCGCTTCGGTTTTTGAATTTTTTACGCCGTTTGCGTAAGGCGTTCGGGAATAGGGCTGGACGTAATTTACGTTCAAGTCGAAACCAATGACATCCTTGCGACATCATTTGGAGTAATGCACACTGGAATATGTACACGGACGGCGCATGCGCTGTTCGTACAAAACGTCAATCACGTCAGGTCAACACACATTAACATAAAACACGCCCCCCTTACACATTTGAATTACCCGCGCTTACGCCGGCCCCATTTACGCTATGCCGCCACAACTTACGGAGCAAGTGCTTTGTGAATACTGTACTTGCTCCTGTAAGTTGCGGCGGCGTAGCGTAAATACGATACGCTGCGCCGCCGTTAGATTGCACGCCCCTACCTGAATCTAGCCCATAGTGTTCAGAATGGACAATTTTTATTTATTTTGTTGCTTGTAAATACCTTTATTTTGTAGTCCTTCATTACTTCCTCCTCCTTATTAGCCTAGGCTATTAAGTCACTGGGATAGGCATCATGTATCCCAGTAGTCCTTGCAAATAGCCTATTTGCATAGAGAAGGGGCGGCAACTTCCTCTGACACTCCCGTTGCTATGGAAACCTGACTGAAACCTATTACATCGCTTGTGCAGCACTGAGCATGTGCGAGATCTGCAAGGCTGAAATCCAGGAAGTCATACAGTCTGGCTTCATGATGCCCACACTTAAGATGGCCACAGTCTATTTCTAGATTATAAACTAACTAAATGCTCTAACAACCTAACAAAACGGACCTTAGTTTACAGACTAACTTTACTAGACTACATTAAGCCTGTGTATTACAGGGGTATTTATATTTAAAAAGTGAAATTGTGGGTGGAACGCCCATTTAAAGCGGAGTTCCACCCTATTTTTCAACTTTTCTTCATCCCCTTCTTCTCTGTCCCCTTAAACACATATGGCATCTATTTTTTTTTTATTCTTAAAACTCACAGTTTTACAGTTGATTATCTTCTCCCCCGCCGCGGCGTGAGGGGCGCTATGCCTCCTGGGAGATGCACGGGAGCTAGCCGCAGTCTAACTGCACACTGTGAGAAGCAAAGATTGCGCTAGGCCACGCCCTCCCGTTTTCCCTATTGGCTAGTCGTTGCTAAACACCTAGCAGAGGGGCGGCTGATGTTCTCGGCGATCGTGCCCCGCCCCCCTGCTTGTAATGTCAAAAGTAATTTCCAGCAGCGATCGGCGGGACAAACCCCCCCCTTCCTTTTATAATTTAATTTGCAGTGATCGGCGCCCTAATCAGTGGAGCTAGCCGCAGTCTGCAAACTGTTTAATTAAATCGGTCAATAAAGTTGATGGTGGGGGTGCCGATCGCTGCTGACAATTACTTTTGACATTTACAGGGGGGGGGGCACGATCGCCGAGAAATCAGCCGCCCAGACTGCAAACTGTCATATACTGAGAGAAGAGAAGATCGTGCTAAGCCACGCCCTCCTGCTTTCCCTATTGTCTGGTCATTGCTAAACACCTAACAGATGGGCTGCTGATTTCTCTGCGATCGTGCCCCCCCCCCCCCCCCTGTAATTGTCAAAAGTAATTTCCAACAGCGATCGACGCAGCAATGTCATTTAATTTGCAGTGATCGGCGTACCCCCCCCACCACCCAACCCCGATGGCGATGTGAATGTCAGTTATATTCAGCGATCGACAGCACCCCCCCTCCCCTGCTTAGAAACGGTTAATAGCCAATGTCATTCAATTTGCAGCGATCGGCGCAACCCCCCGCTTATCAACTTTTAATGGCCGATGTCATTTAATTTGCAGCGATCGGTGGAATGGAACCTCCCACCCCCCCTCCAAAGGCGATCGACAGCAACCCCCCCCGCTTATAAACTTTTAATGGGCGGTGAAATTTAATTTGACGCGATCTGCGCAATCCCCATCCCCAGCTTATCAACTTTAAATGGCCGATGTCATTTATGCAGCGATCGGTGGAACCCCCCCCCCCCCCCATGGCGATGTGAATGTCAGTTATATTGTTATATTCAGCGATCAACGGCACACCCCCCTCCCCCCCGCTTATAAACTTTTAATGGGATGGGCGATGTCATTAATTTACTTTTAGCAATCGGCGGTACCCCCCCTTATCAACTTTTAATGGGCGATGCGATTGTCATTTATATGCAGCGATCATCACCCCCCTTATCAACATTAAATGCCTTATTACAGGAGAGGTTTGCATAAGGGGCGGAAACTTCCTCTGACACTGCCGTTGCTATGGAGACCTGACCTGAAACCTATTACACTTCTTGGGGCCGATGCGGTGTGCTGTGCCAGGGCCGATGCGTGGTGCCGGGGCCAATGCGGGGTGCCGGGGCCAATGCAGCACAGCACAGGGATGGTGGGAACCCCTCATAATGGGCACAGCAGGAGTACAGACCCAGGAAGTCAGTGCAGGGATGGTGGGAATCCCTCATGAAGGGTTCCCACCATCCCTGTTCTGTGCTGACTTCCTGTGCCTGTACTCCTGCTGTGCCCATTATGAGCGTACCAATCCGAATTGAGTTTCGGGCACAAAATACAAAATAACGGCTAATGCGAAACGGAACTAAACAAAATGAATTTATTGACAGTGCACATGTCTAGTATATGTATACACACCACATATATAACGAGATATATATATATATATATATAATTTTGTTATGTAGATATATCTGCACAGGAACAAATTATTTCTTATATTTACTGGTTCCTGGAAGGAGGAGGGGAGGAGAGGTTTGCATAGATAAGAGGCGGTAACTTTCTCTGACACTCCCGTTGCTATTGAAACCTGATCTGAAACCATTACATCGCTTGTGCAGCACTGAGCATGTGCGAGGCTGAAATCCAGGAAGTCATACAGTCTGGCTTCATGATGCCCACACTTAAGATGGCCCCAGTCAATTTCTGTTTTATAAAGTGTCTAAATGCTGTAACAACCTAACAAAACGGACCTTAGTTTACAGACTAACTGTAGTAGAATACATTAAACTTGTGTATTACAGGGGTTTTCATATTTAAAAAGTTTTTATATTTAAAATTGTGGCCGGAACTCCGCTTTAAGACTAATACGATGTTAGTACACATACTTTGATAAAAACAGGAATAAAAGATTATGAAACATCCACACTAATAAAAAAAAATATATGTAGCGCCTGTGTACTTCCAAGTACCGGTGCTATTAAAAGTTAAGGGATAATCAGAGTGTAGTTGACTCTGATTCTGATTGCAATTTTACAAAGGGTCTCTGTTCCAGCTGGGCTGTGCTGTGGGTCCATTCTGTTGTTCCTGGGGTGCTATACCACCCCAGGGAGACAGGTGGCACCAGTGGAGTTTGCCTCTTGCCAGCAGCCAATCAGGAGGGAGTTTCTCTCGCAGGGCATGCTGGGGGAGGGTACTTCTGGAGCAGACGCCATTGAGGCTGGGTTCTTTTCCTGAGGTGGCACCCACACATCACGGCCCCCGGCGAGATGGCCTACCAGGCCGGGGTGCGCGTGCCACGCAGTGTTCCTGGTTCTGGGACCATGTTGGCCATGGAACATTTAAAGCTGTGGCGGGGCCCCAGTAATAGACTGTGTCCCCAATTATAAGAAGATCCCAAGCGAGATAGCTGTTCGGTGGGGAGTCCGCCTGAGGAGAGCCAAGCAATGGAATGTCCACACAGCAGGTGTCTTTTCTTGTGCTTTTATTTACCCAACAGTGAGGTAGAGAGTAAAGATGTAGGAGGAGAAGAAATAGCAGAGTCAGGTGTAACAGAGCAGAAACAGTCCTGCTTCCAACAACACTTCGCTTTCGTCGCCACTCCAGCCGGAGTGGGTATACTGTACCTGGACAGGCCTCTCACACCGACCTGGCAGCCAGAGTATCACTCAGAACTTTGAGGTAAAAGATCTCTGCCACAGACCCTCCCTAAAACTTAGATCATGGAGACAATCCTCCTTGGTAGAATTTGTGTTTGAAGACACTACCTGAAGGAGATTCAATCAGGTTACCGACTGACAGGTTGTTGACATCCAACCTTTCAGTGTTCGGTTACCTTGATCCCCGATGGATTGTCTAGGCCCTGTGGGATCGCCAGCCTCTCATGGCTCTCCTCAGGCGGACTCCCCACCGAACAGCTATCTTGCTTGGGATCTTCTAAAGAATTGGGGACCCAGTCGATTACTGGGGGCCCTGCCACAGCTTTAAATGTTCCGTGCCAACATGGTCCCAGAACCAGGAACACCGCGTGGCAAGCGCACCCCGGCCTGGTAGGCCATCTCGCCAGGGGCCGTGATGCGTGGTCACCCTAAAGGTGGGTGCCACCTCAGGAAAAGAACCCCGCCCCAATGGCGTCTGCTCCAGAAGTACCCTTCCCCAGCATGCCCCGCAGGAGAAACTCCCTCCTGATTGGCTGCTGGCAAGAGGCACCCCAACCTGGTCTCCACTGACGCCACCTGTCGCCCCGGGGTAGTATAACACCCCGGAAACAACAGAATAAACCCACAGCGCAGCCCAGATGAAACAGAGACCCTTTATAGAATTGAAATCAGAGTCTGTACACTCTGATTACCCCCTAAATTTTGTCAGCACCGGTACTTAGAAGTAGCCAGGCGCTACACCTATGAGGTGTAGTGTATATGGGCATTAGTGCTTTGCTTCTGTCCTGTGTTTGTGAACCTGAATCTGCAATACATTGATCTTATTCCTTCATACATGGCAAACACTTAGGCCTCGTACACACGACCAGTTTCCTAGGCAGAATCCATCAAGAAACTTTGGTGGGAGAGCTTTTTTGCCAAGGAAACTGGTCGTGTGTATGTTTTTCATCGAGGAACTTGACGAGCCAAAAAGAGAGCAAGTTCTCTTTTTCCTCGACGGGAGTCTCAAATTGGCTCGTCGCGTTCCTGGTCAGGCTGGTTTCCGACGAGAAACTCGAGCGTGTGTATGCTAAGAAACCCGCGCTTGCTCAGAATAAAGTATGAGACGGGAGTAAAAGTAGCATTTTTAATGGAGATAACACATTTTTAAAGCTGTAACAGACTAAAAAGTGCATATCGTCTCTTACCAAACTTTTATTTAACACGCAAACACATAAGATTAGCAAAAGCAGCCCCAAGAGTTGTGCAAGTAGAATCAAACTTCCCCTGCCGTTGTATGTGTTGTACATCACCGTGTTTGAGAACGAGGGGATTTTGTCTGTTACGTGTGTACGCAAAGCAAGCTTGTCGAGTTCCTCCACAAGCCTAACAAGGAACTCGACGAGGAAAATTATGTGTTTCGCCCGACGAGTTACTCGGTCGTGTGTACGAGGCCTCAGTGTGCACATCTCAGGACACATCTGACTTTCTTTTGAGTTTTATGCCTGCGTACAAAAACACCATCACTATACAGGAGTGGTGGTGCACATAGTCCAATAGCAACGGATTAGATCTCAGCTTGCAGGAAGGGGGTAACCTCTCCTCTTAGTTTGGGCCATCCTCACAGGAAGTGACCTGCTCATCCTCCCCTTTTGGCAGAACCATATGTATTCGGTGGGTAGAGTGCAGTGGTGAATGCTGGTGTACGTTAGGGCAGAAAGATGGGTAGGAGTTCACTAGTAGGACTGTGCCTGGTTCCCCCACATGGGCTTCCCATGCTTTGAGTTTAAGGACACCTTGTATGCAGCACAAGCCTAAAGGAATAGGGAACTGAAATGGTACTAGAAGATGTGGAGTTTTTGGACTGATACCAAGAGTGCATTCATTAATTCACCATTGATCCTGAGTATAAGCCATACAGCATACCTCCCAACCCGCACGGATTCTGTGGGACTTTCCCGCACAGACAGCATCTTCCCGCAGTCCCGCGAAAGGTTTAATTTTCCCGCACTGGAAGCTGTGCAAGAGGAGGCAGCACAGAAGGAGGAGGAACCGGAGTGGTGTGTGGAGGACTGTGGCTGCTGAAGGGAAAAGAGCGGGACAGCCGGGCTAATGACAGTCTGTGCACAGCTGAGAGGCATCCCCCCCCCCCCCCGTTCAACAACTGGAATTACCCCCCCCCCCCCCTGCTCAACAACTGTCCCGCAGTGGATTTTTTAAATGTTGGGAGGTATGCATACAGTGTAAACCTGATCACCTTGATCAGAGTTGGTAAAGGCTTGTGGAAAGATGTCTACCCTCCTAACAGTGAGTAGAGGATCCCCCAAATAGAACACTTAGTTCTCAGATGACCTGAGGCCCCTTGTCACACAGGCCCCGGATGCGCAGCAAGATCATCAGAACCAAAGACTGCAACCATGTGTGGAATACAAGGCCTTGTGAAGGAAGTAAGTCCTGATCATACACAGGGTCAGTCTTGGACTGAACCAGGGAATGATGATGTAGTTTTGAATCTATTATCTGTACATGCAGCAGGGTTGCCAACCTCCCGCAGCATTTTTTACTGACAAAACATGGAAAATTTACTGGCGAAGTAAATTTTTTGCTGACAACCTGAGAAATTACAGAACTCCTATTGAAAACTAACACAGTGAATATTTAAACAGTATAAACATGATATGGAAACACTGACATTTCCTGTAACAAAGTCATTTATTTGATTTACACTTAAAAAGTCAACACAGCATGAAATTATCAGCCCCTGATATTTACTGGCAGTTGTAAAAAAAAATCTCATGTTTTTACAAACTGTCAGTAAATTTACTGGCGGTTGGCAACCCTGAGTCATGCAGTGAGCAGACAATATGGGTCTGAGTGGGCTTTGGGGAAGTTACTGTACCAAGGCAACCCTTGTAAAGCCCTATACTCCTATAAGCCCTAGCAGAGGAACACATTTACGGAACAGCTAGGAGGCAGCCTACAGGCTGCCAGAAGCCCTTTACATTCAATACAGGATTTAACCACTTTGCGCCCGCGCTATAGCCGGCTACAGTGCGGACCCCAAATGACGGGAGGACGTCAATAGACTGAGAGACTCGGGTGATCACATATCCGCGTAAGGGTCCTTACCACGTGATCAGCTGTCAGCCAATGACAGCTGATCACGTGATGTAAACAAAAGCCGGTATTCTTTTTTTTTCTCCTCACGCCGATCACCGGCTTATGTGTAAGGGACATCGGTCCCGAAGAGGAAGGAGGCAATTCTGCCTCCTCTGTGCAGTCAGTACCCCCTGCCAGTGCCACCTATTAATGCCCATGAGTGCCACCTATCAGTGCCCATGAGTGCCACCTATCAATGCCCACAGTGCCACCTATCAATGCCCACCAGTGGTGCCAATCAGTGCCTCATCAGTGCCACCTAGCAGTGCTGCCCATCAGTGCCCATTACTGCCACCCATCAGTGCCCATAACTGCCAGCCATTAGTACCACCTATCAATGCCACCTATTAGTGCCACTTCTCAGTGCCCACCAGTGCCACCTATCAATGCCCTTCAGTGCCACCCATCAGTGCCACCTCTCAGTGCCCACCAGTGCCGCCTATCAGTGCCCACCAGTGCCGCCTTATCAGTGCAGCCCATCTGTGCCTATCAGTGCCCATCAGTGCAGCCTCATCAGCAAAATTTTATAACAAAATATAAAAATATATCATTTTTTTTATTTGGTATTTTTATTTATTTTTAACAAAAAAAAAAAGCAGAGGTGATCAAATACCACCAAAAGAAAGCTCTATTTGTGGTGAAAAAAAACTATAAAAATTTCATTTGGGTACAGTGTTGTATGACCGCGCAATTGTCATTCAAAGTGCGTCAGCACTGAAAGCTGAAAATTGGTCTGGGCAGGAGGGGGGTTTAAGTGCCCAGTAAGCAAGTGGTTAAATCTATTGTTCCACTATGTCAGAACGCTGTTATCTTCCCAATAACTCCATGACACTTAAATAGAGTGTTACGGTCTGAAGATGACAGCTAGATCTTTCTGAACACAATTTCCGTTTATTATTAGTATGCTTTTATAATTGTGGTTTATGCTAACGCTAGACTTCCTCTTCCATGTTTCCCTTTATTATTCACAGATTTGCTCTACTGGCTCGTGTTGTATAAACTGTGCACACAGTATGCATTTTGAACCTTAGCAATCCTCTGGACTAAAAAGTAATATGCTATATAACAGTGTTTTTGTCTTGCCACGCACCAAAAAGATCTAAAAATGTTCACGGCACACCACTACATTGTAATTCGTACGTTTCTTAGCTTGTTTTGTTTTGTTTTGAGCCACCAGATTTTCAAAGTATTTCTTTGGTTTGTCCTTTACAGCTGGATGTTTCATTTCCAAGTGTCTCTTCAATTCGCTGAGAACAAGCATCTCGTTTGACAAAATTGCGTTACAGACCAGACAAAATGGCAATTGATCGTCTTCAGATCCCGAAACGATGAAACCATACTCTATATGTATTCTTCTTTGTACTTTCTCTTGCTTCCTTACTTTTCATGTAACAGTTTCTCTTTCCAGACTTGATGAAGTACTGTATATCTCAATTTATAAACAATGAACAAACTTTATTTAGAAGCATCAAAGTTGGAATGGAACGGTCTCTATTATTATAATATAATTAGAGCGACCAAGTTCCCCCGAGATCTCGCACAAGTCTTTTGTTACGAAAGGAACCAATGAATGACAGAGTGACAGGGATTACATTTTTTTATAATTAACTTTTTTTACTTTTGTGACATTGATAGATTTACCATTAAATTTTTCAGGTGACCATCTGATAACTTGTATATTATTGTCCAGCATGAAATTACTTTTTGCATGAATACAAATATGATGGGTAACGAATGGCTATTTCACCTAGGAGAGGTGTTGGGCCTCCTAGGTTGGTGGTGTTTTGGACCTATAATGCTGCTAATTAACTGATATAGATAAATATGGCCCGGATTCACAAAGCACTTGCGCCAACGTATCTCGAGATACGCCGCGTAAGTGCAAATATGCGCCGTCGTATCTGTGCGCCGTGCCCACAAAACTAAGATACGCCTAAAAACAGGCTTCATTTCACCGACGTAACTTGCCTAGAGTGGGCGCATATTTACGCTGGACGCATGTGGCGCTCCCATTGATTTTCTATTCCAATATGCAAATGAGGGAGATACGCCGATTCACGATCGTACTTGCGCCCGACGCAGGCTACGACTGGTGCGCGCAAGTTGTACGTACGGCGTAAAGTTATGGCCCATAAAGGAGGTGTAACTCAGCAGCATCCATGCAAAGGGCTGCACCAGGGAACACAAGCCCGCATATTTTACGTAGTTTACGTTGGATGTGAATATGACTAGGCGTAGGTTACGTTCACGCCGTAGGCAGTGATCCGGCGTATCTTAGGCAGTTGTTCCGACGTGATTGTGAGCATGCGCACTGAGATGCGTCCATGGGCCGTTTGTTATACGTATCTGTCTGTCGCTCGGCCCATCATTTGCATGGGGTCACGCCTCATTTGCATGGCTCACACCCACTTCCACCTACCCAGCACCGTTTTGGGAGGAAGTACTTTGTGAATTCCATGCTTGCCTCTCTGCGCTGCGTCGGCATAGCGTAAAGGAGATACGCTACGGCGGCATAAATGTGCGGCGCTGTCTGTGAATCCGGGCCTTTGTCTTTATTTTGGTTGTACTATTATCAGCTCAGGAATTGTGAAATACACTGAAGTTTGGATTCTTTGCTCATAACAGCCAGCCGGAAATGCATATTCGGCTGTTCTACCAGCTGAGATTTTTACAACAGGTGATAAATACGATTAGCAAAGAGGGATGTCTGTTAAGCTTCTAGTTACTCAAGCCTGAATGCTTAAAAGTTTTATGATGGCCACGAAAATGAGATGTGGACTGTATTAGATTCTGCTAATTCTGTCAAAGTAATAATAAGGGTGTTTGGAATGTAGCTAAAAGTTTGTTAATTATACAAGATGCCTTACTGGGATCATGTAAAGGGAATCGCTGCTGTTATGTGTCTCCTGTTAAACAATGTCATGGCTGCCCAATACGCATTATCATCATGTTATGTTTTTCATACCATTGGAAGATAATAAAATATGTAATTTTACTGCATGTGTGAAAAAAGGCTTGGCCTTTCACAGCTAGTAACTGGCTGTGAACCTTTGCTGCCATGAGCAGAGTTTAAAGCAGGGTTTCTCAACCTTTTTACCTCGAAGAAACCCTTGCTAAAAAGTTTGGGATCTCAGCGAACCTCTGAGATAATGTTCACATCTACAGCTCAAAGAACACTGGTGTGATCAGCAAGCTGTTAATATAGCAAACATTATTTTCTTTCTCATGCACAGAGCCATTCATTACATAATGGGTAAAGGGTCACCAGCGGTGATTGGACACTAGTACAACCAATTGAAGACAGTTCCCCTCCATATAACCCCTTCCATCAGGAAGGTACCTCAGGGAAGTACCTCCGTTTTTTTGCCAGTGTCTAAAGGTGTTGAACGCGTGGAGGATGTGCTAAGGAAAGCTCTGAAAGGAGACCCTCTGGGGGTAAAAGAAGAGCTATGCTTTTGGATCCATCCAAGACACCAAATAAATTACGCTGAAACTGGATGGGATCCATGCCTCAGGCACGAGGCGTCGCCTGTGATGTCTCTTTTCAGAGGACTAGGCTCTAGGGTCCAGCACTTTTGCTATATATGCTAAAAGTCTTGGTAAGAGTCTTTTACAAGGCCCAGGGAAGAGGTATCCTTTAAATAGGAACCCATATCCCTGAAGGCTGGCACACAAAGCCCGCTGTGATGGGTGAAGATTGGTGCTGTCTGAAAATGTTCAGCAGAAAAACCTGCTGCGGGGATAAAGGTAAGAGGAAAAGGAATCCTAAGAACAATCTTAAGGACCTTTTTTCCAATTTTAAGTAGGGTATGAGTTTGAGCTGAGTTTTTTACTCACCACGCTCTATACAGTGTCAGATCCAACAGGACAAGCACACTTCCTCCGCTGCAGAGCACTGCATAAGGATGGCCACCGCTTCGCTCCTCCAAACACTGGGTAAGCCCAGCACAGTCCGAATAAGCAGGGGGAGGCTCCCCCTCGTCCCAGGACAGCCGCTATTGTGCCCTAGGTCGTGTGTGCGCGTGCACGGGGGCACACTTTATCGGCAGCGGAGGAGGAGGAGGGAGATTGCGAGCGTGCACGTGCGCACACACAGGGGCGCAGGCACGCCAGTTTGAAAGATGCCGCTTAATGCAGGAGCCATAAAGGAATCTCGGAGGCCAGCAGCTCTTTCCTTGGGACACAGCAGCATTCAGGGGACACGTAAGCTCTATGTGGTTGGTGGGGCACTACCAAGAGAGACAGCTACTCTATGACATGAAACTGTGTTTAAGTTGCATACTTTATGTAGATTGCTAAACTGAGCACAGTAGTATATGGTTTGTGGCACCTCGGCTTGTTGCTTGGTAATATGTCTTCACTTGAGACAGGGGGCTCTAGCCGTGCCTGCTCGGTATCTTCCTCCCCTGTAAATTTGGACATACCTATACAGGAGGAGCCATTGCCACTATCAGGGGTAACAATTTACACAACATTTGCACCTGGGCCTGCATATGTCACTGAGGACACTTTTACCGCAGCCCTGGACAGATCAGAAGGGACGATCGCTACGCTAGTCGCAAAGTCCTCGCAAAAGGACAAAAAGCAAAGCAGATCTCCTTCAATGGTTTTAAATCCCCTTTCAGAAAAATCTAAAGAAGAGAAGGATGAGGTAACACCTACAGAGGACAGGGATGAGGAGTCAGATGGATCAGGGATATCAGAGGAACCCTTCTCTGCTTCCCAGATGCTAAGGTCACAGGTACAATGTTATGCTGAAACGTGCGTACTGCATTCAGGTTGCCCTGTTCGGAGTTAACTGAATCACCTGTCTCCTCCCTGGGTTCATTAAAATCCCTGCAGGGTGCATGCTCTTTTCCAGTGCATCCATTACTAAAAAAAATAATCTACGCAGACTGGCTACATCCAGATAAGCGTTTCTCTCCTCCTAAAAAGTTTGACATTCTTTATCCTATGGAGGAAGAGTTTTCCAAGAAGTAGAGTCTGCCTTCTATAGATGCAGCCATTTCCTGTGTAAATAAGAACCTGACTTGTCCAGTGGATAATGTACAGGTGTTCAAAGATCCTTCAGAAAAGAAGTTGGAATCTCTACTAAAATCTTCCTTCCTTCTGGCCGGTTCAGTTGCCCAACCTGCTGTAGCAGCAGTAGGCATGTTTCAGGTCCTCAAGGACCAGGTAAAACAGGGGCTAAAGGAGCTGCCTCCTGAACAAGTCAAATTGCGGGAGAATTTGCCTAAAGCCTTATGTTTTACAATAGATGCTATGAGATATTCGATTCAGCAAGCGTCTCGTCTCACACTCCAGCTGGTGCATATGCGCAGATTTCTTTGGCTAAAGCATTGGTCAGCTTTTGGCCAGTTTCCCCTTTCATGGCGAACGCCTCTTTGGGGAAGACCTGGAAAAATATATCCAAAAGATATTGAGTGGGAAGACAATTATATTACCAGAGAAGAAGAAAAATAAGCGACCTGTTTTTAAACGTTCTCTCTCCCCGACTCCTGGTAAATCTACCTACAGCCAGTGGCGACGGCATTTTCAGCTAGCCACAAAGGCTAAAGAAGACCAGGCCCAGAAGAACAAGAAGCAGTGGGGTTCAAAGGCTAATAAGCAAAACCCCAAAGCTTCTTCATGAAGAGGCGCCCCCGCTCGGCCAAGTGGGGGGACGGCTTTGTCAGTTTTCAGCGGCATGGCAGACAGAAATCCAGGACAGATGGGTAGTATCCACAGTATCTCTAGGGTACAAACTGGAATTTCGAGAGATCCCATCTTCTCAGTTCCGAAGCTCAATGCTCTCCAAGGATCCACTATAAAGAGCGTCCTTCTTCAAGGGATTGGATCACTTGATGTCCCAAGGGGTAATCACAGAAGTACCCCTAACGGAGCAAGGTTCAGGTTTTTATTCAAACCTCTTTGTGATCCCAAAGCCAAACAGAGACGTCAGACTTATCTTGGGTCTAAGATCTCTGAATCAATTTCTGAACATTTCCGAATGGAAACTATTCAATCAGTGGTCGCCACCCTACAAGGCGAAAAATTCATGGCGTCAATAGACATCAAAGACGCATATTTACATGTGCCTATTCATCATGCTCACAAAAAGTTCTTAAGGCGGAGGTTCTGCTGTTTTTTTTTTTTTTAAGTCAGCAGCTACAATTAAGGCAGCTGCTGACTTTTAAAAAATGGACATTTACCTGTCCAGCGTGCCCGCGATGCCAGCAGCCGAGGCTGAGCAATCGCTCTGTCCTCGGCTGCTTCCGCCGCCATCCTCAGTGAGGGAATCAGGAAGTGAAGCCTGACGGCTTCTTGACCTTCTTATTGGAACCTTATTGCTTGCTACAAAACTGAGGTACTTCCCTGATGGGAGGGGCTATATGGAGGGGAACTGTCTTCAATTGGTTGTGCCAGTGTCCAATCACCGCTGGTGACCCTTAACCCATTATGTAATGAATGGCTCTGTGTCCTGTGGTGTACTCTAAGAAAAGGATTTTACAGGTAAGCTGTTTTAAAAATCCTGTTTTTAGAAATAACATTAAATAAGTATTAAAACTTACCTATCTAAAGTGAAACTTATGCTTGCTTTTTTCTGCACAGGTGCTCAACTCTGGGTTGAACTTGGGATAAGCAGTGTACAGAGGGGCAGCAGGGTGAGGTACAGGTGGTCAGCATGGTAGACTACAAGGGTTTAGCAGGGAAGAGCCCAAGAGTTTTAGCAGGGCAGAGCACATGGGCATCAGCACAGCAAAGTATAGGGGTCAACAGGGAAGAGTACAGAGGTCAGCAGGGCAGAGTACAGGGGGTCAGCAGGGAGAAGGGCACATTACAGAAGCAGTGTCTTTCTCATGCAGAGCGATGCAGCGAAGCGACTGTGATAGTACTGGTTGTGGTATCCTGTTCCCACCAGTCCTCCTCTCCATCCCATGTTATGTCACATACAAACACATGGAATAGACAGGAAGTGAGGAGGGGTTGCTGGGTTGTTGGAGAACAGCTTGCCACAATAAGACTCACAGCAGCTTCCCTTAGTAGCTGTGTATGCGGGGTTATGTGGGGATGCAATCTACCTATCAGCTGACTGCAATGTCAGGTAGATTCCCATGGGGACCTCTCATGAAAAATCTTGGTTTAAAGGACAAGTAAACTTTCCCCTCACTCTCTTGACCTCAGAAAAAAGCCCCATAGACTTCTATGCAGGACACTTGGGCGATGACACCATAGATGTCTTTGGAGGTCTACTGCATATGCACGCACACTGGGAAGAGGAAGCTGGGGGGAAAAATTGAAGTCAGCAGCTACAAATACTGTAGCTGTTGACTTTTAATATATGGACACTTACCTGTCCAGGGAGCCAGCTATGTCGGCACCCCAGCTACTGTTCAGATCGGCTGTCGGGTGCTGCTGCTGCTGCCATTCGTCGTAAGGGAAACTGGTAGTGAAGCCTTTCTAACTGGCCTAGCGGCGGAGAAAGAGGGGGGCCAAATTTCTGAGGGACGTCACTGTGGCGCTGCCTCCTGGAAGTCGGGAGGAGTACCCCCTGAAAGGTGCAAAATGTGGCACCGGAGGGGGGAGGAAGCAGATAAGGTTATAATGTCTAGTCTTGATACATAAAATAAAGAACAAGCAGTCATCTGAAATAGTAGGGGGATAGCACAAGACACTTTATCTAGATCAACAGAAAGTGTAAATCCAGTCCTGAGTAGCTACTGTCAATCTGCATCCTTTACACTACATTTTACTATATTCTCTATGAAAATTGCACTGAGCACATAGGAGAAAGAGCACATGACAGGGTGGGCTGAAGAAGGGTTAAGAATGGGAGAAGAATGGTTTAAGGATATGATGTTGGGAGCAAAGGGGAGGTGGTTATAACTTAGAGAAACCTAAAGGAGCAACAGACAGCGAGGTGAGCAATCTGACCCACCATCTTGGTTGGTGGAAGTGTGGTTATGGCTTTCACAATCAGTGGGTAAGACCACCTGAGACTGTAACGCAAGATCTAGTTGAACAATAGACAACTAACCAGGTGTACCCGGGAACGGATCCACACAGCTGCAGGAGCAGTGTGACCACATGCAAACAGAGGTGTGCCAGAGTCTCAGGGTCTAAGGAGCCACCCGGTCTTCACCAGAGCCTCTGGAGGTGTGGATGTTGTGCTGCGAGGCAGCACCCAGGTTGTGGCTCTTTAGCACACCTGTGCATGCATAATGCAGCCAAATAGCACACTGGAGGGACACTGGAAACACAGACAGTATACTGACAGAGACACACACAGCAACATGAATTGAAGGGATTCACTGAGAGACATCAAAAGGGATATAACTGCACAGCCAGAGGGAAACACTGAGAACAAGGACAGGATCAATAAAAAACACAGAATAAGGGAATACTCAGAAACAGCAAATGCCAGAGAAACAGGGAAGTCCAGCTTCAGCGTGGAGATGCGTTGCTCAAACACTAAGCCACAGGTGCAAAGGCTTAATATCTAGTTTCAGGGCGGATTGACAGGAAGCACGAACAGGTGGTAAAATGCAGCACCAGATCCATTTGCATAGAACCATGACATTGACTATGTTTATAAATGTAAAAATTTGTGGAATTGAGATAGGGGAAGAGATTGGGGGGCTTGTGGAGAATGTTGTATTTTGGTCACAGCATCAACTGGTCCTTCATGGTGACAAAAAAGTAATATTGTTGGTAATGTTTGGACGGGTGGTTTAAAAGACACTAAAGGTTCTTGTTTAAAAAAAAAAAAAACATAACAAACATGTTATACTTACCTCCACTGTGCAGCTTGTTTTGCACACAGTGGCCCCGATCCTAGTCTTCAGGGGGCCCTCGTTGGCTGTCTCGGCTCCTCCCTGCAAGAACTAACCCCCTTCATGGAAGCTCTCTCTCATGGGGGTTAGTTATTGTGGGCGCGCTCCCGGGCGGCTTTAGCCGCAGACTGTATCACTCTGCCCCGCCCCCCGGCATGCCGCATCATTGGATGTGATTGATAGTAGCGCGAGCCAATGGCTGCACTGCTATCAATCCATCCAATCTAGCCAATCAACGGAAAGACTAAGTGGAGAAAAGGACGTCGGGGGCGAGCGAATCAGGTGAACCGGCTCAGGTAAGTAAAACTGGGGGGGGGGGACTGTCATGGCCAGGTTTTTTTTTTCACCTTAATGCATAGGATACATTAACGTGAAAAAACCAAACCTTTACAACCCCTTTAACCTTAATAGTCACAAATATGTATGACTATGTGGTGTTCATGAAGCATATAATTACTAAAGGCGGCCATACACGGTTCGAATTTCGAAATAATTTTATTTCGAAAATTGTATCAAAGAATTTTCGTACGAATTTCGCACCGTTAGTGGGCTGCAGCAACAGCCGATGTTCGTGCGGCAAACAAATTTGAGAAATCCGACATGTTGGAAATTTTTTGAAAAACGAACGATTTTCTGATCAATGATGGGAGAATCGTGCGAGAAATAAGAATAGAAATAGAAAAGAATAGAATAGAAAAAAAAACGCGCATGTGCAAGAAAATAATATTCCCGGAGAGAAACGAATATTCCCGGAGAGAAATTAATATTCCCGGCGACATGAATATTTTGTTGGCCGAATTTCGAAAATCAATGGCGGCATCATCGGATCACCAAAAAAACGAACTTTCTGATTTTGAAAAGAAAATTTGTTCGAAATTCTACCGTGTATGGCCTGTTTAAGGTTTATTCCAGGTAAATATTGGTGTAAAATTACTGGTGTACCCACTGAGCTGGTGGTGAATGGCTGGTGGTCGCTACGGGTTTACAACAGAACATGACAGTGGGTGGTTCTGTCAAGGATCAAGGTTTATTTGTTGTATTAGAATTCTTGTATTTTTGAAGAATTGGTATCTAAATTACATTATTGTTATTATCTTGTTATTTAATAAAAGCTGTGGCCATAATACCTCAATGAAAATCTTTAATATCATATTGTATTTTTTATGATGTTTAATGTATTTGATTTTGATGTTCAATTTCACTCTGCCCTCTCAGCCCTACCTGGTACTACTACCCACAATTATATTCACATGCTGGTGTAGCACTTCAGCTTTTTAACACATTAGATAATCTATCATCCGATCATTTTCATCATAAATTACATCATAAATGTATTTTTAAAAAACATGCACGCTGTAGGTTTTAAGAAATCAGCTAGCCAGATGAATCTTGTTCAGTCTCTGAGTAAGGCCCCGTACACACGACCGAGTTTCTCTGCAGGATTCAGCCAGAAACTCGATCAGAGCCGTATTCTGCCGAGAAACCCGGCCGTGTGTACACCCGTCGGCCGAGGAAACCGACGAGGATCTCGTCGGGCCAAATAGAGAACATGTTCTCTATTTCCTCGTTAGTCAACGGGGAAACTTGGCTTGCCGAGATCCTCGGCGGCTTCACAAGGAACTCGACAAGCAAAACGATGTGTTTTGCTCGTCGAGTTTCCCGGCCGTGTGTACGGGGCCTCAAAGAAAGATTAGTATGTGGCTAGGGATTTACATATTCTTTAGTGGGCATGCAGTGAAATAAGCAAAAGAAACAGAATCCCTCTTCATTTTTTTTTTTTTTATTAAAGTAGAACTATCGCCTCCAATTAATATGTACACTGCAATTCCTTCCACTGCAGCAGGTGTAAAATAAATTATACAGGGGGCATGGCTATCAGCATTATCACTACTCATTCACAAGCTTGTAGTTTACCAATCACCTGGTCACACCTAGTTTTACCCACTGCTTTCTGGATTGACAGTCTGCCTCTATTACTGAAACTGTCCCATAGTGAGGTTCAATTCCTGTGAAAGAGAATGTGCGACACCCCAATGAGTCAGGGAAGGTGAAGGAGTGTTTCAATTTATGAGGTTTAAGTGTTAAGCATACCATAGTAACTGGATTAGGTACTTGTTTAGACATTCATTTGTAGTCAGAGTCTTCGAGTATGAAATGTGATAACCCTAACAACCAAGGCCTGAGGTGTGCCTTGGCCTAGCTGGTCAGTATGCCTGAAAAGGCGCCAACAGATGACCCGACGTGGGAGGAGGCTTATGTACTCAGCAGACTCCTCCCACAAACACAGGCTAGCCTTTGCCCAGCCTTTACACAAAGAAGCCTTTAGTTGTACTTAATCATAATTAAACAACAAAATAAAAAATAAAAAATAAAGACAAGCCCATGGCTAGTTCCCTTGCAATGTGTTTTATATGTTCAGTTTAGAATACCTCTCATAAGGTTTGAAAAATGAATTACAGGTCCATACAATCATGTCTAAATACCTTAATAATATTGAATTGTGAGGAAAATGCTTTCTTGGTTTGCTGCTTGTGACCTGATAGAAGACCAATTTGTGGGCATTACTAATGTTGAGCTCAGACAGAGCTCAGTTGCCACACCTCAGTCCCCTGTTCAGTGAGCATGAACAGGCCACGGGGGTTTCAGCTAAAGGGCTCCAACCAAGTTCCCCTTTTCTACCTTCCTACCCTGTCTTTTTATTGGTCATTGCAATGCAGGCTGCCATGCAGCCAGAGGCGTATCTAGTGAAAATGGCGCCTATGGCAAGCACTGAAACTGCGCCCCTGTCAAAACATTTAAAACCCATCTTTCAGATTACTGAATACATATGCCAGGCACAGGCATCAGTCAAAGCGAGGAAGGTGCAGTTGTAATTTGCCAGCCACATCTTTGAGGCACCCTGCTAGCGGCCAAATGGCGCCACAAAAAACAACAGTAAATCACCACTAAAATAGCGCCGCCTAAAATTCACTGCCAACGGCGCAACGCCCCAGTGTGAAAGTAGCCCAAGTCATCATATGCCAGGCACAGGTCCAAACAGAAGCAAGCAGCCAATCAAATATAGTGCTTGCTCAAAATGGATTAAATAAATTATAATTATGCATAGCCATAGATATCAAAAATAAAGTGATTTGTGCAACAGAAGGTACTACTTCCACAAATCACTTTATTTATGATATTTATGACTTTGCATAATTATAATTTAATCCATATATTAAGCACTATATATTTGGTTGCCTGCTTGGCGGTGGCACATATCATCATCATACTGTACACATGAACATGATGATGATGACGATAACATAAGTGTTACTATATAGAATATAGTACCATACCTGGCCCCCCTGGAGGGGTGCCGCTGTTCTTTGTGGATGCCATTGAGCTACAGGAGATTTGGAAGCGTGCATCCTTGGCCCGGCTACCACCGTGAGGAGCGATTGGATGTCATCCTGGACGATCGTTTGAGGAAAACACACTGTGACAAGGATACTCTTGCCTATGCTGTTTTGACTCACCACTCATTGGTGTGCGGGTCCACATGTTACGGTAAGAGTACCGACCCCTGTCTTTTGGTGGCGGTATCACAGCCCTCCCTCTGGTGGTTATCCATGTGATGCCAGGATTATCCATTCACCTACTTTGTATTCACACCTCATTGTACTCTGGAAATTACTTACTATAATATTTGGGACTTTTTTCAACCAATAGCCACTTCCACATGAATGGGACTTGTGCTTACAGACTTTATCACTTACCAGTTACCTCTGCATAGAAGGGACTGTGTTTATATCCTATTTAATTTTATATTTATTGTTTCTTCCATGTTGGAGTGATTATGACACTCTCACTGATTCGTTACGATATGAGTATTCTTATATTGCAGGGGTAGTGAATTAATATTCAAGGAGGTCCGATAACTAAAAAAAAATGTTGTCCAAGGTCTGAATCACAAGTCTGTGCCATGAAAGATTGTATGTGTCTACTTTCCTTTTTTGGCACAAGCCACACTCTCTGGCACTTTTCTTACCGTTTCCTCCACACACTCTCTGTAAATGGCCCCATTAGTGTTCCCCCTTACATCAGGCACCCCTACCAAAGTAATTCATTACATTGGGTGCCCCCATCAGACTACACCCATATGTCATTTGCCACCATCAGAGTATCCCCTTATATCAGGTATTTCCATCAGAGTGCCCTCTTACATTAGGTTTCTTCATCAGAAGGCCCCCTTACATCTGGTGTCTCCCATTAGTGTGCCCCCTTACATTATTGGCCCCCATCAGAGTCCCCCTTACATTATGTACCATCATCAGAGTGCCCCTTTACACCAGGTGTCTCCATCACATCAGTTTTGCCCATCAGAGTGCTTCTTTACATTAGGTGTGCTCATCAGAGTTCCGATTTACATCATGTGTCCCCATTAGAGTGCCCCTTTACATCAGGTTTTCCTATCAGAGTACCTCTTTACATCAGGTGCCCCATCAGAGTGCCCCTTTACATCAGGTGCCCCTTTACATCAGGTGTTCCTATCAGAGTGCCTATTTACATCAGGTGTTCCCATCAGCGTGCCCCATTAACAGAATATGTGCCCATCAGCATTCCCCTTTAACATAAAATAAGGGGCATGCTGATGGACATATTTAATGTTAAGGGGCACTCTGATGGGCACATTTTATGTTAAGGGGCACTCTGATGGGCACATTTTATGTTAAGGGGCACTCTGATGGGCACATTTTATGTTAAGGGGCACTCTGATGGGCACATTTTATGTTAAGGGGCACTCTGATGGGCATATTTATTGTTAAGGGGAAAGCTGACGGACATATTTAATGTTAAGGGACACTCTGGAGCGTAAAGGGCACAACAAAATATGCCCATCAGCGTGCCCCTGAACATTAAATATGTCCATCAGTGCCCCTTAATTTTAAACATGCCCAGTGTGCCCCTTAACATAAAATATGCCCATCAGAATGCCCCTTATTTTATGTTAAGGGGGCAAACTGATGGGCATATTTAATATTAAGGGGCACTCTGATGGGCACATTTTATGTTAAGGGTACACTGATGGGCATATTTAATGTTCAGGGGCACTCTGATGAGAACATTTTTTGTTGTGCCTATCAGAGTGTACCTTACATTAAATGTGCCCATCAGAGTGCCCCTTATAAGAAAATGTGCCCATCAGAGTGCCCCTGTAAACACCCCACATACCTTGTGGCAGGCAGGGATCAGGAGTTAACAAGCAGCAGGGGGATGAGAGGTGCACTGAGTCTTGCTGAAGGAGCGCTCATAGCACATTATACCTCGTGGCTCCCGGCTCTCACTCGGTGATCACCCCTATGGTAACAAACAGCAGGGGGGGGGGCGGGCGCGCAGACGCGATGTCATTGGTTGCATGGCACCCGCGGTCCCGGTGCATTGCCATGAAATGCGATTTGCCATGAAATGTGATGGTCCGCCTCCATCACATCCCATTGGCTCACTCATGTCATGTGACATATAGACACGTCATCAGTCTCAGCTAGGCTATTGGCTATCATAGGGAGAGGATCTCCTCCCCCTGTAATAGCTGCACGGAGCTGTAGTAGTAAATGTAGCTTACTCGCACACCCAGGGAGGTCAACCCCCGTGCAGCTTATCAAAGGGCTAAGAGAGAGGAGAGGGGGGCAGGCAGATGGGAGGCTGCTCCATTATACAGGCTGCCCATGGTGTGTGTGTGTGTGCTGCTGGCCACAGCCTGAGAGCAGGAGGAGGGGAGAGGCAGCCTATAGATGTGTGTGTGCGATCATTGTTTCTATACGTTGTTACACGAGCAATGCACTCACTGCACACAGGCTGCTCCCCACAGAGCTGTGCATATCACACTGGCTTCTCCTTCCTAACACTATATACCAGCTCCGTGCTTTGATTCTTGGATTCTGCACCCTGGAAATCCCCCATACTCTCCAATACGACTTTTATATTATCTTTTGGTTACACGGGTATCACTCTCCGTTCTATGGAAGGAGCAGGCGCAGAAGAGGTGAAGGGGCGACACTTCAGCCCTCATCCACATATATAACTCAAGCTATCACAGGGAGAGGAGATCCTCTCCCTATAATAGCCTAGCTGAGACTGATGACGTGTGTATATGTCACATGACATGAGTGAGCCAATGGGATGTGATGGAGGCGGACCATCACATTTCATGGCAAAACACATTTCATGGCAGTGCACCGGCAACCAATGACTGCTGAATGGAGCCGTGGGGATGTGGCGATGTTCACTGGCGGCCTGCTCGCGCTCGGGGAGAAGACGAATCTGCTGCTGCGCTGAGGAGAGGAGAGTAGGCGGAGCTTTAGGCGGAGCCTCCGCAATTTAGCCGAATGATGGTCTGGGCGATCCCACTCATAGACGAGCATGGGGGGCGCCATTATTCTGCCTGCCAGCCGGGGTAACAGTTCACTGTATGTGAATTGCCGTGCCACCGCCGTCACTGGAGCTATAGTGCGGGAGACGGCGCATGCAGGAGAATGAGTGGGATTTTATTTTGGTGCAAGGAGCGTTTTTTTTTTGCGCCCCCCCTCCAAGGCGCCCATGGTACGTGCCATGGCTGCCATAGCCTAGATACGCCACTGCATGCAGCACAGCGTCATTAGTTGTTAGGATGTAGGTCACACAGCATTACTGGTTGTTAAGGTGCAGGCAGCCAGGATGCCCACAACAATAAAACGTATAATGCTGTTTGATTGTTGTGCAATCAAGCAATCAACCCCTGTGTTCTAGCACCCAATGGCTCTGTGTGGTCTGGCAACCTGCACCCTAGCAGCAAATGACAGTGTGTGATCCAGCTTTCTGTGTTTTACAACCAGTTAAACTGTGAAGTCTGATTGCCTGTGTTCTAGCATTTAATGATGCCTGCATCTTAGCAACCAATGATGCTGTGTGACCTGACTGCTTGCGTCCTAGCAACTAATAATGCTGTGCAGTCCAACAGTCTGCATCCTAGCACCCGATAGGAACAGATGGGGGTGGAACAGGGGAAAGGACATGCTCCCTTTCACTGCCCTCTTCCTAGTAACGGCACTTGTCTCTGGGAAGCACCTGATTCCTTAGACAAGTGCCGTCAATCACAACTAATTAAACATCTGTCTCCTTGCTAAATGCATGCTCAGACAGCAGTAGGGGGACAGGCGTACATTGTCAACCATGCTATTTTAACAATACTACAACCTAAAAAGACAGGACCAGGGGCGGACTGACAACTCATGGGGCCCTCGGGCAAAAGGATATTATGGGGCCCTCGGGCAATAGGAGATTATGGGGCCCCCAGGCAATAGGAGATTATGGGGCCCCCCAGGCAATAGATTATGGGGCCACACAGTACTGTAAACCAGTGTTTTTCAACTCCAGTCCTCAAGGCACACCAACAGGTCAGGCTTTCCATTATTTTGCACAGGTGATTTGATCAGTTTCACTGCCTTAGTAATCACCACAGCCGTTTCATCTAAAGGAAATCCCGAAAACATGACCTGTTGGTGTGCCTTGAGGACTGGAGTTGAAAAACACTGCTGTAAACACACACATACAGTATACATACACAGTATACACACACAATATACACACGCAGTATACATACACACAGAATACACATACATACACACACTGAGAAGGTACTGGAGAGGCCGGTCAGCTATAATCTTGGGATTTTAAGACCAAAAGGATGTCGGTAAGGGACATTTCAGGGACAGATGTAAAAAAAACACAGATTTTTACATACTGTCCCCGGTTTTACTGAGGCTGGCGACCCTGATGGGGCCCCCTAGTGGCATGGGGTCCTTGGGCAGTGCCCGATTGCCTGAATGGTCAGTCCACCCCTGGACAGGACATATGCTAAATGAACTTTGGAAGACAGGAGCAACAAATACAATATTGGTCTAAATTTCTTCTTTGAAAACGTTGACATGCAGAGGGTCTTTTACACTTATTAGCAGAAAGAAAATAGGGAGTGGTGTGGAGGGTAAGGGTATTTCCTATCTGGGGCAGTCATCTATTAGGTTGTTTAGATTTTATAAAAAGCGACTTTAGGACACATAAAATAGTGTATGCTAAACAAAAATAAATGTAAATTAAGTAATGTAGTGTGCTCCCTGTAATTATCAGTATTTGTTTTCATCATATTCCATTTAGCACTCCATAACCCATAAACACGTTTTCAGGAAATGTATATTATTCACATCTACTGTACACCTTGTCTGGTATACCAAATGACATTAAAGGGACAAAATGCGACTTTTAACACATATTACAGCACACACATCCCCTAAATGGTAACTCCACTTTCATGGGAAAAAATTTCCAATTAAAAAAAAAGTCTATAGTGTATACAATTGCGACTTATTAAAAATTACCTTTCCTTTTCAATCTGCAGCTCTATAAATTTCTGTAAAATGTAATGCAATATGGCTACCTGGAGGTTTTCTGTACACAGTTGGTGTACAGAACGATCACTGAAAATTTAATTTGCGGCTTGTGTGATTGGCTCACTGAATTTCCCAGAAGTCTGAACCAAGTCCGATTTTTGGCATCCCCTGCAACATAAATTACTCCCAAATAGAAATCACTTCTAAAGGGATGTAGACCCTGCCACCTTCATCATTAGTTGGTTGAAAATTATAAAACCACTCCCATACAGATTCACATGAACACAGACAAACAAACAGATATTCCTTCAGATGTATGAAAAGGGTGAAAAACCAGCGCCAAAGACAATGATTGGAAATCAAGACACTATTCTAACACAATTCTATGTGTCAGAGATGAACAACAGACCGCAACTGCTCTGATTTTGGAAAACCAAAACATATAAGAAAACAAAGAAAAGCAGCGCTGGTCTTAGGTCCCTTTACAAAAACCTCCCAAAAATAATAAATATTGTGTCTTATAATGTAAACCACACCTATTAATACCACTTGAATGAACTCTTATGCTGCGCACACACGATCTGGCTTTTGCCTGGCCAAAAGCACATCTGAAATTCCGATGGAATTCCATCGGAGTAAAATAGAACATGTTCTATATTTAAACTCCAATGGAATTCATCAGTGTTATTGTGTTCTGCCAGTGCGTACAATGATCAGTGTTGCTAACTATAGCTGGCAGCACTGATTGTTTTGTGCCCACTGTCATACCCTACACACTCCTCTCCTGTACATAGTGCCCACTGTCATACCCTCCACACTCCTCTCCTGTACATACTGCCCACTGTCATACCCTCCACACTACTCTCCTGTACATACTGCCCACTGTCATACCCTTCACACTCCTCTCCTGTACATACTGCCCACTGTCATACCCTTCGCACTCCTCTCCTGTACATAGTGCCTTTTGCTGTACCCTTTGCACTCCTCTCCTGTACATTGCCCACTGTTAGACCCTCCACATTCCTCTCCCTCACCTGCACATACTTCCCACTTATATACCATCCATACTCCTCCCCTATGTCGCTTACCCACAAAAACAGTTCTTTAAAATTATACTGAATACTCTCAATGTTAAGGGGTTTTCTGCCTAGACAGAAAAAAACACTGCTCTAACGTGAATGTGAAAAATTGAAAAAACACGTGAAAATTTAAATAAGCAGCCAGTACTAATTCCTAAATACCGTAGTAAATAAAAACTAAAAAACACAAGATGGTACAGCGCTATAAATGATGACCACCAAAAAATTGTCAATTGCAAACAAATGAGGTGAAATACTATGTGACAACTAAAGAACTTGAAAAATTGTAGAGTAAAACATGAAAGAAAATCCAAATGTGTGAAAGTAGTTCATAAGTGATTCTTCATAGGTGAAAAGTCATATGTGACTAAAGTAGGAGATCCTCCACCAAAAAGGGACACCGGATAAGTGAGAATGTATTCTCCTTACCAAAAGGAAAGACCAGATTTGCAGCGGTCTTATGAGGCCCAGGGATGTTTATAACTAGTCTTCCCAAAAAGACTGCTTCAGGGACTAGAAAAATCCAAGGGACTGGCTCCGGATCATGTATGCCCCAGCAATCAATTGGCGATATAGCCACCCATGTAATAAAAAGTAATAGGATACCACATAGTGCGTTACTGTATAACAGGGGGGTTTATTGAAAAACAGATGTGCACTTACAGTTGATTAGTATAATGCGCGCATATGGGATAAAGTATAATGGGAGAGGATGGCGTCTCCTCGAGTCCTCCTCCGTCTGCTTCAAACACCGTCGTCACGTGTCTCCGTGTAGCGTGATGACGTCACCCAGCTAAGCCACACCATGGTGTTTTACTCTACAATTTTTCAAGTTCTTTTGTTGTCACATAGTATTTCACCTCATTTGTTTGCAATTGACAATTTTTTGGTGGTCATCATTTATAGCGCTGTACTATCTTGTGTTTTTTACTCTCAATGTTACCAGCTCTAGAATGGACACACTTTTGATAGTTCAACTAAAGGAAATCTCAGTTCTCATATTTGTTCTGCCCCATTATTAGTACTCATTTAATTTTGTGATTTCTACTGTGATGTATAGAGGAACATAGGGGATCTCAGCTACTCTAAATATAGCACTTGTATAAAAAAGTGTCCCTGAAAATATTTTTTAAATGTTGGCAACTATGCACTTAGGTACTGCCCAAGGGCCACCGCCCACCGGGTCAGTAGGGGGCCCCATGAGAGGCTCCTGGGATCCTGTGATATTAAAGCGCTAGTAAACTTTCCTGACTACTTTTTAGAGGCCCTGGGGTAGGTTATGCCACAATGTACAAGTATGCACAGCATATTAGCACATTAGGGTACACTTAAATTTTCAGACTGAGCCCTCCAGTGCTGCGCTGTGATGAATCCGGCGGGGCCCGGGAGCTTCCATCTTCACCCGGTCTTCCTTCTGGGTTCTGTGCCTTTGGTCACTTGCCTTGGCTGGGCTGCGTTGATGTCATTCCCACGCATTTATTTATTATTCATAAAAGGCCCCACCAAAATCCTCAGCACCAGGCCCATGATGTTCTTAATCTGGCCCTGACAGCTGGAACCTTCCATGAGCAAAGATCGCAGGACTGAGGCGGAAGAAATGTATTATCCCAATAGGGCTACAATTAGAAGGTGAATGGGGTTTTATTAAAAGACAACTTCACTAAAGATTACTATTTGCATAGCAGGGTGTAGGGGTCCTATGACACTTTACTAGAATGCAGCATAATGTTCTGACACCTTGAGGTGCCTTCTATGAAATGTAGGAATTATTCTATAAACTATTTCAGGCCCACAAGTGCACTTTAAGCACATGGTTTGCACCCAGTCACTCCAGTCGGAGATAACATAGAGGTAAGTGGTCTTCCCCCTACCCTAAGTGGCAACACTAGGGAATGTTGTTTGGCCACCCAGCATTATATTGTAAGCCAAAAGGGAGAGAGTCAAATACTCTACACGCAATCCAAATAAAGCAGAGACGGGAGAGATCAGAAATGAACCAGGCTCGGTGCTTTAGATTCAGGTTAGCAGTGGCGGCTGGTGCTCAAAATTTTTGGGGGGGCGCAAAGGAAAAAAAAAATTGCAGTCTCACTGTGCCCAAACGCAGCCACTGTTACATGCCATCAAACGCAGCCACTGTTACATGCCATCAAACGCAGCCACTGTGCCATCAATTTGCACCACTGTGCCATGCCATCAAATGCAGCCACTGTGCCATCAATTTGCACCACTGTGCCATGCCATCAAATGCAGCCACTTTGCCATCAATTCGCACCACTGTGACATGCCATTAAACGCAGTCACTGTGCCATGCCATCAAATGCAGTCACTGTGCCATCAATTCGCACCACTGTGCCATGCCATTAAACGCAGTCACTGTGCCATGCCATCAAATGCAGTCACTGTGCCATCAATTTTCACCACTGTGCCATGCCATTAAACGCAGTCACTGTGCCATCCATTGTCACCACTGTGCCATGCCATTAAACGCAGTCACTGTGCCATCCATTGTCACCACTGTGCCATGCCATTAAACGCAGCCACTGTGCCATACATTGTCACCACTGTGCCATGCCATTAAACGCAGTCACTGTGCCATCCATTGTCACCACTGTGCCATGCCATTAAACGCAGCCACTGTGCCATCCATTGTCACCACTGTGCCATCCATTGTCACCACTGTGCCATGCCATTAAACGCAGCCACTGTGCCATACATTGTCACCACTGTGCCATACATTGTCACCACTGTGCCATGCCATTAAATGCAGCCACTGTGCCCTTTAATGGTCGCCGCTGTGCCAATTGTCCCCACTGTGCCCTGTAAATTGCTTTCTCCCCCCCGCCCGGCACTTACCTTTACTGGTTGTAGGCATCCACGTCCCACGATGTCTTCTCCCGCCCTCGATGACTGACAGGCGTCTCAGCCAATCAGGTTACGGGTAGCCAGAACCGGCCAACCTGATTGGCTGAGACGCCTGTCATCTTATTCAAGGGGCGTACAGTCTGTGCGCTCCGAGAATAAGCTTCCGGGACCCGAGGGCTGTATTGGAAAAGCCTATCAGAGCTGTTGGCTTTGATAGACATTTCCGTACAGCCAACCAGCTGGCGTTATTCAGATGGCCGGACATTGAGCGCCGACCATCTGAATAACAGCGGCAGCGGCGATAATAACATAGATTCGTGCAATGCATGAATCTATGTTATTTGACTCAGTGGCGGTGAGAGCCAGAGGGGGCGGCGCTCCAGCGCCCTCTATGGACGAACCGCCACTGCAGGTTAGTACACACTATAGAGGGATATGCGTTGTTCAACCACTTTAAGCTGGCACTACAGCCTCCTGTGAGATGACCTGACTCCCCTCCAGCACACAGCAGGTGACTCACACCCTTAGTTCTATGTTTCTCTGAGCATGTGAAGAGGGGGGCGTGTCCCTTCCCTCCAATCAGTTATCCAATTTTACAGAATTGTGTGTGCGTGTGACATCAGATCCCCGGACCTGCTTTCTGCTGCTGAGAGATGGTGTATAAAATGTAGCCTGTAGAGAAGATAGAGCTGCAGATAAACAGGTACGACTTATGTAAGAGGATTTGTTTCATCTCTGTGTATCACCTGAGGCCAGTCACTTCACTGGGTATATGTATAGTTTACAACCACTTTAAAGGACATCAGATCACCATCAGTTTTCTTTTTTAAATATTAATATTTTTAAATATGATGGATTGTTTTTGAGTCACCTCAGTATGATCCATGAATAAATTGTAAGACTATGGCCCAGATTCTCGTAGGAGATACGACGGCGTATCTCCAGATACGCCGTCGTATCTCTGAGTCTGAGCCGTCGTATCTTGGCGCCCGATTCAAAGAATCGGATAGGCCAGAATTTGTATAAGATACGACTAGCGTAAGTCTCCTACGCCGTCGTATCTTAACTGCATATTTACGCTGGCCACTAGGGGCATGTACGCTGATTTACGCCTAGAAATATGTAAATCAGCTAGATACGCCAATTCACAAACGTACGCCCGGCCGTCGCATTACAGATACGCCGTTTACGTTAGGCTTTTCCCGGCATAAAGTTACCCCTGCTATATGAGGCATAGATGAGGCGTACCAATGTTAAGTATGGACGTCGGAACAGCGTCAAATTTTTCACGTTCGCGAATAGGGCTGGGCGTCTTTTTCGTTCACGTCGAAAGCATTGGCTTTTTGCGGGTTAATTTGGAGCATGCGCACTGGGATACTTTCACGGACGGCGCAAGCGCCGTTCGTAAAAAGCGTCATTTACGTGGGGTCACATTAAATTAACATAACACACGCCCACATCTTCCACATTTGAATTAGGCGGGCTTACGCCGGGCTATTTACGCTACGCTGCCGCAACTTTGGTTTGAGAATACTGCACTTGCCTGTCAAAGTTGCGGAGGCGTAACGTAAATAGGATACGTTACGCCCGCACAAAGATGCACGCTTCTACGTGAATCCGGGCCTGTATCTTCAATTGCACAGCATAGTAAAATAAGTCTGTATAAATCTTCTCTTTAAAATCTAAGTGTAAAACCCAAATTATTTATTTTTAATTCTGGATGAAATGTTGAAGGGTTGGAGTCCCTGTGGGCTTTTTTTTATGCTGCCTGTGTCCCCACTGATGAGATTCACCCTTCTGTTTGACCTGGTGACCATTTTTAAAAGTATAGCTGAGGAGGAGAAATGGGGAATTTTTCCTTTTTTTTTTTTTTTTTAATAGATTTCCTTTTATTTTATTTATAGGCTATTTTAAACTAAGGAACTCAAAAACAAAGTGGCAATCTATTTTAATAATTTCCTTTTTTTCTACCTGAACAGGTAATCTTGGAAAACAAGATCACAAGTGGAAATATAAAGATATATTGTACCCTTTGGCCTCCTTCATGCTGCTGTTTAGCTGCAAACAGTCATTCCAGCCACAATAATGTGCTTATTCTTGCCACTGGATTCTGGTGTATGCGTCTAAATGGCCATGTAAAGCAGAACCTTTCCGGTCTTGGAGGCTTGTAGTTTGTTGTAGTCAAAAGGACACACTGTCTAGTATCATAAAGGTTCCTTTTAACTCTAAAATTTTATGCAAGGAAAAACATCCTTCTTCATTGAAACCAACTGTTCCTTCCTACATTGAATAGCTGGGTAGATCTTCCGGATTAAAGTGATTCTAATGTGTCATGGTTGCAAATTGCAATCAGTCCCCCCCCCCCCCACAGCCTCCTTAATACTCACCTGAACCCGATCTTGATCCAGCAATGTGCACGAGAACAGCAGCTCTCCCGGTTCTCTCTCTCCTTATTGTCTTAGATACCGAAGCGGGATCCATTGGTTGCCACTGCTGTCAATCACACCAGTGAGCCAATGAGGAAAGAGTGGGGGCTAGGCCAAGCTCAGTGTGTGATTAAACACACAGACTGCAACTCGGGAGCGAGCCTGCACAACTGCCCCCTATAGAAAGCGGCTTCCTATTGGGGCACTCAGAAGAGAGGAGGTGCAAGAAGCTCCGGCAAGGGACCCTTAACCACTTGCCGCCCGCCAATGACATATTGACGTCGGCAAAGTGGTTGTAGAATCCTGACTGGACGTCATATGACGTCCTCAGGGTTCTGAGCCGCTGCGCGCCCCCGGGGGCACGCATCGCGGCGATCGTTGTTGCAGGATGTCAGTCTGACACCCCGCAACACTGATCAAGGTAAAGAGTCACTCACGGAGACTATTTACCACGTGATCAGCCGTGTCCAATCACAGCTGATCACGATGTAAACAGAAAAAGCCGGTAATTTTCATTCTAGTTAACTGTTTAAAATGACTTACTATTTGTTAAAGCGGGGTTCCAACCACAATTAGCATTTTTTAAATGTATGTCCTTTCATCATGCGTTTTTATAATATAAATCAGGTCACTTATTATTTTACAAATAAGAAAATATGCTGTTGCGCTGATAATCAAGTAAAAAATTGCATACATATATATATATATATACCATATACATAAATAAGAACCCCCTACACCTCAAATCAGGGAGGTATATGTGCAAAAGATAAACAAAAACCACTAAAAAACTATAATGTGAAAAAGTTCTAATAGAACCAGCAAAAATAGTTCATGGAAAAAACACAGTTCAGTACATAGGCTAATAGGAGACAGGTGTGAGATCCACAGTCCACTGGTGTGCAGCTGTCATTATAGCAAAAAAATAAATAAATAAATAAATAAATTATATAAAACCTTTTCCTTCTGGACTCCTCCATTAAACACAGGATATCAGCCGCTCATAAGGAGAAAAGAAAGATATATGATTTCGTAATAAAATGGGAAATGAACCCTGCAATACAATGATTGCACTCACGGAACCTCGATGGTAAAAAGGCTCAACTGCAATCAGTCATTGAATAATGACGCGCACCAGCCTAGTGTATTACCGTTTGACAGTTTAATAAATAGATAAGATAAAATAAAATAAAACTACTCACAAACGAGATAGTGTAAAAGGCTTGTCAACAACGGTTGATGATGAATACCCCTCAAGCCACAATCCCGGATAGGGGGGAAAGAGGTGTGCTTGTGGAAGGGTCAGTACTGCTGAGCTCTGATGAAGAGGCCTCTGTTGCCTTGAAACGCGTCAGCCAGCAGTGACACACCTCTTTCCCCCCTATCCGGGATTGTGGCTTGAGGGGTATTCATCATCAACCGTTGTTGACAAGCCTTTTACACTATCTCGTTTGTGAGTAGTTTTATTTTATCTTATCTATTTATTAAACTGTCAAACGGTAATACACTAGGCTGGTGCGCCTTTCTTTTTCTTTTTTTCGTTCTTAACAACAGGCATTTCCAGATGAGTAAAAAAATATATATTTTTTTCTTTTTTTAGGTCTAATGAGCACAATAATGAAAAAAAAAAATTTGGGATGGAAACTCCACTTTAACCACTTCCCGACCTCCTCATGTACATTTACGTCAGCAGAATGGCACGGACAGGCACAATCACGTACCTGTACGTCCTCTGCTAGACGTGGGTGGGGGGTCCGATCGGGACCCCCCCGGTACATGCGGAGGTCGGGTCCGCTCGGGGAGCGATCCGGGACGACGGCTATTTGTTTATAGCCGCTCCGTCGCGATCGCTCCCCGGAGCTGAAGAACGGGGAGAGCCGTGTGTAAACACGGCTTCCCCGTGCTTCACTGTGGCGGCGCATCGATCGGGTGATCCCCTTTATAGGGGAGACTCGATCGATGACGTCATTCCTACAGCCACACCCCCCTACACTAGTAAACACATACACAGTGATCCCTAAATGTTACAGTGCCCCCTGTGTTTAACTCCCAAACTGCAACTGTCATTTTCACAATAAACAATGCAATTTAAATGCATTTTTTGCTGTGAAAATGACAATGGTCCCAAAAATGTGTCAAAATTGTCCGAAGTGTCTGCCATAATGTCGTTGTCACGAAAAAAATTGCTGATCGCCGCCAATACTAGTAAAAAAAATAAAAAAAAATAAAAATGCAAAAAAACTATCCCCTATTTTGTAAACGCTATAAATTTTGCGCAAACCAACCGATAAACGATTATTGCGATTTTAGGTAGAAGAATACGTATCGGCCTAAACTGAGGAAATTTTTTTTTTTATATATGTTTTTGGGGGATATTTATTACAGCAAAAAGTAAAAAATATTGCATTTTTTTTCAAAATTGTCGCTCTATTTTTGTTTATAGCGCAAAAAATAAAAACCGCAGAGGTGATCAAATACCACCAAAATAAAGCTGCAATTGTCTGTTAAAGCGACGCAGTCCCGAACTGTAAAAACCTCTTGGGTCTTTAGCCAGCATATTGGTCCGGGGCTTAAGTGGTTAAAGGTCCACTGTCTAAAATTGAAAAAAAAAAAAAACATGTCCCTTGTGCTGTTGGCTCCTGCATTACTTGAAATCTTCCTCCTCTGATTCCCCCTAACTATGCTACCATAATTTTCCAGGGTAGTGGGGATTATTAGAGCCGAGAGCAGGGCCATCTTAATGCATGGGCACCCCTGGGCAGTGCCCAGAGGCCCCAAGTGCATGGGGGTCCCTTGAAAATCTTGCAGTAGGCTCTGCCACTATAGGCTGACAGGAGATGTGACAGCAGCGTCACTCACACTACTCCTGCCACCATCTCCCTGGTAGGGGCTACACGCCTGGCTTTTCTGCCCACCACCTTGAATCATAAAGGGTGTACTGTAGGTTCTATGGAAGATACATGGTCTATGAATTGAGGAGGAGGGCCTTTCATTCATATGCCCATTCTCCATTCATAGATCCTTTTTCATTTCATATTTCTTTTAAAACTCAATTAAAAAAATAAAAGTGGCAGCAGATGTTATGATATGGATTACTGCACTTTGCATATTGCTCTTTGCCCTTTCTGCTTGATCTTGCCTTTTTTTTTTTATCTCCCATATCTTTGTGAACCGACTTTTAGACATAAAAGCACCTCTGTAAGAAGGCTTCAAACAAACCAGTGCATGCCAATAATCTTCTCTTGGCCACCACTCAGAGTGGATGACAACATCTACAGATAATCTTTTAGTATTTATTTTTTATTTTTTTTAAAGATCAAGGTCTTTGCAATAGTTCAAGAGTTATTGGCACCGGTAACTTGACTGGCACCACAGTGAAAGAAGGTTAATGTAAGCAAGCACACTAAATATAGAAATAATAATGTGTCTCTTAGACCTGCTTCCAATGATTTTACTCATACAGATATTTGTCATCTTCCCTGCTGAGTGAAGATACCTGACTATACAGACACATCAATTCTATAATATGTTGCAAAATCAGAAGACAGTACTGTTAGAACACAGTACGGTCAGTAAGTCAACACAAAAAAAACAACACCAGTCACAATGGTTCAGTAGGAGCCAGAACACAATGAAACCTGTGTTCCGTGTGCATTTACAGCACCGCGTTCAAAACACACTGCAGTTGCGATCTGCGGCAGGTATCAATAGTAAGATAATGACACCCTAAGTCAGGGTTTGACAAATTTGCTTGGAATCTAGGAGCCAGCTAAAAAAGTTAGGAGCCAGAAAACGCACCCCGTCCCGCCGAGCTTGCGCGCAGAAGCGAACACATACTTAAGCATACGTGTAAACGGTGTTCAAACCACACATGTGAGGTATCGCCGCGATTGGTAGAGCGAGAGAAATAATTCTAGCCCTAGTCCTTCTCTGTAACTCAAAACATGCAACCTGTAGATTTTTTTAAACATCGCCTATGAAGATTTTAAAGGGTAAAAGTTTGTCGGCATTCCACGAGCGGACGCAATTTTGAAGCGTGACATGTTGCGTAACATTATCTTTCATAATATTAAAAAAAAGATGGGGATAACTTTACTGTTGTCTTATTTTTTAATTAAAAAGTGTAATTTTTTCCCAAAAAAGTGCGCTTGCAAGACCGCTGCGCAAATACGGCGTGACAGAAAGTATAGCAACGATCGCCATTTTATTCTCTAGGGTGTTAGGATAAAAAATATATATATAATGTTTGGGGGTTCTAATTAGAGAAAAGACGATGGCAGTAAAAAAATAGTGAAAAATGACATTAGAATTGCTGTTTAACTTGTAATGCTTAACTTGTAATACCAACGGCCACCACCAGATGGCGCCAGCTCACATCTGGTGGTAATAACTTGTAATACCAACGGCTCACCACCAGATGGCGCCAGCCCACCTTCCAAGCCAAGTCGCCAGGACACCATTTCTAGTCGCCATGGCGACCTGGCGCCCGGGATTTGTCAAGCCCTGCCCTAAGTACGGGTTGCAAACGCAGTGAGTACCATGCGATCCGTTTGCAGTGACTTTCCACACTTTTGGTGTGGTGCATTGTGATTCCAGCCCATTCAAAATGAATAGGCTGAAATTACACCGCAAGAAACTGCATGTGATTTGTAAAAGAACGCACAGCATGTTCCTGTACAATTCCCATTGTGAACCGGTCATAAGTCAGAACATGTCATCTGTCTTTTTAGAATACAGTTTAATAGGATATGTCGCCTCCTACACACTTCTTATATAAAGCTAAATTTTCTTCTAAGATCAGTATGTTATGGTTATATGTTAATGTAGGAGTTTATGCTTGCTTGTTAGGGCTGGAAACCTTGGGCATTGGGAGCAAACACAACCAACTGGTATTTTTAAGAGGAACTCGAGGGTGTAGGTGAATGTTATTTTGAAGAGCACAATTTATTGTGTCCACTTTTTAAGATATACATTCTATACCTATTAAAAAAGAGAAACTGTAAAGGATCCATTTGAAAGAATAAGGTCCTTTAAGATGTCTGCTACTGTATGAAATTTACATAGATTTACGAAATAAAATGCAAAACAAAATGCCACCTCATCGGTGCCCATCAGTGCCACCTATCAGTGCCCATCTATGCCTATCCGTGCCACCTATCAGTGCCCATCCATGCGCCTATCAGTCCCCATCCATGCCGCCTATCAGTGCCCATCCATGCCGTCTATCCGTGCCGCCTATCTGTGCCCAGCCTATAAGTGCTGCATATTAGTGCCCATCAGTGCCCATCAATGCCACCACATCAGTGCCACCTCATCAGTGCCCATCAGTGCCGCCTTATCAGTGCCGTGAGTGCAGTACCATTAGTGCCCATCAGTAAAGGAGAAAACATACTTATTTACAATGTTTTATAACAGAAACAAAAAAAACACCAAAAGAAAGCTCTATTTGTGGGAACAAAATGATAAAAATTTAGTTTGAGTACAGTGTAGCACGACCGCGCAATTGTCATTCAAAGTGCAACAGCACTGAAAGCTAAAAATTGGTCTGGGCGGGAAGGTGTATAAGTGCCCTGTATGGAAGTGGTTAAATAAAACAGTTCACAAGGTAGACTATCCCGCACACCCATTACATATTGAGAGCCATGTACATGTGTGTGTGCATCCGTATGGCACCAGTAACTTCTGTCCCTTTGAAAAAGAATGAGGCCTTGGGTCTCCAGCTAGGCACTTTCGTTGGTGCACATAAAATCCTGAATAGCAGGGCCAAACAGTACAACTGGGCCGGATTATCAAGTAAAGAATGCAGGATCTTCCTCAGCATGGTTACAGGACAATGGTGTCTGTATACAGTTTCTCTGTATCTAAATGACCTTGTGTCCTGTGGCACTACAGGTGTCAGCAAGGTGACTAAGAGCAATGATGTCTGTATACAGTGTTCATAAAGCCAGATGTGCAAATAGAAACAACTCTGTGTGCAGTGTCCTTGTGCCCTGCAAATGGGCAAATGCCCACTCCCCAAATCCTGTGGTCAGGGCCCAAACGATCATCCTAGAGCAGGCAGGTTCTTCTGACGAACTGACTTGTCACCTTACACTGGAACACTTCACCGTCGATGCAAGTGCGCCTGGGATTCCCCTCTCTCAGGCTGAATGTCCTAATCGGCTATGGATGCCTGAAATCACGTAGTGGACTGACCTGGGAGGCAGCACCTCTCCCCTAGGTCCAGTATCTTGTCCTGCCTTGTGCTGACTGAAAATCTCCTCAGATCAGCAAGATGGAGTCTCTAGTTCCTTTTTTGCCTATACTTGCTCGTATAGTTCCATACAGTTTAATCTGAATGTGAAACTTGAGTACAGTACTGGCACTACAATTCCCTGTATGCTTTGCTCTCTGGTGGCAATCACTGTGTTGAGAGGATGTGATGACAGAGTCTTAGCTGGCACTAAAGGGTAACAGTCTCACTGCAACATTGTGCAGAGTGTCTTCTGACACTGCAGGTAAGATAGCCAGCTCCCTGCTACACTGATATGCACTGGGTAATGTGTTAGGAATGAAAGAATGGCACATTGTTGGATGGCAATGAAAATTATCAACTTACAGAGGGCTAAGTTCAAAGACACCCCGAAAATCAAAGTGAAAAAAAATAATGCAGCAGGCTATTTTATTTTGCTGAAATTTAATTGGAGCAACTCAGAATGGTACTTAGTAGTTTGTATGGCCCCCACATGCTCGTATGCATGCCTGAGAATGTCGGGGCATGCTCCTAATGAGACGACGGATGGTGTCCGTGGGTATTTCCTCACAGATCTGGACCAGGGCATCACTGAGCTCCTGAACAGGCTGAGGTGCAACCTGGCGACGTTGTATGGACCGAAACGTGTCCCAGATGTGTTTTATTGAATTTAGGTCAGCCGAGCGTAGGGGGCCATTCAATGGTATCAATTCCTTTATCCTTCAGGAACTGCCTGCATAGTCTTGTCACATGAGGCCGGGCATTGTCATGCACCAGGAGGAAGCCAAGACCAAGTTCACCAGCGTAGGGTCTGACAATGCGTCCAAGGATTTCATTTCGATACCTAATAGCAGTCAGGGTGCCATTGTCTATCCTTTAGAGGTATGTGCGTCCCTCAATAGATATGTCTCCCCAGACCATCACTGACCCACCACCAAACTGGTCATACTGAATGATGTTACATGCAGCATAACATTCTCAATGGCTTCTCCAGACCCAGGGTGAACCTGCTCCCATCTGTGAAAAGCACAGGGTGCAAGTGGCAGACCTGCCAATTCTGGTGTTCAATGGCAAATGCTAATCGAGCTCCATGGTGCCGGGCAGTGAGCCCAGGGCCCAATAGAGGACGTCAGGCCCTCAGTCCACCCTCATGAAGTCTGTTTCTGATTGTTTGGTCAGAGACATTCAAACCAGTGACCTGCCGGAGGTCAATTTGTAGGGCTTTGGCAGTGCTCACCCTATTCCTCCTTGCACAAAAGAGCAGATACCGGTTCTGCTGATGGGTTAAGCACCTTCTACGGCCATGACCAGCTCTCCTAGAGTAACTGCCTGTCTCCTGGAATCTCCTCCATGCTCTTGACACTGTATTGGGAGACACAGCAAATCTTCTGACAATGGCACATATTGATGTGCCATCCTGGAGGAGTTGGACTGCCTGTGTAACCTCTATAGGGTCCAAGTATCGCCTTGTGCTACCAGTAGTAAAACTAACCCTAGCCAAATGCAAAACTAGTGAAAAACGGTCAGAAAAGATGAGTAGGGGAAAAAAATGTCAGCGGCCTCCACCTGTAAAACCATTCCTGTTTTGGAGGTCGTCTCATTGTTGCCCATCTAGTGCACTTGTTGTTAATTTCATTAACATCAAAGCAGCTGAAACTGATTAACAACCCCCTCTACTACTTATCTGACCAGATCAATATCCCAGGAGTTTGACTTGATGCTATACTTTTATTAAAATGTGTCTCTACTTTTTTCCTGAGTGACATACACTCACTGGTCACTTTATTATATACACCTTGCTAGCACCAGGTTGGACCCCCTTTTGCCTTCAGAACTGCCTTAATTCTTTGTGGCATAGATTCAACAAGGTGTTGAAAACATTCCTTAAATATTTTGGTCCATATTGACATGATAGCATTTGAAATGCTGTTGCTGCAGATTTGTCGGCTGCACATCCATAATGCCAATCTCCCGTTTCACTACATCCCAAAGGTGCTCTATTGGATTGAGATCTGGTGACTCTGGAGGCCATTGGAGTACAGTGAGCTCATTGTCATGATGAGATGATTTGAGATGGGGCATGGTACATTATCCTGCTGGAAGTAGCCATAAGAAGAAGGGTACACTGTAGTCGTAAAGGAAAGGACATGGTCAGCAACAATACTCAGGTATGCCGTGCCATTTAAATGATGTTCAATTGGTACTAAGGGGCCCAAAGTGTACCTTCCACACTATTACACCACCACCAGCCTGAACCATTGATACAAGGCAGGATGGATCCATACGTTCATGTAGTTTACCTAAAATTCTGACCCTACCATCTATTCGTTGCAGCTGAAATCAAGACTCATCAGACCAGACAACGTTTTTTCCAATCTTCTATTGTCCAATTTTAGTGAGCCTGTGAGAATTGTAGCCTCAGTTTCCTGTTCTTAGTTGACAGGAGTGGCACCTAGTGTGGTCTTTTGCGGTTGTGGCCCATCTGCTTCAAGGTTTCATGTGTAGTGAGTTCAGAGATGGTATTCTGCATACCTTGGTTGAGTTACTGTTGCCTTATCATCATCTCATGCCCATTCTCCTCTGACATGTGTAAGGCATTTTCGTCCACACAACTGCCGCCGACTGAAAATGTTCTCTTTTTGGGACCACTCTCTGTAAACCCTAGAGATGGTTGTGCGTGAAAAGCCCAGTAGATCAGCAGTTTTTTTAAATCTCAGACCAGTCCGTCTGGCACCAACAACCATGCCATATTTAAAGTTACTTAAAACTCCTTTCTTCATTGTGATGGTCTGTTTGAACTTCAGCAAGTCGTGTTTACCACATCTAGAAGCCTAAATGTATTGAGTTACTGCCATGTGATTGGCTGATTAGCAATTTTTGTGTTACCAAGCAATTGAACAGATGTACCTAATAAAATGGCTGGTCAGTGTACTTGCACAGTCAGCAAAACGGTAAAGTATTAAAGTGACACTGAATGATATGTTTATTCTACAAAATAATCCATACACATCCACTATTTTGTGTACCTGTAATCTAATTTTCATCAAAATGTTTTCTGCCTCCTTGCAACGTCCTCCATGAGCTCCTGAACTTCTCCTTTTCCCCCCTCACTTCCTCATGTTTGGAACAAGTAGTGCAGCTTAGTTGCGGCCACATGCATTGCTCTATGACTGTACACTACAAATTCCATAGTCCATGATCCATATCTCGGGAGCGAGCAAGATAGCATGACTACATTCCTACATAGAGTGGGACCATTGAGATGGAGAATGAGAATAGCCACCCTCTAACAAGAAATCATGTCAGAGGAGCAAAAAAACGAGTTTGGAGGAGAATGAAAGTAATAGAAGGTACCTTTTTTCCCATTAAGAATACATTTGAATTGTAAAGAACAATCACTTTAAAATCCACTGATAGAACTGGTAATGCTTTGCATCCCCTATGAAGACCTCTTTTAGCAGGGCCCGTTCTTCTTACATACTGAATTACTGCTAAGCACATCAAAAGACTTCCTCTGCTAGTTGCTAGACTATTAATCATGAAATGTCTCCCTACCAATCTGCAAGCAATGAAGGTACTGTATATGTAGGGAGATGATTACATTATAAGATGCCAACTGTGGTAGCGAGGTCAGCAGTGTCTGCTTTTACGCTGGGCCACCAGCATCCAGTCCTAAAATACACATAGATAGAAGCCCAGGGGTTAAATTCCCCCAGCTTCCCCCTCCCTGCCACCTGGCCCAGTATGCTTCAGAGTGGATGTTGGTGTTTAATGGCCGGGTGTGGGTGGTCAAGAGTCATGAAGATTGAGGAGTGGCACAGGTCCAGGGCATGAGATGTGGTCATTTCTTGGTTGTTGGCCATAGTTTGAGGACTTAGTGTGGGTGGCTGGGACTTCAGGGGTAGTATTTGAGATGTTAAGAAGCAGAACAGGTAAAGTCTGCACACTTTACGATAAGCAGGGCTAAATGGTTCTTAGGTTTAACTAAATACTTAAACCCGTTAATAATATAGCTTTTGGATAATTGGATATCACACAACTTCAAAAACAACATTATAAGGAAGGCTACACAGGAACAAATAAATAATTTAACATGTACAACTTTATTATCAGTTTTTTTATATAGTAATACAGTCAATACTTTCAAATAATCGAATACGTTGTCTACAAGACATACTATTAGAAACCTAAACATAGCACATGGAACATGTGAGGATGATGGGATTATAGCTGTGCCAAAAAGCAAAACAAAAATAGTAAAATTTACACATTTTTAATTAGTTCATAGAATAAATATAGTAATAAAAAGGCACATAATCAAAATATGATCAATGTGGTATAATTAAGGTAAACATTTGTACTAAAGTGTCTTTTTCCCCCCCAACATGTTTCGCCAGTGATGGCTTCTTCAGGGGTTTTGTAGGACACGAATAGTTAGATAACCAAATACACTCCTATCTGGCCTTCAACATCAAGGAGTGGAGACAGAAAGCTGTGTGGCCACTAAGAGCATATAAAGACCAAGATAATGTGCATAAAAGAGAAGATAAGGACCGAGGGTGGGTAACACAGCGGAACACCAATATCCATACAGAGATTGTGTGGAGGTGTAGATGTGTACAACCCTCGAGTCTCCAGCTAACATAGCACATGCTATCAAATATATTCAATACAGGCTTTGTATTTTAATACAATAACTAGAATACAATGAAAAGAAAAACATTGGGTACTTCTGTCTATTTGTATATCTCACAGACCTATTTATCCATTGTAAATATATGTCAGTGCATACAAGCTTAATCATTAAAGGGTTAAACAGAAAAAAGTATCTTTATTTACTAAAATATAAACTCCAAAATATAAACTCTACCATATTGGTTCTATACACGTTACAGACATTACATATTACGGTAATCATTTAGTAACTTACATACATCTGTAATATAATCCCTTCATTGTAGGTAAGTTTATCAATTCTGATTAACACAGATTCAATAAGGATTTATTTAATCTGATAAAAAAAAATATATATATATATATATATATATATATATATATATATATATATATATATATATATATATATATATATAATTTTTTTTTTTTTTTTCTTAACAACCTAATAAAAATAACACAACTTTTTAAAGAAAACAACTTTTAAAGAAAACACAACATGAAGGGTGCATGAAACTTTTTGTAGCTCCAATATCGGTTATACTGTATGTGTTGATGGTTGTTTGGAGAGTTCTTTAAGAAGTAGAAGAAGAAAATAAATGCTCCCAATCCACTAATATAAAGAAAAATGTATATAAAAACCAGTATTCTTACTGTCACGAGTTGTATTTGGTGGCTATACAATAGCCAACACTATTATATGGTTTCACAGAAACCAACTTTTATTTGCCCTTCACTAGGACAAATCTATTTACATAATTAAAGACCGCCTAACTGGCGAGAGTATGGAAGTGGATTTTGTGGGAGTTTAGTAAGATGGTAAACGCTGCTGCATGGATTTCCCTTTAAGCACACGTCTAATCTGTAAAAGGAGATTAAAAAAGAAAGATATTAGAATACAATGATTAGAATTTTTCAGCAGTTAAAATTGCAAATAAAAAAAAGTCAAGGCTAGTTTGGACGCTGAGGAGCAACAAAAAAACAATGGGAGCACACAGAGCACATGGGAAACTTAGCTTCCTATGTAAATAACATATAATAGAGGAAAGTCTTACCTCTTCCCCCACAGGTCCATCAGATACAAGATGTACTGGCTGCTCATTTTCTAGGTTTCGAGCACTTGGATCAGCCCCTTTTCTCATCAAAAGCTTTACTGCTCCAACATGAGCTCTTCTGTGTTGCAAACTTGCAGCAATATGCAATGCAGTGTTTCCATTGTAGGCCTAAGAAAGCAATAAAAAAAGATTTTTTTTTCACAAATGCTTACAATGAAATGCTATCCCTGCGATCCACCTGGCTGCAGCTACACAGTCACTTATTTTTGAAAAAAAAATAATGTTGTCTTACACAAAGGCGTTTGTCATCTTAATATGCAATGGAGGCTTACTAGTGAATCTGACCCTAAAATCAATGTGTCAAATAGTGTTCCCAGCAAGGAGAAACTTCTCCCACTGCCTGTGCCCCACATCTTCACTGTAACCAACAAAAACTGCTGGCTGAATAATCAGACTGGACACTAACAGATGTGTTGAATTTCTGCCCCCCCCCCCCCCCCCCCCCGTTCTAAGGTTCAGTCTCGCAGCCCCTATATCACTACTGTGTCCTGTACTGACACTGCCAAGGGGAACACCTGTGTTTAGCTTGGGAAAAGCAAATTGACACTTCTGGAAGTGTTGAAATGTAAAGTTTTTTCAGCCTACATATATCACAGGCAACGTAAGAGTCAAATATTATTTATTATTACGTTCTCTTTGCTTGGAACACTTTATTCTTCCTACTAATTTTAATGACAACGTCATAATTTTACTCAGTACAACATAAAGCAAAGTGCACTTTGAAGTGCATAACACCATACCCCTATTAATGTGTATTCTCAGAAACACCTGCTAGTGCTACTTTGTTTCTGTAACATCCTGCACCCATTAGCCAATGAATTAAAGGAAAACAAGCCACGGAAGTACTAATAACCAAAGGAAAATTTAGAACAGTGGGCCAACTTACCTTTGCATTGATGAAGTGTAGACAATTTGGCATCTCTAAAAATATACACATCAGTTCAAGGTTTGCCTCTTCACAGGCTAAGTGCAGGGCACAGCGTCCACTTTTGCGATCCTGTACAGTAAAGACATAGGTGAGTGTCCATTCCAAGATTTTGTTTCCATGATAAATGCATCAAACATTGCGGGTTATTTATGAAAGGCAAATCCACTTTGTACTACAAGTGCACTGACATGCAAGCAAAATAAAAAACAGCAGTTTAGCTTGCAAATGATTGGATGATAAAATTAGCAGAGCTTCCCCTCATTTCAGATCTTACCCTCAGATCCACAGCGACTGCACTTACAAGTGCACTTGTAGTGCAAAGTGGATTTGTCTTTCGTAAAAAAAAAAAAGAATCCTTAAAGCAAGTCTATGCCCAAACCTTGGATACACTAATTGCTACCCCCATTGTAATGATTGGACATAAGCGCCCTGAAGACAGTTTTGTGGAGGTCAAAATCTTTTCCTCTTGGGGCTCTGAACAGTTTTGTTACATGAGATTTAAGCAGGCTCAAAATAAATGTTTGCAGTGTGACAGAAGGGAGGGGGATAGAGCAGAGATAGAAGGTATAGCTGACAAAGCAATTTGAATGCAAGTTTCTCTAGCTTCGAAAATTCCAAACTGAATTACTGCTCGGTAAATACATGTAATTCGTTTTGATGTTCATAGTGGCCACAGGTTCAAACTAAAGATAAAAAAAAAAGACCAATAAAACTTTGCACAAGGTAAACTTACTTTTTCCTCAACAGAAGCGCCCATCTGCAGCAATGCCTTAACAGTGTCAACCATTGCCTTGTTCTTCACCAGCAGTTCATCTGTAGCAGGAGAGCAGTTTTGTTGATACATCTGCAGTTGCTGGACGATTGTATTGTGCGCAACTACTGCACAGTGTAGAGGAGTCAAACCTATAAAAATAGGACATGAGTTAAAGTTCATGTATGGTCTCTATATAGTCAGCCAACAATAAAAGTTGAAAGCCAAGGAAAATGGCTACATATTGGATTAGGATTACATGTAGTCATTCTTAAAGTAATTAACATTTCAAAATATGTTAACATGTATTTAACCATTTGCATGTCTCACATTTTTGGATTACACATTAAAGACATTTTGGGGTTTATTTACTAAAACTGGAGAGTGCATATTCTGGTGCAGCTGTGCATGGTACCATATGTGGCACCAATCAGCTTGAAGGTTTTATTACCAAAGCTTGATTAAACAAGCTGAAGTTAGAAGCCGGTTTCTACCGTGTTTCCCCGAAAATAAGACCTACCCCGAAAATAAGACCTAGCATTATTTTCCAGGAAGGCTGCAATATAAACCCTACCCCGAAAATAAGCCCTAGTTTAAAATGTTTGTAAAATCCTATAATCCACTCTATTACAGTATTATATCATGTACAATGTGTTTGTTTCTGTAAAATATTTGCGGGGAAGAGAGCTCCGGTGGCTCACAGAAGCGCAGAATGGCACTATAACAAAGGTATTTGGCACAATTATATTACAGAAACACACACACATTGTACATGATATACTACTGTAATAAAGTGGATTATAGGATTTTACAAGCATTTTAACTTGGTTCACACTGGGGATTCCTGTCAGACAGGGAGAGAGAGGGGGAGAGAAGACAGCACATTACATGGTAAGACCTACCCCAAAAATAAGCCCTACTATGTCTTTTGTTGCCAAAATTAATATAAGACCCGGGCTTATTTTCAGGGTAACACGGTATGCACAGGTGCAACAGATTTTGCACTCGCCAGTTTTAGTAAATCAACCCCGGAATGCCCCATGGTGTGTGGCTTTTTCTTTTAGCAGGATATTGGGAAAATGCATATTGTAGCTTTACTATCCCTGCCTGGTACTGATTAGATGTGGAGTACTTTTACTATGTACCCTGTGTATGCGGTTTTTATATCCTAGATCCTAGAGCATCTACTGTAGAATATAAAATAACAGAGGAAAACAATGATGTAGAAATTTTCCTTCACCTACCATCATAATTGGTTGTGTCCACATCAATATATTGATTGGTTGCTAGAATGCATTTTTGAATTGCCTAAAAAAAAAAAAAAAAAAAAAAGCTTTAGCAGATGGATAATATGCATGCTCAGTAAGAAAGATTTTAGCACATGAAATCCCAAAAACAAAAAAAATAGAGGATATTAAATGTTTTCACGTTTGTAAATGTGAAAGGAAACATTCACTTCTTCAATGTAAACATTGACAGGCAAATATTGCAAAATGCTGAACAGTACTGAACTATACCACCACGTGTTGCTTATATCTCACCTGAAGAACTTGCGAGTACCCTTTTGCAGCACAGACGTGAAGCGGAGTTCTTCCCCAGTAATCTGTAGTGTTGAGTTGGGCCCCAAGGCTAATCAAGTCTTGTACGATCAGATGGTGATTGGCAGCTACAGCTACCTGAAGAGCACTCTAAAATGTTTAGAAGACAAAAGCATTAAAAAGAATGTACAAATACATAAAAAAAAAAAAAAAAAAAAAAAGAAGAAGCTGATTTATGTTTTAAACTATTGCTATGTATAGTTTGCAATCATATGTTTGAGTGATTTTTCATTCTTGCTCATAATTTTTGGTAATCAGTGCATTCTGCTTTGCAGTGCTACACAGTGAGGTTGATTCACTAAGGGCCCTTTCACACGGGCGGACGATCGGACCGTTTATTACAAGTCTGTTTACGGACTTGTAATGAATCCCTATGGGATTGCAGACGTTAGCGGATGATGCATCCGCTAACGTCCGCAAAGTTCCGCTTTTTCAGACGGAAGAAAACCCTATTTTTCTTCCATCTGGCGGAACGGATCGGATGAATACGGACACACGGTCCGTATTCATCCGATTCCCCATAGGGGAGAGCGGAAGAGAGACAGGGCGGTCTCTGCACTGTGTGCGGGGACCGCCCTGTCCGCTGACAGCTCAGCAGGGATTTACGGAGGAATCCCCGCTGAGCCAAACGGGCTAACGGAGCGGATCAATTACGGATCCGCTCCGTGTGAAAGAGCCCTAAAACTGAAGAGTGCAAAATCTGGTGCCACCCTGCATAGAAACCAATCAGCTTCCAGGTTTTATTGTCAAAGCTTAATTGAACAAGCTGAAGTTAGAAGCTAATTGGCTAACATGCACAGCTGCACCAAAATTTTGCACTCTCCAGTTTTAGTAAATCAACCCCAAAGGTTAATTAAATCAAAAGTAACAGCACATAGGGATTTGACTATTAGCCACGGAGAGCCATTTCTAGTGTCTAATTTTCACATACCAATATTCAAAACAGTAAAAAATATGGAAGAGCACGCCTTCAAAATGTTAATATATGCATAGAAAAGTGTTAATATGCACATATAAACATTGCTTTAATAAAAAAAAAAGTATGTTACACTTTATATAAATGGATAAAACTGCTACATTTTCCTAGTCTACCTAATCGTATGGCGGGTGGGGTGCAGTTCTCAAAATACTACAATCGTCAGACAAAAAGTTATTTTTATGGTGAATGTACTACACTTTTCCTTTAGCCTGGGAGTTGCCTTACAAATACAAGGAAATTAGAATGTGAAAAAAAATTCAAGATAAGATAATAAAAACAAGAACATGCAATGCAACACACAACGCCCTGTTGCTTGGACTTTGTCAGCGATAAAATGACACCATTCCAAGTGTATATGATCATGGTTTCTGATTAACTTTTCAGGCCATTACATTTTTACCAGAAAGAGGAACTACATATTCCAATATGAAATGAACTGTATCATTCAACCAAACATCAGGCAATAAATTAGTAAAATAAACATTGCTTTAATGCTTACCTGGTTGTTACGCTCCTTAACATCCAGCATATTAAGGGCTGCCATCTTGGAAGCCAGGACATAAGACAGAGCTCGTTTTCCTTGTGCGACTGCTATGTGAAGGTACCTATGTTACACAGGGATATAAAATAGAGTCAGTGACACCATCTTCACAAATGAACTCTTTATAAAACATCTATTTTACAAAAAAAACAGGCTTCAAATTCACTTACGTGTCACCATCTGCGTCTTTGGCGAGAAGTTGTTCATTGGAAACATTGACAAATTTCTTTTCCTCTTGCTCAATCTGCCAGTGGAAGAAGGATTTACCAATCTGCGTTGGGCTTGACCTGTTTGCGTCAATCTGGCACAAAGGTGGGGACACACTTGGAGAAGATTGGGCCATGTGATGATCTACAAATTGGTTACCAGGTAGGTTTTGTGGTGGGCTATACTTCCCAGTTGACATATTTGGCTCTGTAGAGATGTTTGGAGATGTCATCTCAGGTGGGGATTCAATAAGAGACAGGTAGCTCTCGATGGCACAACTCTCGAGCGCATCATTTGAGCACATGGCTTCTGGATAATTCTGGATAGGGCTGTAGTTATACTCTGTAGGACACTGTGGAGGAATTTCTTGGACTTGGCGACAACCAAACTGGTACTGGTCATTATTGTGCTGTGGAGAGCAGCTGCTGAATGCCTGATTGGCTGGAGGTGGTGAAAAGGTTTGAGATACAGGCGCTTCCTGATAGAATTGTTCTGGGGTATTCATCCAATTTACTAGCACTGTATTCAGGGAAACTGGATTGGACTTATGCTTTAGGTTCATTATACTCTGGAGCGGATCCACATTTGATTCTGTACCGCTCTCACTCTTCGGAGGTTCATCCATATTGTCACAGGACTTTGGGGTACTTGGTGGTGTCTAGAGGAAACATTAATGAGTTAGACAACTGCGGCACTATTGCAAACAGTGTATTGTTGTTTTAGATGGGCATGCATTTACCAGAAAAGAACTGGATTGGAAGGGGCAAGGTTTCTTTGCATCTGGTGCATCCGACATGCATTCACTAGACCGCTTTTTGTTTATTATAGACTTCAGTTCTGATGAAAAAAAAAGAAAATCATGGTTTTTACACCCTGGGAGACGGACATGGTAAAGTAAACATGCGCTGAGTGAACTATATAGGTTATCATAGCAGATGTCTTCTTAAATTGCTAGTTTCCTGGCTTTCACACAGAACTAAAGACTTCAATACAGTCTGTGCCAATGAGTTCACTTGCTGCATGATTGTTCCAGATCATTAGCTCAAAACATACTGAAACCTAGGGCAGCTAATAAACTAGAATTTCTATAAGAAGATTAGCAATGGCAGCCTGCACAGCTTTCTCAGTACAGTACAGGCTTCCTTTAACAGTGATATTCTAAATGGTCTTTAAGGTATTATTCTACACTTTCTCATAAAGAACGCACTGAAAATAATCTCTAAATAAGTTTTATATATTTATATCATTTATATGTTGTATGGGAAAAATATACCTACCAGTGTAATATTCGTAGCTTTGATGTTGCTATAAAGGAAAAAAATATATATTTTAGCTAAACATCATTAAATGACATTATACTGTAACTACATAGTGAGATTGCGTTAAGGCATCGAACATTACAAATAGTTATTTCTTTGTTATTGTTCATTTTACAAAGCACAAACATAAGCAGCAGCACTGTATTTACAATCATTAGGGAGAAGACCAGGCCCATCCCTCCGCACAGTAAGGGCTCAATCACATGGATTGGTAAAAGCAGGCGGCCATTGTTTTACCACCCCTGACTGCCCAGCTAACATGCAGCCACTCAGGGCTGTACACATTAGGGATGAGCTCCGGCGTGTTCGCACACTCCATGTGCAGAGGCCACCAGGAAGTCGGCACCGCGTTGCGCTAATCACAGGCAGGGAGACATTTCCCGATCTCTGCAGCCGAGCATCGGGACAATGTCTCCCTGCCTGTGATTAGCGCAGCGCGGTGCCGACTTCTTGGCGGGCTCTGCACATGGACTGTGCAAACACGCCGGAGCTCATCCTTAGTACACATGTCATGGCCTTGATGCTTGGTGCCGCAACCACACTACAATCTATATGGTTGCGGCGCAGTGGGTGGGCACTTTGAGGGTTTAAACAGGCTGTGAGGAGCCAGCAAATTACCTTCTTACCACCTGTCAAAAGCCCTTTCAAAAGCAATCTGCTGCAGATCGCTTTTCAGAGGGGTGGCAGTATAGCCACATGTCTAAACGAGCCCTGACACAAGTCTAAAGTTTTTTCTAATTTTTTCTATTATGAACCTTTATATGAAAATAAACCCATACCTGTAAATCCAATGGGCCATTGCAAACTTTGTTTCTTAGCTGATTAAGCAGTTCTCTCACAGGATTTCTCACTCGGACTCCTTGGAAGTTCCCTTTTGAATGGCGTCCTGTCCCACTGCTTTTGCCAGCTAGAGAGAAAAGAAAGATAGCTGTCAGACATCTAAATGTAACAGAAGAATCATTCTTAAAACAATAGACAAAACACACAAGGGATGATGAGCTTAGGCCCAGGTTCACACTGGGCTGCGGGAATGAAGCCGTGCGAGTTCAGCTGAACTCGCAGATTTCACTGCCGCTAGTCAGTCCTGATTTCGGCTGCGATTTCAGAGACATCTGTGCATGTGTGATGTCAATGTAAATCGTGTCCAGAAATCGCAAAAAGTAGTACAGAAACAACTTTTTTTAAATCGGTGCAGATGCGGCGTTGCACCGATTAGGACGGTTGATGGCGTCAAATCGCACCAGTGTGAACCAGGGCTTAATCAGTAATGGTAGTATAAAAAGCAGCGATGAGCAGGAATACATGGTGACCGATAAGATGTCGATTGCAATTACCATGACTGCAACAAGCAGCCGAACAATGTTCTTGTGCTTGATAGGAATCAGGCTAGATCATTTATAGCTCTGTATAGTACACATGGATTGTGAAGGGCACTTTTTACTTTTGTAGTACATTGACATGCATAACAATGCGTTGTGCTGCGCAAAAAAACACGTCAGGGTAGTTTTAGAGGCAGTCATTATTATTTGTGCCACGTTAATAAAAGTTAAAATAGATTTTCTTCTGCAGAGGAACCAAACAATCCACATACAACAGATGAAACCAGAAAAATGTTATAAGCGCTTACCACAACACCTGGTATAAAACTGAACAAACATAAACAACCAACACAAAAGGGAGAGATTTACTAAAACTGGCGCACACAAAATCTGGTGCAGCTCTGCATAGAAACCAATCAGCTTCCAGGTTTTATTGTCAAAGCTTAATTGAACAAGCTGAAGCTAGAAGCTGATTGGTTACTATGCACCAATTTAGTAAAGCCGGCCATAGACAGAGCGAATTTTCCTTCCTGCAACCACGGGTTGAAGGAAAGAAATAAGCTTGATTGCCCCATCAACACAGACAGTGTTGATGGGGGAATCCCTCCCACCAAGCCATTGTGTTCCCACCAGGAGAAGACAGTGATTATTGCTAGCGATAGCAATAATTGCATGTGAAATCCGACAGGCTGGTTGTACCCAAGTTGATTGATCCCAAGCAAAGGGGAAAGAGCTCACCACATGTTACAATTTGATTGTACAATCTCCATTAGATCTACCAACAACTATTGTAGTGCAAGTATTGGCTGTGGTTTTCGTTTGGGAAATGACATTCATACAAAAGTTAAAAGCAAACAAAAACTTTTAAGTACTTTCGAATGACATTTGTCATGTCTCAGTTGTAATTGATAAATGTACAGATTTTTTATTTTATTTTTGTATAATCACTCATTTGAAACATCTACCAATGTATGGCCAGGTTTAGTCTAAAGCTAGCGATAGACGGTTCAGTCTTCAGCAGGGATCGGCCAAGAGTGGAACCATGTATGGGCAGGCTGAATGTGCCCAGGAATAAGCAATTAGCGGACCTCCAGCTGTTGCAAAACTACAAGTCCCATCACGCCTCTGCCTCTGGGTGTCATGCTTATGGCTGTCAGAGTCTTGCTATGCCTCATGGGACTTGTAGTTCTGCAACAGCTGGAGGTCCGCTAATTGCATATCCCTGTGCTAAACCATCAACTTGGGTACAACCAGCCTATTGGATTTTTTATCATAGCCACTAGCAGTAAGTGTTGTGTCTAGGGTTGCCACCTCACCCCTTTAAACCCAAACACATATTAATTACACAGGTTCTGTGGCTGACTAAGGAGGTAATTAAACTCACTTTGTGCCTTATCTGCATTAAATTAGCCTCAGAACCGATATAATTCATATGTGTTAGAGTTTAAAGGGATGAGGGGGCAACCCTAGTTGTGTCCTCCTGGCACCGACTGCACCATAGATGGAGCAATTTTCCAGGAATCATGCAAAAATTGCTCCATCTATGGCCAGCACGGGTGCGGTAACCCCTAGCAACTGATAAAAAGTCAGACCAAAACACCATAAATTGTGAGTGGCTGCCATATGTTCCTGTAGAAGGAATTAGCATTCTTTATTCAATAAGTACATAGGTAAGAGCAGCAACCGAGTCATACGGCAAATATCGATCATCACATACCGCAAACTCCCACATCACCAGTCCATCGGAATAATTAAATAAGTAACAACGGCGTCACGCAGTGGAAGGTAGACTTAATGTCGAAGGCAAACCGGTTTAGCAGCATAGCTTAACTCCGCTCTGACGTAAAAGAAAAATCCTGGCAACGAAACTTCCTTCTGCTTTAGCAAACAACGCGGCAACAACTTTTTTAACCGTTTGCTCGCCAAAAGGGAGTTACAAAAGTACAATTTTTAGAGACAAGGCGACAAAATCTTCTATATCGCAATCCCTAAAAATAGGGTTTCTAACCATAAATAGCAGTAATCTAGAAAAGCAATTGTAATTAAACTTAATCTGCAGTCCTTAAAAACAAATAGAATGCTATTTACTAAACGGCACCTTGTCTGGTGTTCTATTGTAGATTACATTACTTATTATTATTTCAGGTACTTATATAACGCCGTCAATTTACGCAGCGCTTTACATATACAATGTACATTCACATCAGTCCCTACCCTCAAGGAGATTACAATCTAAGGTCCCGAATTCACATTCATAGGGCCAGTTTTTTTAGACGGAAGCCAATTAACCTACCAGCATGTCTTTGGAGTGTGGGAGGAAACTGGAGTACCCGGAGGAAACCCACTCAGGCACAGGGAGAACATGCAAACTCCAGGCAGGTAGTGTCGTGGTCGGGATTCGAACCAGCGACCCTTTTTTACTGCTAGGCGAGAGTGCTACTCACTACACCAATAAGAAACAATTATCATTATTGCCAAAGCTTTGGACATTTTTGCACTGGGCTTACCTTTCTTGACTTGGGGCCAAGAAGCACTTAGACTGCCCTCACTGTCAGATTCAGGGGAGCCCGGACCGGAGGATATGGAGTGAGTCGGGGACGATGCCACATCAGAGTACGGAGAATGGGAGCCACCATAGAAATAGGTCAGGTTCATGGGGCTGTCCATCATATAGTCGTGTTCTAGGAAGTCGCGCGTGTCCTCGATCACCTGCTCCACGATCATGACTGCTTGTATTATTAGCTAACTAGTGTCCGCAGTGCTTTTCTGTATTAAAGGGCTGCTACTAAGTAGCTTCTCAGTAAGTTATGTGACAATGACTGTGGGGAAATTCCACCTAGTTTATGTATGACAGATATCAGCACCTCACCCCCACCTTCCGGGAACTAACCAATAAGCGTTAAGCGTCTCCAGCGCCCATTGGCTGCTGCTGTGTAGTCAGCGAGGGAGGGGGGGAGGGAGTAGCTGGGGCGTGATTTACTGGAATCGCAGAAAATAAAAATTGCGAAATCTCGCCCAGTTGTCAATGTGACATGCTTCTGAAAGCCATGACAAGGAAGGCGTTGTACGTGTTATGTTTGTCGTGACTGCTAAAATGTCCTCGGTGGAAGAGCTGAGGGAACTGTCAGAGGAGACATGGTTCTGTGTACTCTGTAACGGAAGGAAAGGGAGGGGGGGAGCACAGAGACAGAAACACACATAACACTGAGGGAGACGAGTAGGATTACAAAAAAAAACACCACAGACTGATCCCTGAGCAAAGTCCTCTGTGTGAAAATCCAGAGGTTCAAATCCCCCTTATACAATACTGGGGATTCCAAGCCAATAAAGCTTCGCTTTTCTACACCAATAATAAATAAAATCCTGGGAATCAGAAATCGGGGCAGTGATCAATAACAGAACCGTTCATTGTTGCGCTTTCAAAAAAAACCTTGAGGCTGGGGTCACACTGGCGCGAATTGGATGAGAGTTTGCCAGCATCCAATTCGCATGTCAGGAGAGTGTGACCGGCTATCTATGGAGCCAGTTCACACATCCCCGGAGCAAATTGCACAGGAATCTCTGTGCGTCTTCTGGTGCGTTTCAGGTCGGAATTCAGCCAAAAGAAAAATCAGACAGAAATGGTAAATAGGGACGCACCAAACCCCCTGCTGTGAGCAGCTTTTAAGGGGTTGTAAAGGGGAAAAAAATTCCCTAAATAGCTTCTTTTACCCTAGTGCAGTCCTCCTTCACTTACCTCACCCTTCCATTTTGCTTTTAAATGTCCTTATTTCTTCTGAGAAATCCTCACTTCCTGTTCTTTTGTCTGTAACTCCACACAGTAATGCTTTCTCCCTGGTGTGGAGTGTCGTGCTCGCCCCCTCCCTTGGACTACGGAGAGTTAGGCTCCATTCACACCTAGGCGTTTTAACGCCTGAAGCGCGACGCTACAATACGCCGGAGGGTCGAAATTACATTAGTCTCTATGGAGACTGTTCACATCTCAACGCCGAACGCTGAAACGACGATCGCCTGAAGCGCAAACAAGTCCCGGACCCTTATTTGAAGCGCGTATCGGGCGGTTTGGGCGTATTTGAGCGTTTCAATTTCCCATAGAAAGTAATGGAAACGCTTGATTCAAGCGACTTGCGCGACAACGGGCGTTTGCTACGGGCGTTTCGTCGCTTTAATCAATAGAACTTGTCGCCCATGCAGAAGATTAAAAAAATCTACCAACATAGCAACAAGTGATGAAAAGATGATAATTTTTCCTATTGGCTAAAATAAAAAACGTCGAAGTACAAAAACGTCGGACAACGCTGTATGCAAACGCGCAAATAAGCATGAATACGTGCGACGCTCAGGTGTGAATGCAGCCTTAGGAAGCTCTCTACGTTGCAGATAGAAAAAGGAGCTTGTGTTAGTGGGCGTCCTGACTCTCCTGTAGTCCAAGGGAGGGGGCGAGCACGACACTCCACACCAGGGAGAAAGCCTTGCATTACTGTGTGTAGTTACAGACAGAAGAACAGGAAGTGAGGATTTCTCAGAAGAAATATGGACATTTAAAAGCAAAATGGAAGGATGGGGTAAGTCGTTAGTCAATGAGGAAACTTGGCTCGCCGAGATCCTCGGCGGCTTCACAAGGAACTCGACGAGCAAAACGATGTGTTTTGCCCGTCGAGTTTCTCGGACGTGTGTACGGGGCCTTAGGTAAAGGAAGCTATTTAGGGGGAAAAAATTGTACCTTTACAACGCCTTTAAGTGTGAATCCATCCTAAAATTTGCATTCACACTATAGTGTTTCCTGAACGCATGCAAAATCAGGTCATGCATGTGTGTTTTTGCGTTACAATGAGTTTTCCTAACAAATGCAAAGTAGCTTGTTCTTCTTTTTGGCTGCATTCACACCTTAGCGTAGGTCGTGCGGTCGTTTTTTCGGGCGTTTTTTTCCTGGCGTTTTGTCGCGCGTATTTATGCTTATTTGCGCGTTTGCATACAGCGTCGTCCGACGTTTTTGTACTTCGACGTTTTTTATTTTAGCCAATAGGAAAAATGATCATCTTTTCATCACTTGTTGCTATGTTGGTAGATTTGTTTTCTCTTCTGCCTGGGTGAAATGTTCTATTGATTAAAGCGACGAAACGCCCATGGCAAATGCTCGTTGTCGCGCTAGTATCGAGCGTTCCATTACTTTCTATGGGAAATGGAAACGCTCAAAAACGCCCAAACCGCCCGATTTGTTTGAGCTTCAGGCGTTCGGCGTCGGGCGTTTTGGAGTGGAGATGTGAACCATCTCCATAGGGAATTTTTGAGCGTCGCGCTTCAGGTGACGAAAACGCTCAGGTGTGAATGCAGCCTTTAGGACTCGTTCTTTTTCACATTTTTGAAATGCAGTTTGCAGCATTTGTCGCTCAACTTTTCTGCATGGGAAAAACACACGCCTGTTTTGACAGCTTGGTGCCAGATAGCACAGCATGCCTTCAGAGGTCTAGTGGTCTCCATGGGTTATGGTGGGAGGTCATAATGGTATGGCCAATCTGTGCATTAAACCCAAAATCAAATATAATGCAATCCGATGCGATGGCTGCATTTGTTTTCTTTTTAATTTTTTTTTTATTTTTACCTGGTGTTCCAGTCAGGAAATCTGTTATTTTTCAACTTCCTTTAACCCCTAATGACGAATGTCCAAACAAATCTTAATTTGAGCCTGAACCTAGTTATGCAATTTTAGCATGTTTGCAAAACTGTACATATCATTGCAACTACTTAAGCCTCGTACACACGATCGCATTTTTCGACAACAAATATATAATGGCAGGGTTTTGTTGGATAATCCGACCGTTTGTACGCTTCATCGGACATTTGTTGTCGGAATTTCCGACAACAAATGTTTTAGAGCATGCTTTCAAATTTTCCGACAACAAATGTGTCTTGTCAGATTATCCAATCGTGTGTTCACAAGTCCGTCCTAAAAAAATCCAAAGTACAAACACGCATGCTCTGAACCAATGCTAACCATAAGACCCCTTTCACACTGAAGCGGTTTTACAGTGTTTTAGCATTAAAAATAGCGCTATTAAAACACTCATAAAACGCTCTCCATGCATCTCAATGGACCCTTTCACACTGAGTCCTGCAAGCAACATCTTAAGAGCAGCTTTTGGGCGCTGAAAAAAAAACGCTCCAAAAACGACCCTCTTCATTGAAATTAATTGAAAGCGCTGTAAAAACGCCTTACCCTTTCACACTGAGGCGTTGCACTGGCGGGGCGTTGAGAAAAGTCCTGCAAGCAGCATCTTTGGAGCAGCTTTTGGGCGCTGAAAAAAATGCTCCAAAAACGCCCCTCTCCATTGAAATTAATTGAAAGAGCTATAAAAACGCCTTGCCCTTTCACACTGAGGCACTGCAAAAACGTCCTAAAACGTTAAGGTCTTAGCGGTGCTTTACCAGCGTTTTTCGGGCGCTGGCAGTGTGAAAGGGCTCTAAAAGCACTCAGGCTTTCACATTGGGATTGCAGATGAGGCTTCGCTCGAATAACGCGTGAAAAACGCTCGAATAACGCCCCAGTGTGAAACGGGCCTAAGACAACATTAGCAGAAGTTGCCCAAAGGGTGGCGCTAAAGAGCTAAAAAACCATGCAGTTTTGTGTATGTTGGCTGAAAAAGCTCTGCCATCTGTATGCAGAACAAGTTCACAGCCAATGCCCTTCGCACATCATTTCAAGGATTTTTCCAATGGAAATCTGATCATGTGTACAAGGCTTTAGTGTATCTAGGTGAATTATACCTTGTTTTTTCAGGCCCTTCATGCATTCAGTTGTGTCCAGGCTGAGACACACATCTCTATTGGAGGGGCTGTGGGCAAATTAAAGCAGATTTCCCCTCAAAAATGAAATCATTGTCAATCAAATACAGTGACACTGGAGAGGGGGTGGGGCTAAATCCTGTCTGTGTCAATGGACACAGCAGCAGAACTCGGGAACGCACCTGCATGGGTGCCCCCGTAGAAATCGGCTTTCAGTGGGGGCACCCGATGAAAGGGAGGAGCCAGGAGCAATGGCGGGACACCCCAGAAGAGGAAGATCTGGACTGCTATGTGCAAAACCCTTGCACAGAGCAGGTAAGTATAACACGTTTGTTATTTTTATTAAAAAAAATATATACATTTTACAACCCCTTTAATAGCACCAAAAGGCTAAAGCCCTGCTATTGAATTTACTGTACCACCACTGCCTGGCAAAAAGTTTTCTGGATATGAACATTTCTGGTGGCAAATTATCAATTATGACAGAAAAACTCTTATGCCTTGTACACACGATCGGTTCGTCTGATGAAAACGGTCTGATGGACCGTTTTCTTCAGACTAACCGATTGTGTGTGGGCCCCATCGTTTTTTTATCCATCTGTGAAAAAACTAGGAACCTGTTTTAAAATGATCTGATGGTTAAAAAACCGATAGAAAAAAACGATCGTCTGTGGGCACGTCCATCGGTTAAAAATCCACGCATGCTCAGAATCAAGTCGACGCATGCTCGGAAGCATTGAACTTCATTTTTCTCAGCACGTCATTGTGTTTTACGTCACTGCGTTCTGACACAATCGGTTTTTTAACTGATGGTGTGTAGGCACGACAGATGAAAGTCAGCTTCATCGGATATCTGATGAAAAAACCCATCAGACCGTTTTCATGTTGAACCGATCGTGTGTACAGGGCATTAGGCTGGGTTCACACATATGCAAACACAGACATCGCATGTGATTCGCACCTAGAGTTAACCTGAACACATATGAATTACACAAGTTCTGAGGCTAATTCAATGCACTGAGTTTAATTACCACCTTAATCAGCCACAGTGTAATTCATATGTGTTCGGGTTTAAAGGGATGACGTGGCAACCCTATTCAAACTGCATTGCTCTGCCGATCACATGCGATGTCTGTGCAGTTCTAAACGGTTATGTGGCTGAACTCACATTGGATTCACACAAAAAAGGTGCAGGGACCTTTTTTTTTTCAACGCACTGGAATCGGATCGCATGAGTGTTCACATCCATGCGATCCGATTCCTGTCCAAATTCACAGTTCGCACTGCGATCTTTGAACCGTTCTGGGGGTATAATTAACGTCGTATTGACACCCGCAATGGTTCACAGAGGGCAGTGCGATGCGGGAACCATACTGGAATGGCATCGCAATATCCTACTTTTTAACCACTTAACGCCCGCCGCACGACTATTTACGTCCGCAAAATGGCACGGACGGGCAGATGGGCGTATATATACATCCTTGCCTTCTAGCGGGTGGGGAGTCCGATCGGGACCCCCCCGCGAGCGATCTGGGACGACGGCACGGCTATTCGTTTATAGCCGCTCCGTCGCGATCGCTCCCCGGAGCTGAAGAACGGGGAGAGCCGTATGTAAACACGGCTTCCCCGTGCTTCACTGTGGCGGCGCATCGATCGTGTCATCCCCTTTATAGGGGAGACACAATCGATGACGTCTGACCTACAGCCACACCCCCCTACTGTTGTAAACACACACTAGGTGAAGCCTAACACGTTCAGCGCCCCCTGTGGTTAACTCCCAAACTGCAACTGTCATTTTCACAATAAAGAATGCAATTTAAATGCATTTTTTGCTGTGAAAATGACAATGGTCCCAAAAATGTGTCAAAATTGTCCGAAGTGTCCGCCATAATGTCGCAGTCACGAAACAAAATCGCTGATCGCCGCCATTAGTAGTAAAAAAAAAAATAATAATAAAAATGCAATAAAAATATCCCCTATTTTGTAAACGCTATAAATTTTGCGCAAACCAATCGATAAACGCTTATTGCGATTTTTTTTACCAAAAATAGGTAGAAGAATACGTATCGGACTAAACTGAGGAAAAAAAATGTTTATATATGTTTTTGGGGGATATTTATTACAGCAAAAAGTTAAAAATATCGAATTTTTTTCAAAATTGTCGCTCTATTTTTGTTTATAGCGCAAAAAATAAAAAACGCAGAGGTGATCAAATACCACCAAAAGAAAGCTCTATTTGTGGGGAAAAAAGGACGCTAATTTTGTTTGGGAGCCACGTCGCACAAGCGCGCAATTGTCTGTTAAAGCGACGCAGTGCCGAATTGTAAAAACGCCTTTGGGCATTTAGCAGCATATTGGTCCGGGGCTTAAGTGGTTAAAGTGAGAAATAATGTAAGTCAGCGTCAATCTATTTTATACAATGCTTGCATAGTGGTAAGTGAATTTCCAGAGTCAAACAATAGGTACTCTTTAAGTTACATGACGTTTTGTAACTTCCAGAAGACAGGGAAGGAAATGGCATAGATTTTGGAATGACATCATACATTACAGAGGAACTTAAAAAGCCCCAAATAAATGTGTGCTTGACTTTACATGTAGCTCTTGGCAGTCAATGCATCATCTCTCCTATACATTCCACTACAATATTTTTATTGAATGGTTGAATTAGCCACTATATCTGCGGAAGATTTACCCCCTTCATGCCAAGGCCATTGTTTGCTTTTTGACATTGCGTTTTTTTGAACGACAATTGCGCGGTCATGCAACGCTGTACATAACAAAAATTGATATCATTTTTTATACAAATGGAGCTTTCTTTTAGTGGCATATGATCACCACTGGATTTTTCATTTTCTATTATATAAACAAACAAAAAAAGACTGGAAATTTTGAAGAAAAAAAAAACAATATTTAAAATTTTCTGCTACTAAACATATCTAATAAAAAAAAAAAATCTAATATCGTCATACATTTTTGGCCATTATGTATTCTGCTACATATTTTTAGAGATGCACTAAAATTTTTGCACGGAAAATGCATGTGGATTTGCCACGATTTTGTTTTGCAATTTTACTGTGCTTTTCAAAAGTCATGTGACTCAAAAAACGCATCAAAAACGTAACAGGTGCGTTATTGATGCGTTTGATGCATTTCAATGGGAAGGTGCGTTTGATTTTTAACACCACAATGGGAACGCAATGAACCAGCGTGAAGACATATTTTCTTGCGCTAAAGGTGCCAACAAAAAAATTCATGATCATTTAAATTCACAATATTAATTAAAAAGTCCAATATAATACAAATTATATATAAAAATATATATTTATTTAAAAAACTGTCATTTTCAGTTTCGACTTTGACTTTGGTTTCGGTTCTAAAATTTCCTTTCAGTGCGCCTCTACATGTTTTTGGTAAAAAAGAAAGGAAAAAACAATAAGCGTATATTGATTGGTTTTCTCAAACGTTCTAGTGTCTACAAACTATGGTATGTATACTGGATTTTTTTTTTTATACTAGTAATTGCGGAAATCAGTGACTGCGATATTGTGGCTGACAAACAGACACTAACTGAAACTTTTGACATTTTGTGGGAACCAGTGACATGAATACAGTGATCCGTGCAAAAAATATGCCCTGTCCCTGTACTAATGACTCTGGCTGGGAAGGGGTTAAACATCGAGGGCGATCAAAGGGTTAACTGTGTGCCTAACCTGTGTTTTACTGTACTGTGTGCCGCTTTTATGCAGGGAAGTGATGGATTTTATTCCATGCTTTGCAGGGACACAAAATCCATCCCTTCCCCTGTCAGAACAGAGATCTGCTTTGTTTACATAAGCAGAGCTCCAGGTCGTGTCTCTGCCTGATAATCACCAGGTGCCAGCGGATATCCAGTGCCCAAAACTCACAGATCAGCTTCTGCTGTGAGTAATCACAGCAGAAGAGGTACACCCCCTAAGGAGAAGTGCAGAATTGCGTGTGTATAAATTTTATATATATATATATATATATATATATATATATATATATATATTACACACACATACACAGTATGAGTATACCCCTCACATTTCTGTAAATATTTTATTATCTTCTATTATCATCGTTTCATGTGAACACTAAGTTCCGGTTCACACTACAGTGACTTGTGATCCAACTTGTGTCGCCCCAAGTTGCGTGACATGAGAAATTCCATTGAAGTGAATGAGAGCCGTTTTAATGTACACTGCTGAAGTCACTCAGAAAAGGTTCCTGTACTACTTCAAGGCGACTTCAAAAGTGAGTACACCCCTAAGTGAAAATGTCCGAATTGGGCCTAAAGTGTCAATATTTTGTGTGGCCACCATTATTTTCCAGCACTGCGCTAACCCTCTTGGGCATGGAGTTCATCAGAGCTTCATAGGTTGCCACTGGAGTCCTCTTCCACTCCTCCATGGTGACATCACAGAGCTGGTGGATGTTGGAGACCTTCCATTTCAGGATGCCCAACAGATGCTAAATAGGGTTTAGGTCTGGAGATTTGCTTGGCCAATGTTGAGTTATTTTGAGAGGACAGCAAATTTACACTGTCATACAAGCTGTACACTCACTACTTTACATTGTAGCAAAGTGTAATTTCTTCAGCTTTTTCTTCAATTTTGTGCTACCTGGAAGATTGCTGGTTTATGCCAGATTTTGGAGAGACAGGCATGCTGGTTGGATGTGACCAGACTATGGCTCAGGGCCCCACCCAACAGACAAAACGTCTGTGCATGGGAGTCAGGTGTACTTCCATTCCTCTGCAGCAGTCAGAGGCTGCATGGGGGCAGCAAGAGTGTGCATGTCTGCAGGAGGCAGATGTAGTCTGTGACAGAGCAGCAAGGAGCTTATCGGGAGTAAGCTAGGAGAGCGATTGACTCTAAGGAACTCTTTTGGTCTGAGGAGCAGACCTGAGGCCTACGTTGGAGGCCTAAAGTAGCAGTGTGGCAAGAGAGTAAGCCACGAGGCTGAATCATTCTGATTGTGGAAGATACTGTAACGGTGGAACCCCCTGCGTGGGCTACTGATATCTTTTGTAACCTTTTCAATTCTTTTAAATAAAAGTGGGCTACCAGGCGCCTAAAAATACAGTTTTGGACTGGTGTACTCACTGAAAACGCACCTACAGATTGAGTCTGATCACCCCAATCTTAATATATATATATTTTATTTTTTTTCTATGTATACAAAAGGCCTATTTCTCTCAAATATTGATCACAAATCTGTCTAAATCTGTGTTAGTGAGCACTTCTCCTTTGCCGAGATGATCCATCCACCTCACGGTTGTGGCATATCAAGATGCTGATTAGACAGCATGATTATTGCACGGGTGTGCCTTAGGCTGGCCACAATAAAAGGCCACTCTAAAATGTGGTTCTATGACACAGCACAATGCCACAGATGTCGCAAGTTTTGAGGGAGCTTGCAATTGGCACACTGGCTGCAGAAATGTCCACCAGAGCTTTTGCCCTTGAATTGAATGTTCATTTCTCTACCATAAGCCATGTCCAATAGCTTTTCAGAGAATTTGGCAGTACATCCAACCAGCCTCACAACCGCAGACCACGTGTAACCACATCGAACATCCTCACCTCCAAGATCGTCTGAGACCAACCACCAGATGAATATCGGTTTTCACTGTACAGTAAGGTGACCAGATTTTTAAAATGAAATCCAGGGACATATTTTTTCTTTACTAGTAATGGCAACAATCAGCGACTCACTGCCCGTCGTCGCCCGCCTCACAGCCTCTCAAGTCTTACTCTTCAGGCCCCGGCTACTACTGGATGGAGAGTGGAGGAAGATCACTCCGCCAGGGAAGGGAAGGCAAGGAGATAGGCAGGAGGCTGGCCAGGATTTGAGCCAAGGCAGAAGAACATGCGAGCGAAGCTGAATGGGCATGCGCCCGAAACTGAAGAAATATTCTCTCCACTCCGACCAGCACATGATAAGGGGCACAGATAATGGGAAAAATACAACCCCTCTATGCTAGTAGCCACGGTGGAGCGGTGGTGTGCAATTCTAATTTTTTTATTTAAATTTTGCACTGACTGTCTTTGAAATTGCTCCTGCCCCCTATTAAATCCAATCTAGGGACAGACTTGGTCCGGGGACAGTGTCCTCAATCAGGGTACTGTCCCCTGAAAGTGGGGATGTCTGGTCACCCTACTGTACAGGGCAGATGGCAGACAGCGTGTATGGCGTTGTGGATCGAGTGGTCCATGGTGACAGTGGGGTTATGGTATGGGCAGGCATATGCTATGGACGAGGAAAAGAGGCGCATTTTATTGATGGCATTTTGAATGCACAGAGATACCATAACGAGAACCTTTTCACATCGTTTTTCAGCTTCTGAAAAACGACAAAAAAAAAAAATCTAACATGCTGCATTTTTTAAAAAAAAATTGTTTTTCGGGTTGTAAAAAATGATCGTGTGTGGGCAAAAACAACGTTTTAAACCCACGCTTGCCCAGAAGCAAGTTATGAGACGGTAGCGCTCGTTCAGGTAAAACTACCGTTCATAATGGAGTAAGCACATTCATCACGCTGTAACAGACATAAAAACGCGAATCGTCTTTTACTAACAAGGAATCAGCTAAAAGCAGCCCAAAGGTGCCATCGTATGTGTTGTACGTCACAGCGCTTTGTTCATAATTTTTCAAAAACGATGGTGTGTTGGCAACATCGTTTTTAATGATGAAGTTGGAAAAACGTCGTTTTTTGGACATGCTGAAAAACAAAGTTTTTTTTCATGCCGAAAAACGATCGTGTGTAAGCGGCATTAGGCCCATTGTTGTACCATTCATCCACAACCATCATTGATTGATTGATTTTTGAGTTTAGTTAGGCGCCAAATGCCCACTGTGAAGTGAGCGTCTAAGCGCCGCTGGTGAGATGTTACTTTGAATCAATCCGTGGTGAGGAAGAGAGAGAAAAGAGAAGAGAGGGCGGTGAAAGGAAAGGGTATCCAGCCCTTAGGGGAGCAAGAGGAAAGAGCTGTGAAGTGTATCAGAGAAAAACAGAAAAGAAAAAAGGAACAGTGGGGATACTAGAGGAGAGGTAGAAGACATCATAGTTATTAAAGAGGCAAGTGGCCCCTTCAATGAGGGGGCGAAATGTGAGAGGGAAAATAAAAAAAAAAAATGTATCCATAAGCCTGGACGAACGTTTTTTTCTGAAGAGGAGCAGGTTAGGTGTCATCTTAAGTTCCAAGGAGAGGGCATTCCACAGCATGGCACCCCTACTCTGGAGTCGCTTGCCTCCCATGGAAGAAAGTTTAGATGGAAGAACTGTGGCTAAATGTTGGGTCTTGGATCTTAATGGGCGCGAGGGTTCATAGTGCACCGCCAAGCTGTGTAAATACTTGGGACCCTGTCTCCGGTATGCACGAAAGAAGATACAGAGCGTTTTAAAGATCACTCTCTGCTCGATAGGGAGCCAATGAAGTGATCTCCTGGCCAGGCTAATATGGTCTCGTCTCGCTAGACCGAGTACAAAGCGAGCAGTGTGGTTCTGAACCACCTGGAGCTTATGGGCCCATTTTTGCGGGGCACCCAATAGGAATACGTTTGCCCCATCTAACCGGGAATGGATAAAAGCCTGGGCAAGTAGTGATCTGTTATTTTGCGTGAATAGATGTTTTACTTTTCTGAGGAGCCTTAGATGGTAATTGGCATTCCGCAGGATGTTTCTAAAGTGGGGCACAAACGAGAGGGTGTCATCAATTATGACTCCTAGGTTTTTTTACCTGCTTGGCTGGAATGGGTGCAGGTCCGAAAGATGGAGGCCAAGCAGCCAGCAATAGGGGGCTAGTAGGACCAATTAATAGAACTTCAGTTTTGGCTGCGTTCAGTCCAAGCTTATTGTCAGCCATCCAGTCCTGTATTTCTACCAGGCATTTCGCCAGCTGAACTGGCTGCTGAGGTCCTCTTGCTGAATCAACCAGAATTTGTGTGTCATCGGCATAAAGCTGGCACTCCAAGTTATTGTTCTGGATGATGTCAGCAAGAGGACGAACATGGCAGTTAAAGAGGAGTGGCGATAGAGCACTCCCCTGTGGAACTCCGCATGTCAGAGGTCTTGGGGTAGACCGGTGTGTTCCCATCTTGACATATTGTGTTCTCTCATGGAGAAACGAGCGTATCCAGCTCATGTTGCAGCATGATAATGCACGGCTCCATGTTGCAAGGATCTGTACACAATTCCTGGAAGCTGAAAACATCCCAGTTCTTGCATGGCCAGCATACTCACCAGATATGTCACCCATTGAGCATGTTTGGGATGCTCTGGATCGGTTTATACGACAGCGTGTTCCAGTTCCTGCCAATATCCAGCAGCTTTGCACAGCCAGGGAAAAGAACCCGATCCAGGTGTCTGGGTCACAAAAAATCTTCTCCTCTTCAAAATGATGGTGCTGGCTCAGTATGCAAAATAGCGTATAGACAATTATTCAATCCGGATGGCCGCACTCCAACAATGATTTCTTTATTGGTTAAAAACCATACAGCAAAAGATGCAATCAACAGCTGACATGTTTTACACTGTAAATACTGGTGCTTACTCATAGCTTTGAGTAAGAAACATTTCAGCTGTTAATTGCATCTTTTGCTGTATGGTTTTTAACTGATCAAGAAATCCTTGTTGGAGTGTGGTCATCCGGATTGAATTCCTTTCTATAAACCAGTGATATGCAATTAGCGGACCTCCAGCTGTTGCAAAACTACAAGTCCCATCATGCCTCTGCCTCTAGGTGTCATGCCTGTGGCTGTCAGAGTCTTGCTATGCCTCATGGGACTTGTAGTTCTGCAACAGCTGGAGGTCCGCTAATTGCATATCCCTGCTATAAACTTTGCACAGCCATTGAAGAGGAATGGACCAACATTCCACAGGCCACAATCAACATCCTGATCAATGCTATGTGAAGGGGATGTGTGAGGGAAATGGTGGTCACACCAGACACTGACTGTTTTTTGGACCTGAACCCCCAATACAGTTAGACCCCTTTCACACTGGAGCGTTTTTCAGTCGCTTTAGCGTTAAAAGCTCCTGTAAAGCGCCTGAAAAAAGCTGCATCTGCAATAGCATACTAGCTCATTATGAATTACTTACCTTAGATCCAAGCCCCTACAGCGGTCCTCGTACACCGCTCCGACGGCGACATCACTCCCGGAGTTACTTCCAGATATTGCGGGCTCCGGCGCTGTGATTGGCCGGAGCCACGATTACGTCACTCCTGCGCATGCGCGCGGTAACTGCAGCAACGGCACATACGTTGAGGACATCGGCACATGCAGATACAGGGGATATCTTCTAAACTGTGCAGGTTTAGGAGATATCCGGGGTAGCTACAGGTAAGCCTTATTGTAGGCTTACCTGTAGTAGAAAGTGGTTGTAAAGGGTTTACAACCACTTTAATGTGATTTGTTCCCTACATTCTACAACCAGAAAAGGAGCCCAGGTTGGTAGGTACATTTAGCACACTATGAGGCTATACCCATAAGGGACAGCATAGTTTTTTTTTTTTTGTAAAGGTGAACTTACCCTTTAAACCAGGGGTCTCCATACTTTTCAAGCAAAGGGCCAGTTTACTGTCTTTCAGACTTCAGGGGGGCCAGATTCTGACCAATGGGGATAGAAAATGCCCCAGGGCCGAGCATCAGTGAGCATTAACATGGCTTCCAGTATTGGTTGGCAGTAGGAGGAGGAATAGTGCTCCATCATTGCTATTAGTGGAAGAAATAGTGACCCATTGTTGGTGTCATTGGGAGGAATAGTGCCTCATATGGTTGGGAGTAATACTACCCCAAGGGCCGGATAAAGGATAGCAAAGGGTCACATCTGGCCCTCGGGCCGCAGTTTGGAGACCCCTGCTTTAAACCAATGTTTTTGCTGGCACAGTAGCATTAAAGTAAATAATACCATGCTGTTCACCCAGCAACATATTGTACCGTATATACACACACACTAAATAAAGCAACCTTTCATCCTATTCCTCAAATCGGTACAAAAACTGCTAAACAACTATTCGCATTACATACCTTATTGTTTAGTCTTCTAATACCTATGTGTGGCCTAAAGTGACACTACAAATGTTCTACATACAGTACGAATATTTGCCTTTTAGCGCCTACCTGTGGCCAAAAAGCAACACTGTATCTCTTTATATACATTTAGAGACCTGGAAACAGATATTGTTTCCACATGCGCCGTTTGCGCACATAAAAGATGATAAAATCAGTGATGTGGTGATAAATTACATGGTATTAAGATGCTTGAAATTTTAGACAGATAAGAAACAGCTGAAAAAGCTAAATTTGCATCGCTGAAGGTCATGGAGACGAGGAAGTCGCACACAGAAATACCTTCACTTGTTTGTCTACATTGATCTAATACCAACTTACATTACATTTTATTTAAAAAAACAAAAAAATCTTTCACTGCCAGGTCCTGCATTCCACTTTTAAACTCAGGTGGTCAGACAATTTTTGCAATTTTTTACATTGTTTCTAAATTTTTCACACACAGCTTTCAGAGTTTGTTAACCATTTCAACACTGGGCCAATTCTGACACTTCTCACATATATGGAAAATACATTTTTTTTTGCTAGAAAATTACATAGAACCCCCCAAACATTATATATTTATATTTAGCAGAGGCCTTAGAGAATAAAATGTTAGGTGTTGCAATTTTTTATACCTCACAGTATTTGCGCAGTGGTTTTTCACACAGAATAAAAAATAAATAAAACATTTTAATGACTTTTGTTGCACATTAACATTAGATAGTACCCAATTTTTTGGTAAAATATAAAAGATGATGTTATGCCGAGTAAATAGATAGCTAATATGTCACACTTTAAAATTGCGTACGCCAGTGGAACGGTGACAGACTACCTAAAAATCTGCATAGCCGGTGCTTTAAATGACTTTATAGGTTACCATTTAGAGTTACACAGGCGGTCTGGAGATAAAATTATTTTCAACAATACCTTACATGTGTGGTGTAATCACCGTTTACATATGCGTGCAGGACTTATTTATGGGTTTGTATTTGAATGTGAGCAAGGGGACGGGGGGCACAGTTTTTTCATTGCGATTATTTATTTTATTTAAAACTTTTGTTTTTCTATTTTTTTTTACGCTGTCCCGTTTATTAATTTATTATTTTTTTTATCAACTTTATTGCTATCACAAGGGATGAATAACATCAATTATGATAGTGTGGGTCCTCATTATAGAGAGCTCTGGGGTCTATTAAACCCCAGATCTCTCCTCTGGCCACCAATGCAGCTGATCAAACTCAGATGGGTCTGATCGGCTGCTTCCCTGGCCATTAATGGCCAGGTAGACTAAGAACAGGTCGTAGCAAAATCCTCATCCCTTACGGATTCTGGGTCACAGAGAAGGAGGAACAACGTCAGTTCCTCTCTCCCTGTATAATGCAGCCAGTTGGAGCGATCCCAGGCCCGCAGAAGTGATCAAGTGGGTTCCAAAACTGTGAAAAAATTAAGGTATGTAAAACTGTAAGTAGGCTATTTATTCTAAAAATCTGGAGGTTATTATTTTTCACATACAGCCAGGGCCGATCCGCCCTATAGGCTCACTATGCAAGCCAATTAGGGCCCCACAAAGCTGCAGAGGGCCCCCCAAATTACTAGAGGCCCCGTCTGGTGAGAAGTCATTTTCGGCCCCTCACCCCGCTTCTCAGCTCGCTGGCTGCATGGGAGAAGAGGTAAGAAGGCAGCACCCCCCACTTCTCAATTTAAGGTATGATGTCATTTCTGACAGCAAAACACCCCCCCTGCTTCTCAACTTTAATGTGACATTTCACTGTCGGCAGTGCCCCCCCCCCCCCCTGCTTCTCAACTTTAATGTGACATGTGATTTTGCTTAGGGCCCCAGGGAGGTCAGGATCGGCACTGCATACAGCTTTTAGCGTTTGTAGGGGATGGGTGCTGCTGAGGGGACATTCCAGGTGTAAGTGCCATGGGGGAATATATTTTGAGAGTTCGATATACCCTGTGGCTCTTGGTGTGTGACTATCTCTCATGCTTCAATCTCACAACCACTCAATAAAGTAAAAGTATAATGTGTTTTTTGCATATCAACAAAACAACTTAAAGTGATTGTAAAGTCTCACGGTTTTTCATCTTAAATCATAGTATGCCTTAATGTGAAAACCATTCATTGCTGCAGCTGCCCCCAGAGGCCCCCTTTTTCTTACCTGAGCGCATCCGATCCAGCAATGTGCACAAGCCCAGCCACTCCAGCTGTTGTCTCTGTCCTCATTGGACAGATTGATAACAGCAGAAGCCATTGGCTCCCGCTGCTGTCAATCAAACCCAGTGACACTGGAGCGGGGCCGAGTCCTGCTGTCTGTGTCAATGGACGCTGCAGTGGGACTCGAGATCATGCCCGCAAGGGTGCCCCCAGGGAAAGCGGCAATATTTTTTACTATAATAAATATCCCCCAAAAATATATAAAAAAACATATTTTTTCCTCAGTTTAGGCCGATACGTATTCTTCTACCTCTTTTTGGTAAAAAAAAAAAAAAAATCGCAATAAGCGTTTATCGATTGGTTTGCGCAAAATGTATAGAGTTTACAAAAGAGGGGATAGTTTTATTGCATTTTTATTAATAATTTTTTTTTTTACTACTAATGGCGGCGATCAGCGATTTTTTTCGTGACTGCGACATTATGGCGGACACATCGGACAATTTTTACACATTTTTGGGACCATTGTCATTTTCACAGCAAAAAGTGCTATAAAAATGCATTGTTTACTGTGAAAATGACAATTGCAGTTTAGGAGTTAACCACTAGGGGACACTGTAGGGGTTAAGTGTGACCTCATATGTGTTTCTAACTGTAGGGAGGAGAGGCTGGACATGTGACGTCATTGATAGTCTTTCCCTATATCAGGGAACAGACGATCAATGACACTGCCACAACGAAGAACAGTTGTTCAGCTCCGGTGGCTAACGGGTCCGCGGGCGCGGTTACGGAGCTTCGGACCGGGTCGCGAGCGCGCCGCCGCCGGGGCGCTCGCGACACCACGGCTGGGCTACGGGCCACATTTTGCGATTCTGCAATGCGTTGCTTTAACTGACAATTGCGCGGTTGTGTGTCGTGGCTCCCAAACAAAAAAAAATCGCAATAAGTGTATATTGATTGGTTTGCGCAAAAGTTATAGCGTCTACAAAATAGGGGTAGTTTTATGGCATTTTTATTATAATTTTATTTTATTTTTTACTTGTTATGGCGGCGATCTGTAATTTTTATCGCGACTGTGACATTATGGCAGACACATCGGACACTTTTGGCGCTATTTTGGGACCTTTAACATTTATACAGCGACCAGTGCTATAAAAATGCACTGATTACTGTGTAAATGTGACTGGCAGTGAAGGGGTTAACCAGTAGGGGGTGCTGAAAGGGTTAAGTGTGTTCTAGGGAGTGATTCTAATTGTTAGGGGGCGTGGCTTACTGTGACACGTGCCCGATTGCTGCTCCTGATGAGCGGGAGCAGACGATCAGTGCTGTGTCACTAGGCAGAATAGGGAAATGTCTTGTTTACATCAAGCCCGCGGGCACGGCCACGGATAAGGTGGCGGGCACGCGCACTTCCACTAGGGGGCAGGTTAAAAACAACATATATATATATATATATACGTTGCTTTTACCTGCCTGTGACATTCTGTCGACGTAAATCTACGTGAGACGTCGGCAAGAGGTTAAAATGTAAAAGAAATCAGAAAAATGCCTTCCCGCCCTTTATCATATGCAAAGCAATAAAGAAGTCAGTCAGCTGCCATTCACACCTGAGCATTTTGTAGTGCGTTTCCCTTCACCTGACCAAGCTCAAGATGCAAAATCCGGTTGTTTGTATTTGGGCCTACTTACATTTCAATGCTCAGTTGCATATATGTTCTATCAGGGAGTACTGACAATATTATTTCTCCATAGTGGAACAGCCTAATCAATTCTATGTCATACATCATCGCAGTGCACTGCACGAGTCCTGCATCTACAGCCTTTATACATGTATAATAATAATGTATCTACTGTACTGAACTTAAATCTAGCTCTCTGTATTGCTAGGGCCCGTGCTATCCACTAAGCCAACATGTGTTATCTGGTTATTATCCTCCCGTGTTTACCAAAGGAAAGGGGCTTTATCACAGGACTGGAAGACATCTGTTCTGTATTAATGTTGTTCTACCAGTGGGCACACTTTTGCTCTGACAGAATTTACTTGTTATAGATGTAACTGAATGATATTATCACAGTGTTTGTTTTTGCCACTCATCTTGCTAAGCGCAGCAGCAAAAAACTGAACTAAAGGTACATTCACATCAGGTGCGGTAGGCTATTCCAGCACAGTCCAACGCAAAACAAAGCAAAATGCCTTACCTCCTACATGGCCGGTTTTCACTACCACATTGCGGTGGTGTGTGCTTGAAAAAAAATCTGGAAAGCAGCACTTTTTACCAACGCAGAGCAGTGCAATGAAATGCACCACCTTGCACTAGAGGCTAATAGAGCAAATTAAATGTCTCAGTTTGGCATTTTAATAAAGTTTGTTTAAAAAAAATAAAAGTGAACAGTGCCATGTGCCGCGATGGGCACATCAACATTGCTGTCATCGCACTCCACTCCAACCACTGCGTTGTAATGCAGCATAAGAGAACATTTGCCAAGTGAACAATTTCTACTCCATTATTAAATACACGGCACTAAGGTCCCATGTACACTGCTGCTGCGCAGCTAAACGGACATTCAGAAGCAGTTGGACACTTTTTTAACTGCCCCGGAACTCAATTAATGTTATCCTATGTGACCGTGTACACACTCTCGTTTATTGCCGTTTTTAGGAAGTTGCGATTAACAGCGTTTCTTTGAAAGCAAAAAAATTAGTTCAGATGCCGAAGATTTACACGTTTCAGACGCCAAACGCGGCTTGTAGAGGTAGCCTGCGTTTAGCAGCGTCTCATTTAAAGGCGTTTTTCGTTTTTGGGCAGTTAAAAAAAAAAAATATATATATATATATATATATATATATATATGTATATATTTTTTTTAAAAGCTTCTAAACGCAAACGCAGCTGTAAAAACGTCCCATGTACATAAAGCCTAAGGCCCCTTCCACACGTGCGGACAGTTCAGATTCGCCTGCCAGATTTTTCAGGTGGACCTGAACGGTCGCTCCATACATCTCTATGGTCTAAAGTCTGACGAATGCAAACCCTATTTTTCTTCCGTCTGGTGGATCGGATAGGATGAAAACAGACAGACGGTCCGTATTCATCCGATCCCCCATAGAGGAAGGTGGAGATCTGACAGTTCCGTTTCTGCACAGTGTGCAGAGACGGACTAGTCATTCGCCAGCTCAGCGGATCAACGGAGCGATCCCCGCTGAGCAAGCGGATGTCTAAAAACGTATCCACATGTGTAAAAGGGACCTAATTGTACAAATATAAACCGGTCTTCGGCCCGGTACACACGATAGAATCCATCCGCTGAAAAATCCCAGCAAATGGGTTTCAGCGGATAGATCCTATGGTGTGTACACGCCAGCGGATCTGTTTCCGCGGATATTTATCCCCTGGGATGGATTCCAGCAGATCGAATATTTGCTGACATGCCAAACAAATCCATCTGCTGGAATCCATCCCAACGGATGGATCCGCTGGTCTGTATAGACTCACCGGATCCATCCATCCGAAGGGATCCCCCGCATGCGTCGTAATGATTCGACGCATGCGTGGAATTCCTTATATGACAGCGTCGCGCACGTCGCCGCGTCATAATCGCGGCGACGGCGCGACACGTCATCGCCAGAGGATTTCAATGCGATGGTGAGTACACTCCATCGCATTAAAATCTGCTGAAATCCTCGAGAGGATTTATCCGCGGAAATGGTCCGCTGGACCGTATCCGCGGATAAATCCTCCCATGTGTATGGGGCCTTAGTCTACATGCACATGACCGTGCACTGTGCAGAACACACTTCCACCATATACGGCAGCCAAATAAAATTAATAAGATGTGGCTGTATGAGATTTAATGCTCTGGGGGTTTGCAAAAAGCACACACACACACGGACATATGCATTGGAAGCATTTGTCTGTGCGTGTCCATCACCGCTTATAGTCCCATTTTCCTACTTCATCACAATGGGCTGCTGTATTAGGCAGGTTCATTACACAGGCTATGCATGCTGTATGTCCCCTTTACACCCATGTGCATGAAACCTAAGTACATAAAGACAGTACAAAAATAAATAAATCACCACATGTACGGGTGAAAAACAACAAAACATTACATCAAAATGCCAACACCGCACAAAAAATAAATAAAAAACACGAGGCTTGGATTTATTTTTTTATGACTATGTATTTTCCAGTTTCATTTCTAAAGCAGAGCGGTAAAAAAAAAACAAAAAAAAAAAAAAACACACAGGTCGTCTTCAAGATTCCTAAAATCCCCTGCAGCACGGCCTGTAAGTGTTTGGAAAGCCCAGTAAAATATAACTATCCACAAAAAAAGAGTTTTTCCCACACTGGAATAAAGGCTGACCACAGTGTCATGACATCTTACTCAGAATGGAATATTAACAGTTTACTTGCTTCCATGTACACTAGGTGGCCCTCTAATTTGTTATTTTATACATTTCCTCAAGCAGGCTATAATTGTACAGTCCTTGAGGTCTCCTACATTTACCAACAACTGTGTAGTTAATAGATGGTCCTACTTAACAGCAGGCATGTGTATCTACATCCCCTAAAAGCACCTGTATCACTAAAATAAAATATGTAAAATGTAGTCCTCCATTCTGCTCACAATTCTAGTCTCAGCTACAGTATAAGAAAGAAAAAAACGACCGATACATTTTCAGAATCTGAGACCTGCAATCCTACGAATTTCACGATTCCTATGTGTAAAGCCTCGTACACACGATCAGTTTTCCAGACGGGAAAACTGTGAGGGTGCATTCACACCACGATTTTATCATCCTACTTGTTCTCACGATTCTTAGGTTTGAAATCGTACAAATCTGTATGGCAAAACGTATCCATTCACTTCCATTCATTAATGTAGGTCCCCAAGTGCATCCGATTTGATCCGCATCAGATTTGATACTATTTAAAATCGCATCAAAAATCGTGTTTGACCATTTATGAAATCGTATTAAAATCGTGTCCGATTTTTTTTATATTGTGGTCAATCTAAATCGTAATAAATCGGATGACTGTGCGTTTTTATCCGATAAATCGTACCCGATTTTTTTATTACGCATGCGCACTAGACACTGGAACGAGCTAGAAACTTCAAGAATCTTCTTTTTCCCAGAAAGCACTTCTCTACATAATTGAAAGGCGTGGCTTCTCTCCCACACACACAGGAAGTACGTGAGGAGACAGGCTGCCCACCCCTGAAGATACTCCTACCCTGATAGAAAGTGTCTCCTTTGCCTCTTCCTCCATTGCAGCATCCTCAATCTCAAAAGTAATGAGGTAATCATGCTATAAAACACAGAAATGCTTGATCACTGAATCAGAAGCTTGTCTCTCTTTCTCCACGCTCTAAACCACACCCCTTTTGTTCATTGAAACAAGCTTTATTGTACAAAACAAAAAAAAAACATTCAAATAGCCAAAACTTTATGGCCATTGCCAGACATTATTTAAAATCAGGATCCGATTTTTTAGTGAAAATCGGATGGAAAATTTAGCTGTGCGATTTATGAATCCGATTTAAAAAATACATTTTGACATACGATTCCATCCGATTTAACGGTCCGATTATCGGATGTAAAAATCGTGATGTGAACCTAGCCTGAGGAGAGCGTGTATGCTCCTTGCAGTTTTTTCGAAGGGATAACTGCCTAAAAGCCGCCGGACAAAAAAAAAAAAAAGAGAACCAGTTCCCGCCGGGAAATCCAACTGACTTTTGCCTGGTGGTTTTTGGCAGTTTCCCTATGGGAAAAACTGCGATGGAGCATAAACACGGCCGGGATTCCCAGCCAAATGTCCATCGCAGTTTTCCTGTCGGGAAAACAGGGCGTGTCTAGGGGAAAGACTGAACCGAGCAGGTTCTCGGCTTTCCCCTCAGGGCGGGAACTTTTCCTGTCGGGAAATCCCTTACGTGTGTATGAGGTATAACTCTCTGGATCCTGCTGTCAGCCCTACATCACTAAAGAACACAGTTGTGACATAAGGGCCAGTGGATTGAACTACTGAGTACAGTACAGCGGTGGAACAGGAATTCAATGCTCCTGGATGTGTTGGATACCACCAGGAGCAAAGATGGAAGTCATCAACCACCAGAAAAGTTAGTGCTCCTCTTCTTTTACAGGGTGCTGCTGGTTTGATCCCTTTGCTAGTGCAGGGTTGCTTAAAGTAGAACTATAGGCAATTTTTTGTTTCATTTTAAATAGAGTAAGGGAGAGTTATAACCCCTATAAGGGTAATTTGTGCTCTCATTGTCCAATTATAGAGATTTCCCTTCACTTCCTGTCCCACAGCCAAAACAGGATGTAAGAGGAAATCCCTGCAAATTAAGGGAATCTCTAGGGGACCCTAGGGCACCAGAACTAGTCTCCTCATTGGAAGATTTCCCCTCCATTACTTTTCTGGGGACAACCCAAAATATGGGACCCAAAAATTTGGTGAGCACATTTGAATATCCCTTCGGGTAAAGCACTTTATATATGCACGCTGCACTTTTCATTAAGGCACGGGTTGGAAAGGATAGAAGACCCGAATTTAGCAGTGCTTGAAGTTCTGATAGACTGTTATTTATTGTTTGCACTAAGTTTGGACTTTTGCTGCACTTTATACCTATTTTTTATTGTTGACACTTATGCTAATACTTGTTGCGCCCTTTTTATTGTCAATCACAGCATTACAAATCTGACATGGGGTCTAATCCCTCTCCACTCTATCCAAAACAAGGTACTTTAGTTACAGTACCTTGAAAAAGTATTCATACCCCTTGAAATTTTCAACATTTTGTCATGTTACAACCAAGAACGTAAATGTATTTTATGTGATAGACCAACACAATGTGGCACATAATTGTGAAGTAGAAGGAAAATGATAAATGGTTTTTAACATTTTTTTACAAATAAATAAATTAAAAGTGTGGGGTGCATTTGTATTCAGCCCCCCCCCCCCCCCCAGTCAATACTTTGTAGAACTTTGCAATTACAGCTTCAAGTCTTTTTGGCTATGTCCCTACCAGCTTTGCACATCTAGAGAGTGACATGTTTGCCCATTAATATTGCAAAATAGCTAAAGTTCTGTCATATTGGATGGAGAGCGTCTGAACAGCAATTTTCAAGTCCTGCCACAGATTCTCAATTGGATTTAGGTCTGGACTTTGACTGGGCCATTTTAACAGATGAATAAGCTTTGATCTAAACCATTGCAATGTAGCTCTGGCTGTATGTTTAGGGTCGTTGTCCTGCTGGAAGGTGAACCTCTGCCTCAGTCTCAAGTCTTTTGCAGACTCTAAAGCCGTTTACACACAATCGGTTTGTCCGATGAAAAAAGACAGATGGACTGTTTTCATCGGACAAACCGATTGTGTGTGGGCACCATCAGTCTTTTTTCCCCATCTGTGTAAAAAAATAGAACATGTTTTAAATTTTTCCTATGGATAAAAAACCGTTAGGAAATTCCGATCGTCTGTGTGGAACTCCATCGGAGAAAAATCCACGCATGCTCAGAATCAAGTCGACGCAAGCATTGAACTTCATTTTTTTCGGCTCGTCGTAGTGTTTTACGTCACCGCGTTTTGGCACAGTTGGAATTTAGTCTGATAGTGTGTATGCAAGACAGATGAAAGTCAGCTTCATCTGATATACAATGAAAAAATCCATCGGATTTGATCCCATCAGAAATACGGTCGTGTGTACATGGCTTTAAAGGTTTTCTTCTAAAATTTCCCTGTATTTGGCTCCATCCATCTTCCCATCAACTTTGACCAGCTTCCCTATCCCTGCTGAAGAAAAGCATTCCCACAACATGATGCTGCCACCACCATGTTTCACAGTAAGGATGGTGTGTTCAGGGTGATGTGCATAGTTTGTTTTCTGCCACACATAGCATTTTGCTCTTAGGCCAAAAAATGTTGGTCTCATCTGACCAGAGCACCTTCTTGCTGTGTCCTCCACATCGCTTTTCGCAAACTGCAAACGGGACTTATTATGGCTTTCTTTCAACAATGTCTTTCTTCTTCCCACTCTTCCATAAAGGACAGATTTGTGGAGAGTACGACTAATAGTTGTCCTGTGGTCAGATTCTCCCACCTGAGCTGTGGATCTCTGCAGCTCCTCCAGAGTTACCATGGGCCTCTTGGCTGCTTCTCTCATTAATGCTCTCCTTGCCTGGCCTGTCAGTTTAGACGGCCATGTCTTGGTAGGTTTTCAGGTGTGCCATACTCTTTCTATTTTCGAATGATGGATTGAACAGTGCTCCGTGAGATGTTTAAAGCTTGGGTAATTATTTTTTTTAACCTATCCCTTCTTTCAACTTCTCCATAACGTTATCCCTGACCTGTCTGGTGTGTTCCTTGGCCTTCATGATGCTGTTTGTGCACTAAAGTTCTCTAACAAACCTCTGAAGGCTTTACAGAACAGCTGTATTTATACCGAGATTAAATTACACACAGGTGGACTCTTTTTACTAATTAGGTGATTTCTGAAGGCAATTGTCCACTAGATTTTAGCTGGGGTATCAGAGTAAAGGGGACTGAATACAAATGCACGCCACACTTTATATAGTTCTCGTTTTTGGTTTTCCTGTCAGATTTATATGCCAAACTTGTGTTGATTCACTGTATCCTTAAAAGTGTTGTAAACCCTCGTATTTTTTCACCTTAATGCATCCTATGAGGTGGACAACTGATGCTGGGAGGAGCCTCCAGCACTGCCGGGGGATCCCAAAAGAGGAGGATTGGGGCCACTCTGTGCAAAACAAACTGCACAGTGGAGGTAAGTATGACATGTTTGTTATAAAAAAAAAAAAAGAGGGTTTACAACCCCTTTAATTAAGCAGGAAGATGTATGGTGATAACCTGATAAGTTGTATCTGAGAAGCTTTGCCATAATAAAAGAAAGAAAAAATAATATATCTGTTACGAATTAAAGATTTATGCCGCGTACACACAATCGGAATTTCCGACAGATAAAGTTTGATGTGAGCTTCTGAATTTCCGACAGCAAAAATGCGAGAGCTGGTTCTCAATTTTTCCAACGGGAAAAGTTCTTGTCTGAAATTCTGATCGTCTGTATGCAATTCCAACACGCATGCTCGGAATCATTGAACTTAATTTTCTTCTCGGATTGTCTCGTTGTAGTGTTGTATGTCACCGCGTTCTTGACGGTCGGAATTTTGTGTGACTGTGTGTATGCAACACAAGCCAAAATTCCTTGTCAGAAGTTCTGATCGTGTGTACGCGGCATAAGAGAAAAAGTGACTATTCCTTCTCATTGTTTTCCACATGCAACCATTCAAAAGACAAAAAGATATCTACCAGCTTATAGCCTAGGTATGTCCATATGAACTACTATTTAGCTTTATAGCGCACTCCACCGTATCTAATAAAGAATTCTTGTTTTAAAGTCATTGTAAAGGCTTATTAAAAAAAAAATGGTTGCAAGCCACACCTCATTGCTACCCATGGTTACTTTGCATACTGGTTCTCTTGCTATATATCGTTCATGCATCATCCGTGCGCGGGTTTCCACTTCTGTGTTGTTCTGTTTTGTGGTTTATTGTTTTGCCAAAAAGCTTTAATAAACAGATAAAAAAAAAAATAGGATTAAAAAAAAAGAAAGGGAAAATGGTTTAGGAATGTCTCAGGTCTACAGGGCAAGGACTGGACTGATATGTGGGACTAAATCTTCACTTCCTGCTTGTGATCTCCTTATTCATTACAAATTCTTACACAGAGTTCATCTTAAGGCCCATACACACGATCAGACTTTTGACAACAACGCGACTGACGTGTTTTTTCGGACAATTACCGTCTATTTGCTCCATCGGACAATTGTTTTCGGTTTTTCAACGGACAAATCTTCGCCGTGAATGCTCTCAAACTTTCGGACAACAAATGTCCGATGGAGGATAATCCGATCGTGTGTACACAAATCCATCAGACTAAAATCCAAAGTTCAAACGAGCATGCTCAGAACCAATGCTAAACATCAGGCAACAATAGCAGAAGTTGCCCAAAGGGTGGCGGTAAAGAGCTGAAAAACCACGTGGCTTGGTGAATGTTGGCTGAAAAAGTTCTGCCATGTGTATGCATACCAAGTTCATGGCCAATGCCCCTTCGGACAAAAATCCACAGAAAAGTCCTAAGGAAGTTCGATCATGTGTACGAGGCTTTACCCTTACAAAAGTTGTGTATACCTATCCATTTGTATCACCCGATTGCTGGTATTGCTCACATTCACCCACTCATTATTTCCAATAATTTTGGGATTGTCAACTGATACAAGACTTCTGAATGGGGGGGGTCATTCATTTCATTGTTAGATTGTTAAATATTACACTATCAATCTGTATTTGTCTGCTGAGACTCTGCAACTTATTGTTTTATGCATAGAAGGGTATTATCCTGAACTGGAAGAAACAAGACCCACACACGCCCTCCTGGAGTGGACTGGTCAACTCCTCTCTATCCTTCTACAAGTCCTCTTTTGAGCATCAGGCCTGCACGACTAAAGGCGGCCATACACGGTTCGAATTTCGAAAGAATTTTCTTTCGAAAATCGTATCAAAGAATTTTCGTACAAATTTCGCACCGTTAGTGGGCTGCAGCAACAGCCGATTTTCGTGCGCCAATCAAATTTGAGGAATCCGACATGTTGGAATTTTTTTGAAAAACAAAAGATTTTCTGATCAATGATGGGAGAATCGTGCAAGAAATGTAATAGAAAAAAATGCGCATGTGCAAGAAAAGAATATTCCAGGAGAGAAAACAATATTCCCGGCAACATGATGGTTTGGTGGGCGGAATTTCGAAAATCAATGGTGGCATCATCGGATCACAAAAAAAAACGAACTTTCTGATTTTGAAAAGAAAATCTGTTCGAAATTCGACCGTGTGTGGCCTGCTTAAGTTAATAATTAAAATCGCCTCTATGTGTCCTTTATATAATCGAGCAGGTCTTGGGCTTTAGGTTACATCCCCTTTAAGGCTCCAGGGCAGGACCTTCCTTCCTCTGAAATTTAGTCCCCCAGGCTCTGCAGATGGAAACGTTGGCTGTGGAATATACAGGGTGGGCCATTTATATGGATACACCTTAATAAAATGGGAATGGTTGGTGATATTAACTTCCTGTTTGTGGCACATTAGTATATGTGAGGGGGGAAACTTTTCAAGATGGGTGGTGACCATGGTGGCCATTTTGAAGTCGGCCATCACAAGAAAAACAATGGTGTGCTTGGTTTTAACATAACTTTATTATTTCATGAGTTATTTACAAGTTTCTCTTTGTTTACAGCCATTGACATGTCGCCGAGGTTAACACGTGCGGAGCGGATAGAAATTGTTTTGATGTCTGGTGAACGCAGTAACCGGGTCATTGCAGCAGATTTCAATGCAAGACAGCCTACAAGACCACCCATCTCCCATGCTACAGTTAGCAAACTGCTTGCTAAGTTTCGTCAAACTGGTTCAGTGTTGGATTTGCCAAAATGTGGACGCATGAAATCTGTCACTAATGAAGAAACATCAGTGGCTGTCCTGGCTTCATTCAGCAAGAGCCCACAGCGTAGCACTCGCAGCATGTCACTGGAGAGCACATTGAACACATTTTATAAGTGGTCAGAAACTTGTAAATAACTCATGAAAGAATAAAGTTACGTTAAAACCAAGCACACCATTGTTTTTCTTGTGAAATTCCCAATAGGTTTGATGTGTCACATGACCCTATTCCTATTGAAAAAACAAAAGTTGGATTCAAAATGGCCGCCATGGTCACCACCCATCTTGAAAAGTTTCCCCCCCTCACATATACTAATGTGCCACAAACAGGAAGTTAATATCACCAACCATTTTATTAAGGTGCATCCATATAAATGGCCCACCCTGTAGATTCCAGGTGAAAGTATTAGAAGGAGGCTGCATTTTATATGCAACAAAGTCTCCACACTCAGTCAGGATTACTTTATTACATATAACACAAAAGGAAAGAGTACTAAAAACTCCATGGTGGACAAAAACACAGGCTGCAGTTATGGCAGGAAGATCTTGCGTCTGGAATTTCTGTAAGATATAAGAAGCCAGGGAATGACTCAACAAATGAGGTTTTGCCAATGATTAATATATCCCTTTCGGGTGGATTGACCATTTAAAAGCTGGCCAGACACTGATTAAAATTTGGCAGGGACTGACCGACTGTACGTGGCTGTCCATGCTCGACAGAATTAAATCGTTTGATCGACTTCTGAAGGGTCATGCTGGAAGGCTTTTGTTGATTAGCAGCTGTAACCACTGATCAATGTATTCTTGTGAGGGGAACTTCTCCATTCACCTCATTTGACTAAACATTGGCTGAATGAAAAAAGACTAACCACCTATGGGCAGCTGAAGGTAAAGTACAATGAAAAAAGGTTTAGGAGTGTGTCTATGGGAATGTTTGACCATTCTTCCAGAACTAAGGGGGCCATCCCAACCCATGAAAAACAACCCCACACCATAATCCCCCCTCCACCAAATGAGTTGGACCAATGCACAAAGCAGGGTCCATAAAGACAAGGATGGGCAAATTTGCGGTGAAGGAGCTTGACTGGGCTGCACAGAGTCCTGACCTCAGCCCCATAGAACACCTTTGGGATGAATTAGAGCGGAGACATCCACATCTGGAAGAATGGTCAAACATTCCCACAGACACACTCCTAAACCTTGTGGACAGCCTTTCCAGATAAGTTGAAGCTATTATAGCTGCAAAGGGTGGGCCAATATAATATTGAACCTACGGACCAAGACTGGGATGCCATTAAAGTTCATATGCGTGTAAAGGCAGGTGTCACAATACTTTTGATATTATAGTGTAGGCTTTAAACCCTTCCTAGCCCCTCTCAGTAGGTCTTTAACCCTGGGGTCAGATGGTCTTCCTGATGACAGTGATTGGCTGCCACAGTGGCCACATGATTGGGAGCCCATCCTGAAGCCTCCCAAACATAAACAAAGATTGGGAGCTGTCTGCGAAAGCTAGTTCACTGTGCTGGGAGCATGCAGCAAGCACGTTGTCACACAAATACACAAATATACCAGCTGCCCTGGAGGCATATGTGTGCCATGTGGACTTTAGAACCAACCCTCCTTGCCACCACACATGCATTATGTGGTTGACAAGAGGTTAACTGCACACATTAAAGCGGGAGTTCACCCATAAAACAATTTTTCCCCTTAGATGGATGCTCGTTTTGTCTAGGGGAATCGGCTAGTTGTTTTAAAATATGAGCTGTACTTACCGTTTTCGAGATGCATCTTCTCCGTCGCTTCCGGGTATGGGTCTTCGGTCGCATCCATCGCGTCACTAGTAGCCGAAAGAAACCGAACGTCGGTGCGGCTCTATGCTGCGCCTGCGCACCAACGTTCGGCTTCTTTCGGAAAATCGTGACGCGATGGATGCGACCGTCGGAAGCCTGTCGGAAGACTGTCAATCAAAATAGGAACGCCCAGTCCCGCAGCCCATACCCGGAAGCGGCGGAGAAGATGCATCTCGTAAACGGTAAGTACAGCTCATATTTTAAAACAACTAGCCAATTCCCCTAGACAAAATGCGCATCCATCTAAGGGAAAAAATTGTTATGTACGGGTGAACCCCCCGCTTTAAAATGCACATTTTAGGCCTGAATATTTCTTCAATCTCCCCAAAAAGTATGTTGTCAGAGTTGTCCAGAGTCCCTGGAGAAAAAGATTGTGGCTATTACAATTTTTTAATGTCACATTGTATTCGCTCACATGGTTATCAACTGCAAATGGAACATCTGTGGCACCTGGGGTTGATTTATTTGTTGGACAACACGGTTGGATTATAATGAATTATATTGAAACATGGGACTGAATTTTCTTTGGATTACAGCATTGGATTTCAATTTTTTTTATGTTCATGCACAATGCATTTTATTTACAGTGTTATATGTTTATATGCGAGTAGCTTTAACGCAGAGAGGCCACATATATGCAGCCTAAATGCAAACAATTCTGTGCTGAGAGCACACGCCGTGCTTGCTCCCGGCACAGCTACCTGATTGAGCGATCAATTCACCTCTATGGAGTGACGGATGTCAACTGTGACATGTCCGCGGCCCTATCTGATCCTGTCCAGTCCGCCAAATCCAGACGAAATCCTATTTTCCGGACGGGTGGATCCATTTTCATCCGATCTCCCATAGAGAACAGTGGGGCTCTCACAGGTCCGTTCCTGCACAGTAAAAGGGAAGACGGACCTGTCATCCGCCTGCTCAGCGGGGATCAACGGATCGATCCCCACTGAGCAAGCGGAGTCTGTCAAAACAGACATGCCCTGTGTGAAAGGGGCCTAATGCATTCCTTGTATTAAGGGAAAAAAAATGTTCAGGTGTGAGCATCCCCACCTCACCCCCCTCCCCTTTACTTACCTGAGTCCTCATTCGATCCAGCATCATGCACGTCTGCAGATCTTTTCTCCCCTCACTTTCCAGTTTCACTGGCTTTACTGGGAAACAGGGAGACATTGGCTCCCAGTGCTGTCAATCAAAGCCAGTGACAAGTGAGTGGGGGGTGGGCCTAGTCCCGCTGTCTTTGTCAATGGACATGGCAGCGGAACTCGGGTTGCGAGCATGCACGACTGTTCCTTTGGGGCACTGGACAGAGGGGAGGGGCCAGGAGAGCTGGCAGGGACCAGAAAAGAACAGGTAAGTATAGACATGTTTGTTTTTTTTATTTTTTATTTTATTTACATTTGCAATCACTGTAAGAGCCCATTCACACAAGTCCGACTTTAGATCCGACTTCAAGTCGCCTCAAGTCGCGCTGCATGAAGAAATCAATGTAAGTGAATGGAGCCGTCTTAATGCACACTACTGCAGTCGCTCCGACTCCAAAAAAGGTTCCTGTACTACTTCGATCCGACTTCTAGGCGACTTGTACTCATTGATTTCAATGGAAGTCGCCTCCAAGTCGGATCTCCGTTCATAGTGAGGCAACTTTACAGGAAGTCGCCCCAGTGTGAACCCGGCTCTAAGGCAAACCCCTCCCTCCCACAGAGCTGGTATTTGGTATGAATCATGAGGGGGAACTCCAGGTCACATTTTAAATTAAAAAACAGCATGGGTCTGGTATGGATTTCAAGGGGAACACCCTATGCCAAAAAAATGGCGTGGGGGTTCCCCCAAAATCCATACAAGACCCTTATCCTAGCACGCAGCCCGGCCGGTCAGGAAAGGGGGTGGAGACGAGCAAGCTCCTGAACCATACCAGGCCGCATGCCTTCACCATGGGGGGGTGGGTGCTTTGGGCAGGGGGGAGCCCTGCGGCCCACCCCAAAGCACCCTGTCCCCATGTTGATGAGGACAGGGCCTCTTCCCGACAACACTCGCCGTTAGTTGTCGGGATCTGTGGGGGGCTTATTGAATCCAGGAGCCCCCTTTAATAAGGGGGCACCCAGATCCTGGCCCCCCACCCTATGTGAATGAGTATGGAGTACATCGTACCCCTACCCATTCACCTGGTGGAAGAAAAATGTCAATATAAAAAAAAAAAAAAAAAACACACTACACAGGTTTTTAAAGTAATTTATTATGCAGCTCTGGGGGTCTTTTTCCGACTCCAGGTTCTTCTTCCAAATCTCCGGCCTCTTCTCCTGCTCTCTGGTGCCTACTCCGCGCTCTCCGGTTCTCCTCCCGCTCTCCGGTGCTTTCTTCCTTCTGCTGGGCACCACCGCTATCTTCTTCCAACTCTTTTACTAGCGGTGGCCTTGTCGCCTTTTTCCCTCTTCTCTTCTTGAGATGTTGACTCGACACTCTGTCCCGCTACAATGCCGGTTGCACGGTGTGCAACGACTTATATAGGCATGGGGCGTGGTCACCGGGTGATATCACCCGGTGACCCCACCCCTTATGTCACCACCACCCGAAGCATGATGGGACTGTGACATCATAAGAGGCCTATATAAATCGTTGCGCACCGCGCACCTGGCATTACAGCGGGAGGAAGCGTCGAGTCAACATCGAAGAAGAGAAGAGGGAAGAAGACGACACAGAAGACTGGCCCGCCGCTAGTAAAGGAGCTGGAAGAAGATAGCAGTGCCTGTCAGAAGGCAGAAAGAACCGGAGAGCGGGAGAAGAGAGCGGAGAAGTCGGAAGAAGACCCCCCGAAGTCGGAAGAAGACCCCCGAAGTCGGAAGAAAACCGGGCCACTGCTAGTAAAAGAGCTGGAAGAAGATAGCGGAGAAGCCCGGCAGAAATAACCATAGAGCGGAGAAGTCGGAAGAAGACCCTCGGAGCCGACTAATAAATTACTTACTTTCCAAGGCCTGATTCACACCTATGCAGTTTGCATATTCCAGGTGCATTTTGCATTTTTCAATACACATTTTTGATCCATTGAAGTCTTTGGAACCAAAAATCTGAAAAAAGTCCCTGGCCCTTTCCATAAAATGCACAGATGTGAACATAATGCATAGGAAACCATGTTAAATGGACTGTTGCGTTTCTGAAAAACTGAAAATGCGCAAAAAAAAATAAAAAAAAACACATAGGTGTGATCTAGGCCTAATTGGCCCGGCGGCAGGGGGAAGGAGGAGGGTGGTGGCCGAACTTCTGAGGGACGACGGCGCCGCGGCAGGGTCTCCCATAAGTGGGGACGGTAGGGTTGCCACTTTTTCTTCAAGCCAAACCCAAACACTTCCATAAGCACAGTAACTTTTATGGTTTTAGCATACACTATGGAATTGTAACAGACCTGGGACACCTTTGGGCACTCCAAAGAGAATAGTAATGTGGCGCACATAGTGCCCCCTCACCTCCCTCTCAAGCCCTGTTCTGAGCCATATTCCTGTCTGAATAATGTGTCCAAGTTTCAGGCGGACTGATGAATCCCGGACAGGTGGCAACCCTAGGGGACGGGTACCTGTTCCCCCAGAAAAGGAGCCAAATGTGGCAGCGGAGGGAGCAAACAAGCGGAGTTTCTCCTTTTGTTGGAGCTCCACTTTAAGTCAAGAGAGTTAGGAGCTGACAATCTAAATGGGAAGTGCAAGTGATAAAAAAAGTAATAGCTGTGAGGGAGAAAAGTTGATTACAGGCGTATAAAATGAAATCTTCAGTGTATTAAAACAATCCATATAACAAATAACACAAGGAAACTCACTCAAATGTTGCTCCAACAAGGCCGACTAATCACCCGCCGAGCACATGAAACTTCCTCCACAGGGGGCACTAGTAGAGCGCAGATCGGCGGGCCGGGCGGTGAACGACCACACAAGGTTTACACACCTGCACGTGTAGTAGAGCCGGTGTCTCACCGGGCCTCAGCAGTCCTCCGTGTTACCGCTCCGTCTGTACCGGGATGTGTGTGCTCGGGTGGTGACAGTCCCGGGGAATTTGCATAAAGAGGAGTGTAGGCAATGCCGGCTTATGTATTGTCATATGGAGTTTCCCGAAAGCAGCACGTGTGTGTGGGACATTCCCGGAGATAGGGGGAGGGGGATTAGACGGACATGCCCGGCCTGTGTGGTACCATGACTGGCTGGGAAGGAAAGCATTGCACGGTGTGGAGGCTGCCAGTCTCCATGTAATGCATTCAGATGCTGGCAGCCCATCCATTACTGCTCTCTGCTACATAGTAACCATATACATTACAATCACATCCAACAAGGATGGGAAGAACCCAAAAGATACCCTGTATTATCCAGCAAGGCTCAGCTTTGCCCAGCTCTCCTTTCCACTTGGCACATGTTGTGAACGCATTTAGGTGCGTCCATTGCTTGGCTGTTAATGGATTTAATTGGCCAGCATAATAATTTATTCAGTCCTTTGAAATAAATGAACACTGAAGTGCGCCTATAGTTACCGCACGTTTACACGCTGCTCATGGACGCGTTGGCTGTGGGGTTTTTTTTTTTTTCCTGCCACTAAGACCCCTTTCATACTAAGGTGGTATTTTCAGGTGCTAAATGGCTTAAACTAGCGCCTGCAAAATGCATCCCCAGTGTGAGAGACAGAGTGCTTTCACACTGGGGCGCTGCGTTTGCAGGACGTTGGAAAAAGTCCCGCAAGCAGCATCTTTGGGGAAATGCATACAGCTCTCCTGCCCATTGGGGTGCATGGGCACTGCTGCCAAAGCGCCTGCAAAGTGCTTCAGCAGCAGTGCTTTTCGAGCGCATTTAACCCTTTCTTTGACCGCTAGTGGGGGTTAAAAGCACCCTGCTCGCGGCTGAAATGCGCTAAAACGACTATAAAGCGCCGCAAAAACTAGGAGCGCTTCACTGCTAATGCAGAGCGGGGCCAGTGTGAAAGGGGTCTGAAGGTCTGTGTGTTCATAATGCATGGACATTGAGGGCCAGTTCACACCATAGAAATGCCGTCCAGATGCTTTTCTGCATGTGTGTTTTTTGATGCGTTCCAGTGCGTTGTTGGTGCAGTCCAGAGCATTTTTTTTTTCTTAAGCCTCATACACACGATCAGATTTCCATCGGATAAATCCGTGGATTTTTGTCCGTAGGGTGTTGGCCGTGAACTTGTTCTGCATACAGACAGCAGAACTTTTTCAGCCAATATACACGAAACTACGTGTTTTTTTCTGCTCTTTAGCGCCACCCTTTGTGCAACTTCTGCTAATGTTTAGCATTGGTTCAGAGCATGCGTGTTTGTACTTTGGATTTTAGTCCGATGAACGTGTGTACACACGATCTGATAATCCGACAGAACACATTTGTTGTCAGAAAGTTTGAGAGCATAGCTATCCCACATTTGTTGTCGGAGATTCCGACAATTGTCCGATGGAGCTTACAAACAGTCGGATTATCCGACAAAAACCCTGCCATCACACAATTGTTGGAAAATCTGATCATGTGTACGGGGCTTTTAACCTTAAAGCGGAGGTTCACACAAAAATGGAACCTCCTCTGTCCGGATTCTTCCCCCCCTCCGGTGTCACATTTGGCACCTTTCAGGGGGGAGGGGGTGGAGATACCTGTCTAAGACAGGTATTTTCACCCACTGCGGGAGTCTACGCCATGTCCAGCCCCCCTCGCTGTCTTCTGGGAGACACACGGGTCCCAGAAGACAGCAGGGACCAGTGGCACTGCACAGCACAAGTCATGCATGCGCAGTAGGGAGCCTTGCGGCTTCACTTCCTGATTCCCTTATCGAAAATGGCAACGGCAGCACCTGAGAGCCTCGGGTGCCGACATCGCCGGCGCGCTGGACAGGTAAGTTTCCTTATTTTGAAAGTCAGCAGCTACAGTATTTGCTGTATTTTGTAAAAAAAATTGGCAGACCTCCACTTTAAGACCCCTTTCACACTGAGGCAGTTTTCAGGTGTTTTGGCACTAGAAATAGTGCCTGAAAACTGCCTCCCAAGCTACCCGAATGTAATAGCCCGAGTGCTTTCACACTTGGGCGGTGCGCTTGCGGGATGTTAGAAAAAGTCCTGCAAGCAGCATCCTTGGGGCGGTTTGGAAGCGCTTCATTTAGCGCCCCCAAAATGCCCCTAGCCATTGCAATGAATGAGCAGCGCTTCCAAAGTGCCGCAACACAGGCATTTTTAACTCCTTCAGCTGCTAGCGGGGGTTAAAAGCGCCCCGCTACTGGCTGAAAAGCGCTGCTTAAATAGCGGTAAAGCAGCGATTAAAGGAGCAGCGCTAACGCATGGGGCCCCAGTGTGAAAGGGGTCTTATAATAGACGTATTCCAGTGTGTTTTTGATGCGTTTTGCCGCATTCCAGTGCAGGAAAAATGTAGGATGTTTTTCTTTTCTTTTTCTGGAACTGATTGCACTGGTGTGAACTATGCCATTGGAAACCATATAACCTACTATCCATATATTTTTGATGCAGAAAAAAAACGCATTGGACTGCATATGGTGTGAACGGGCCCTTAGAGCAGCCATTTTCAACCAGTCACCCTAGGGTGCCTTGAGGTTTCTTCAGGGTTGCCTTGCAAATTGCCCAAAATTTTATACAAACCAGTGGGTGGATCAAGCCTGCCTTTTAGTTACACAAAGCCACAGGTTTTCATTATTTACCATTTCAATCTTCAGGCCTCCGGCATCTTAACAACCAATGATGTCATCCGTGTTGATAAGAAGGGTGTTGATCGCCTGCACAGCATCCTTGTTTGACTTTTGTCCTGTCCTGTTCTCCACTGATGCACCTCACTGCTACTAATTTAGAGCAACCATTTCTTTGATTTCTGGTCACATGATCCTCTCTATGCATACTACAATTCATATAGAGCTGAATGTTTAAGGTAGGTGTTTACTCCATCTTGGGGATGAGCAGGAAAGGGTGGTTATGTTCACATACCCGAGGAGCGCATGGGGAATAAACATGTCCAACCTAGAACTGGAAGTTGGAGAATAGAAGAAAAAAGCTTAGGTTTGAGAAATGAAAAATGAGTTGGACAGGAGGGTATAGTTCCACTTTAACCACTTGCCTACTGGACACATTTACCCCCTTCCTGCCCAGACTAATTTTCAGCTTTCAGCGCTGTCACACTTTGACAATTGCACGGTCATACAAAACTGTACCCAAACATTTTTATAATTTTTTTTGAGGGCCAGTTCACACCATAGAAACGCAGTCCAGATGCTTTTCTGCATGCACGTTTTTAATGCAGTGCAGTGCTGATACGCCGTCATATCCCTGTTTCTATCTATGCGACTGATTCATAGAATCAGTTACGCATAGATATCCCTAAGATCCGACATGTGTAATGGACTTACACTGTCGGATCTTAGGATTCAGTTCCGCGGCCGCCGCTGGGGGCATTTCTCGTCGAAATCCAGCGTCGGGTATGCAAATTAGCACTTACGGAGATCCACGAAGCTTTTTCCCTTCGTTAAAGCGGTAGTTCACCCTCCTTCACCCCATTATTCCATTACTTTCGGCATCGTAGCGCGAGCTACGGTATGCCGGTCCTAAATTTTTAATCCCCGTACTCACTGTGCTATTGTTGATTGAAGAATCCGACTCCCGCGGGGAATGGGCGTGCCTATGGAGAGGGAGGATGATTGACGGCCGGCTCTGGCACGTCACGCTCCCCGAAGACAGCCGGAGTAGGTCTCGGCTATTCACAGCGCCTGCGCACAGGCTATGCGCAGGCGCCGTGAATAGCCAAGCCTATTTCGGCTATTTCCGGAGAAGCGTGACGTGCCAGGGCCGGCCGTCAATCACCTTCTCTCACCATAGGAACGCCCATTCCCCGGATTCTTCAATCAACAATAGCACAGTGAGTACGGGGATTAAAAATTTAGGACCGGCATACCGTAGCTCGCGCTACGATGCCGAAAGTAATGGAATAATAAAAAAAAACATTTTTTTTTTTTTAACAGGGTGAACCCCCGCTTTAAGTCTCCGTAAGTGTTAGTTTGCCGTCTCAAAGATAGGGCTGCTTTTACAAAGTGTAAAGTTAGTACACCATGTAAAAGTATACCTGCCTTTCCCGCGTCGCTGTCAAATTTATTTTTAAAAAAAATTTTTTCCCGCCGCATCTCTTTTTTACCCGTCGCGATTCACAAAACTCGGCGCAACGTAACGCAAAGCACGTCGGGAAAATAGCGTCGGGAGCATGCGCAGTACGTCCGGCGCAGGAGCGCGCCTAATTTAAATGGGACTCGCCCCATTTGAATTGGCCCGCCTTGCACCGGACGGATTTAAGTTATACCGCTGCAAATTTCCAGGTAAGTGCTTTATGGATCGGGCACTAACTTGTGTAATTTGCGGCGGTGTAACTTAAATCACAAAAGTTACTTTGCGCCCCCTGGTTGTGGATCTGGCCCTTTATTTTTTGCTAAACAAATGAAATAAGACCAATTAAAAAAAAAAAAAAAACAGGTCATTTTTCTCCTTCATTGATGTGCGCTGATGAGGCTGCACTGACAGCCATTGATAGGCTACATTGACGAACACTGGTGGGCATTAATAGGCTGCACTGCTGGGTACTGATACAGTGCCTTGCAAAAGTATTCGGCCCCCTTTAACTTTACGACCCTTTGCCACATTTCAGGCTTCAAACATAAAGATATTAAACTGTACATTTTTTTGAAGAATCAACAACAAGTGGGACACAATCATGAAGTGGAACGAAATTTATTGGATATTTCAAACTTTTTTAACAAATAAAAAAACTGAAAAATTGAGCGTGCAAAATTATTCAGCCCCCTTAAGTTAATACTTTGTAGCGCCACCTTTTGCTGCGATTACAGCTGTAAGTCGCTTGGGGTATGTCTCTATCAGTATTGCACACTGAGAGACTGAAATTTTTGCCCATTCCTCCTTGCAAAACAGCTCGAGCTCAGTGAGGTTGGATGGAGAGCATTTGTGAACAGCAGTTTTCAGTTCTTTCCACAGATTCTCGATTGGATTCAGGTCTGGACTTTGACATGGTCATTCTAACACCTGGATATGTTTATTTGTGAACCATTCCATTGTAGATTTTGCTTTATGTTTTGGATCATTGTCTTGTTGGAAGACAAATCTCTGTCCCAGTCTCAGGTCTTTTGCAGACTCCATCAGGTTTTCTTACAGAATGGTCCTGTATTTGGCTCCATCCATCTTCCCATCAATTTTAACCATCTTCTCTGTCCCTGCTGAAGAAAAGCAGGCCCAAACCATGATGCTGCCACCACCATGTTTGACAGTGGGGATGGTGTGTTCAGGGTGATGAGCTGTGTTGCTTTTACACCAAACATAACGTTTTGCATTGTTGCCAAAAAGTTGGATTTTGGTTTCATCTGACCAGAGCACCTTCTTCCACATGTTTGGTGTGTCTCCCAGGTGGCTTGTGGCAAACTTTAAACGACACTTTTTATGGATATCTTTAAGAAATGGCTTTCTTCTTGCCACTCTTCCATAAAGGCCAGATTTGTGCAGTATACAGGGACTGATTGTTGTCCTATGGACAGAGTCTCCCACCTCAGCTGTAGATCTCTGCAGTTCATCCAGAGTGTTCATGGGCCTCTTGGCTGCATCTCTGATCAGTCTTCTCCTTGTATAAGCTGAAAGTTTAGAGGGACGGCCAGGTCTTCGTAGATTTGCAGTGGTCTGATACTCCCTCCATTTCAATAGTATCGCTTGCACAGTGCTTCTTGGGATGTTTAAAGCTTGGGAAATCTTTTTGTATCCAAATCCGGCTTTAAACTTCTCCACAACAGTATTTCGGACCTGCCTGGTGTGTTCCTTGTTCTTCATGATGCTCTCTGCGCTTTAAACGGACCTCTGAGACTATCACAGTGCAGGTGCATTTATACGGAGACTTGATTACACACAGGTGGATTCTATTTATCATCATTAGTCATTTAGGTCAACTTTGGATCATTCAGAGATCCTCACTGAACTTCTGGAGAGAGTTTGCTGCACTGAAAGTAAAGGGGCTGAATAATTTTGCACGCCTAATTTTTCAGTTTTTTATTTGTTAAAAAAAGTTTGAAATATCCAATAAATTCCGTTCCACTTCATGATTGTGTCCCACTTGTTGATTCTTCAAAAAAAAATTACAGTTTTATATCTTTATGTTTGAAGCCTGAAATGTGGCAAAAGGTCGCAAAGTTCAAGGGGGCCGAATACTTTCGCAAGGCACTGTAGGTGGCTCTGATAGGCAGTGCTGATAGGTGACACTGATGAGGAGGCACTGGTGGTCACTGATTATCAGTGCAATCCCACCAGTGCTGCCAATCAGTGCCAATGTCTCTTCAACACAAGCCGGTTATAACCGTCTTGTGTTAACATCTGTGATCAGCTGTCATTGGACACAGCTGATCACGTGGTAAAGGACCGGTCGCTGTCATTGGCCCTTTACCCTGATCTGTGATCAGCTGAGTCCTTTGGACCTTCGTGTAATTTTTCTATTTATTTTTTTATCATTGCACCGTTGTATTTTATAGTATTCCACTGTGCAGTTGTGTGGTATGACGGCTGCAGGGAGGAGGATAAGAAGTGCCTGTCTCGTGTGGTGAAAACAGCATAGGTATAGATCTGCTGAATTTGGATACAGCATATGACAGCTGAATAAAAAGTGCGCAAAAGTCATTACTAGTGATCCAAGCCATCCATGCTGTGTTCAAATAGCAATCTTTACTAACGTGTTATTGTGTTCATATGTGAAGCATCATTTATTATCTCACTTTCAGAATGTTTAGCAATATAGAGTATGCTATGTTTTATACACTGATCAGGCATAACTTCATGACCACTCACAGGGCTGCCAAAACAGCCCTGACCCTTTGCGGAATGGACGTCGCTAAACTTCTGAAGGTACCTGGCACCAACCATCATAGAGGGTAACTCCATTTTCATAGGAAAAAAATGGCAAATAAAAACAATTAATATAGAAATTTATCAAAGATTACCTTTCTTTTTAATCTGAAACACTGACGTTTCTGCAAAATGCAGATGGTGTACAAAACGCCTCCCAGAAATGTCATTTCCTGCTTGTGTGATTTACTTTCTGATTTCCCCAGAAGTCTGCACAAGATACAAATCAGATTTTGTACATCCCCTGCAACAAAAATAATTTTTGGTAAGATTCTCCCAAAGGGAGATGCAGACCCTGCCACTTTCCTCATTAGAGCCCTGCAGGTGCAGTCCCTTAAGATCACTCCCTTTCAAATTGACTTTCCACATGGACACAGACAAATAGATATTTCTTCAGAATAACAAAAGGTAGGAATCTGCAACAACGTTTGTTCAAGTCTCTGTACATAGATCACCCAGGGGATTGTTTTTTTTCTCAATGAAAGTGGAGTTACTTCTTTTTCCAGCACATCCCACAGATGCTCAATTGTATTAAGATCTGGAGAATGATGAAGCCATGTCAACACATAAAACCTTGTGTTCCTCAAACCATTCTTAACTGGTTCCCAACTAGCCGCTGCAGTTTCACTGCGGCAGGTCGACTTTCCTACGTGAATCGCCGTCATTGTACATCGAGCACGTACACAGCAATCTATGGGCAGAATGGGGATCTGCCAGTGTAAACAAACGGATCCCGTTCTATCAGGAGAGTAGAGTGGGATTGTCTGTTCCTAGTTATTAGGAACAACGATCTCTCTCTTCTCCTTGTCAGTCCACTCCCCCCACAGTTAAAAAGCACCTTCCTAGAGAAAATGTAACCCTTTGATCGCCCCTGGTATTAACCCATATCCTGCTAGTGTCATTTATACAGTAATAAGTGCACTTTTATAGCACTGCTATATAAATGTCACTGGTCCCAAAAAGTGTCCGATCTGTCTACCGCAATGTCGAAGTCCCGCTAAAAATTGCAGATCACCGCCATTACTAGTAAAAAAAATTATAATAAAAATGCTATAAATCTATCCCCAATTTTGTAGACACAATAACTTTTGCACAAACCAATCAATATACGCTAATTGGGATTTTTTTACCAAAAATATGTTCAAGAATACATAGTGGCCTAAACTGAGAAGTAAATTATTTTTTTATTGTTTTTTGGTGGATTTTTATTATAGCAAAAATCCTGGTGCCATCTCTTCCCCAGGTAAGTGACACACAGATATCCACATGATGCAAAAGAAAATGTAATATTTATCAGACCAGGCCACCTTCTTCTATTGCTCCATGGTCCAGTTTTGATGCTCACATGCCCATTGTAGGTGATTTTGGCTGTGCACATAAGTCAGCATGGGCAGCCTGACCGGTCGGTCTATGCAACACTATACACAACAAACTGTGATGCCCATGTTTTTTCTGCTTTCAACACATCGACTTCAGGGACAACATGTTTACTGGCCGCCTAATATATCCCACCGACTTTAACGTGCCATTGGAATGAGACTATCAATGTTATTCACTTATTCACTGTCAGTGGTCATAAAGTTATGGCTGATCAGTGTATGTATGCTTGTATGTGCTTTTGTGTGTGACACTATTTTTAAATTACATTTACCAGATGTGATGCATTTGCCTATATGTCTCAGTCTAATTCTCCCTGCTTGCCCTGTGTAATTCTGTCCTCGGCTAACAGGTTATTGACGTGCTAATGTCCCCTCACTATTTCTAAAGGTTAATTGATCTATTGTGTTGTGTGAAGGAGATCTGTGTTTAAGTGGCTTGTGTTAATTATTCTGATTGCTTCATTGTGGTAATTATCTCTCTATATGCGGGGTCGAGCGGTCTAGTTAATGTATTCAGTACAACTAGTAATCAGCGTCCTTGATGTCATGGTCTAAAGAAAATGTGTTTTCAGCATCGGCTCCGTCGTGTCTACCTACTCATCTGTATGGAAGCCCCAGTGTGAGGGGGGCGGAGATTTGTCATTGTAACAGTTTTGGAAATGACATATAAGCTGTGTGATATAACATTAAAGTCTGTCTTGTTCTAGCAGTAAGCCTGGACTAATGTGTGGCTTAATGGGCGGTCTCAGGAATATTCCTCCTAGTGGAATATTGGGGTGATGTTCCTATGGAAGAAGGGAATCTTTGACGGGGATATCATACCGATACCGTCACACCAGATATATGTCATCATGAAACACAATTTGCTGTGTCAGCAAATGACGTGAATGTAAGTGTCAATGAAACTGAAAATGTATTTCATAACAAGTAGGAACTCTGTGGGAAAAGCTTGTTATCAGCGCAGCACCCTGGAATGGGGATCTCCTTCATACAAGAAATTCAGCTGTTGCATCATTACGTTTTTCAACAGATACAGTAAACTAGTAGTAAATGCACCCTATTCAGAATACTTGGGTACAGAACATTGGGGTCTAGACAATAAAACATTTCCAAATTCACTTTAGATTAAAAAATATAAACAAATGAGTTCCATTGAATATGATATAATTAACCACTTCCCGACCGCCTGCCGTACATATGCTGCGTCAAGGCAGCTCCATTCCGCAAACTCACATACCTGTATGTGATTTTGCTAATAGCCACTGGGTCGCACGCACCAGCGAACTCGCAATCGCGCGCTGATTGGCAACAGGGAGAGCCAGTCAGCAGGCGCAATGTCTGCCGCCCACCCTCAGAGACAGAATGGCGGTCTGCCGATGTAAACAAGCAGACAGCTGTGTTGCCAGGCATGGACACTCTGATCTAGTGTTCCTGCTAATCAGGAACATGGACAAAAAAATGGGTAGTGGTGCTGCTAAATAGTAAGTGATTTAAAACATTAGTCCATCAATAAGTCCTTGAAGTGGATACTCAGTATATGTGGAGGGGGAGAGATGAAGAGGGGAGACCTGTATAGATTACTTTAGCAGTCCAAAACAACCTTGGCTGCCTTTGAGGGGGGAGTTGAAAGCAGACTCCAGATATGCAAATGAGAAGAGAAACACAGGCGCCTCTAGGTTAGAACTGTAAACATTTTAATGAGATACAGGTGCATATTCCACTTACATGAAGTTTAAGGAAGTAAGGCACAAGTCCATCCACACTGGCGTGGCGTTCACTGCAGAGCGGCGCTCTGAAGAGCTGATATTTCTGCCTGTGGGGGAGAAATCCTAGCCAGTAGGATCTCTGTGACCACGGCGATGAAACCGAGGTTCAGGCCGATGGTGAGGGCTGGAATGCCGCGCCGGGCTTGATGACATCACTGGTGGGTTGCAACCCACATGCGGTAAATGCCAAATACAGCAGGGGAGTGGTGGCGCTCTCCCCTTCCAGTATGGAAAAGATACTAACTGATGGGGAACATGCACAGTTGATTTCCAAATATTACTTTATGATGTTAACATCCTCTTCTCCTGGAGTGAGGAGGGTGCTGGCACAATGGCAGGCAGATATACCGTCCCTCACAGAGGACACGTGGTCGGAGGCTCTGGACACGCTGGTTCTTCTTCTGTTGCTTGAAACTGTATATGCCACTCACTTCAGGTCAGGATTTCCTGTGATGTGATGATGAGTAGGCACTGGCAGAGTATCACTCTGCGGCTCGGCCACTGAATGCACTGAGTAAGTGGCGCTGACGCCGGCCGAATCTACACAACATGTACACAGGCAGGCAGCCAATCACTGAAGAGGAGCAGTGGAATGGCCAAGCATCAGAGCCATCAACATGTACACAGGAAGGCAGCCAATCACTGAAGAGGAGCGGCGGACTGGCCAAGCTGCGGAGCCATCTCATCCGATAATCGGGCCAAGGATGAGGGAGGAACATCAGATGTGTCAGGACAGAGAGCAACCGGCTGACTTAGAAAAAAGTCAGCGGCAGACACTACTGCTTGACTCCTCTCCAAATGTAGCGTTTATGGTTTTGGCCAAAAATCAAAGATTTCGTCTCATCACTCCAAATGATATTGTGCCAGAAATTTTGAGGCTTCTCCCTGTGCTGTTTGGCGTATTGTAAGCGGGATACTTTGTGGCATTTGCGTAGTAATGGCTTTCTTCTGGCAAATCGACCATCCATCCCATCTGTCTTCAAGTGCCTCTTTATTGTGCATCTTAAAAAAAGCCACACCACATGTTTTCAGAGAGTCCTGTATTTCATCTGGAGTTATTTGTGGGGTTTACTTTGCATCCCGAACAATATTCCTGGCAGTTGTGGCTGAAATTTTAGTTGGTCTACCTGACCGTGGATTGGTTTTAACAGAACCCCCCATTTTCCACTTCTTGATTAGAGTTTGAACGCTGCTGATTGGCATTCTCAATTCCTTGGATATCTTTTTGTTATGTCCCTTTCCTGTTTTATACAGTTCAACTACCTTTTCCCTCAGATCCTTTAGCAATTCTTTTGCTTTCCCCATGACTCAGAATCCAGAAACGTCAGTGCAGCACTGGATGAAAGATGCAAGTGTCTGTCAGGAGTCCAGAAACTCATTGACCTTTTATACACGCACACTAATTACAAGCAAACAGATCACAGGTGAGGATGGTTACCTTTAATAGCCATTCAAACCCATTTGTGTCAACTTGTGTGTATGTTATCAGGCCAAAATCAGCAGGGTATGTAAACTTTTGATCAGGTCATTTGGGTAGTTTCTGCTGTCATTGTGATTTAAAAAGAGTAAATACAGTTGATTCATAATAAATGGCTTCAGCCAAATACTAACCATGAGTAAAAGAAATGTTTTTGTATTATTCATATTCTCTGAAAAATGGCCACAAAAACATAAATGCTGCCAGGGTATGTAAACTTATGAGCACAACTGTATGATCAGGTCATGATTGCTACTGGGAACAGACCGCTAGAGAGGAAACCAGATACATCGACCCCCTCACTACCGGAGGACTTGTCACCTTTACCAGGTACGACGAATGGTTGCTTTGTGTCTTAAACTAGTGCTTGGTTACCCATAGCAACTACATGTCTTTTCCTGTTCGTCTGGCTGTACACTGTCATTGTACAATCTACTTTAGACTTACCAAACTATTTAATATAAGGACAGGCCTTAAATTGTATCTATACCCAAAACCCAAGGCTGGTCTCCCCAAAGCTCAGGCAGCACCACAGGAACAGTAAGCAGCCAATAGCTACAGCTGCAGAAAGCCAAGCCTCCTGAGAGTTCTGTGTCCTATCAGACAACTTCTCTCAAGACACTGGATGAAATCCCAAAGGGGTCAGTTCCCTTACCAGACCTCTTCTGCCCATGCAATAAAGGCGTAGGGCCATCTACAGATGGATGATTAACTGCATTTGCCTACAGTCTCCCTGCTTTGTGTATTCTGGGTTGAATTATGCCCAGGATATTAACTTATTGTTAAAATCAAATGGTCTACTATCTTCCCCCTTCAGATTCAGCAATGGTACCAGACAAGGATGTCCCTTATCCCTTTATTGTTTATCATGTCCTTTGGTTTCTTTACTATATTTAAAGTGGTGGTAAACCCTCCCCTTTAGCTCATTCTAATCTATATATATAATAGGCAGCTGAACGCTAACTGTGAAATTTCACTTCCTCTTTCTGTTTCCTTATAATCTGTCCTTAAATCTGTAGTGACGTCAGCGGTGCTTGCGCAGTCCATAGCTTCTTTAACAGCATACTATGTGTGCTGTTTCACTATCCTCTGCATGCCACTGTTGTTTCGATATGTGCCCGCCGTCAAAGTGCCTGTGCATGCGCAGGACGGAAGGGCGCTCCAGCTGAGTTGCCGATCAGCTGGAGTGACGTCCCATAGCTCATGCGCACATCGTAGAAGCCTTTTTTTGACAGGCAATTTAATGCTATGGAAACAGCAGAGGGACACCGTATTTGCCATATTGTGCCTCGCTGTTGCGCCACGGGTTTACAGCGAGGCACAATCTGACATCAGTGTCCCTTCCGCTCTTTGCATAACTTTCATTTGTGCCTGTTAAATTATATCGCCCGTCGAAAAAACCCTCCTATGATGTGCGCATGCGCTATGGTGACGTCCCTCCAGCTGATCGGCAACTCAGCTGTCGGCAACTCAGCTGTAGTGCCCTTCCGTTTTGCACATGCGTGGGCACTTTTCGACAGCGGGCACATATCGATAGAACACAGGCTCATTGACTGTCATTGAGTACGGAACAGAGGAAGCCTTGCGATGCTGTGCTCTCCTTCTCTTCATCCTCGTTCTCCCCTTGTGACTGTATAAGACGTCACACGAGGGGAGTAAACCATAGCAGCAGAGAGACTTCCATACATCGAGATAGAGGCTTGGTTAAGATGTGATCGCGCATGTACGGGATTTAGACAGGAAAGGAAGGGCGCAAATGATGTCCACACAAGAACCAGCAATCACTAGTAAAGATGGTGCGGCCGAAACCCGGAAGAAAAGTTTTACAAAAGCTAAAAGTTATTTCAAAACCTCGTTTTAGTCACCTTTCAATGTGTAAGGCTTTCAAATACATTGTTGGATCATAATATTTAAAACAAAATATGAAAAGATTCCGGGGTTTACTTCCTCTTTTTTACTATATCATAATTAATGCATCAAAAAACTAAATATTACCCAGGTGAAACATAAATTGGACCCCCGATTATATCCCTTCTCATTCTCTTTTAAAATTACTTTAAAATAAATGCCTCCAGATTGGACATTTTTCAAATAGATTTCAACCATAACTGGATGACATCTAATACCATATATATTATAAATAATTGCCTTTTTTTTGGAAATACTGTTTTCACCTTTTATTTTTCTATAGTGATCTTCTCCAGCCACTTTCTGTGTATGTGCCCCAGTGTCTGCTGCATATCATTGTTCAGGAATGTGTGCTGCCACATCTGCCTGAAGTCTACACCAGAAGTGTACAGTGGATATAAAAAGTCTACACACCCCTCTTAAAATGTGATTTAAAAAGATGAGACAAAAATAAATAATTTCAGAACTTTTTCCACCTTTAATGTGATCTATAAACTGTACAACTCAATTGAAAAACAAACTGAAATCTTTTTTTGGGGGGGGGGGGTAAAAATAAAATAATGTGGTAACATAAGTGTGCACACCCTCTTATAACTGGGGATGTAGATGTGTTCAGAAATAAACTCTTACACACCACTTTTACCAACAAGTAAGCCTATAACAAGGCTTACCTGTAGGTACTGGACATATCTCTTAAACCTGCTCAGTTTAGGAGATATTTACCATATACGCTTGCGCCGACATCATCGTCACATGCACACTGAAGAAAGGGCACGATTGTGCCATTTTTATAGGGCCCATGACATGACTGTGACGTTACGCGACTCCGGACAGTCACAGAGCCGAAATTCACGGCCCTGGAAGGAAAAGGGGTGAAGATGGATGTGACCATTAGTGGGGACAGTGCAGGCTTCGTTTTTACGGAAATGCAACATAATCGACTAGTATGCAATGCATACTAGCTCATTATGCTTTTACTTTGCAGGGGAAAAAAAGAGGAAGTAAAAACCATCAGAGTTTACTTCCTCTTTAAATATGAGTCAGTACACACCTGTCATCATTTTAAAGTGCCTTTGAATAACCCCAAATAAAGTTCAGCTGTTTTAGAAGGTCTTTCCTGAAGTTTTTTTAGTCACATCCTACAGCAAAAGCCATGGTCCGCAGAGAGCTTCCAAAGCATCAGAGGGATCTCATTGTTAAAAGGCATCAGTCAGGAGAAGGGTACTAAAGAATTTCTAAGGATTAGATATACCATGGGACACAGTGATGACAGTCATAATTGAGTGCCTAAAATATGGCACAACAGTTACATTACTAAGAACTGGACGTCCCTCCAAAATTTATGCAAAGATGAGAAGAAAACTGGTCAGGGAGGCTGCCAAGAGGCCTACATTAAAGGAACTGCATGAATATCTCACAAGTACTGGCTGTGTGGTACATGTGACAACAATCTCAAGAAAAACGCCTTGTGTCAGAGGGGGCGGGGTCACGTGACGGGTGGCCCGCCTCACCAATAAAATAAATGTCTTTCTTTTTTCTTTAATATGTGAGTGAAATGTTATGAGTCTAATGGAAGACTATGTTGATGTTTAAAGGGGTTGTAAAGATTTGTGTTATTTCACCCTAATGCATTAAGGTGAAAAAAACCTTGCTGTCATCAGCCCCCCCCCCCCGTTTTACTTACCTGAGCCCATTCACCTGCTGTGCGCATCCCCCGGCATCCTATACTCCATGGAGTCTGCCCGTTGATTGGATAGATTACTAGCAGTGCAGCCAATTGGCTCCTGCTGCTGCCAGGGGGCGGGACCGAGTCATACACTTGGAGTCTATGGACGCCAACTGTATGACACAGGAGCATGCCCGCAAGCTAACCCCTTTGGGAAAGACCTTCCCAGAGGGGGTTGGCTTTAGCAGGGAGGAGCCGAGACAGCCGCCGTGGAACCCCAGAACAGCAGGATCGGGGCCACTTTGTGCAAAACAAACTGCACAGTGGAGGTAAGTATGACATGTTTGTTATTTTTTTAAATCGAGCCTGTACAACCCCTTTTAAGGACCTGACAGCTGATATACAATTGCAAAAGTGAGCTATGCCAACCATGAGAGTGGAAAGCATGGTGCTATGGTGAGTACCTTTCTTTAGGGGAGGGGGATCATTTAAAGCAGAGCTCCACCCAAGAGGGGAAGCTCTGTTTGCACCCTCCACTGCCACATTTGGAATTTTTTGGAGGTTCTGACAGGTACCCACTTCCAAGTAAGATCACTGAGTAAGATCTACGAGTTGGTCCTGCCCCTCCTCCTTCCCCCACACTGCATTCTGGGACACACACAGGACTATTCAGAAAGCGCAGCACAACTCGCGCATGCGCAGCAGAAAACGCTTCACTGCTAGTTTCCCTTAGTTAAGATACAGGCGCCTGAACCCAAAGCCCATTGAAGAATCGGCTCAGGTGTTAACATCACTGGATCCCTGGACAGGTAAGTACCCTTATATTAAAAAATATCAGCAGCTGCAGTATTTGTATTTTGACTTTAAATTTTTTGGGGGGACCTCTTTTTTTAATCATAGACAGTGTTTTTTTTGGACTTTTAAATAGAATTATATCACAGCGCATGTGTGAAAAAAGTTTGTCAATGTCAACTCCTGCACTAAATATAAAGTAAAGACCGTAACATTAAAGTGGTTGTATACCCGCAGAAAAAAGGTAAAAGAAAACTGTAAGGCAAAGGCACAATGAGCTAAACCCTCCACATGTGTAATATGTCTTCATTATAGAGCTACCATACTGTCATTGCCTGTAATTTAAAATACTAACTTTTATTTTTATTTAAGAAAACATGCTTAAATCTTTTAGAATGGTTATATACTTGGAATTATATACTTCTTACAATATATGCCTTATATCAGCGGTTCCCAACCTTTTTTAAACCAGGGACCAGTTTCATGGCAGCCAACTTACCCAGGGAGCGGGGTGGGGGGTTGGTAGATGGGTTAGGGGATGGGATATTCATGGAGTCTGTCCTCAGCCCCCCCCCCCCCATGACACCACAACCCCCCCTTTACAGCACAGTTCATTCTTTATATCAGTGTCCTCAGTTCCCCTTTACATCTCAACCCTCCTTTACATTACAGTGTACCTTTACATTGCAGTGCCCTTTATATTAATGAAACAGGGATTGCTATGTAAAGGGGGCTGTGATGTAAAGGGGACTGCACTGTAAAGCGGGCACTGTGATATAAAGGGCACTGCACGTAAAGGGACACTAATAGGATGACATTGTCGGTCGGGCGACACATGGCCGCACAGCAGGAGGTGAGCGGCGACCGCAGTCTGTGGTAGCCCTGTGCGTACCGCGGTCATTGCTCACCTTCGGCTGTGCGGCCTGGTCATCAACAGGCAGTTGACTTGGACCGGGGGGGGGGGGGGGGTTGGGGACCCCTGCCTTAGGTAAGGATTATGTTGTCTTTAAAAAAAAAAAAAAAATTAAAACATCATCAAGTAACATGTATTTGGCATTTTGGACTTTAATCGGTCGGAAGATAAAAGTGGTCTCTGCAGCGGATTATCCGCAAGATCACTTTTATCGGGGGGGGGGGGAGAGGTCGTCTCTGCCACTTACTGGGGCTGTCGGTAGCGGCGGAGACAATCGCACCCTCTCCCCTGACAGGGAAAGATGCCCCCCACTCGGCTCCATAACATTGGATGATGAGAGCGACGTCAAACGTCACTTCTGCCCAATGGTTTTAAATGGGATTTTTTTTTATTTTTTAAAGAAAAAAATACATTACATTTTTTTTTTTTTTTTATATAGCATTTAAGTGTAAATGTGAGATTTGATGCTTTTGTTTTTTATATTGCAGGGGATGTTTACATCCCTTGTAATAAGAATAAAAGTGACACAAAACATTTTTTTTAAAAGGACAGTGTAAAAATAAAAAGTAAAATAAATAGGAAAAACATAAATTAAAATTTAAAGTGCCCCGTCCCACCGAGCTTGCGCGCAGAAACAAACGCATACGTAAATCGCGGCCGAATATGAAAACGGTGTTCAAACCACACATGTGAGGTATCGCTCATTAGAGCGAGAGCAATAATTCTAGAACTAGATCCCCTCTGTAACTCAAAACTGGTAACCTGTAGAAATTTTTAAACTTCGCTTATGGAGATTTTTAAGGGTCAAAGTTTGTCTCCATTCCGCAAGCGGGCCCAATTCTGAAGCATGACATGTTGGGTATCAATTTACTCAGCGTAATATTATCTTTCACAATATAAAAAATAATTGTGCTAACTTTACCGTTTTCTTATTTTTTAAGTAAAAAAAAAAAATGCACTTATAAGACCGCTGCGCAAATATGGTGTGACATAAAGTATTGCAACGACCGCCATTTTATTCCGGGGGTTATAAGTCATTTTCTAGCAAGAAAAAAAATATTTTAACTTGTAGTGTCAAAAAGAGGCTCGGTCCTTAAGTGGTTAAGTATTATATTAAAGTATTCATGTTTCACCAGGCACCAGAACAGATGATACAATACAGCAACCACCTTACAACTGTGTATCATTTAGTTTCATTTCAATGACTGTACAAGGAAACCACATACTGGTCACATATCACAAATCTCAATGACACATCGCAAAAGAAGGCTGTGTATGTTGACATGACCTTACAGAAGTCACATGGTCACTGGGTAATTCTAGGGCATCTTTGTTCCCTCCATAACCTCTAATGTTGTGTTGAAAGTTTAGACATGAAAAATCACTTCTGAAATCCCAAAGCTCTTCCATGCTGTACATTATAATAAGTCTTAGATTTCTCCACTAGTTGCTGAAAGCAGTGAGATCATTTAGTTTTTCACCCAAAAAATTTAACTCCTGCTTTAAGTACTGGTGACCCCTTGACATGCCACATATGGCATGTAATTTTTATGGGGGAGGAGCGGGTACCCAGTTTTGACAGGCACCCAGCTCCCACTTTCTCCCCTGGTGACGCCGTGCCAGAAAGAAGTTCACCTCTTCCTTCCTGCAATCTTCTGGGATACGTCACACGTCCCAGAAGAATGCTCGGCCATTCACAACGCGTAGCGCGGCTCGCAAATGCGCAGTGCACGCTCAGCTGTGAAGCCACAGCCGGGCGCCCACAGTTACAGTGCTGGCGCCGCAGAGAGGATCACGGGACGGTGGGACATGTGAGTGTCTGGTTAATAAAAGTCAGAAGCTACACTTTTAGTAGCTGCTGACTTTTAAATGGGTGGAACACAGCTTTAAGGCTCCATTTCATACTTGTGGGACTTGTCATGCAACTTTGGACATCATTTGGACAAAAAACTGATGTAAACTGACGAATGATCAGCTTTTCATCCGTTTTTGCATTGGTTGTTAGGGGCAACCAATCAATGTTGTGGGGGGGGGGGTTTGGTGTGGGGACAAGCAGTATAGCAGTATACACAGTGAGTGGGCAGTCTGTACAGACAGGCTCCCTCACTTGCTGATGCTGACTGTCACTGTCAGCTTTTAAATGTAATTGTCGGCTTTTATTTTTCTATGCCTTACAGTGCCGAGAATGAACTGTTATTCGGGCTCGCCACTAAATTAAACGAAGGGGCGGGGTAACTGGGTGATGTCACTAGGTGACGCACTTCTTTGTTTAATTTAGTGGTGGGCCCGAATGAAAGCTCATTCTCAGTGCTATTAAAGGGGTTGTAAACCCTCGTGTTTTTTCACCTTAATGCATCCTATGCATTAAGGTGAAAAAACTTCCGGCAGTGACCGGCCCCCCAACCCCCCCCCCCCCCCCCCCCCCCCGTTTTACTTACCTGAGCCTTGTATTTCTCTTGGCGGAGATGCGCTCTTCCTCTCTGCATAGGGTCCCAGCTCTTGATTGGATAGATTGATAGCAGTGCAGCCATTGGCTCCCGTTGCTGTCGATCAAATACAATAATGAGGGGGCGGAGCCAAATGTGAAAAGACCCCTCGTAAATGGATGATTTTTAGCCAAATTAAAATAGGAAGCCTTTTTTTTATATTATTATTCTAACAGCAGATATTTTCTCACCTCCGATAAGCACTATTGTTGCTCATTGTTTTTTTTATGGTAGACTTTTGGCCATTTGAGTGGTTGAGCCACCATGACATCACTCCCATGCATGCGTGCCAGTGTCCTGGTTGCAGCACAGGTCTCTTAATAGACAGCGTACTCAAGTGTGCCGTCAATTGAGATTTTATTTTGTTTATTTTTTATTTTTTTGTGGTTGAACTGGATGGACTTGTGTCTTTTTTCAACCTGACTAACTATGTAACTATGCAGTGTGCATGCACCTGTGACGTCACCGGTTGATACTCATGTAAATATCTCCTAAATGGAGCACATTTAAGAGATATTCACTGTTCCTACAGGTAAGTCTTATTATAGGCTTACCTATAGGTATAAGATAAAAACCGGAGTTCACTACCGCTTTAACTGTCTCCCTAAGGTTCCTTATTGATTGTATGATTTGCCTCTGTGCTGATCTTTTACAATCAGTCCTGAAGCAATTACGATGGTTGCAAAACTTTACATAACCGTTACTAAAATTTGCAAACTACTTACCTGACTGTGGACTGTCATAAGTTCCATTTTTTAATGAACTAGGGTATTAATTTTAATGTGACTTAATTTAAAAATGTTTGCTCTTTGCACTTTGTATAACATGTCAATACATGTAAATAACACACATTAACGCACATTGCTATATGTTCACGTGTCTTAAAGCATGTGATGACAGGGGTTTTTAGGAGCATTTTTCCCTCTGACCCCAATTATTTAATTTTAGCTAGGGTTACCCAAGACCTGAAAATTATTTCATGGGTTCCTCAGGAGCAAAAGGGCTGACCAAGGCAGACTTAGCTATTTCAGCTATTATTGTAAAATTAAAGTTCTAAAGAAGTGATGATACATAATAATTTTTCATGATGCAGCTCTGATCTGTTACAGTGACAGTGTACAAAGAAACCACATAATTGCCACATATCTTGAAACTCAAATGTCTTAGAAAGCCACAAGGTCAGTGAGTAATTTTAGGATATTCTTGTTTCCTTTACTGCTGTTAATATGTAACTTTATGTAACTGTAACTACTAATACTACTACTTTCAATTCTAAGATACAGTGTATGAGAACCCTGACCACCACACCTACTATATGGCCAAAATTATTTGGGCACCTCTCCACAGTGGCGATTCCAGCTTTCAAATTTAGGGGGGACAGGGACAAAAGTAGGGGGGCCAACTATAAAATATAGATACACACACAGCGCCTTGAAAAAGTATTCATACCTGGTGGACAGCTGGTCAGCCTTGTGGTTCCTCCTCTCCTCTCCCAGTCCTCTCTTCCCTCTTCCGTTTGGCATGCTGGGGGCTGCAGTCCACTCCCAGGCAATCGTCCTGGGCCTTCTGGTATCTGGGACTACAAGTCCCATAATCCTCTGGCTGTTAGTTTCCTATTGGCCCTGAATTGCTTGCTGGGCTGGGTTGCCACCTTTTCTTCAAACCAAACTCGAACACTTTTGCAGTGCACAGCTTTTTTTGTAGTATAAACTATAGAATTGTAAAAGACATTTGGTGCCCCAAGGAGAGCAGTAATGTGGCATGCTATGCACGCCACAGTGAACAGTTGGTAAGGCTAGATTGTGCTAACAATGGGAGGGGCTTAAAGGGGCATGGTTAAATAAACCAAAAGCTTTCTTGTATCCATTAAATAAGCTTAGATTGCTGTGCCACAGGTAAGAGTCTCACAGACCTGTATAGATGTGCTGAAGTGCATTGGAAACCCACTTGCAATGCATGGAATGCCTGAATGCAGAAAAACACCTGCACTACCACACAGCTGTGCACATGACGTTGTGAACTCCTTTAGGCAACTTTCACAGGGGCGCCTCCGTGAAGTGGAATCCGCTTGCTCAGTGGGGGATATGTCTGCCGATTCCCTCTAAGCTGGTGGATGACAGATCTGTGTCTGCTACGCTATTTAAAGTGGACACAGACACAGTCCTGCTCTAATCTATAGGACAATCGGATAGAAATAGACTGCCTTTTTCATCTTATGCCATCCGATCCACCAGACGGATGGAAAATAGGACCTCCATCTGTCTGTTTTTGGCAGACAGGATCAGATTGGATGGCGGTGTATGTTGCACTATAGGAGAGACTGCTGTGTCCAATCATGTCTGCCTAAAAAACTGATAGGACCTGGACCTGATTGGATCACCTGTGTGAAAGGGGTCATAGAGAACTTGTGAAAAGATGAAGAAGCTGAGGAAATTTCATAGAATAACCATATAATAACTCATAGGCCACTTTCACACTGGGGTGGTGAGAGCATGGGTGGTAAAGCGCCGTTAGTTTTACAGTCATTTTAGCAGCGCTCTTCTGCTGCTAGCGGGGTGCTTTTAATACTGCCTGTGTAGCACTGCTGTCAAATCGCTTTGCAGGCGCTTGGGCAGCTCTGCCCATTGTTTTCAATGGGCAGGGGTGGTTTAGGAGCGCTGTATTCACCGCTCCTAAACTGCCCCTAAGATGCTGCTTGCTGGACTTTTTCTAGTGTTCCGCAAGTGCACCGCCTCAGTGTGAAAGCACTCTGGATCTCACACCTCAGGGTAAAAGTGGCAATATAGTGTCCTGTGCACAGCACCCCATATGACGGGTCACAGCTCAGATCATCCAAAGGTCATGTCAGGGGTAGTCTGGGCATAGGAAACCTGGGAATTGACAACACAAACCAGCCCAGAGCCCCTCACCCCTGTGTATGTTCACACTATTCCTGACCCCTGAAGAGCCTGAAGTAATATGGGGCCAGATTCACGTAGAGACCCGGCGGCGTAACGTATTGCATTTACATTACACCGCCGCAAGTTTTATGGGCAAGTGCTTGATTCACAAAGCACTTGCCTGTAAACTTGCGGCGGCGTAGCGTAAATCCGTCCGGCGCAAGCCCGCCTAATTCAAATGGGGCGTGTATCATTTAAATTAGGCGCGTTCCCGCGCCGAACGTACTGCGCATGCGCCGTCCCTATTTCCCGACATGCATTGCGCTAAATGATGTCGCAAGGACGTCATTGGTTTCGACGTTAACGTAAATGGCGTCCAGCGACATTCACGGACGACTTACGCAAACAACGTTAAATTTCAAATTTCGACGCGGGAACAACGGCCATACTTAACATTGGCTAGACCACCTAGGGCCTAGCTTTATCTTTATGCCGCGTATCTCTACGGAAACGGCGTACATTTACAGCGACGGGCAAAGCGTACGTTCGTGAATCGGCGTAACGACTCATTTGCATATTCTAAGCCGACCGCGATGGAATCGCCACCTAGCGGCCGGCCTAGAATTTCAGCCTAAGATCCGACGGTGTAAGTCACTTACACCTGTCGGATCTTAGGGAGATCTATGCGTAACCTGATTCTATGAATCAGGCGCATAGATACGACCAGCCGGATTCAAAGATAAGATATCTTCTTTGTGAATCTGGCCCATGGAGTCCATCCTCCACCCCAGGAACACTACACACCGTCCCAGTCAGAAACACAGCCAGACACTATACACATGTACATTTAGATTCAATGGCGTCACCAGCCTGGGGCCAGAGGGGGCCGTGGCTCTACCAACATTATACTGTGCCCCTCCATGTGCCTCCCAATTAAAAAGCCTTTTTCTGTATGTGTAGCGTGTGCTGATGCCGAGCCCCCCCCCCCCCCCCGCACATTCCATCGGCAGGACACAGAGTAGTGGAGCCGAAACTGACAGGCTCTGTAAAGCGAGTGACACAGGCAGTATTAACCCCTTCTTTGGTCGCTAGCAGGGGTTAAAAGCACCCCGCTACCAGCAGAAAAGCGCTGCTAAAACGACTGTAAAACTAACGGCGCTTTACCACCGATTTTCTCACCACCCCAGTGTGAAAGTGGCCTATGAGTTATTATATGGTTATTCTATGAAGTTTCCTCAGCTTCTTCCTCTTTTCGCAAGTTCTCTATGACCCCTTTCACACATGTGATCCAATCAGGTCCAGGTCCTATCAGTTTTTTAGGCAGACATGATTGGACACAGCAGTCTCTCCTATAGAGCAACATACATTGCCATCCAATCTGATCCTGTCCGCCAAAAACAGACAGATGGAGGTCCTATTTTCCATCCGTCTGGTGGATCGGATGGCATCAGATGAAAAAGGCAGTCTATTTCTATCCGATTGTCCTATAGATTAGAGCAGGACTGTGTCTGTGTCCACTTTATATAGCGGAGCAGACACAGGTCTGTCATCCACCAGCTTAGAGGGGATCGGCAGACAGGTCCCCCACTGAGCAAGCGGATTCCACTTCACGGAGGCGCCCCTGTGAAAGTTGCCTAAAGGAGTTCACAACGTCATGTGCACAGCTGTGTGGTAGTGCAGGTGTTTTTCTGCATTCAGGCACTCCATGCATTGCAAGTGGGTTTCCAATGCACTTCAGCACATCTATACAGGTATGTGAGACTCTTACCTGTGGCACAGCAATCTAAGCTTATTTTATGGATGCAAGGAAGCTTTTGGTTTATTTAACCATGCCCCTTTAAGCTCCTCCCATTGTTAGCACAATCTGGCCTTACCAACTGTTCACTGTGGCGTGCATAGCATGCCGCCTTACTGCTCTCCTTGGGTCACTAAACGTCTTTTACAATTCTATAGTTTATACTACAAAAAAAGCTGTGCATTGCAAAAGTGTTCGAGTTTGGCTTGAAGAAAAGGTGGCATTCCTAAGCTCAGCGGGTCTCATTCGCCCAGCAAGCAATTCAGGGCCAATAGGAAACTAACAGTCAGAGGATTATGGGACTTGTAGTCCCAGATACCAGGACGATTCCCTGGGAATGGACTGCAGCCCCCAGCATGCCGAGCGGGAGGGGGAAGAAGAGGGGGAGAGGAGAGGAGGAACCACAAGGCTGTCCAGCTGTCCACAAGGTATGAATACTTTTTCAAGGCACTGTGTGTGTGTGTATATATCTATATTTTATAGTTGGCCCCCCTACTTTTGTCCCTGTCCCACCATGTGCCCCCTCTAAATTCGAAAGCTGGAGTCGCCACTGTTTAGATTATATCATATCATCAGTGAAACTTGCTGACCTCTTTGCTGCCATTCTAGCCATGCTCCAGACTGCCTGTGTCACAGGAAGCAAAGTGTAAACTGAGCCGGCCGGGGGTGTCCTGTGTTATCAGGCACTGTCCTCACTAAGGAGCCCAGGAATCCATCATGTCAGAGACACAGGCAATTCTGGGGGCACATCAGGTAATTGAGGAACCACAATTCAGGCTCAAGGAGGAGAAGGAGAGGTGAAAATCCCCCGCAGCTGTAGCTCTGCCAGTGTCACTCCCTTTACAGAGCCTGTCAGTTTCGGCTCCACTACTCTATGTCCTGCCGATGGAATGTGTGAGGGGCTCGGCCTCAGCACACGTTACACATATAGAAAAAGGCATTTTAATTGGGGGGTACAGTATAATGTTGGTAGGGCCACGGCCCCCTCTGGCCCCAGGCTGGTGACGCCATTGCTCCTCCGATTGATCAATGTTTCTAGTGAGTGCATCTGTTAATGCTACAAGATAAAGAGGAATTTTATACAATTGTGTTCTTTTAAACTTGCGACATTAATTTGGGGAAAGTCCTTTTCTGTCCCAGCATGACTGTGCCCTGTGCACAAAGTCAAGTCCTTAAAGACATAGAGGGTTGATTTACAAAAAGAAATGGATTATACTGGGAGACAGACTAACCATGTTTGATTTACCAAAGCCCCTCCTGCCATTAACAGAATTTGGCCACACCCATTGCTCACATTACTCAACTATTTGGCGTGTCAAAAGGTGCTCCAGGTCTTTTACAATCCTAGAAATACCCCGGCACAACGAAAACCATGGCCGCTCTTCGCTGTGGCTCTTTACTAAGCACATTACGTTATGATCTTGCACAGAGGCCCACTGATTTCATAAAAAGCCTCTGACTTTGTATTGAATAGCAACAAGTCAGAAAGGCACATCCACAAACTGTGGAATGTCCATTCATCTTAATGCCTATGATGAAAGGGATTTTGATGAGATTCTATTATTTCAATGGAAAATGCATCAAAGAAAAAGGAATATGTGTGATTAGATACAGGAATAAAAAGAAATGTGTTTTGAGTTGAGTTGAGAGGTATCTTAATATAGCACGGTGTTACCCAGAAGGGTCCCGACACGTATAGCAGAATTCCTGGGAAAAGAGGACCCAGGAACCAGAAGCAGCACAGAGCGGAAGAAAGGGTGGAAGAGACCGGCTATGCTGGGAAGGCTTGCGTGAAAAGCCAAGTCTTCAGTAACCTGCGGAAGACTGGAATAGTAGGGGCCTCCTGGAGCTCGACAGGGAGGCTATTCCATAGAATGGCACCCTGGTGGGAGAAGGCCCAGCCACCACGCCGGATCTTCTTGGGCACCGAGATGTAAAGGAGATCTCTGCCGGTAGATCTGAGTGATCTAACAAAAGCTTGTTTATGAAAAGGAGAGCAGAGATAGCTTTGGGCCAGGCCTCTCATAATCTTAAACATAATACATCCAGCCTTAAATAAGGTACAATAGTGGACCGGCAGCCAGTGCAAGGCGCAGAGGACAGGAGTGATATGATCCCTCAGCAGGACATCCATGAGTAACCTAGCCGCAGCATTTTAAATAAGTTGAAGCTTCTGCACTAACATCTGGCAATCCCAGATAAAGTGATTTGCAGTAGTCTAGGCAGCTACCTATCGTGGCGCAGATGACAGTTTTTTTTGCCGAGATATCCAGATATTTAAACAGCCCCCTCAGGAGTTTTAGCTGCCAGTGACATGCACTGACGACCTTTTTTTACCTGAGGAGCCAAAGTTAAACCTGAATCTAGGACAAATCCCAGATCACGGACTTGGGGGGCCACCTCCGGAGCAGGACCAAATGAGGGAGGCCAAAGTTATTGCCGAATAAAGATGAAATGTAAAAACTGCTCTGGTTTATGGGGGGTACCATGGTGGTAACATGTGTTTTTTTTTTTTTTTTTTTATAGAACTGCATTATTAAGACTTGGATGAACACTCGATTTTTCAGCTATTTAATGAAATCATGAGAATTTAGAAAGTATTCTATAGAAGTCGCGATATACATTAATATACATTAATCATCCAATATCTGTACAGTTATCCATTCTATTACAGTGACAGTGTACGCAGAAACCACATAATTGCCACATGCCTTGAAACTCATTGACAAATATAGGCACATTTCCTTTCTGAATGGTAAAATGAAATGAGAATATCACAAGGTCTGTGAGTCATTTCAGGACATCCATGTTTTGTTTACTACTGTTTGATCGTGATGACTTAAAGCAGGGGTCTCCAAGGTTTTCAAACAAAGGGCCAGTTTATTGTCCTTCATGCCGCATACACACGATCGGTTAAACCGATGAGAATGGTCTGATTGATCGTGTCAAAACTGATCGTGTGTGGGCGCCATCGGTTAATTAACCATCGGTTAAAAAAAAGCCAACTTGTTTTAAATTTAACCTATGGATTCCTAACCGATAGGTCAAAACCGATTGTTAGTAGGCACAACCATCGGTTAAAAATCCATGCATGCTCAGAATCAAGTCGACGCATGCTTGGAAGCATTGAACTTTGTTTTTTTCAGCATGCTGTGTGTTTTACGTCACCGCGTTCTGACACAATCATTTTTTTAACCGATGGTGTGTAGGCGTGACGAACCATCAGTCAGCTTCATCGGTTAACCAATGAAAATGGTCCATCGGTCTGTTCTCATCGGATGGACTGATCGTGTGTACGCGGCATAAAACTTTAGGAGGGCCGGATTGTGGCCAGTGGGGAGCAGGAAATGTCCCGGGCCCGACATCAGTAAGAATAAATATGGCTTCAGGATTGGTGGTCAGTAGGAGGAGCGAGGAGGAGTAGTGCCCCTATTAGTAGGAGAAATAGTATCCCATCATTGGTATCGATGGAAGAAATATTGCTCCATTGTTGGTGTCAGTGGGAGGAATAGTGCCCCAGGGCCGGATAAAGGCTAGCAAAGGGCCACATCTGGCCCTCGGGCCCCAGTTTGGAGATCCCAGACTTAAAGTATTGGCATTGTACTAAAATGTTACTTTATCATTTGGGGCTCGTTTACACCAGCCTGCACTCTAAAATGCTGTCTATTGTGTAGGGTGATGACGAGCAGTGCAATGTGGTGTTGCAACACAATGGTATGTTTTTTTAAATGTTATGTAAGTGTCACAATATGAAATGTCTTTCAAGTCTATGCACGCAGTCTGTTGCATGTGGTGGGGAGGGATGCACTGCGTAAAAATGAAACTTTTGTATTAAGCACATACCATATAGTCCAAAGATACGTTTCAATAAAGGTTGTTAAAGTGATAATATTAGGTGACACCATATGAGCAAATGTTCCTCATTATTGCATCATCCATACTTTAAGAAGGTAGATCATTTTCTCCACCATGGTACCCTCCCCATAAACCAGAGCAGTTTTTACATTTCATCTTTATTCGGCAATAACTTTGTGATTACAACTAAGCACAAAGGCATTCCAAAAAAACTCATACATGTACATCACATGCAATTTTTTAAGGCAAAATTTCACTTTAAAGCGAAACTAAATGCAATAAATAAAATATTGTGAACAGGCAGGCTCTTGATTGCAAACGAGACATGCAATATACCTGTTCGCAATCCTTCCCAGAATGTAAACAGAGCGGCGCATGTGCAACTCAATTTACATTTTCTAGCACAGTGCCAGTGTGCTAGGATGAATGACCCCTTACACATGCGCAGAAGTGATATCATTCCGCACCAGCCAATCAAGATGGCTGAAGGCTGGCACCTGAGAGCCAGGAAGATGTAGCTGGCACTGGCAAGGGACCTCGCGGGCATTGGACCGTTTGAGCACAGGCAAGTATTTGTGCCTTTAGTTGCGCTCTAAGTACACATTTTCAGGGAATGCATAAGGGGGGTCAAAGACACCCTGTAGAATTCCTTCAAATGATTGTCTGGATTAGGTGCAGGTAGTTTTCAAGGAAACTACTACCAGAAAATGGTTGTTTCGCACCCGGAACTACCTGCTGCCTGCCTTACTATTCAAATGGCTTTAAAAACATGTGCACCATTAGCATGTTACTAATGCAATACAATACACACTGTAAAACAAATGCAGGCTTCACTGAGATCAAAGTAAAATAAAAACTGAAATGTGACTGAAAGAGCCACAAATTAATAGGGCTTCACAATTAATTTTTCTCACTTCCTCAAAACGAATTGTCACGTTATGAGGTTGAGAATGAGATTTTTTTCTGGTTTTGTTAGGCAACAGTTCAAGTATTTCTTCCTGAAAAGCTGTATTTTTAGCAGGATGAAATGGTAAAAAAAAGGGTAATGCTTTTAGTAATAGTGTTTGTCACTTAGTAAAACAAAATCTCAAGGGGCCATATTCTGAGTATAGTTACGATGGAGTATCTCAGGATACTCCATCGTATCTCTCTTTTTTGGCCAATGTATCTATGCGAGTGATTCTTAGAATCATTTTCGCATAGATACGCTGAAGATCCGACATGTGTAAGTCACTTACACTGTCGGATCTTAAATGTAATTACTCCGCCGGCCGCTAGGTGGCGTTTACGTTCAGATCTCATTTGTTTATGCAAATGAGCCTGATACGCCGATTCCCGAACGAATTTGCGTCACGTAACCGTCGCTTACGTCGTTTGCGTAAGGTTACCCCTGCTATATGAGGGGTAACCTTACGCCAGTCCCACGTAGGCCATGTTAAGTATGGCGTCGGGTCCGCGTCGTGTTTTCCCGTCGGGTACGTCGTTTTACTAAGTCGTTCTTGAATACAACTTTACGTCAATGACGCACACGTCGGCGTCATTGACGTTTTACGCCGAGAACTGGAGCATGCGCACTGGGCTATTTTAAGCCCGGCGCATGCGCAGTTCGTTAGAATCGGGGCGCGCTTAATTTAAATAGAAGCCGCCCCCTTGGATTTACGCGGGGATACGCCGGGCCAAATACACTACGCCGCCCCAAACTACGGAGCAAGTGTTTGGGGAATACAGCACTTGCTCCTGTAGGTTGGGGCGGCGGAGTGTAAATGGCTTACGCGCCGCCCGCCGAAAATGTAAGAGGATATGGCCCAATGTCTTTTTTTTTTTTTTTTTTTAAAGGCCAATGGAGGTTCTTATATTTTGGATCTTATGTTTACAATAATCTAAATGACAATGAAAACTCCATTTAAATGCCACCTTTTGTGGCACTAGAACAAAAAATTTGACTTTTTATGGCATATAGTGATAGGCACAAAAAGAAAATATTTAAATAAATAATATTGTTAAACAATATGAGAGATCCAATGAAGGTACAGAAGGTAGGCTGGGAGATCCAGGAGGGACTCGCCAATGCATGTTTTATTGTTGATTACTTGGACTACGTACATCAAGCAAACCGATCGTGTGTGTGCACCATCGTTTTTTTTCCCATCGGTGAAAAAACTTAGAACCTGTTTTAAAATGATCTGATGGTTAAAAAAACGATAGAAAAAAACGATCGTCTGTGGGGAAATACATCGGTCAAAAATCCACGCATGCTCAGAATCAAGTCGACGCATGCTCGGAAGCATTGAACTTCATTTTTCTCAGCACGTCGTTGTGTTTTATGTCACCGCGTTGGACACGATCGGATTTTTAACTAATGGTGTGTAGGCAAGACTGATGAAAGTCAGCTTCATCGGATATCTGATGAAAAAATCCATCGGTCCGTTTTCATCGGATGAACCGATCGTGTGTACGTGGCATAAGTGATTGGATTGACCCCGGGACCTCAGAAGTTAAAATCTTTAATATACAGTATCTTCTAAAAAAAAAGGTCATTAACCACCACATCTAATGATCTAAATTCATCACAAACCAATGCAAATAAATATTTAAAAAAATCTATATACAGTAATATATATATATATATATATATATATATATATATATATAATTATTTATTTGCATGGGCTGTTATAAATGTTACACTTTATTTAAAGCTCACTTTTTTAACATTACATTCAGCCGAGTTGTTAGAATGACAATCGGCTGTTTTTTTTTATCTCCTTGCCGTACATACCGTTTTATATATATATGTTCACCGTGGTTCCGGGTATAATCTGCGGGACTGGGCGTTCCTATTTGATTGACATGCTTCCGACCGGCTTCACGAGTTGCCGAAAGAAGCCGAACGTCGGTGCGCAGGTGCCGTATAGAGCCGACTCTCAGTCCGGCTTCTTTCGGCAACTTGTGACGCGCTGTATGCGCCGGTCGGAAGCATGTCAATCAATTAGGAACGCCCAGTCCCGCAGATTATACCCGGAAGCCGCGGTGAACATATATATATATATAAAACGCTATGTACGGCAAGGAGATGAAAAAAAACTGCCGATTGTCATTCTAACAACTCGGCTGAATGTAATGTTACATTTTTTTTTGGGGGTAGAGGCAACTACCTTGGGTGCTGCGGAGAACAATGGTGGGGAGAGTGCAGTGTCAGAATCGAGCAGTGGTGCTGTGACTGCTGCTGTAGACTGAATCCAGATGGCTGTCATTTCTGCTTCAGTATCGGGTGGCAAGTAATAATGTGTAATTTTTCTTTTTCACAGCTAGAGTATGTTGCTGGTTTCTCTGTAATCTCACCAACAGAAACTCTGAATTTTGTGAGAGAAGTGTTTATGTTCTGCTTTGTCATCTTTAGCTGTGCAGTATGATTATCAAAGAATCCTGGGGCTATCCACATTTTTTTCAGAATTCTGACATTAAAAATCATAATTGTTATTTTTAATCTCAAAATTCTGACTTCTAATCTCACAATTCTAATTTTTAATCTCACAATTCTGTCTTTCAAACTCAGAATTCTGATTTTTAATCCAAAACTTTGACTTTTAATCTCAGAATTCTAATTAAAAGAGCAGTATGGGTTTAACCTTTTTTATAGATTCATACTTACCTAGGTGGATGCAGCATCTACATTGAGAACCGAGTGATGGAACAACGCTGATCGCTCAGTTCTGACAGCTCCCTTAGCAGAGAGCTGTAGACTGTCAGTCACTCCCTTCTCACTCACTGGAGCGCTGGGCTGTGGAGGGGGCGGCCGGCTCAGTCTCTCAGTGGCTCACAGGAGTGCAATTCGTTTTTCAGCTGAAGTCCGCTCTCTGCTAACGTCACAGAAGTCGGTCCAGGCACTGCCTCATCCCGACAATGGAGTCTGGATTTGCCAGGTGCCTGGACCGACTTCTGTGACGTTAGCAGAGAGTGGACTTCCCGCTCTCTGCTGAAAACAGGTCACAGAACTAAAAAACAAATTGCACTCCTGTGACCCATAGAAGTACGGCCATACAAGCTTTGGCCATACTTCTCCTTTACGCCCATATCTCAGAATTCAGCTTTTTAAACCCAGAATTTCGACCTTCAAACTCAGAGTTCTGTTAAAAAATATTTAGGGTGGCACCAGGGTTTTTCCTTAAATACATGGTTATCTCTGGTAAAACAGGAAATTTGCATGAGCACACACAAACTCTGGTTTCAAGAACTTTTACTGAGTCAACTTCAATGTTGCCTGGAAGAAAAACTAAAAGTTGTGGAAAGAGAATGTTGGCCTGCCCAGTTGCCAATGGTGTGTACATCATGTAGATCATAATCTACAGCTAGGGCTACGCAGGTAGGTTTTATTTCTTAATTCATTCTATGTTTGAAATATTGTAGCGTGGCACTTTCCATTTATTACTGAGTTTTATCATAGGGTTAGTCACCTTTGTGGTAGCAGCTTCACCTCTGAAGTACTCACTGTGTTTGAGGTTTTATTTTTTGCTACCCAAAGATTTAGCCATTTCTTTTTGGTTACCTTATTAATATTAGATTGAAATCAATGTGCTACAAATGAGATTATCGTCCGCAGGTGGTCCCAGTTGGACATGTACAGCCATTTTAATAATTGCTTCATTATTGTAATCGTATCCCTTGTGTACTGGTAACATTTCTTACAATTATATTTAAAGTGCCAGTAAACTCTGGTTTAGAAACAAAATCTATTTAAGTATGTATTCTTAACTCAAAAAAGTAACAAAATAGAGCAGCATAAAGGGCTGATAGTGTAGTAAATACTAAATGAAGTTTAATGTTTAAAAACAGTAAAAAAATGTCACTCTCAAAAATGAGAGCGTAGTCCAGTATCCCAACAAGAGCTCACTGACTTGGCCAGGGGAAGAGTCAGCGCTTACTAGACAGCCTCGGGTTGTATTGGTATCGTCCATGCATACTGGTATCTCTTCATTTGCACGATTACTAGTATTTTTACAACTCGCGAGGGGTCAGTGTTCAAACAGTTACATAGTAGGCAAGGTTGAAAAAAAGACACAAGTCCAACCTGTGTGTGTACTGTATGTCAGTATTACATTGTATATCCCTGTACCTGTATCTTACACGACTTCCGTGTTTACTTCCTGCACGTATTGGGACAGAGGAACGGTGACTACACTTGGTTTTCTTTATGCCTCATTAACAGTATTTTCTTGTACGTTTACATCTGGAGGAGGGGTTCTGTATTTGTTTTGTTTTTTAAAAAAAAGATTGTGCTATGTTGGCATTTCTTGTGTTTTTATGACCCTGATTGGAGTATACCACACATTCACATGTTTTTATGACCCTGATTGGAGTATACCACACATTCACCTCTGGAGATGATGATGGGGATCTAAACAAAGGACATTATTTTCTTAAGGCTTAAGATTTTCAATGCTCTGAGTTTAACACCTTTGGGGGAAAGTGTGCTTCACGTGGTGAAGATTGGGAGTCAGTGTAGGGTGCACACCCTACACCCATATTTTAGATTGACCGCATTGTCATCAAAGACTTATTGTGAAGTTGGACACAGATTATAAATAAACATTAGCGCTGTTTTAACATTGGACTGTTACAACAATTGGACTGTTTTCGATGTTATCATATCATTTTGTATTATTATACATTTTAAACAGCTGCTGACTTAGAAATACCCTGATCTGTTTTAAAGATTAAGGGCCAGATTCACGTAGCTTGGGTGCAGCGTAACGTAACCCGTTTACATTACACCGCCGCAAGTTTTCAGATTTAGTGCCCGATCCACAAAGCACTTACCTGGAAATTTGCGGCGGTGTATCGTAAACACATCCGGCGCAAGGCGGCCCAATTCAAATTCATTGAAATTAGGCGCGCTCCCGCGCCGGACGTACTGCGCATGCTCCCGTCGCAAATTTCCCGACGTGCTTTGCGCGAAATTACGACGCGCCAACGTTTTGAGAATCGCAACGTCATCAAAGCACTTATGTCGGGAAACAGATTTTTTTTTTTAAAAATTCAAAAGCGACGCGGGAAAGACGGGCATACTTTAACATGGTGGAGTACTTTTCCACCATGTTAAAGGTGCACTATCTTTGCAACGGAAATCTAACACTTGCAACGACGGGAAAAACCTTTGTGGATCGCCGTAACTCCAAATTTGCATACCCGACGCTTGTTTACGACGCGGACTCCCCCCAGCGGCGGCCGCGGTATTGCATCCTAAGATGCGACAGTGTAAGTCCATTACACCTGTCGGATCTAAGGGATATCTATGCGTAACTGATTCTATGAATCAGTCGCATAGATACTCTGAGAGATACGACAGAGTATCTGAGATACTCTGTCGTATCTCTTTTGTGAATCTGGCCCTAAGTGACTGTATTTACCGCAAAACTATTAAGGTGACCCGTGAACAGTGCAGTATCTTTGGCGCTGAGTTGTGTACTGTAGGCTGCATTTATACACTCTTTGTTTTTAAATTCTTGGATATAGTCCCTTACCATCCCCTCCAATAGTATGGGAACTATCAGTGTAAGACTGACTGGCCTGTAGTTTCCAGGTATATGTCTCTGCCCTTTTTTGAATATTGGTACCACGTGGGCTTTTATACAATCAGCTGTCAGGCATGCATACAAGCACTTGGGAGCCATACAAACTACTGGGGACCATTTTGAGTTGTTGCAATGTAATTTCAGAAAAATGGGCTTGCTTGCTGCATAATTTTTATCACTTTGATTTTCGGGGTGTCTTTGAATTCAGCGATCTGTAGGTGGATAATTTTCATTTCCATCAAAGGATGTGCCATCCTTTCACTCCTAACACATTACCCAGTCCATATCAGTATAGACATCCAGCATGAGATTTTTGCCCGTTGAGATCTGATATGGTTTCAAAGTGTTCCTTTAATTTTTTTGAGTAGTGTATTTACTCTGTGTGACATCATCTTTTATATTTTGCAAAAAAAATGGGTTGTGTTGTGTTTTTTTGCATTAAAAATGAAAAAAAGGTGTATTTTTCCCCAAAAACTGTGTTTTGAAAAACCGCTGCGCAAAAAACGTGCGATATAAAAAAATTGCAAAACCCACCAACTTCTTCTCCGGGGCCTCCCAGAGCAAATCCTCTTCTACTCCCATCCGGTCACAAATCCTTTCCCCCTTCTATCACAAATTTCCCTTCCAGAATAAATAAGTACTCCTCATCCCTAGTATCAAACCTCTCTCCTTCAGCACATATCCCCCCTCTCAGCACAAATCCTTTCTTCCCCCCCAAACTCTCCATCTAGTACAAGTCCTCTTCTCCCCCCAACTTCCTCTTCAGCCCAAGTCCTCTCCCATTCTAATCTCTCCTTCTAGCACAAATCCTATTATTTCCCCCGCCCAGCACCCTAAATCCTTTCAGTACAAATCCTTATATTGCCCCATCCCAAGATGATTTGGGGATTTTAGGGAAAATACACAAATATTCCTTGCTCAAAGGTTAATCCCAGCTGAGGTATGGCTCGGATTTTTAGATTTATTACATGATACTATCTGCACAATAACTTCCTTAATTCCCATCGTTTTCTGTCTTAATATAAAAATCCCCCGCATTACATAGTGGTTTCATCATTGTTCTATAGACATGAAATATCAAAAATATTTTATAAGCAAAAAGAAAATACATTAGCAAATCAGCATATATGGATGTTTCCCAAGCTGGTCAGTCAGGTACTACAAAAACGTTTGCAGGGCCTTACACATACAGTAATCATGAATTTGTTGTAATGAAATAACCATATCTTTCTTTTCTTCTTGAGTAAAAGTAATAATTGTTAATCACACTGTTTATGGGAAGTATAAGGTTCTACTACAAATCAGCCCTCTAAAAGTTTCACAATGTAGTTGTCAGTATGTTTTCTTCTGTGAAGGCAAACATTAGTTCCAGGGACACTGGATTTTTGGAGAGATAACCAGGAATTTTATGTACTTGCAGAAAAGCCACCACATCTAAGGTCTGGTAAGCTTCAGTATGTAACATTTTTGGCTTTACATCCTTCTTAACCCTTTAGCAGCACCGACATGTAAACAAACATATGAACATAAACGTGTACAAAAACAACAATTGCGACACACGTTATGTTTCACCGTGCACACTGGAGTGAGAATAATAAACACACTGGAGTGAGAGCGAGGACCAAGCAAGACCTTTTGGACAATTTGAGGTACCATCGTTTTTTTGCATTTTCATCTTTTGTATTTTACAGATAAAATGGGTATTTATAATGTTGGGTGTTGTAAGCTTGAAAATTTATATGACAGTATTTTTTTTACTGAAAATATAGATTTAGTAAACAGTAGCGTGTATATTATATACAAAATCCACCATTTTATTCTAAAGGGTCTCTGCTTTCAAAAACTATATAACAATTTGGGGTTTTAAATGCGCTTTCATGTAAAATATATGCATTTTAGTAAGTGTGCGAAAAATGAAAATTAAAAAAGGCTCTGGCAGTAATACCTGTAGAAAGAAGAGATAATATACTTACCTTTGAAGGCAAAAGCAGGGGAAGGTGGAAAACAGCACAGACCTCTGGTGTGATAAAAGGAATTCACAAAATAAAATATGAGTGTGTCATGGACCTTGGGATGCTAAAGTGTTTCTACTTGACATCTGTTACACAGGAGAGGGTTGCTAATAAATCATAATTCATGTATTACATGAGATGGGACATATTACAGGTGATTTCATGTGGGCCAGAGTGACTCATTCCTCTGCATAACAGACTGTTGAAATGCTAATGTTCCACCACCAGCCAGCTCTCTATTCTAAAGGTTAATTGATCTATTGTGTGTGTGAAGAAGACCTTAAGAGATGTGTATTGTATCGTGGGGAATTGCAGACGAGACCTATTCACCTCGTCAGGCTAAATGATTAGATAATTGGCTCAGGTTAATTATTCTGATTGCTTCGTTGTTATTCTGTATTCTGTTACGATTAGTAATAAACTTCACTGATGTCATTATCTAAAGAAATGTGTCTTGTCAGGGTCGGCACCAGAGTGTCTACCTATAATCTGTATGGATGCCCCAGTGTGTGAAAAGGGGGTGGAGATTTCATTGTTCTTTGATTGATGATAAGCTTGTAAACTGTATATAACCAGCTGAATGCTGCCATTAAAGAGAGTCCTGTTTGAACTTACATACAGCCTGCCTGGTGTGTGTTCTTAATGGGTCCGAATGGCACATAGCTGTAATTCGGATCCCGGGACCTTGGATGACTGGACCATCAGACGTTGCAATCTGCAAGCTGACTCAATAGTAGCAGAGGAGTGTCGGGAGGGCAGAATCGAGCGAGCAAAGGGTCTCGTCACAGAGTGCATATAGTCCATGAAACACAACACAGTCACAAGGAAAGGATAGATGTCCGGATCACTGTGTGGCCAGCTGACAGGTGAAGAGCTGGGCTGCTCCTGCTTGGCTCGCTCAATCCCAAGGACAGCTCTCAGTGGATGATGGTCGCGTGTAAAAGTGGGGGTCGCAGGACGCGTTTCGAGGACTCTTCCTCCTCCATCTCTTCTTTCAGCTCTATACTTACCTTTCCAGAGGTCCAAGTCTTAAACCGCCACTGCAAATATTCAGCATTTCAGTGTTTGTGAATTCCTGCTACCCTCGCTGTGTGTGGCCCTTGTATGTCATTACAGGATGTATGAGCCAATGGGAAGAACCACTGTATGCAAAGGGGGAAACAGGTATTCAAACAGTTCCTGCCCATGCTATAGCCGAAAGGCGGCTACAATGCAGCTTTCCAGTTCTGAGAGGACGTCCATCAGTGCAGCCACATCAGTGAAGAATAAAAATTACTGATTTTATTAACAGAGAAAAACGTATTTTTTTTTAAATGTAAAAAACCCAGTGGTAAAATACCACCAAAAGAAGGCTCTATCCATCTCAAACAATGATAGAAATGTAATTTAGGTACAGTTTTGCATAACTGTGCAGTTGTGATTTAAAGTGCAACAGCGCAGAAAGCTGAAAATTTACCTGGGCAGGAAGAGGGTGAAAGTGCTTGGTATTGGAGTGGTTAACTCATCTGGTTGATTAAATACCTGCGGAAGCTGGTTTAAAAACACGCTGCTGGAAAGGTAAGGCTTCTTCTTTCTTCAGATATTTCTATTGCTGTTTGTAAAGACAGTAAAATGAATGGACATCCTAATTTAAAGCGGTGGTTCACCCACAATAACAACATTTTAGCATTAAATTAAGCATAGTAGCGCGAGCTACAGTATGCCTTTATTTATTTATTTTGCCCTGTACTCACTGTTTAATCCTATAGTGAAGATTCCGACTCCCCGTGGGGAATGGGCGTTCCTATCCAGAGGGAAGATGATTGACGGCCGGATATGGCACGTCACACTCCCCGAAGATAGCCGGAGTAGGTCTCGGCTCTTCACAGCGCTATACGGCGCCTGCGCACAGACTATGCGCAGGCGCCGTGAAGAGCCAAGTCCTATTTCGGCTATTTCCGGAGAAGCGTGACGCGCCAGAGCCGGCCGTCAATCATCTTCCCTCTGGATAGGAACGCCCATTCTCCGCGGGGAGTCGGAATCTTCACTATAGGATTGCACAGTGAGTACGGGGCAAAAATAAAAAAAAGGCATACTGTAGCTCGCGCTACTATGCTTAATTTAATGCTAGAAAAAAAAAAATTTATAGGGTGAACCCCCTCTTTAAGTATAGTAGTGATGCACCCTGGGCAGAATCATCAGTAAGTATTTTGGTTATGCCTTTTACTTTGCTTAGCGCAACTGCAACACAAGGCAATAGATAAAACTAGAGAAAAAAAAATAAACTTTATTTTTATCACATAATACACAGCAATAATATTACTATAAAAAAAATAAACCTAACAAATCATGTTGTGAAAAAATACATGTAAACTGGCCATCCAAATACAAACTTTTATGGAAGATGTATCACTTCTCTGCTATCTTGTAAAATAAACAATCAAACTACAGTACATTGATCAGTGAGTGGCTTCTTAAAAAAAAATAGATGAACATCTGCACAGTATCTAATCAATCTGGTCATTTGGTGATACTTTTCCCTCATGCAACAACTGTGTTCTAAAGGGATTTAAAAGAGAAGTATGGGTGATCTTTTTTTGAAGAATCCTACTTACCTAGGTGGTAGATGATGCATCTGTCGCTCGCCAGCTCTAACACTGAGAACCAAGCGATCAAACACCACCAATCGCTCTATTCTCAGGGCTCCGTGAGCAGAGTGGTGGTGACTGTCAGTCACTGCTCTCTACTCTGCCCCCTTCATTCACTGGAGCACTGGGCTGTGGAGGGAGCGGGAGCAGCCGGCTCAGGCTTTCAGTGGTACACTGAGAGGCTGGGCCAGGTGCCCGTCCAGGCATGTGGGCAGATCCTGACTTCATTGCCGCGATCTTGCCTGTGCCTGGACCGGCTCTGTGACGGCAGCCCGCTGTCTGCTGAAAACAGGCCACAGAAGTGCAGAAGGATTTGCACTCCTGTGATCCACAGGAGAAGTATAGCCAAATGAGCTTTGGCTGTACGTCTCTTAAAGCGGGGGTTCACCCTTAGAGGGCACTTTTTCCCCTTAGATTCCTGCTCGTTTTCTCTAGGGGAATCGGCTATTTGTTTTAAAATATGTGCAGTACTTACCCGTTTACGAGATGCATCCTCTCCGTCGCTTCCGGGTATGGGCTGCGGGAATGGGCGTTCCTTCTTGATTGACAGGCTTCCGAGAGGCTTCCGACGGTCGCATCCATCGCGTCACGATTTTCCGAAAGAAGCCGAACGTCGGTGCGCAGGCGCAGTATAGAGCCGCACCGACGTTCGGCTTCTTTCGGCTACGAGTGACGCGATGGATGCGACCGTCGGAAGCCTCTCGGAAGACTGTCAATCAAGAAGGAACGCCCGCTCCCGAAGACCCATACCCGGAAGCGACGGAAGAAGATGCAGCTCGAAAACGGGTAAGTACTGCTCATATTTTAATACAAATAGCCGATTCCCCTAGACCGAACGAGCAGGAATCTAAGGGGAGAAAAAAAAAAATTTAACAAATGGGTGAACTCCCGCTTTAACAAAAAAAAAAAAAAACCTTTGTGTGCTACCAATGTCAGATATTGTAAGACACAAACACTGGCGGCACTATTGGTCTCAAAAACTGATTCACAAATTAGTAAGCCACTAACTGAAACCATCAGGCAACTTGAGATTCCAACTAAAGCTAGAACTTTTTGTTTTGTTTTGGATAGTGCAGAGCAAGATTAGAATACCTGTCAGTTTTTATTGCTGTCTGTTCCCCCATTAAGGTGATTCACCCTCTCAATTTGTCCTGTTTACTGTTATTGAAAGTGAAAGTAAAATAAAATCCAAAATGGTTACTTGTCCCCAGAAAAGTAAGGGGAAATCTTCCAATGGGGACACTAGTTCTGGTGACAGGGGGTCCCCCAAAGAATTTCCTTAATTTGCAGGGATTTCTTCTCACTTCCTGTTTAGCTATGGGACAGGAAGTGAAGAGAAATCTCCGCAATGTGATACAGATGGCAAAATAAAAAAATCTGACAGGGGTTTTAACTCTCCCATGCTCTATCCAAAATAAAAATAAAAACTTTGCCTGTTAAGTGACTCACAAAACTGCGAACAAAGAATAAAAAGGCAGTCATGGAGCTTGCGCCTTAAAAACAAACTGGCAATGGAAGCTCTCATATTTTTATCTTTGCAGGTTAAATGTTCCCAATGTGTTCCCGAAGATGTTGAACAGATGTTCATTTCTTTTATTCGCTCTACATTATATCTAGGTCAGCAATAAAAATAACCCTTCATTTAAGGAATACAACTTTCAATCAGTAAAAACACATTATCCTATATCCTTATATAAACAACTCGTAGCATGTCTACTGCAACCAGTATCTACTACATGTATACAGCCACACACACACTGGTTTAGGATAGATTAAAAAGGAGATTTACAGGCATTAAAAAAATAAAAAAAATCTGCATTCTTTAAGTATCATACTTTCTTTCATATGTAAACTTTCATGGAAGCCGCAGTGTTATTTGTCTGCCCCTCTCTCCCATTGCCCATTCACAGAATGCTTTGGGGAGAGGAGGGGTGGAAACATGACAGTGCATCTTCTGAGTATGAGAGCCACAGCTATCCTAGTTGAGGGCCAAAAGTATAGCGATAGCTAGGATTTCCTGCTTTAATGAAAGTGTACATTTCAAGTATAACAAAAGTACGATTTTTATAGTGACATACACCCCTTGAGACTTAAAGTGATTGGAAAGGCTCTTTTTTATTTTTTTTATAAAAAAACACATCATAGCTACCTATTCTGTGCAATGGATTTGCACAGAGCAGCCCCGATCTTACCTTTTTGGGGTCCCCCGCCAACGTTCCTGGCTCCTCCCCCCTGCAGAGTGCCTCCATAGTAAGTTGTTTGCTGTGGAGGCACTCATGCAGGCTCGATCCCAAGCTGCACTGTGTGTGTGTGTCTACTGACACACATACAGTGCGGCACAGCCCTGCCCCCCCCCCAGAATGCATTAGTGTAAAAAGCCTTTAGCCAACCACTTTAATTCTTATTTACACTGCAGATTCGAATAAAAACAATGCCTGAAGTTCTGCTTTAACTTGTTTGCTAATTTAGATTTTTTTTATCTACACATTAAAGTGGACCTTCGGTAATTTTTTCAACTTTCCATCTATTAAATCCTTAGCCCTTGTTGTTTTAACTTTGAAGAGTAAAACATTTTTTCTGCCAGTAAACACCTTATACAGCCCACTTCATGTTTGTCTGGTAAAAAGCCTTGACTAAAGACATTGGGGCAGATCCTCAAAAGAAAATAACGCCGGCGTATCGGTTGATACGCCGCGTAATTTCAAATTTTGCGCGTCGTATCTTTGTTTTGGTATCCTCCAAACAAGATACGACGGCATCTGTGTTAGATCCGACAGGCGTACGCCTTAGTACGCCGTTGGATCTAAGATGCAATTTTCCGGCGGCCGCTGGGTGGCGTTCACGTCGTAATCCCCGGCGAGTATGTAAATTAGCTATTTCCGACGATCCACGAACGTACGAGTGGCCGTCGCATTCTTTTACGTCGTTTCTGTTCGGCTTTTTCCGGCGTATAGTTAAAGCTGCTATCTGGTGGCGTACTCAATGTTAAGTATGGCCGTCGTTCCCGCGTATCATTTTGAAAATCTTTCTTCGTTTGCGTAAGTCGTCCGTGAATGGGGCTGGACGCCATTTACGTTCACGCCGAAAACATTTGGAGAAATGCACCCTGGGAGTTTTGACGGACGGGGCATGCGCAGTTCGTTCGGCGCGGGGACGCACTTCATTTAAATGAAACACGCCCCCTACTCGCCGCATTTGAATTCCGCGCCCTTACGCTGCGAGAGATACACTACGCCGCCGTAACTTATGACGCAAATTCTTTCTGGATTCAAACCAAAGCCAGGTAAGTTACGGCGGCATAGCGTATCTCAGATACGCTTCCCCGATGCAGATCTTTGTGAATCTGCCCCATTGTGCACAGCTCTCTCTCTAACTGGCGTGAACGTTTTCCAGGAAGTGGGGGGGGGGGGTTGGGTCATAAGAGGGCCAATGAGAACTGGTAAAGAAGAGGTGTGTCTCTGTGTAAATCCAGGAAGTGAACAGGTAGCAGCTTCAGCTGCCCACAGTTGAAATGGTTGCAGCCAGACTCAGTGGAGGGAGATTTCTGCAGCATATTTGGCAAGTACAGAATCACAGTATATAGATAAAATAATATGCAAAGTGGTTGGAGGAAAGCTTCAGAATGGCAAAGATGTTTTTATTACAAAATATGTGAGGAAACGGCAGTTCCTCTTTAATGTGTGCATAACACTGGTCAATATATAAAAAAGGATTGGAGTGAAGATGTGCTTTCTTTTGTTGCAATAATTTAAAACACTAAACACTGTTTACATATGCACAGCATACATATAGTGTGGCATTGGGCACATCCATGTTACAAGGCAGCCCATACAATTTAGCATTGAAGAGGAACCTAATTCCACTGACATCAGCAAGGCCTGGTTCACACTAATACAATTTCAGATGTGGCATTGAGTTGCATGACAATGGAAATCATTGTTTTCAATGGTGTCCATTCACATCAATGCAACTCAGAATGGAGTGATTTTGGAAAAAGTTCCTGTACCACTTTGCTGCAATTCCAGTGCAATTTGGACTTCGTAAAATATACTAACCTTATCAAAGTTGCGTCCAAGTAGCACTACATAATCACACTGGAAGTGGGAACAAAATCATATGCAGCAGTGTGAACCTAGCCTACAACAAAACACAAGATAGTAAGGAGCTGTCATTTTCTTCTCAGCCATATTGGCTACCTGCTTCCAGGGATTTCCCAACCCTGGTATACTGTAAACACAAACACATTTTACAGCTTCTAATAACTCGTATGATACTGCCTAAAAGACTCCAAGAACACAATTATTTGGTTCTTTAAAATCTAAAATCAACCACAAATTCTAGGTGTGCAAATACCTACTATACCTTAATTGGGGCAAACAAATGATAAAAACTCATCTATCTGATTCTTAATAATGATTCTTCCTGGGTGTAATGCATGTGGTAGATAATGGGCAAGTGACATTTCCCAAGCATCCACAATATGTACCTTAATATCTGCAAACATTGCTCTCATAACAATGTCCAACTGTAAAGAGAACCAGTCGCTATTGAATAAGCTGACTTCAGGCCCGAGCTCCTGGACATTGGCAGAACGAATGATTATGGCCGTGTTAGGACTGCGTTCAAGCAAACGGAGGACAGCTGCTCGTATGTTCCTGAGACGTCTTGCATATACTTCTACTGGAAAGGTGCTGAAGTGAGACCAGATGGTCATGGCCACCACAGTGTTCTGCCCTCCAACTATACCGTCCAATTCATTTGCAATGTAGCGTAGCTCATTACTCGAAACCGTTGAAAAGCGGATAGGTGGCCCATGACAGCGAAATTTTACCATTATATTATTGTCAATATCAATGGATAAGAAAGGTCCAACGTTTTTAGGGCTGCCCAGATCAAATGGCTTAAGCTCTGTAATACAAAAAGAAATATAATATTAAGCTAACAAAACAAAAAAATGTAAATGAGCATTCTCTCACTTTATTTAGGAGCAAATAGATTCCTCTGTTCATTTAACTACTTCAGCTCCGCCGAAAGACAGCTACAGAGCGGACCTACTTTGCCGGGAGGGTGTCCATGGACGTCCTCCCGTTCTCGAGCGGGCGGCACGCTCTGTGATTAGCGAGTCAATGAGACTTGGCTAATCACAGATCGACCCCTTACCACGTGATCAGCTGTCAACCAATGACAGCTGATCATGTGATGTAAAAAAAGCTGGCAATCAGCTATTTTTTCTCCTCGCGCTGATCGCGTGAGGAGAAAAGAAAAAAAGGAGATCACCAACGGTTGTCAGAGGAACATCAGTCCAGATCAGGGAGAGCAGCCGCCTGCTCATAGGTGCCACCTACCAGTGCACAACAGCACCGCCTACCAGTGCCCACAGTTCCAAACATCACTGCCACCCATCAGTGTCACCTACCAGTGCCGCCTATCAGTGTCAACTACCAGTGTCAACTACCAGTGTCACCTACCAGTGTCCATCCCTGGTACCTATCAGTAACAACTATCAGTGCCACCCATCAGTGCCGCCTTATCTGTTCCCATCAGTGCAGCCCACCAGTGCCGCCTCATTAGCGCATATCAACAAAGGAGAAAAATTACCTGTTTGCAAAATTTTATAACAAAACTGTGAAACATGATTTTTTTTTTCCCCAAATTTTCAATTTTTTTTATTTGTGTAGCAAAAAACCCCAGGAGGTGATTAAATACCACCAAAAGAAAGCTCTATTTGTGTGGAAAAAAAAATGATAATTATATATCAGACAGGAGGCTCATATCTTATGCATTATCTTTCTTTAATAATGCCCATAGCAGAAATACAACTTTTTCAGTGATTTCAAGTACAAAAAACGTTTTAACTGAAGAAAAAGAAAAACTACAATACCCAGCAGCCCTCAGGCTGGGTCTGCCAATCATGAGGCAGGACAGCCGGTATATAAGGGGCTGCCCCCTTAGAACCTTCCTCTTTCTTTCTGCTCATGGCAGAGATAAGTATTTCTATGTGATATTGTTTGTTCTTTCATGCTGGTAATATCTTACTTTCATAATATCGACATCTGTGGCATCGTGGATAGTATTTCACTATCTGCGGTGCGCCTTTATTTATTTTATTTTAATATTAATTTTATGTTGATTTATTTTAATGGTTGTTTTAATTTTATTTACTGATATATATATATCGTTTATTGTCTATCCTTTGGGGGGGACGCGGTCCCCCCCACTAATGTGTACATTTTCGTACAGTTATTGTGCTTATTTATGCGCTTGTTTAGGGTACTAAAACGCTGCTTCTTTGCATTCGTTTGCCCCCTGTGCCTGGGGCACTCTATTCACGGCCTCCCGGGCGGGCTCCGGCCGTTGCGCACCCCATCCGGTGCGCTCTGACACTTTCTACCCAGTTTCTGACTGAAGGTAGGACGGCGCCAGTTTACCATCTTGGCGCCTTTTTCCTACCTTCCGTCTTGTTCTCCGTACGCCGCGCGCCCTCTCCTTAGAGCGTCTCGTCTCTGAGGGGGGCGTGGCAGTGCGGGCCTGTCTCCACCAATCGCGCTAGTGCCGCGCGATTGGTGCGGGCGTGTCCTGAAGGCCCCGCGTCATCCTATCCCAGCTCGGGAGACGTAATCTCGCGAGATTACGCTCCCATGAGCTAGGATGTCGCTCCCCATCGCCGCTACGCAAGTGTGAGCGTGCGGCTGTATGGGTCGGAGCTCTCTGTGTAGATCTCGGTGATCTACTCAAATCACGTTGAGGCCGTAGTCTCGCGAGACTACGTCCTCTTCATTCGTGATAGGCAATCTTCCCTCACATACTCCTGTCACTCCTAATCGTCGGTTCTTGTTTCTGGGAATTTATTCCCCTGGAATCTAGCTTCAAATACAATGCATAAGAAAAAAAAAAAAAAAAAAATATATTAATTTAAATAAATTACAAATATATATAAATAAATTGTACAAATATATATAAATACATTACAAATATATAAATAAATTATTAGAATATATAAATAAAATATATAAATAAATTATACAAATAATTAAATAGATTAACAAATAAATACATAAATTATACATAATATATAAATATAAATAAATTATTCGAATATATAAATAAATTAATGTATAAATAAATTGTACAAATAGTTAAATAGATTATACAAATAAATATATAAATTATACAAAATATATAAATATATTATATTATACATATACGTAAATTAACCACAGCATTGTTCCTGTACTATGCTGTGTTACTGTGCTGTTCGCAGACCCTCTCCTATAACTGACGACAGGACATTATCCTGCTTGTGTCCCTGAAGTGGTGGACACAGTCCTAGTAGACCCAGTCTCGACAAGGCTGCAGGGGTTCAAAATTGTTCAGTAGATCCGTCCAGCGGCCATGGCGTCGGTTATGCCAACCCGCCTGCAACCCCTATGTCCGGACCAGCCGACAACGGTCTACCGCCCCTAAGAAGGGCGAGGTGCCCCAAAACGCCGCCACGTTCTGTGGCCCCGACTCCCCGGCAGGGGAAGTAAATAACATGCTCCAGGCAGTACCCTCCCAGGACTGCCGACCCACTGCCCTCCCAGACTCCTATTGACCCCCAAGCCTCGGGGAGATGCGCATGCAGAGGCAACGATCCGTTAGACGGACTAAGCCAGACCCATTCGTGGACTCTTCCAGAGTCACCCGCGATGTCTGAGGCGGCTAACACCTTTGAGTCTGAGGATGATGATGATTGTTAGGGCAGTGGGCACATGGCGCTTCATGACAACGCCAACCCTGTATCCCAGGCTGACACATTATTGGACTCTCGTGGAGAGCCATTGTCGATTCGGGGGCGATTTGCCATCCACACTCCGGTGACTGAGCACCTCTACCCGAGGTGGCCCAACATATATCTATACTGGACCCAGAAACCGGTCGGTAAAGCCCACCGCAACAAATTGAGGGCGTAATACCCCCTTCCATTGCCATATGAGATTGTACACACTCCCGGGGTGGACCTCATACTCTGGAGGTATCTCACCAAACACGGGAAGTATCCCCAGAAGGGAATAGAAAGGTCCTTCGGACCATACAGGCCAGGGTCTTAGATCTTTTGGACCTATCACCAACATCATACGCCTTAGGCCGGGTACACACGGACAAACATGTATGGTGAAAGCGGTCCGTCGGACCGTTTTCACCATACATGTCTGCCAGAGGGCTTCTGTACGATGGTTGTACACACCATCGTACAGAAGTCCGCGCGTAAACAATACGCGGGGCGTGTCCGCGGTGTCGCCGCGTCGATGACGCGGTGTCGCCGCGACAATGACGCGGCGACGTGGGCGGCCCGCCTTTAAAATGCTTCCACGCATGCGTCGAAGTCATTCGACGCATGCGAGGGACGGCGGGCGCCTGGACATGTACGGTAGGTCTGTACTGACGACCGTACATGTCCGAGCGGGCTGAATTCCAGCGGGCTGTTTTAAAACAAGTCCAGGAATATTTGTCTGCTGGGAAAAGGCCCGGCGGGCAAATGTTTGCTGGAATTCGGCCCGCTCGCGCCCACACACGACCAAACATGTCTGCTGAAACTGGCCTGCGGGCCAGTTTCAGCAGACATGTTTGGTCGTGAGTATGGGGCCTTAGTGAGCAGGCTACCACCGCTGAACAACCGATTGATCTATCCCAACTTAGGGGCTGGGCCCAACGGGCAGTTGCCTCCTGGGATGCACGAACACTACGTGCCCGACAGGACACCACCGATCAATCTTAATGAGACTTGATCAACAGCTGCCCCACCTAACCGAATCAGACCCCGGACCGACCACCGAGGGCATGTTATTCGGGATCACGCTGATTACACGTATTTCTAGATGGTAGGGCTCTATTCCAGCCGGGATAAAGCCCAAACATCATTAATAAGTCTAACACAGTACAGTAACTGTCTATCAGAGTTATAGCGCCAGACACGGACCTGGTCCCTCTTCCCACTCGGTTTTCGAACCTGAACACCGCCCTGATAAACAACGAATTGCAGGACCTTTGGATCAAGCAAGCGATAGTAGAGGCGGACCCGCTCCCTCCCTCGATTCCTCAGCAACATCTTCCTGGCCAGGAAAGGGTGGCGGTTATCGCCCAGAGGTAACTTGGGAAACCTCACCAAATTCTTGAACCCGGTGGCGGTACTCTGCGGAACAGAGGGGTAAGGTTGATTATCTATTCGAACGACCTACTATTAATGGCTCGTTCCCCCCTCGCCCGGCGAGCGAACACGCCTCCCAGACAACTCCCCATAGACCACGGGGAATCTATCCTCTCCCCATCTCAGGTGATGGGATTCTTGGTGGTCACCAACCGAGCGACCCTTCGGCAACCTATGACCATTTGGCCACCATCTGCAAGAGATCAGTATCGTGCCGGGCAAACAACGGGTATCCTTACGCGGACTGGCTCGCCTGGTCGGCTCGTTATCGGCGTTAATCCAGGCCTTTTTTCCAGTCCCCTTTTCGCTATCGAACCCTTCAGAGACTCAGAACCCTGCGTTTTCGCTAGGCAGTCAACCGCTTGGACGCAGAAACCATGATGGAACTACGGTGGTGGTTACGTCAGGCCAGCGTACGGAACGGCAAGACCACTTTCAACTCCACAACGGATTTCGTCATAGAGTTGGATGCCAACCGCCTCGGCTGGGGTGCTCGGTGCGGTCCCTCGTCCACAGAAGGGACGTGGTCCGCGGTGGAGTCCCTGCTGCAGGTCTACACGTGGAACTCCTGGCGACCTTCTCGCCATCAGGAGTCTACTGCCACACACGTCCTACCACGGTGTGTTCTTGCGTATGGGCAACGTTATCACGGTCCAGTACGTCCGTCGCTTGGGGGGTCCCAGATCCAAATCCTAGCGGATCTGGCAAAGACTTCTGGCACTTCTGCCTGGGACATAACATCGTTCCGCTTGCGGAATGCACCCCTGGCATTCCCACTATGGTGGCAAATTGGAATTCTCGTTACCCGACCGATTCCAGCGATTGCCGACTGTGCCGGTCAGCATTCTTGGCCCCGCTCACTTATAGGATCCTTTCTCTCGTCTTAACCATCAACTCCCACGCTTTAACGGCCAACGGCCGGATCCGGAGGAACACGCTTTGGACGCCCTCCGCCAACCTGGTCACAGGGGACACATTACGCGTTTACCCCGTTCTCATTGATCCTCAGGGTCCTCCTTTACATTACGGACCTGAGAGCATCAGTCGTGTGGTTCACTCCGCGGTGGCCGACACAACCATGGTTCCGGATGACCGTGGATCTCCCCAGGTTGCTTCCTCACTCTCCTCGCCAGTCCGAACGGGGATCTGCACCCTCTACTCACGGCACACATCCTTCCTCTCCTCGCATGGCGGGTTTCGGGGTGCCGGTCGCGGACAGCGACCTTTCATGTACGGCTGGGGATCTCCTTGCCTTGGCCTGGGCCCCGGGACTAGATCGACATCTCGATCAGCCTGGGAACTCTAGGTTAGGTGGTATGATCAACGACGGGTTGATCCCGTACAGGCGTCTACCGGTAGTGACCACCTATCTGGCGGACTCTTTTGTAGCCAGGAAGTCCTATAGCTCCCCTAACGTCTATCGCTCTGCGATTTCAGCCTACCGCTCCCTTGTAGACTTGCTACCGGTGGGTAAACATCCATTGGTGTATCAACTGGGAAAGGCGTTTAAGTTTCCACGCCCATCACACCCAAGGTTTCAGCACTCTTGGGAGGTGACCGAGGTCCTGACCACGCGCTCGGACTGGGGGGACAATCTCCCTCTGTCTTGAGGTTATTGTCCTTTAAGCTTACTGTCCTCTCGTGTCTGATTCCGTCAAACGTGTGTCAGGCGCCTCGGCGTTGGACATATCCAGGCGTCGGATCTCGCCTCGGAGAGTCAGGCTTTTCCGTCGTGCGTGGGACAGCGACGGGACTCAATCGGGTTCTACCCGTTCTTCTCCGCGCATCCACAACTGTGCGTGCTCCACTGTATACAGGCTTCTGAGTCCTTGACGGCCCCGCTGCGATCTTCGCATTCTCCCAACTCCTCATTTCCTACGTTAAACCTCAGCTTCCGGATTCCTTGGCTACGTTAGCCAGAGGGCTACGGTCGGTCATGGAAATGGCAGGGTTTGACATAACCCTGTTGGTTGCCCTCTCCTCCAGTGGAGCAGTGGCTACTACGGTCGTCATCTCGGCCGGCTCCCTCTAGGACCTACGGCTAGCGGCGGACTGGTCGTCCCGATCATCTTCCGCCAATTCTGCTTCAGACCGGACGAACACATATCTATGTCAGTTTTGTAGTTGTTTCATTTATTATCATTTATATATATATATATATATATATATACATGGTTATAGCTTTGAACTTGCATAAGATATGAGCCTCCTGTCTGATATATAATTCGAGATTTTCCTAGCTTGTGACGGAAAATATTAATTATATGAAGACAGGAGGCAAGTATCTTCCCTCCCGACCCAACCCTATCACGATGTTGTTTATCTCTTGTTCTAGGCTGTTGAACCACACATCCCGCAAGTCGGAGGCTGTTACGTCCCGGAAGTTCGTTTTTCGCTATCCCCATTGGGATTGATGTTCCCGTTTCGATCCACGGGTTTTAGTTCACCGCAGACCGAATATGGAGGCTCCTACTGCGTTCCAGATGCGGAGTCGAGATGCCGTTGGCTGAATCCTGTACCGAAGTTCCAGTTTGTCAGGCCCCGGTGTTTCGAACTGTTTGCTGTTCCAGGTTCCCTGCCGATTCGCCTCAAGAAAGAGGAAGGTTCTAAGGGGGCAGCCCCTTATATACCGGCTGTCCTGCCTCATGATTGGCAGACCCAGCCTGAGGGCTGCTGGGTATTGTAGTTTTTCTTTTTCTTCAGTTAAAACGTTTTTTGTACTTGAAATCACTGAAAAAGTTGTATTTCTGCTATGGGCATTATTAAAGAAAGATAATGCATAAGATACTCGCCTCCTGTCTTCATATAATTAATATTTTCTGTCACAAGCTAGGAAAATCTCTAATTTCATTTGGGTACAGCGTTGTATAACCGCACAATTGTCATTCAAAGTGTGTCAATGCTGAAAGCTGAAAATTGGTCTGGGCAGGAGGGAAGTTAAAGTGCCCAGTAAGGAAGTGGTTGAAAATGTTAAAGCCCAATTAAACTTTTATTTTACCGTAAATCAGCTAAATATATTCTAGGTGCATCAAATCAAAATGTGTGGAAAGGGTGGTCTCTCTTCAGAGGTCTGACACACCCCCTGCCAAGTCACACCTAATCAGCAAAGTACACACTCCCTCCAGTTTGTTTTAGAACTTTGACACACACACTATACAGTGGCAAAAAAAGTATGGAAACACTTTGGAATTAACTTATTTTTCTGCAGTAATTTGCCATAGGTCCTCACAACAATAGACAAACACAATGGCCCGGATTCACAGACAACGGCGCACATTTATGCCGCCGTAGCGTATCTCCTTTACGCTACGCCGACGCAGCGCAGAGGTAAGCATGGAATTCACAAAGCACTTCCTCCCAAAACTGCGCTGGGTTTCCAAGGCGGAAGTGAGCGTGAGCCATGCTAATGAGGCGTGACCCCATGCAAATGATGGGCCGAGCGCCAGACAGATACGTATCACCAACTGCGCATGCGCCGGGACGTGGAAGCCTCGTTATGCGCATGCTCAGAACCACGTCGGAACAACTGCCTAAGATATGCCAGATCACTGCCTACGGCGTGAACGTAACCTACGCCCAGCCATATTCACGTCCAACGTAAACTACGTAAAATACGCCGGCTTGTGTTCCCTGGGGCAGACCTTTGCATGTCTGCTGCTGGGTTACACCTCCTTTATGGGGCTTAACTTTACGCCGGACGTACAACTTACGTGCACATCGCGTAGCCTGCGTCGGGCGCACGTACGTTTGTGAATCGCCGTATCTTCCTCATTTGCATATTTGAATAGAAAATCAATGGGAGCGCCACATGCGTCCAGCGTAAATATGCGCCCACTCTACACCGGCGTAGGCAAGTTACGTTGGTGGAATGAAGCCTGTTTTTAGGTGTATCTTAGTTTTGTGGGCTCGGCGCACAGATACGACGGCGCATATTTGCACTTACGCGGCGTATCTCGAGATACGTCAGCGCAAGTGCTTTGTGAATCCGGGCCAATGTGCTTATAAGCTGATAACATACAAACAATGATAATTTCTCATGTCTTTACTAAACATACATTAAACATTCACATTGCTGGAGGAAAAAGTAAGTAAACCCATAGCCCAATTTCTTCAACAAAAGCGAATTGCGGTTAGTAGTTTGCAATTAATGAAATTAGTTTGGAGGTGTGGTTTAGACCTACTTTGATTGATAAGACACTAAAACATTTTTAGATTGCCGTTAATGAGAAACATCTGCTGATATGGACCATTCCTCACAAAAAAGGAGCCCCCCCGAAGATTTACGATCAAGATCAGTTGTTCTGCATAATACTTATTTCACTCATTAAAATGCAAATCAATTTATAACTTTTTTGAAATGTGTTTTTCTGGATTTTTTTTGTTGCTATTCTGTCTCTCACTGTTAAAATAAAATTATAGAATGATAATTTCTTTGTCAATGGGCAAACTTACAAAATCAGCAGGGAATCAAGTACTTTTTCCCCCCTCACTGAATAGTCCTGAATATAGGAAAATATATACAAAACATTCACAAATGGAAGAAGAAAAAAGCCTATATACTTTAAATTAATTTTTCCTTCATACCGAGCATCCACAGAAAGTATTCACAGCGCTTCACGTTTTCCACATTTTATTATGTTACAGCCTTATTCCAAAATGGATTGAATTCATTATTTTCCCTCAAAATTCTACAAACAATACTACATAATGACAACGTGAAAGAAGTTTGTTTAACCACTTCCTTACTGGGCACTTAAACCCCCTTCCTGCCCAGAGGACTTTTTGCGATTCGGCACTGCATCGCTTTAACTGACAATTGCGCAGTCGTGCGACGTGGCTCCCAAACAAAATTGACGTCCTTTTTTTCCCACAAATAGAGCTTTCTTTTGGTGGTATTTGATCACCTCTGCGGTTTTTATTTTTTGCGCTATAAACAAAAAAATAGAGCGACAATTTAAAAAAAAAAATGTTTTACTTGTTGCTATAATAAATAGCTCAATTTTTTTTTTTTATCCTCAGTCTAGGCCGATACGTATTCTACATATTTTTAGTAAAAAAAAAAAAAATGCAATAAGCGACTGGTTTGCGCAAAAGTTATAGCGCCTACAAAATAAGGGACAGAATTATTATTTTCTATTATTTTTTTTTTACTAGTAATGGCGGCGATCTGCGATTTTTATTGCGACTGCGACATTATGGCGGACACATCGGACACTTTTGACACCATTCACATTTATACTGCGATCAGTGCTATAAATATGCACTAATTACTGTATAAATGTGACTGGCATTGAAGGGGTTAACACTAGGGGGTGAGGAAGGGGTTAAATGTATTCCCTATATAGTGTTCTAACTGTGGGGGAAGGGGGGGTGACTGGGGGAGGTGACCGATCTGTGTCTCTATGTACAAGAGACACAGATCGGTCTCCTCTCTCCCTGACAGCACCGCTGTCTGTGAGAGCTGGCAATGAGAAATGATCTCATATGTAAACATATAAGATCATCTCTCATTGGCCGCACAGATCGCCTAGCAAACGGCCACTCCGATTGGCCGTTCATGGCGATCTGTGATTGGCTGTGTCCAAGGGACACGGTCAGCACAGAAGTTCCCCGCTGCGCGATCGGGAGCGCGCGCGGGGAACGCGCAAAGGGGCGGCCGTAAAAACACGGCGCCCCAGAGAAGTAGAACCACCCTGCGGCCGTATATAGTCGTACGGCCGTCGGGAAGTGGTTAAAATCTTTGCACATTTATTAAAAATAGAAAACGAAAAAAAAAAAATCACATGTACATAAGTATTCACAGCCTTTGCCATGACACTCAAACTTTAGCTCAGGTGCATCCCGTTCCACTGATCATCCATGAGATGTTTCTACAACTTGGAGTCCACCTGTGGTAAATACAGCTGAAAAGCACACACCTGTCTATACAAGGTCCCACAGTTACCAGTGCATGTCAGAGCACAAACCAAGCCATGAAGTCCAAGGAATTGTCTGTAGACCTCCGTGGCACAGATCTGGGGATGTGTACAGAAAAATGTCTGCAGCATTGAAGGTCCCAATGAGCACAGTGGCCTCTGTCTTTCGTAACAGGAAGGAGTTTGAAACCACCAGGACTCTTCTTAGAGCGGGCCGCCCGGCCAAACTAAACGATCGGGGAGAAGGGCCTCAGTCAGAACCCGATTATCACACTGACAAAGCTCCAGCGTTTTTTTGTGGAGAGGGAAGAAAGATTGTCTCTGCAGCACTCCCCCAATCAGGCCTGTATGGTAGAGTGGCCAGACGGAAGCCACTCAGTAAAAGGCACAAGACAGTTTTTTTTTTTACATTTACAAAGATTTCAAACATACTTCTTTCATGTTGTCATTATGGGGTATTGTTTGTAGAAATTTGAGGAAAATAATGAATTTTGGAATAAGGCTGTAACAAACATGTGGAAAAAGTGAAGCGCTGTGAATACTTTTCGGATGCACTGTAGCTACAGTAAATAAACAATCGACTGTAATAAAAGTCCCACTGTTTCTAGTAGTAGTATGCTTTACTGCCTTGTGGGATGCAGGTGGCATGTTACATGTTTGTGCCTCGGATCAGGAGCCCCCACAAGGTGTAGAAGGGTTGCATTCAGAAATACAGAAGATATGTATACTGTAGGCTACCCCACTAACTTATCAGCTTATTCAATTATTTTGTAACAAGTTCCCATTGAATAAAAATTCACACAATCCAGGTTTGTCTGGATAGATTGGATATTCACACCACCCAGACAAACCTTTCAAACATAGAAAGCTATGTCATGGTAGCCACGTAAAAAAATAACCAGTACTCTTTGAAACTTGATAACAATGGAAAGAAAAAGAGATCAATAGAACAGGAAATTACCTGGAACAAAATCTGTCAGGTATTCAAACCACTGTCTTATTGTAGAATCACCAAACAAATGTACCACTTTCCCTTGCAGGCATTCAGTAATATCAGAAGGCTTTTCAAATTGCCATACAATAGATCTTCCAGACACCCACTGATCTCGATAATAATACCCCGATGGAGTAAACTTGGAGCCAGGAAGGAAATTTATATCTGAAAATCAGGAAGGACTAGAAAAGTTAATACTGTTGCTCTTTTTACTTTATGTTGATCTTGTTAAATATACAATGTAAAACTGACCCGTCCAATCTTAGCTGACCGCCATAACATAAATGGAATATTCTGAAGTGCCCATAAAAATAATGCTGTAAGAATTACCGTGATAGACTTATGCCTTGTACACACAATCGGAATTTCCGGTGGCATAAAATCCGATGGAATATTCCGTCAGAATTCCGTTCAAGCTGTCTTGCATACACACTGTCAGTCGTAAATCGTTTCTGAATCCGGGCCTAAGAGTGCAAAATCTGGTGCAGCGGTGGATAGTCGATCACTTCTAACTTCAGCTTGTTCAATTAAGCTTTGACAAAAAAAACTGAAAGCTGATCGTTTTCTATGGAGAGCTGCACCAGATTTTGTACTCTCCAGTTTTAGCAAATCAGCTCCAGTGTGTTACTGGATTTTAAGCACTTACTTTTAATGTTTTACATAGCTATACCTGCAAAAGGAACCAGCCTGAAGTGATCTAGCAAAACTTCATTTTCTGACTAAAAGTTCGACTGTAAGAGTATATCATTCTAACAGGGATGCAAATGCAATAAAAACCACAGTGACATTTACTAAGACTGGAGCAGGCAGAATCTGGAGCAGCCATGCATTGCAACCAATCAGCTTCTAGCTTTCATTTCAAAGCTTTAAGCCCCTTTCATATGGGCTTTCCAATCAGGTCCAGGTTTAGTTTTTCAGGCAGAACTCATCAGAAGCTTGGTGTGCAATTTATATCTGCCTACCTCCGCGTCTGCCCAGGTCTGAAAAATAAAATGGAAAAGGACTGCATCCTTTTTCATTTTTCTGAACATAGACCATGAGGGATCAGAGGTAGCCCGATTTAAACAGAAGCATGTCTGTTTCAGTTTCAATCTGGCTATTCTTGGTACCCTCATGGGTTTGCCAACATCCCATGTCAAAAGGTGGGGAAAAAAAAAAAAAATGAGCACAGATGTCATAAAAGGTTTGCTTTATAACATGATTGATAAATCTGACTTTAATAGACATCTTAATAATGTTTTTGGTGGCTGTACTTTGCACAGCCTCATTATATTTTTATACCACTTTACTGTGCAAGCCCGACAGTGTCTAGATGAGGCCTTTTGTAGACAAACCGTATTTATCGGCGTATATCGCGCACTTTTGTGCCCTGAAAATCAGGGCAAAATCGTAGGTGCGCGATATACACCGATACCCACTTCCCGCGCCGTGTTTGAATGCCTGTGCCGCAATATACCGAGTGCAGTACACTCGGGTACATTCGGCCAGGCTCGGCTTCACTCGTAGTCACGCTCTGTGACGTTTATGCGTGAGAAGCCGAGCCTGGCCGAATATACCCGAGTGTACTGCGCTCGGTATACGTCGGCGGAGGCTTCAAACTGAGCACTGGAAGGCAGGGATTCGACATGAAGACAGCGCAGGAGAAGCCGGGAGGACACCACCGAGGCCGCAGACGGACGCCGGACCGGACAAGGCCGCCGGGCAAGACACCAAAACTGTAAGCAGTAAAATGTAATACCATTTTTTTTACAGGAAAAACGGGTCAAAATTAGGGGTGCGCGCTATACGCCGGAGCGCGCAATACCCCGATAAATACGGTACTTTTTTTGTATAACTTTACAGATACAGATTCTTCACAGACATCCTTGGTTACTTTGTATATGTCTAAGTGCCGGGATGCGGGAACCAGCGCAATTCCAGTGCCGGTTCCCACATCGCATACAACTAAATGCGATGCGAATTTAGCCATATTATCTGACCCTATAAAGAGCGGCAGACATACCTTTAATTTTCCAAGGATGAACCGTCACAGTATCAGGGCCACTTGCCACGACTGGAACTTTGATATTTATGCCACTTTGGGAAACAAAAGTAAAGGAGCAAATTTTAGCCAATTAGATTTACCTAAGGAGCTTGTACATATAGACTCGAAGGCCTGGCACCTAGCAAGTATCATGGCAACAAATTTGATTGTCAGCTCTCCCAAGGAAGGCCCTCCCGAATTGAATTGTATTGTACTGTCTCCCTTTATAATGTAAAGCACTGCGTAGACTGTTGACGCTATATAAATCATGTATAACAGTAATATAACACTTTTATAACTCATTAACACTGGCAACGGGGACTAGCCCACATGTATGTTATCAGGGAAATTAGATAATGAGACGTCAGTGACGTCACTAGGGTTGGTGTCACCTGGTACGGTAAAACATGGTGTCACCCCCCCCCCCCCCCTCCAAGATTCCTCCGATCAGGCTAGTGCATTGGCGCGGCTCCCCCACCCCAGCCTGCCACAGATCTCTGCCCTGCTGCTGCCAAGTGACAGCAGGACAGAGCAGTGGACACTCTCTCCTGTGTAGCCTGCCACAGTGCGCTGGTCAGGCTAGTTTTGTGTTGGCAGCGCATGATCTTGTGGCCACCCCAAACCGGTCCCTGTAAATGTTGCGGTCAGTGCTTGAGCGCTGATCCGTGCGCTGTCACGGATGAGAGTGGCACCATCGCAGTCGGATATCACTTCTTATTTGATGGTGTCCCCTACGCCCGGACTGGGCCAATAAACAGGCCCCAGCATTTAGACTGAGCAGGCCAGCACATCCATGTTGCAGTGGAGCAACATAGATGTGCTGGTACAACCCAATTCTTCATTCATGTCTTCATGATCTCAGACAGGAGCAGTAAAGTGGCAGTAAAGTGCGTTACTTAAAAATCTCCATAGGCGACACTTTGAAAATTTTTACAGGTTACCAGTTTAGAGTTACAGAGGAGGTCTAGTGCTAGAATTGTTGCACACACTCTAATGCACGCGGCGATACCTCACATATGTGGTTTGAACAGTGTTTACATATGCGGGCGGGACTTGCATGTGCGTTTGCTTCTGAGCACGGGCTACCGGGGACAGGGACGTTTAAAAATTATATATATATATATATATATATATATATATATATCTTTTTTATTTTTTTTACACTTTTTTTTACAATTTTTTTGGTAACTTTTATTCCTTTTACAAGGAATGTAAACATCCCTTGTAATAGGAATAGTGTGCGACAGGTCCTCTTTATGGAGAGATGCAGGGTTAATAAGATTCCAGGCTGGAAAGCATGAGATTGCGAAAAAAAAAAAATCACCGTTCTCATGCTTACTAGCCGCAATCGCGGCATTGTTTACTTCCGGGTACCGGTAAAGTGGAACTGAAGTCTTTTTTTATAACAGCCTGCAAGCAGGCAGGCTATTATGGCAGGAGACATGCAATGTCTGTTTTGCAATAACATGCACCTACCTACGTGCTCTCAGTGATCTCTAGCATGTAAACTGAGCTGCGTTTGTGAAGTTCAGCTTACAGCACCATGCCGATCACTGTGTGCTGGGATGATTGCCTTTTGTGCAAAGAGCGAGGCTATCCCACTCCAGCCAATGAAGATGGGCAAAGACTGGAAAACACAAGAAGATGCCGGTGAGAGATGAGAACCTTTGGAGGAAAGGTGTGCAGGGCTCCCTATAGCCCCCTGTCACAACAGTGCGATTTGACAGTTCCAAATCACATGACAAGTCGCAGCCTATTTTTGTCTATGGAACCATTCAAATCAGTACAACTCCAACTTGCACCAATTTGAAAAAGGTTCCTGGACTATTTTTGGCAATTTCATGAGCGACTTGCATTGACATCTGTGCATGAAGTCACACAGATGTCGACAAGCCGCACATGAAATCGCACTGACCAGCGGCTTTAAAAACAAGCTGAAAGAGCAAGATTCCAAAGCCACATACAGTGTGAACATGGGCTTAGTTCCGCTTTAACTCTTAGATGAGCTGGTTGCATTCATTTTCTTTTTTAGGATTTTTTGCTTTATTTTCACCTGATTATCTGGCCAGTAAGTTTGTTACTTTTCAACTTTTTTAACAGATAATTAGAGGGTTGAGGCAGAGTGGCAGTTCGAGTGTTAAAGCGGGAGTTTACCCTTAGATGGATGCTCATTTAGTTTAGGGGAATCGGCTAGTTGTTTTAAAATCCGAGCTGTACTTACCGTTGTAGAGAGCGATCTTCTCCGCCGCTTCCGGGTATGGATCTTCGGGACTGTGCGTTCCTTCTTGATTGACAGTCTTCCGACAGGCTTCCGACGGTCGCATCCATCGCGTCACGAGTAGCCGAAAGAAGCCGAACGTCGGTGCGGCTCTATACTGCGCCTGCGCACCGACGTTCGGCTACTTTCGGAAAATCGTGACACGATGGATGCGACCGTCGGAAGCCTTTCGGAAGCCTGTCAATCAAGAAGGAACGCCCAGTCCCGCAGCCCATACCCGGAAGCGGCAGAGAAGATCGCTCTCTAAAAAGGTAAGTACAGCTTTGATTTTAAAACAACTAGCCGATTCCCCTAGACTAAATGAGCATCCATCTAAGGGTAAAAATAGCAATTTACCGGTGAACCTCCACTTTAAGACAAACCATTTAAAACTGACAGGGCTACTACAATGGTAAGTAAGTAAAACCTTTATTCCAAAAAACTGTTGCTGCTTAAAAAGCGTTAGCTGCAGTTTGGATTTAATTTGTTAGTCAAGTCAAATCTAAATCTGCTAGTGCATCTAACACTACTTTCTCCCCAATTTGACAATGCTGCTGTCCAGAGATGTCTCCATTGTTCCTCCATCCAGAGTGGAGACATCCCAAGACAAGAAGTATGTTACTGGCTGGATCACTATGGAAAAATAAAAAGAATAGAAGCTTAAAAAAAGAAAACTCATGCAGCCATCACAATTATGGATTGGTAAGCTGCAATATATCACATTTTTGTTTTTGGGTTAAATAACGCTTTATGATCTAGACCAGGGATCTCCAAACTACAGCCCTCCAGCTGTTGCGGAACTACACATACCACGAGGCATTGTAAAACTCTTACCTTCAAAGACATGACAAAACATGATGGGAATTGTAGTTCCTGAACAACTGGAGGGCCATAGTTTGGAGACCCCTGATCTAAATCACGTTAATTTTATATATGGCACCCACTATGCAATAGGTTCAAATAATACGCATTTATAATGCATGTCAAGATCTATTCAGTGTACCTTTGAAAGAACATGCTTTCTTCAGAAGTCAACAGATTTTTTAGATAGCCACCTTTAGCATGATTGACTCGACTTGAACAAGACAGCTTGTCAGGCTTGTAACAAAACCAAGGTTCTCCCGTCTTCAGGTCTGTGTAGTTGCACACAGGCATTGTCCTAGGCAGACAAACATTGCACATTTTGGTTTCTGTGGTACCACCAGATCGAAACAAACTCTTAAAATAAACTCTGTCTGGTTTCTCCTGGCGTAAGCGCTGAAGAATTTGGATTGCTTCACTTGAGTGGACCAGAGTTACTGATACAGTCACCCTTCCCGGCCAAAGTAAAGTAAAATAGATACTATAAAACCCGTTCTGGTGATCAATCACCTTTCCTACTGCCCCAGCTTTCAAAATCGGGGAATGAATTTTGGCTTGCAAGTAATCTCCTCCATATTGCTTTGGATTTCCTTCAAAATCATGCATCCTAACCAGCACTTCCACAATATCCCCCAACTTAAACTGTGACTGAGACTGTAAGATCACAAAATGGCTGTGTGCTGCGTCAGTGCTCTTTAGGAAAAGGACTTTGCCATGCGGTGGTTCAGGCCATTCCAGTGCTTTGAGCAAGCGTTTCTGTTCCTCATATTCAGGTTTGGACAGGGTTTGATGCTGATAATCACAATTGGATTTTCTGCTTACGGGCAAACGAAGATGAGTTGTATCTCTGCTCAATTCTGTCCATCCTGGTTCCAGACTTGTCCTGCGACTTAGATGCTATAAAAAAAAAAAAAAAAAAAAAAATATGATGAAATGTAGTATTGTCTGTAGTTATGCATCAATGAATGTTATAATACTAGTTATTTTTTTTTGACCATCTAAAAAATCTACTCAAAACTGGTATTCTAATTAAAGGCTAACTCCACCTTTCTTACCCCGTTACACCCATATTTAAGATATTTAGACATGAACATTGCTCACTTCTAGAACAAGTGAAAAACTTCAAAGCACACTTCATCGTGCCCTAATCTCCAAGTGGTATCTGGCAGCAAACATCTCCTTTACTTTATAGAATGTATTAAGGTAATAAACCTTCTGCCTTCATAATCACTTTAAATCACTTCCTTCTCCTGAAAAGGACTACATGTCCCATGAGGCATTGCTCCTCGCCCATTCACAAGTTCTCAGGCACTTACTGACATGCATGAACGGTGTACTGAGCTATATGTGTGCTGCACTCTGTTTCCTGATATGTAAGCAAATAATGCATTCTGTATGGAGGCCAACTAATCAATAATGAAAATAGTTGACAACTATTTTTGTTATTGATTATAATCTATAAGGCCTCATTCACACGACGGGCCGTTCGGGTCCGTCTGTCACGGACCTGAACGGCCGCTCCATGCATCCCTATGGAGCGTCGGATATCAGCATAGACATGTCCGCTGACATCTGACTCAATCCGACCCGCTAAAAACAGACGTATGGGGGGCCACGTCCCCATCCGTCCATGCGGATCGGATCGGGTAAGATCTAATGAAAATGGACATGCATCATCAGATCGCTCCATAGGACACAGCGGTGCCTGACAAGCCCCTCCCCGCTCAGTGAGCAGAGAGGAGCTTGTCATCCGTCGGCTCAGCGGAGATCTGCGGACTGATCTCCCGCTGAGCCGACAGGAGCAGGCGGACTCCGTAGCGACGGAGTCCGCCAAGTGTGAATGAGGCCTTACAGTGCATCCAGAAAGTATTTACAGCACTTCACTTTTTCCACAATTTTGTTATCTTACAGTCTTATTCCAAAATGGATTAAATTCATTATTTTCTTCAAAATTCAACAAAACAATAAACCATAATGACAATGTGAAACAAGTTTCATTAAAATCTTTGCAATCTTATTTAAAAAAAAAAAAAAAAAAAAATCACATGTATTTACAGCTTTTGCTGCGACATTGACAATTGAGCTCAGGTGCATCCTGTTTCCACTGATCATCCTCCATGTTTCTGCAACTTGATTGGAGTCCACCTGTGGTAAATTCAGTTGATTGCACATGATTTGGTAAGACACACACCTATCTATATAAGGTCCCACAGTTAACAGTGCATGTCAGAGCACAAACCAAGCCATGAAGTCCAAGGAATTGTCTGTAGACCTCCGAGACAGGATTGTATCGTGGCACAGATCTGGGGAAGGGTACAGAAAAATGTCTGCAGCATTGAAGGTCCCAATGAGCACAGTGGCCTCCATCATTCATAAATGGTAGAAGTTTGGAACCACCAGGACTCAGCCTAGAGCGGGCCGCCTGGCCAAACTGAGTGATCGGGGGAGAAGGGCCTTAGTCAGGAAGGTGACCAAGAACCTGATGGTCACAGAGAGGAGAACCTTCCAGAAGAACAACCATCTCTGCAGCATGCCACCAATCAGGCCTGTATGGTAGCGTGATCCTCACAGTAACCTTCTATAGAGACACCAGAAAAAGACAACGTTGTCAATGTGGATACAAAAAGTCCCCAACCTGGTCATAAGAGGTAGTGACAAAGGTGGCAACATTGTGCTATTATCGGAAAAGATGTACAAGAGGGAGGTTATGCGACAGCTAAAGGATGAACCGACCTACAGGATACTCTCACAGAACCTGTGGTTGAAAAACTCAATATACTGTTACAATTGGCCTTTGATGACGGACTTATGTCTAAAAGAGAATTTGAGTATTTACGTGTAAAGGAATATTTCAACCTTTTACACAATTCCAAAATGACACAAGTGTAAACATGTCAGGGTGACATCATCACCGTGGTAAGAGAGCTCTTTTATGGACACCCATGCTGATATTATAGACGTATGGATCTACACTAGCTGGGAAACAATGAACAACACACTGTTTATTTGGCTGGACTATCTGCATTAATATGGGACTGACAGGCACAGTGAAATTTAAGGTGCCATCTCACCGACAGCGAGTAAAAATCTTCAAGGTTTGGCAATGATGGTTTTCTTATACCTCCTCCTGTCTTCATTGAGTGGATCCACTGACACCTGATCTGCCCGACCATTCCCCGATCCAAGAGACTGTTGAATCTCTGGGGAGGATTTCATTGTTTGTATCGTCTACCTGAGTGCAGTTCCAGCCTTTTCATTGCACAATTACATAGCTGATCCTGCAGCAGTGATCCATCCAGGCTCCACCTTTCTGGGACACCCACATTGAATTACAGGCACTTCCTGTCCTTGGGGTGACCATTCAATGACAGATCCATGAACAGCAACCTTTACACGGTTTTTCAGCAGCGATTACCTATTTGCAATCTTCATTGTGCAATCTGTGTTTTACACCATTCAGCTCCATTGAAATTCGATTTCTTTTCCCCCCCCATATCCTGGTGGTGTGAATGAAAGACATGCATGATTGAGGTGGGCTGCTAGCAGCTCCATGTATCCACATTGACAACGTTGTCTTTTTTAATCGTTTGCACTGGTGGTAGTGTGGTATTTTTATCTTAATGTTACTTTTTGCTACATTGTGTTAAAGTATTTTTCCTTTAACCCTGGTGTCTCTATAGAAGGTTACTGTGAGGATCTGCCATCTTCAACTTTTTTCTATATGCTTTTCCTTCAAATAGACCACTATTAGGTATAGGGATTAAGGAGTGGGGATAATTCCATGTATTTGGTGATCCTCTATTTCAGTATGTGGCTATTGCAATGGTGATTTTTACTTTTTGTTTACCATCTGTATGGTAGAGTGGCCAGATGGAAGCCACTCCTCGGTAAAAGGCACACCACAGTCTGCCTAGAGTTTGCCAAAAGGCACCTGAAGGACTCGAAGACCATGAGAAATAAAATTCTCTGGTCTGATGAAATAAAGATTAAACTCTTTGGCCTGAATGGCAAGCGTCATGTCTGGAAGAAACCAGGCACCACTCATCACCTGGTCAGTACCATCCCTACAGTGAAGCATGGTGGTGGCAGCATCAAGCTGTGGGGAAGTTTTTCAGCATCAGAAACTGGGAAACTAGTCAGGATCAAGGGAAAGATAAATGCAGCAATGTACAGAGATATCCTTGATGTAAACCTGCTCTGGACCTCAGACTGGGGAGAAGATTAATCTTCCAACAGGACAATGACCCTAAGCACACAGCCAAGATAACTAAGGAGTGGCTACAGGACAACTCTGTGAATGTCTTTGAGTGGCCCAGATAGAGCCCAGACTTGAACCTGATTAAACATCTCTGGAGAGATCTGAAAATGTATGTGCACCGACACTCCCCTTGCAACCTGATGGAGCTTGAGAGGTCCTGCAAAGCCAAATATGAGAAACTGGGTGTGCCAAGCTTGTAGCATCATACTGAAAAAGACTTGAGACTGTAATTGGTGCCAAAGGTGCTTTAACTACTGTATTTATCAGCGTATACCGCGCACTTTTTTGCCCTGAAAATTAGGGCAAAATCGTGGGTGCGCGGTATACGCCGATACCCGCCGCCGAGTTTTGAATACTGCGCCGACATATACCGAGCGCAGTACACTCGGGTATAGTTGGCCAGTCTCGGCTCCTTCCGCGCTCACGTCCTGGACGTACAGGACGCGAGCGCCAGTGTTGCCGAGCCTGCCCGACAATACACGAGTGTACTGCGCTCTGTATATGTCGGCGCAGTATTCAAACTCGGCGCGGGAAACGAGCGGGGAGGACGCGAGGACGCCGCAGAAGGACTCCGGACCCGACGAAGAGGACACCCGAAGCCCGCAGACGGACCCCGGACCCGACGAAGAGGACACCCGAAGCCGCAGAAGGACGCCGGACCCGACGAAGAGGACACCAGAAGCCGCAGACGGACGCCGGACCCGACGAGGCCGCCGCGCAAGACACCAAAACTGTAAGTACAAAAAAAACTTTTTTTCCACAGGATTTGGGGCCACTTTAGGGGTGCGCGGTATACGCGGGAGCGCGTTATACCGCGATAAATACGGTAAGTATTGAGCAAAGGCTGTGAATACTTATGTACATGGGATTTATTTTGTTTTTTATTTTTAATAAATTTGCAAAGATTTCAAACAAACTTATTTCATGTTGCCATTATGGGGTATTGTTTGTATAATTATAGGGAAAAAAATGAATTTAATAGATTTTGGAATAAAGCTGTAACATAACAAAAGGTGGAAAAAGTGATGTGAATACTTTCCGGGGTGCACTGTATGTTGATTAGTTGTTTCAGCCGTAGAGTTCTTGCACTTTAGTGTCTACTTTTAGGTGCAATAACCCATGGCAACCACACAGAATTCATCTTCCTAACTGGTATGACTTTAGGAGAGTGAATTATTTTATGACACTTCAGAATAAAAAGTCTTTATGGTACAAGTCTTGTGGCCACTTACCTCTACCAAATGAATGTTACTAACCAGCACAAGGACAGCTATTAGGAATAGCAGGGCAAAGCATAGCTTGAACCTATAGAAGGTACACCACATCTTCTAAAAATCGTTTTCATATCCATATTATTCTTCCATGTGGTCATGGCCACAGCCAGTCAAGGCAGCTCTGATCATTCATAGTTCTGTCTGTTATGCTGTTTATTCTGTGAATCTAAAGCAAAAAATATTGGCATGTTATTTTTCACTTTATTGGTAAAGAACAATCTGGTCTACCAATAGAATAATGAGTGTATGTTTCTGACATTTCTCTCTGGCAATGTAATGCCTCGTACACACAATCAGATTTTACCACAGGGATTGTGTGATGGCAGGGTTTTGTCGGATAATCCGACCGTTTGTACACTCCATCGGACAATTGTTGTCAGAATTTCCGACAACAAATGTGGGATAGCGTGCTTTAAAATAAAACAAATGTGTCTTGTCGGATTTCCCGATCATGTGTACACAAGTCCATCGAAAAAAAATCCACAGTACAAACACGCATGCTCAGAAGCAATGCTAACCATAAGACAACATTAGTGGAAGTGGCCCAAAGGGTGGCGCTAAAGAGCAGAAAAACCACGCCGTTTGTTTGTTAGCCGACAACGTTTTGCCGTCTGTATGCAGAACAAGTTCACGGCCAACGCCCTTCGGACAAAATTCCATGGCTAGGTCTGCGGAAAATCCGATCGTGTGTACGAGACTTAGAACTGTTGGTAACAAATAAGACAGCTCTACCGTATATTGTCAAGCACAACATTTAGCACTGAATAGAGAACAAAGTCTATTGAAAACCATTTATTTAGTAGGAATCCATCAACTGTGTCATGCTTTGTATTGCTGTTTGTTTGTGTTGAAAACTTTACTTCTTTTTGTCCTAGTGACCACTGTCACAGGAATGAAAATAAGGAAAATCCTAAAACTGAAACAAGAATACAGGGAAAATCCTCCACTATAAACAATTTCTGCAGCGCATACACACAAATCTTTTGTGCAAACATGAACATAAAAGAAATACAATTAAATTGTTGCTCTCCTGTATGCGCTTGAGTCATTTAATGTCACATTGTGTAAAGACAACTGTCTAAGAAAGGATTTTCCCCACTTTAAAGAGATTTCTAATCATTTCCTGATTTGTGTTCAGGACAGAAAGTGAAGTAAAAACCCAAGAGGGGTTCTAACTATTTTCTACTATACGGATATATTTAAAAAGGGAAAGTTCCACTTTAAATCCTCCTCCCCCCTCCTCTGCCATATTTGGCCTATCATTTTGAAGGGGGTAGAGCAGGTACCTGGTTTTGACAGGTATCTGCTCCCATTTCCGCTCAGATCGCCTAGGCGATTTAAGTGCAATCTCCCCTTCCCCACAGTCTTCTGGGACATGTCACAGGCCCCAGAAGACTGCAGAACTGTTTACAAAGCGCAGCCAGCTGTGAAGTGGGCTGCCCACGGTTAGGATGCCGGTGCCAGGAACCCAAAGACTAATAAGAAGGACTAACCCAGATGAGGACAGTGCTGGACACATGGACAGGCAAGTGTCCTTTTATTAACCACTTCCATACCGCGCCTATTCTGGCACTTCTCTCCTTCATGTAAAGATCATAATTTTTTTGCTAGAAAATTACTCAAAACTCCCAAACATTATGTATATATTTTTTAGCAGAGACCCTAGGGAATAAAGTAGCGGTCACTGCAACTTTTAATCTCGCATGGTATTTGCGCAATCATTTTTCAAAACGCCTTTTTGGGGGGAAAAAACGGTTTCATGAATTAAAAAATTACAAAACAATAAAGTTAGCCCAATTTTTTTGTATAATGTAAAAGATGATGTTACACCGAGTAAATAGATACCTAACTTGTCACACTTTAAAATCGCGCACACTCATGGAATGGTGCCAAACTTTGGTACTTAAAAATCTTCATAGGCGACGCCTGTTATTTTTATAGGTTACCAGTTTAGAGTTACAGAGGAGGTCTAGTGCTAGAATTATTGCTCTCATTCTAACGCACACTATGATACCTCACATGTGTGGTTTGAACGCGGTTAACATATGTGGGCGGGACTTACGTGCGTGTTTGCTTCCGAGCGCGAGCTACTGGGTACAGGGGCGTTTTAAATTTTTTTTTTTTACTTATTTTTACACTTTTTTTTTTTTATCACTTTTATTCCTATTATAAGGAATGTAAACATCCCTTGTAATAGGAATAGTGTGTGACAGGTCCTCTTTATGGAGAGAGGCGGGGTCAAAAAGACAACACATTTCTCTTCCAGGCTGAAAAAAAAAAAAAAAACAACACTGATCTCCTGCTTTTGTGGCTTTGTTTACTTCTGGTACCCGGGCCTCCGGTGGTCATAGAGCCATCTGGTCACCGGTCATCTCTATCAGGCGGCGGCCGATTCGTTCTCCGGGCCTCCCGATGGCACGGGAGAGCCCGGAGAAGCACCGGATGGCGGCAGGAGGGGGGGGGGGAACGTCCCTTCCCGCCGCCTATAAGAACTATCAAGCAGCGGTACCGCCGCTATGATCATTCTTATGGTGCGCAGAATTGCCGCCTGAAAAGAAGGATATCTGAATGATGCCTGTAGCTGCCCCCTAAAGTACAGGACGTCATATAACGTCCTACAGTAGGGAAGTGGTTAAAAGTCAGCAGCTACGAGATTTGTCCAGAGTGAACAACCGCTTTAAAGTAGTACTAAAAAGCCTAAAAAAAAATATTTACTTTAAATTTTGGAGGGTTATAACCCCTTTTAGTTTTTGTTTGCCAACTTGTCCCTTTGTGGAGATTTCCCTTCACTTCCTGTCCCATAGCCAAAACAGGAAGTCAGAGAAAATCCCCCCAAATTGCGGGAATCCCTGGTAGTCACCAAAACTGGTATGCCCATTAAAAGAGTTCCCCTCTATTCCTGTTCTGGTGACAACCCAAAATGTTGGATTTTCTTTGATTTCCATATTCAGTGAAAAATACCACTTTCCGAGCGACTGTCCGATAATCTAATAAATCTAAATTTTTCTCATACGATACCAGAATGAACGGTTTTCATTTAATCAGTAAAAAAAAAAAAAAATTAGACCAAGACCACGCATGCTCAGAAACAGACTACATTACATTAAATCACTTCCGAAGTTCGGACCCCTCCCCCTCTGGTGTCACATTTGGCACCTTTCAGGGGGAGGGGGGGTTCAGATACCCATCTAAGACAGGTACTTGCACCCACTTCTGGGCATAGACTCCCGCAAGGGGTCACGCCCCTTCCTGTAATCCCCCAGCTGTCTTCTGGGAAACACACAGGTCCCAGAAGACAGCGGGGACCAGTGAGGACGCGCAGTGCGACTTGCGCATGCGCAGTAGGGAAGCAGGAAGTGAAGCCGCAATGCTTCACTTCCTGATTCCCTCACCGAGGATGGCGGCGGGGGCAGCCGAGAGCCGAGCGATTGATCGGCTTCAGCTGCCAACATCGCGGGTGCCCTGGACAGGTAAGGGTTCGTATATAAAAATTCAGCAGCTGCAGTATTTGTAGCTGCTGGCTTTTAATATTCTCTTCTTTTTTTTTTAGGCGGACCTTCGCTTTAGTAACCTCTTAATTTTTGATGAGACTAGCATGGAGAAAAAAAAAACCACAGATGATGCTGTCTCGGGTTCTCATTGGATAAATTGATTGGCTCCCGCTGCCTAAATCCAGTGCAGTGACAGGGGAGCCAGGGGGTGGGACCGAGTCCTGCTGTCTGCGTCAATGGACACAGCAACAGGACTGGGAAGCGTGTCCGCACGGGTGCCCCATGGAAAGCGGTATCCAGGCTTCTGGACGATCATCGAATCAGCTATGAACATTGTGCTCACCCCAGAAAAAAAACGAGCGATTGAAAAATAAATGTGCCTGGAATTGGGCTAGGCAGAAAACCTGAAAGTATGGCGTGAGCATGTCTGAATGAGCCCTATGCGATTACATTTGACCAGCCGCAGTCAGTGTCAGCCTAGCATTGGTTTGTACAGAAATCCACTGACCTGGGCAGTGTATGGCTCTGTGAATGAGGCCTAAAAAAAAAATATGAAAACTAATGCAGCCAGCACATCTTCGGATTGGGAAGCTGCAATATATGAAATGCTTGCTTTGGGGTTTACTAAGCAGTGTAATACATGGCCTATCTCTATGCCTATGCCCACTGATGGGAAAGGGGACCGTTTGTACACAGACACCATTAATAACTATGATATTTCCCCAGTTCTGGGAGTGCTGTATTATTGTAGTCACCTTGTGGGAATAGTACATAGAAAACATTGCACGTTAGGCCATTATTACCACACAGAACTGTGCACACGGCATTGCCACCTCCACTACTGTGCTCACCTCTCCTCCGGTATGTGCCATGTCTGGAAACGGGCATGGAGCTCCCTTCCCTCCTCTCTAAGCCCCTCCTATGATCGGGCGGCAGTACCACCTCCAGCTGAATGTCGTGCCTACGCTTCCGCCAGGAGTTGTATAGAAAGCTGATGTGTTCTTCCTGTTATCCTCCGGATGTACACAGACTCCTCCTCTGTTTGAACAAAGAGGAAGTGCACAGGGGAAATCCACCCTCTCTATGTATGACGGCTGCTACAGATAGGGGCAGCAATCACTGTACAATCTCATTCATAAATGGAATGAAAACAAGATGTATTGTATTATATGTGCTGGAGAGAGACGTGTCAGGGGTTTAATCCTGGAAGCGTCCGTGTTTCTACTGGTGTGTCCTTGTTTACAGGATTCCTCTTGCTCATTGTAATAACTGGAGTGGAGCTAAAGGCAAAGCGTTTATTTTCACTTTGGATAGGTTCACATTTATGCGGCTGCACTTGATGCGTTTTTGCATGCAGTTTTCATGTATTTTACAGTTTTTTTTCTCTCTCTCTCTCTCTCTCTCTCTCTCTCTCTCTCTCCACCCTCTCTCTCTCTCTCTCTCTCTCTCTCTCTCTCTCTCTCTCTCTCCCCCCTCTCTCCTCCCCCCTCCCTCTCTCCCTCCCCCCCCTCCTCTCTCCCCCCCCCCTCCTCTCTCCCCCCCCCTCCTCTCTCCCTCCCCCCTCTCTCTCCCCCCCCCCCCCTCTAAAATTGTTTTTTTTTTCTGTCTGAATTTCTCACTTCCTGTTCCCCCTCAGTAAGCTTGCCCCCATCATCCGAGACGTTCTGGCTGGGGGGTTAGTCAGCGTGCTTGCATGCCCCCCCCCCCTTAGGACTACATCCCTGCGGGGAGAGCACACTGACTAACCCCCCCCCAGCCAGAACGTCTCGGATGATGGGGGCAAGCTTACTGAGGGGGAACAGAAAGTGAGAAATTCAGAAGGGAAATTGAAGGAAAAGGTAAGTGAACCAACAATGCACTAGCTTAAAGTAGAGGTACACCCTATAAAACATTTTTTAACACTGCATCCAGCCCAGTTGTGCATATAAAATGACACTGACCTTTTTTTTTCTTTTTTTCGTAGATAGCGTTTAGCCGTGGAATTCACCGCGGCTTCCGGGTAGGGAATCCCGCGGGAGTGGGCGTTCCTATTGACATGCCAATTGATTGACATGCTAAACGATAGCGCACACAGCTCGTCACGACTTTCCGAAGGAAGCTCGGGTCGGCTCGGCTCTATTCGGCGCCGAATAGAGCCGACCCGAGCTTCCTTCGGGAAGTCGTGACTCGCTGTGTGCGCTATTGTTTAGCATGTCAATCAATTGGCATGTCAATAGGAACGCCCACTCCTGCGGGATTCCCTACCCGGAAGCCGCGGTGAATCCCACGGCTAAACGCTATCTACGAAAAAAAATAAAAAAAAGGTCAGTGTCATTTTATATGCACAACTGGGCTGGATGCAGTGTTAGAAATTTCTTATAGGGTGAACCTCCACTTTAAAGGAATTTATTTAGAAAATAAAAGACAAACCTTTAAAACCCTTTCCTGCCCAGGCCATTTTTCAGCTTCCAGCGCTGTCACAATTTCAATGACAACAGCACCTTTCATACAACATTGTAATCAAATGAAATTTTTATACATTTTTTCCCCACAAATAGAGCTTTCTTTTGGTGGTATTTGATCACCTCTGCGGTTTTTATTTATTGCACTATAAACAAAGGAGGAGCGTCAAGTTTGAAAAAAAAAAAAAAAAAAACACAATATTTTTTACTTTTTGCTATAATAAATATCCCATTTTTTTATTTATTTTTTAAAACATTTTTTTTCCTCAGTTTAGGCGGATATGTTTTCTTCTACACATTTTTGGTAAAACATGACTGCGATATTGTGGCAGACATATCAGACACTTGACACTATTTTGGGACCATTCACATTTATACAGCAAACAGTGCTATAAAAATGCACTGATTACTGTATAAATGTGACTGGCAGGGAAAGGGGTTAACACTAGGGGGCGATCAAGGGGTTAAATGTGTTACCTAGGGAGTGATTATACCTGTAGGGGGAGGGGACTGATCGATTTGCCCGGGAACAGAGCAAGACCGTGGATCTGTGTGTTCCCGAGCAATCGCGGGTGCCCGGCAGACATCGCAGCCACCGGGCACGTGCATCGAAAGCCGTACCGCACAGCCGCCATTTGACGGCCAGTGGGCGGCAAGCGGTTAAACATAGAGCTGGTTGTTAAGCAGGAGGCTGGAAAGCTAGCTGCCGCATCCTAAAAAAAACAATGAGTCATCAGAATCTGAATGTGCAAAATAAAAAAATTCCATTTTTTTTTTAAATTCCCATAAAAGCCATGCAAAACCCTTATCCGAGCATGCATCCCAGCAGGTCAGGAAAGGGAGGGGACGAGCGCCCCCCCCCCCCCCCATCCTAAACCATACTAGACGGCTTGTCCTCGACATGGGGGGGATGCACCCCCCCAAACACCTTGCCCCCATGTTGATGGGGACAAGAAACCTCTTCCCGACAACCCTGGCCGGAGGTTGTCAGGGTCTGTGGGCGGGGGTGCTTAACGGAATCTGGAAGCCCCCCTTTACCAGATCTCAGCCCCCGCTATGTGAATGGATACATAGTACACCTACAAAAAGCAGTGAAATGTAAAAAGAAAAACATAAGTCCCTTATTAAAAAAATAGCTCTGAGCTGTCTTCTCCCCGAGCCGTTCTCACCCACTGCCGTCTTCTTGTGCTATCTCCTCCAGCTGCTGTCTTCTTCCTCGCTGCCGCTTACCCGCAAAAAAACAACAAAAAAAACACTCTTCTTCTGTGGCTGTCTTCCTCTGTTGTGTTGTCGTCTGCTATCTGACATATCTTATATAGCCATGGCCATCCAATGACATCACCCGGAGAGCCGGGTGATGTCATTGGATGGCTACGCCCTATGACTATATAAGAGATGCCAGACAGTGGGCAGCAACACAACAGAGGAAGACAGCTATCAGCGGCAATTTACCGCGATCCGTGATGCGCCGGGGATGATTCCAGGAGCGCGCCCCAGGGGGCGCGCGAGTAGAGGATTCTGGGAGGACGTCCCAGGGACGTCCTCCCAGAATAACTCGACCGCGCTGTAGCAGTAAAATGTCTATGGCGCAGTCGGCAAGTGGTTAAACCACTCAAGTGTTGCTTTAGCAGTGTGTTTGGGGTCATTGTCCTGCTGGAAGGTGAACCTCTGTCCTAGCCTCAAATCACACACAGAGTGGTACAGGTTTTGCTCAAGAATATCCCTGTATTTAGCACCATCCATCTTTCCCTCAACTCTGACCAGTTTCCCAGTCCTGACTGCTAAAAAACATTCCCACAGCATGATGCTGCCACCACCATGTTTCACTGTGGGGATGGATGGTTTTCCTTGGATGATGTGATGTGTTGGGTTTGGGCCACACATAGCATTTTCTTTGATGACCAAAAAGTAAAATGTTAGTCTCATCCGACCAGAGCACCTTCCTCCATACATTTTGGGAGTCTCCCATGTGCCTTTTCGCAAAACTTAAAAACATGCCATTTTGTTTTTTGCTGAAAGTGATGGCTTTCTTCTGGCCACTGTGCCATAAAGTCCAACTCTATGGAGCGTACGGCTTATTGTCGTCCTATGTACAGATACTCCAGTCTCTGCTGTGGATCTCTGCAGCTCCTCCAGTATTACCTTTAGGTCTCTGTGCTGCCTCTCTGATTAATGCCCTCCTTGCCCAGTCCATGAGTTTTGGTGTGCGGCCGTCTTTAGGAAGGTTTGCTGTTGTGCCATGTTCTTTCCATTTGGTTATGATAAATTTGATGGTGCTCCTAGGGGATCATCAAAGATTTAGGCCCAGATTCTCGTATCTGGGCGTAAAACTGCGGCGGCGTAACTTATGTCATTTACGTTACGCCGCCGCAAGTTTTACAGGCAAGTGCTTTATTCACAAAGAACTTGCCTGTAAAGTTGCGGCGGTGTAACGTAAATCCCCCGGCGCAAGCCCGCCTAATTCAAATGAGCCGGGTAGGGGGCGTGGATCATTTAAATTAGGCGCGTTCCCGCGCCGAACGTACTGCGCATGCGTCGTCCCTAAAATTTCCCGACGTGCATTGCGCTAAATGACGTCGCAAGGATGTCATTGGTTTCAAAGTGAACGTAAATGGCGTCCAGCCCCATTCATGGACGACTTACGCAAACAACGTAAATTTTTTAATTTCGACGCGGGAACGACGGCCATACTTAACATTGGTTGCCCCTCATATAGCAGGGGCAACTTTACGCGTCGCAAATCTAACGTAAACTCCGTAACTTCATTGCGTCGACCGCGCGTACGTTCGGGAATTCGCATATTTTGCTAATTTGCATACTCGACCAGGAAAACGACGGAGGCGACACCTAGCGGCGAAAAAAAAAAATTGCATTTAAGATCCGACAGCGTAAGAGCCTTACGCCTGTCGGATCTAATGGTTATCTATGCGTAACTGATTCTAAGAATCAGTCGCATAGATACGACGGTCCAGATTAGGACTTACGACGGCGCACATTGCGTTGCGCCGTCGTAAGCCCTTTGAGAATCTGGGCCTTAGATTTTTTTTTTTTTATAACCTAACCCTGACTTGTACTTCTCAACAGCATTGTCCCTTACTTGTTTGAAGAGTTCTTTGGTCTTCATGGCAGTGTTTGGTTAGTGGTGCCTCTTGCTCAGGTGTTGCAGCCTCTGGGGCCTTTTAAAAAGGTGTGTATATGTAATGACAGATCATGTGACACTTAGATTGCACACAGGTGGACATCATTTCACTAATTATGTGACTTCTGAAGGTAATTGGTTGCACCAGAGCTTTTTATGGGCTTCATAACAAAAGGGGGTGACTACATACGCACATGCCAATTATCAGTTTTTTTATTTCTAAAAAATAGTTTTATGTATATGTATTTTTTAATTTTACTTCACCAACTTAGACTATTGTGTTCTGATCCATCACACATAATTCAGATAAAAAAAAAAAACATTGAATTAAAGGCAGTAATGTAACAAAATAGGTAAAAAGCCAAGGGGGTGAATACTTTTGCAAGGCACTGTAGTTAGATAGTTAGGTTGAAAAAAGACACAAGTTCAACCAAAAAAAAAAAATACAATCCCATATACACAATCCTTCACCCACAGTTGATCCAGAGGAAGGTGACACACCCCAGCAAAGCATTATCCAATTTGCTACAGCAGGGGGCTAAAATTCCTTCCTGATCCCCCGTGAGGCAATCGGATTTTCCCTGGATCAACTTTATCTATAAATGTTATTACCCAGATGTAAATTTATAAAAAAAAAAAAATGTATATAATTATTTACAGCCTTTGCCATGACACTCAAGATTGAGCTCAGGTGCATCCCGTTTCCACTAATCATCCTCGAGATGTTTCTACAACTTGACTGAAGTCCACCCGAGGTAAATTCAGTTGATTGGACATGATTTGGAAAGGCACACACCTGTCTACATAAGGCCACACAGTTAATGATGCATGTCAGAGCACAAACCAAGCCATAAAGTCTAAGGAATTGTCTGTAGACCTCCAAGACAGGATTGTTTCGAGGCACAGATCTGGGGAAGGGTACAGAAAAATGTCTGCAGCATTGAAGGTCCCAATGAGCACAGTGGCCTCCTTCATCCAAAAATGGAAAACGGTTGGAACCACCAGGACTCTTCCTAGAGCAGATCGCCTTGCCAAACTGAGCGATCGAGAGAGAGAAAGGCCTTCGTCAGGGAGGTGACCAAGAACCGGATGGTCACTGTGAGCTAAAGCGTTTCTCTGTTAAAAAAAAAGAGAACCTTCCAGAAGAACAATCATCTATGCAGCACTCCACCAATTAGTGGAGTGCTGCATAGAGTTGCCAGGCGGAAGCCATTCCTCAGTAAAAGGCACATGACAGCCTGCCTGGAGTTTGCCATAAAGCACCTGAAGGACTCTCAGACCACAAGAAACAAAATTCTCTGGTCTGATGAAACAAAGATTGAACTCTTTGGCCTGAATGACAAGTGTCAAGTCTGGAGGAAACCAGGCACCGCTCATCACCTGGCCAATACCATTCCTACCGTGAAGCATGGTGCTGACAGCGTCATGCTGTGGGGATGTTTTTCAGCCGCAGGAACTGGGAGACTAGTCAGGATCGAGGGAAAGATAAATGCAGCAAGAGATATCCTTGCTGAATACCTGTTTCAGAGCACTCTAGACATCAGACTGGGGCGAAGGTTCATCTTCCAATAGGACAACGACCCTAAGCACACAGCCAAGATAACAAAGGAGTGGCTATGGGACAACTCTGTAAATGCTCTTGAGTGGAGAGATCTAAAAACGGCTGTGCACCGAGGCTCTCCATCCAACCTGATGGAACTTAAGAGGTCCTGCAAAGATGAATGGGAGAAACTGCCAAAAAATACTCAAAAAGATTTGAGGCTGTAATTGGTGCCAAAGGTGCTTTAACGAAGTATTGAGCAAAGGCTGTGAATACTTATGTACAAGTGATTTTTTTTTCGTTTATACATTTTCAAAGATTTCCAACAAACTTCTCTCATGTTGTCATTATGGGGTATTGTTCGTAGATTTTGGAATAAGGCTGTAATATAACAAAATGTGTAAAGCATTGTGAATACTTTCCAGATGCACTGTAGGATTGGGAGCAGCGTCTATGTCCGTGCAGCCACTATATCCCAATTGACAAGAATGGGACTGCCTGCATGGAGATGCACAGAACACCTATGCATACCATGTGGGTAAACACAGCCCTTCACAAGTGCACACTTTACTACGCCCCATGTAAACAAGGCCATACTTTAACCATGTGCCGACCGTCCCACGCAGATATACTGTGGCAAGGCATCCGCTCTGCACTGAATTGGGGGCACGCACACGTGCTCGCTGCCTCGGCTCTACTGTAATCCTGCACTTGGAAGAACACAGCCATGAACATTAGAAGATTGTACATGAACATCCAGGCACAACACGATAATTCCAGAACCAGGATGGTAGTGACACTAAATACAGCCAAAGCCTTTAATTCAGTGAATTCGCAATGCCTTCATATCTATGGCTTTGGTCCACATTTTTATAAAATGGGTAAAACTCCTATATCAAACACCCAAAGCGAGAATTTTTGTGAATGAATGGCTCTCAGAGCAGTTTCCACTAGAAAGGGAGCCTTAGCTGCTGAACCATTGGCAATTGCCATTAGAGCAGACCTAGATATTCTGGGCTTGCGATGGGGCCATATAGTAGAAAAAATAGGCTTATACGCAGATGACACTATACTCTACTTAGTGGACTGAGGTCCATCGCTTCAACCTACACTGAGAATCATTGAACAAATGGGAGGCTGCTCAGGACTGCGCATAAACTAGGACAAATCCTCCCTACAGATATATCTCCTCCTCCCCCCCCATAACAATCCCTCTTCTACCATCATCCAGAGTGTCTAAGATTAAATATTTGGGAGTAGAGGTCACCGGAAATCTAGCAGACTACACACCCCTAAATATAGCACCACTATTTGAGCTACTCAAAACTAAAACTCAGACATGGTCCAGGAGTAATGGGACGCATAAACATAATAACAATTATTATACTACCTAAAATTATTTACATGGTATGGCATGCCCCTTTATACATCCCCTTAAAATCTTTAAACAAATGGAAGCTATTCTAAATTAATTTGTATGGGGGAGCGAAAGGCACAAGTTAGCCCGGCACATGCTAAAGAACCCCCACGGACTTGGGAGGCGTTTCCCTTTCGGACCTACAAGACTATTATTTAGCATCTCAGCTATCCCATATATACCATTTTAATAGAACAAAACTGCAGCGTTATAGATCCTTAGTTTGCGACAAACCCGGGCACTCGACATATACACCCCTCCAAGCTATCCTTTGTGGGAAGCAAATGATTAAGAAAACCTCACGATACAACACAGGAATGTTACTACACCACCAGAGGGTATGGGAAATTACTCTGAAAAAACTGAAAACAGGGAAAATACACTCCCACACTCCATTGTGGCTTAACAGCCATATGCCTGAACTAGAATCAATACCAGACTCGGCAGTGGGCCATGCACGGAATAATATATCTACACCAAGTACTGTCAATTTCTGGGCTCAAACTGTTTCAAACACTCAATGTGGAATTTAGGCTCCCAAATCATCTAATCTTCAAATACCTACAGCTCCGACATGCAATAAGAACCCAATTACCAAATCTTGGGATAACGACGGAACCCCCCCCCCCCCCCCAGTACTGAATATAGTCATGGAGCCAGATTCACGTAGGACTTACGCCGACGTATCTTCTTATACGCCGCGTAAGTCCGCGGATGCGCCGTTGTATCAATGCGCCTTATTCTTGAAACCAGATACGCCTGAATTCTGGCTCCATCCGACCGACGTAAGTCTCCTACGCCGTCGTATCTTGGGTGCATATTTACGCTGGCCGCTAGGGGCGCTTCCATTGATTTACGCGTCGAACATGTAATTGACCTAGATACGCCGATTCGCGAACGTACTTGCGCCCGTCGCAGTAAGCTACGCCGTTTACGTAAGGCGTACGTCCGACGTGAAGTTATCCCACCTAAAGCAGGGGTAAGTCATGTTAGGGTATGGACGTCGGAACAGCCGTCGTATTTTACGTCGTTTACGTAAGTCATATGTGAATGGGGCTGGGCGTAGGTTACGTTCACGTCGTACGCATTGAGCCGTCGTTTCTTAGGGAGTATATGCAACGTGATTCTGAGCATGCGCGCGCATGGGCCGTTCGTTCGGCCATTCATTTACATGGGGTCACGGTTAATTTTAATACAACACGCCCACTACCTTCCAAATTTGAATTAGGCGGGCTTACACCGGCCCATTTACGCTACGGCGCCGTAACTTAGGGAGCAAGTGCTTTGTGAATACTGCTCTTGCCTCTCAGAGTTACGTCGGCGTAGCGCATATGAGATGCGCTACGCCCGCTCAACGATACGCCAAGCTACCTGAATCTGGCTCATGGTTGAAGACCACTCTAAACTTATATCGAACCTGTATTTCACTCTCGGACACCAGAGAACGATAGCAATTACTCAAACGCTAAAAACGGCATGGGAACAAGAAATGGGCCCAATAGAAGATGCTGATTGGGATGAAATACTTGAAGAAACCAACACAGTATCCCCTAAATTATCAGATGGACTGACACAACTATATATCATACATAAAGCCTACCTAACACCGTTGAGAATGGCAAAATTCCAGCACACATACAACCCGATATGTCCTATATGTCAGGCTGCTTCTGGCACGTTCTACCATCTAATATGGAGCTGCCCAAATGTACAGACATATTGGGCACAGGTTGTCTGCTTCCTGCATGATAATATGGGATCCCCCATGGTTCTTGACCCTAAGTTAAGTCTGTTGGGGTTGTTGCCCGACGTAGAAATCGATAAATATCAAACTTTATTTTTAGCACGTAAAGTGATAGCTAAGCTATGGATGCATTGGTGTAGTGGGTAGCACTCTCACCTAGCAGTAAAAAGGGTTGCTGGTTCAAATCCCGACCACAACACTACCTGCATGGAGTTTGCATGTTCTCTCTTTGCCTGAGTGGATTTCCTCCGGGTACTCTGGTTTCCTCCGTGTACTCCGGTTTCCTCCCACACTCCAAAGACATTCTGGTAGGTTAATTGGCTTCTGGCTAAATTGGCCCTAGTATATGAATGTGAGTTAGGGACCTTAGATTGTAAGCTCCTTGAGGGTAGGGACTGATGTGAATGTACATTGTATATGTAAAGTGCTGCGTAAATTGACGGGGCTATATAAGTACCTAAATAATAATAATAATGGAGGCAAACTCTGCCCCCCACAATACAACTATGGAAGAAAGATGTTAATGACACACTGCCATTCAAAAAACTGGTCTATACTCACAGGGGATGCGCACACAAGTATTCCAAAGTATGGGACAGATGGCTGGAAGACGGAGAAACGTGTATATAACAATCCCAAACTTTGCGGGTATCCAAAATTAAACTTTTACAGGGTACCGCTATCATAATAAAAAGGAATATGGAACGCTAAACAATACTTTAATTGCACTTGAAAATAGAAAGCATCAATGTATATAGCAACTGCACCTATATAACTATGTGGAAACCACAGTAAACACTATGTGAAAGCATACCCTTATTGACAATTGTAATTGAATGCAATGCAATGTATTCTGTGCTTTATTATAAATAAAGTTGTTTTTTTACCAAGTAAAAAAAAAAAAGGAAGAGCCACAAACTGGCAGTAGGAAGGTCAAGGAACAAAACTCATTTGTAGCACTAAGTTGCTATCTCTTGCACCCAGGCATCAGGGATGCAAAGGCCAACAGACATCCCTAACTCTGGAAGGTGGGGATACAGCTTTATGCAAAGGTGGGACGTCTTTGAATTTGGAAGGTCTAGAATGCCAGAACTCATGGCTGGATTGGGAACTACTCTTGGGGTTTTGCAATGTGGAAACTGAGGGTGAGCGGAAATGAAAGGATTAGCTAATAAAGATGATTTAGAAGTAGGGTCCTAGACTTCCTCTGCCTGGGAAGAGTAGAGGAAATTCTCTGCAGCAGAGCAACTTTGATGAGGGAATTTAGAGTTGGCCCTAAAGCGACATTGGGGGTTATATACTAAAACTGCATGGTGATACCTATTATAAATAAGGTGCCAAATGTGATATTTAAACAGCGCTCAAAAAAATATGTGAAAATGTAAATCAACAAATATAATATTGGTACAGTGACATAGTGAAAAATAAATAAATAATCCACCCTCTAAGTGAGTCAATATATAAGTGTCCAAAAATCCGTGCAAAAATCGCATCAAAAAATACCAGACCCCAATTATTATTTTATCGGAGGTTTATAGACGATATTTTATTTATATGGGAAGGATCACAACAAGAAGCACTCCAGTTCCTGGGAGAACTCAATAATAATTCCAATAATATTAAACTGGAATACACGATCAGTGGAAATACTGTCAATTTCTTGGATGTGACTATTCAAAGAGAAGGAAATAAATTAAAGACTAAAGTGTATTTTAAAACCACTGATCGGAACAGTTACCTGTCCATTAATAGTGGACACCATCCAGCGTGGATTAAAAATATCCCTAAGGGGCAATTTTTAAGAGTTCGACGCAACTGCTCAGATGTCACTGACTATCTCTCACAAGCACAAATACTCAAGAATAAATTTGTTCAAAAGGGATATGATGAGCCAGCTTTGAATACTATGATTGAAGACATTGCTGTTATCCCTAGAGATAAATGCTTGGAGAAGAAGGCAGAAGAGCCAAACAATAATCAACACCAATGCGGATTCCTGTCTGGGTTTCATGCCCAATATAGGGAGGTAGAGGCCATTTTTAAAAATCACTGGCACATCTTGGGTAAGGACAGACACCTTGCCGAAATTCTTCCGAGTCAACCACGATTCATCTACAGGAGGGCTCCTAATTTCGGTGATAAGGTGGTTCGTAAGATTTTAGATCCCCCAGACCAACAGGCCCTTAGAATAGATCTTAAAGGATTTTTCTCCTGTAGGAAATGCATCTGCTGTAGAACTGTACGAACAAGTAACAGGGGTAAACAACAGGTCATGAGTAGTGATGGGAAGAGTTTTTCTATTAAAGAATTTATTACGTGTAACTCTTCTTACGTAGTATACCTGATCTGGTGCCCCTGTGGGCTACTTTATGTAGGGAGAACCAAGCGGTTATTGCGGATTCGAGTGGCTGAACACCTTGCGAATATTAAGAAAGGCTTTGAGTATCATAGTGTGTCAGTCCACTTTAAAGAAAAACATAACCAAGACCCCTCGTTAGCTCAGTTCTGCGGTATTGACTGTGTGTACCCTTCGTGGAGAGGCTCAAATAGGGTGAGAGACCTGTCGCAGCGCAAAACTCAATGGATCTTCCTGTTAAAAAGCCATTTTCCGAGGGGACTAAACATAGAACTGGATGTGAATTGCTTCATTAGCAATGCCTAAATTATGAGCAATAGATTTGAGACATGCGTTTTTACATATATAGGATGATCATGAGCTATGTTTATATAAGGGGGCCAAACAACTGGGCTACCCGTCATGATCAGAGTTTTGATGAGTGCATGCATATGGGGATGATGTAGTACACCCACTTACGTCTAAACCAGAGCATTTATTTGTTTTACTAACGTATATTTATACACATGTCATTTACAGCTCATGGCCCAGTTTATTATCTTTTTCCAGTATTCATTTTAATATAATGTTTTTAAATAATTTTAACATTTTTAAAAATATATGTATTATTTTATATATATTGTTTATTCCTATTAATATCTTTTAACTAATATTTTTATGCATTTTTAATATGGATAACAATATCTGCAACTCTTTTATATACAATTTTTAAAATATCATTTATATTTTGTATATACACTTATTGTCTAGAGATGTGTTTGTAGATTTTAGAGTGCTATATAATATATATTTTATATATGTATACATGTCATTCATAACTATACACACCATTAATTGGCTGGCTCTTGTGCTTAAATAATGAGAGCCAATGTACTCTGTGTTTCTGAATTTATATTGCTATACTCTGTATGCATAGACCCTAGAGGTAACTTGTGGTCATAGGGACATCCGAAAAGCTGACAGTCAGCAATATTTGGTTTTCATCCCTCCATTATGGAATACACTGCAGGCAGGTTGAGTGTCATACCCCAGTTTAACCATCGGGGTTAGACATTACATTCGATACTAGGCAGTGGGATGTGGTGTAATACACCAACGTCGCCACTGAGGGCCTCCACCACGTTGGAAGAATGCCAGCTACAGCGTCATGACGATGATGCTGCTCTGATTGGATGAGCGGATCAGCTGCATGTTAGCATGGCTGGGAGGAACGTAAGTCCACTCAGCTGCAGCTTGTTATCATCAGTAGGCACGCATCAACACAAGGGGGGAGGGAGGACCCTGGCAACTATATAAAGCGGCACTAGACAGCTGGTAAGTAACCCCATGAAGAAATCATTTCGATGAAACATGTCGGGGAGTGATTACTGAAGTCACAACCGCACACCTAACTTTCTAAGCTTGAACGTGGAATGGTCTAATCTGCCACCAGCTCAATTACCTAAGCAGCAGCTCCAGTACACCTGCACAAGGGCTGTGAGTAACACTTGGGCTATTCGTTGGTCCGCTGTGACCACTAGTTCACCTGGAGGATATCTTTATTTTTTGTTTTACACCGTGTCAGTTTTTGGATTTATACACTGCTTGTAACAAGAGTTACCTTTGTGAGTGCATTCTTTGGGAGATTTGTAGTGTGTTATTAAAAGTTGTGTTACAGTATCACATTATTGTGCTCTCTTTTTCTTATTTGCATATGGCTGTTATCTTGGAGTTTTCTTTTTGCTTCGGATCTCCATCTGTTTAACTGAATGCTCCACTCTATATGAAAAGAAGGAGTTCTATCAACTAAACTGAGGGGGTCAGTTAACAAGCCTGTGTGCCTAAACACGAAAGTGTCAGGCCATTTGTTGCGGTGAGTTTGCATTTCTGATGGGTGGTGGAAGCACGCAGTCACTGTGGTGTGGTGAAAGCACTTATTGAAGATCGGGAAGGATTTTTTCTTTTCCTTTGCTCTCCATTTATGAACTATTTATATATATTTTTTTGTTCACTTAGACAGTTCATGGACTTTATTTGCCAACCTGGTATTTTTTGATGCGATTTTTGCACGGATTTTTGGACACTTATATATTGACTCACTTAGAGGGTGGATTATTTATTTATTTTTCACTATGTCACTGTACCAATATTATATTTGTTGATTTACATTTTCACATATTTTTTTGAGCGCTGTTTAAATATCACATTTGGCACCTTATTTATAATAGGTATCACTGTATTTGCATATTAACTATTTTGGATTCTATAATTTTTAAAGCAGCAGCTCTTGCATATTTATTAATTTATTCATTTATTTTATAAATATCACTAGTGTTCACATTTATTCTCCAGCTACGCGCAGTGAGGGTGGCTCACATTAGACGGCCCTTATCTCCACCCCTTTTTTCTAAAACTGCATGGTGCCAACTCTGGTGCAGCTCTGCATAGAAACCAATCAGCTTCCAGATTTTATAGTCAAAGCTTAATTGAACAAGCTGAAATTAGAAGCCGATTAGCTACCATGCCCAGCTGCACCAGATTCTGAGGGCTCCAGCTTTGGTAAATCTACCCCATTGTCCCTCCAAGGCCATGCAGATCAACAGCTTTTTCAAGAAAGTTCTTTAGTCCTGCACTTTAACCAAAAGGCCCTGCACATATGTACTGGCAAAAGAGAAATAAGCCAGACGACTTCCAACAGGCCATCACAGCTAAAGTTTAATGCAACAAACACTTTGAACCAATTGAATTTGAACCAATCGGGCAAAGTTTGACAAAGTAATGTTACAGCAAATATTGGGTGTAAGGCAGAACCTACCAAAAAAAAAAAATAGTTCTGGCAAGGGCCACCAGCAGCTAGCTGGTTGGAATCCTAAATAAAGGTGCATCCTCCAAAAGGTATTAGGCCAAAATGTCCAGATCCAGTGGGGATGGACTACTTTTAAACAAAATCTTCACAAAGAGGGTACATAGACAGCAAGTGCTTAGAGGGGGAGCAAACAGCCCATCAAGGTTTTTCCAATTTTTCTACTTTAAAAACTGGAAAAGCAGGTTTAAAAGGGAAGGTATTTAAAGCCATTGGAGTCCTGAAAGTCACAAGGCCAGAAGCAGCACTAATAGAAGAGACAGGCTGATCCTCTAGCTTCAAACTGGTTCTCACCATATCTATAAGAGACAAAACAGTCATGACCTTAAGAGCAATAGCAGTGGACTCCAGTTCCTTTGGGGGAAAAGCTTAAACTTGAGCAACTGTTGACCGTTTCAGGTCCAATTTCATGCCAAATTTTGGGCTAAATTCAGATGAAATGGACCAGAAGATGCACAGGACTCCAGTCCGTTTAGCTCCGCAGCCATCCCGGAGCTGTGCGAACTGGCACCATTGAGAGATGGTCAGTCATCCAATTCGCAACAGTGTGAACCCAGCCTCAAAGTCTCCAGAACCAATAACTTGAAAGCCAGGAGGGACCCCAGCCATACCTAACAAAGCCAAAGAGGACTATGATGCGAGAAGAGACTCAAAAATACAGAAACTGACACTGTAAGTGGGACTGTCCCCCCCTCCCAGCAAGGCATTGAGTACCCACCAAATCTGACCAGCTGATAACGTGAAATTTTATAACGGGAGGATCAGGAGCCCAGAGGTGATCAAATGATTGTAGACAGGCAGCAGGAATGGATCAAAGACTAATGCTCCACGTGACTTTTTGCAGCAGGGAGATGCTTCCTTAAAAGAGAAGTACAGCCAAAGCTTGTTTGGCTGTACTTCTACTGTGCATCACAAGAGTGCAGTTTGTTCTGCAGAGGCGCTTTGCTGGAGGTATAGCCGCGGTGTTCTATTGATCTCAATGGGCAGGAGCAATATACACACTGATCCAAAGATGCGGCTAGCAGGATTTTTTTTTATCGTCCTGCTAGTGCACCGCTCTAGTGTGAACACAGCAGCGGCTGTTTAGGGTCGGTTTGCAGGCGCTATTTTTAGCGCAATAGCGCCTGCAAACCGCTCCAGTGTGAAAGGGGTCTAAGGATCGCAGAAATACCTCATGTGTGGTGTGAACACCGTTTACATATGTGCTTGCTTCTGCTCATGAGCACAGAAGAATGGGGCGCTTTAAAATTTGTAGTTTTTTATGAAGTTTACATATTTTTACAATGTCCCTTTTGTTGTTCTTTTTTATAATCACTTTTAATCCTATTACAAGGAATGTAAACATGCCTTGTAATAAAAATGAGCATGACAGGTCCTCCTTATTGAGAGAAAACAAATGTTTTTGTGACGTGTCTTTAAAAAAAAAGGAACTGATGTCAGAGGTCGATCCGGTCCCCCAAAGACATAGAGCCATCTTGTCCTCACTTGACTTCCTGCCCAGCAAACAGCCGCATCGGATCGCTTCCGGTCTTACCGATGGCTCCAGTAAGCTCAGAAACTACCCAGCAGCAGCAGGAAGGGGGGCACCTCTCCCACCGCCTTGAATGCGCTCGGGACTTTTTTCAGATATTTCATTATACGTCGGCTGTTTGAAGAGTGATATTGCTGTTATGGTACCAGCTAGCTACCATAACCCCAGTATCCTGCTCTTCAGCGGGCCATCTGCCTTTAGATAAAAGTTGTGTCTGCTGCGGATTCGATGCAACATCACTTTTATCGGCGGCCCCCTCCACCACCAGCGGCGGCAAAGGTGATCGATCGCTCCTGTGTGTGGTACGGAGCCGAGTGAGGGGAAGATGTATAAATATGAGGTCTTTTTGACCCCAGATCTCATATTTAAGAGGTCCTGTCATGCTTTTTTTCTATTACAAGGGATGTTTACATTGCAGTGTGTGGGTAGGACCACCAAGGCCAAATGGGTGGGGGAACACAGACAACATAAAGAAAAGGTACAAATACCAGTGTGTCCAACCATTCCAGGCTGGTGCACAAGGATACCTCTCTACTTAGGTTTTTGAGGTATTGATAAGGTCCACCCCCGAATGGAGAGGTACAGACATAACCAAAAAGTGTCCTAAATGGAGACTCAGTGGCTATACAGACCCCAATCTCTACAACCGATGGAACTCAACATAGATAATAAATTGAAATGTTTCCTGATTATGTTTTATTTATTTTTTCTGTGTAATTGGCATCACTACATATGGGGAATACCTAATTTCCCCCTTTTTTCTATAAAGGGGAAAATTAGGTACAGGGGAACAGGGGAAATTTTACCATATATCAGCTTCTTACATTTTTAAAAATCATTTTAATATTATGCATACTTGTTTTTTTATTTGTCCACAAACATACCTTCATATTCACATGAGGCTCTCCCCAATACTACAGTATTAGATTAGCAGTCATAAGATGGCACTGATCAAAGAAATTCCCCTCTGTGGTATGTCAAATTAGTTTATTCACATATGTGACAGGATCATTGTTCCATTAAAAATCGGAATTATGTTTGTTAACATTTGTGTAAATTCAAAATGGTTGGCTATTTTATAATGGTGTTGACAGCGTGCAAATTTGGATCCCTAAAGGAAAAAACCCCCGTTAGACGTAACAGCATTTCCAGGACAGTTACTTGAGAGATGATTGGCTCCGCCCTCTACAGGAAACACAAATCAGATACAATTTAAAAGGCCCTTTCCTCTGACCTTCAGTTGTTTAGAAGATCAAGTAGACGCCCACCAAAGTGCACTCGGCAGAGGAAAAACAAAAAACACACCACCATCAGGTGAAAGAAAAATAGGGTGGGAATATAGACGCTGTCCTGGAAATACCATTACCGGTAAGTCTAACGGGTCCCCCCCCCCCCCTTCCAGGACAGCTACTTGAGAGGATAAGCAAGATACTATATACCTTAGGGAGGGACAACAGCCTGAAGCACTTTCCTACCAAAGGAAAGGTCCTGGCTGGAAAGCATCTGAACTCTATAATGTTTGACAAATGCATGAGGGGATGACCAGACGGCAGCTTTAGAAATTTCTTCCCATGATGCCCTCGCTCTTTCTGCCCATGACGTAGCCATGGATCTTGTTGAATGAGCCCTAATTCTAGAAGGACTACGACCTGAGGCTTTGTAAGCTTCACAAATAGCTAGCAATAGAGCTTTTGTACACTTTGGATCCCTTTTTCGGGCCACTGAACAATAGTAACAGTTGGGAGGAACTCCTAAACCCACTGGATTTCTCTTTACAAAAGACATCTCTTTACGTCTAAAAAACTAAATCTTTCCTCTTCCACATTTTTGGGACAGGAACAAAAACTAGGAAGGACTACTTCCTGGGACCTATGAAAGTTAGAAGAAACTTTGGGCAAATAGAAAGGATCAGGCTTGATCAGTACCCTGTCCTCTAAAATCCTCAGGTAAAGGGATCTTTACAGGAAAGGGGTTGCAGATCAGAAATCCTTCTCCCTCACGTAATAGCCAAAAGGAAGGAAATCTTCAAGGAAATAAATTTCCGGGAAGATTCATGCAAAGGCTCAAACGGAGCCCTTGTTAGAGCATTAAGCACTAATGACAGATGCCAAGGAGGTACATGTTTGACGATCCTGGGAGCATGTCTAGATCTAGCTGAAAGGAACCTCCTGACTAAAGGATCTTCAGCTAGCCTCTTGTCTGAAAATAGACAGGGCCGCAACCTGAACCCTAAGGGTGCTGACAGAAAGACCTTTCTCCACTCCCTTGTGTAAAAAAATATCTAGAACACGGAGTAGAAAGAATCTAAACCGGATTTCCTTTGCCAGGAATAAAAACTTTTCCATAGAGTCTTTTAGTTACCAACTTGCGGCTGTCCAGGATAGTTTGAATAACTGTCTCTGAACACCCTTTCAACTGTAAAATGCGCCGCTCAGCCTACAGGCCGTCAAATGGAAGGTCTGAGGGTTTGGATGCAACACTGGTTCCTGATGGAGCAGATCCTTCCACGACAGCAGGGGCCAGGGAAGATTCACAGAGACGGTCTTCAGAGAGGAGAACCAACTCCTCTGCCCTCTGGTGGCCCAGATCAGAACCACTTCAGCCCGATCCTGAAAAATTTTCCGAGGCAAAAGGGGAAAAGCGTAGGCCAGAGCAAAATCCCACGGGAAGGAGAGATCATCCGTCCCAAGGACACTCTCTCTCCAGTGAGTAAAAAGCCAGCAGTTTCCTGTTGAGACTGGAGGCAAAAAGATCCACTGCAGGAAGACCCCATCTTAGCACAATCTCCTGGAACGTGCTTTGATGCAACTCCCAACAGCTGGAACTTGCACTTAGTCCGCCAGCGTGTTCTCCAAACCTCTGATGTGGACTGCTCTGAATCGAGGTGACATTGATTTCCGCTCAGGAAAGGATCTGCAGTGATAACGTTAGGAGTGACTCCGAGCGAGTGCCCCCTTGCTTGTTCAGGTATGCCACTGCCGTGGCATTGTCTGAAAACACTAACAGGTATTTTGAACTGAGCTTCTCCTGCAGAGCCAAGAGAGCTGAGGGGGGAAAAACGAAGTTACTTACCGGTAACGTTCTTTCCCGTAGTCTTTCAGGACAGCCACCTGAGAGACCTTGGCTCCTCCCCTCTGTAGGAAACACCGCGCCAGCCTTCTATAAATTTCCTCCTCCCCTGCTGGCTCCTCAGTTCTTTAAGAGCACCTCCAGTTGCTGGGGAGACACAAGAATATATGATACAAATAGTTAACTATATCACATTTCCTGCAAGGAAATTCTTTACTTACTTTTGGGTGGGTTACCCAGCTGTCCTGAAAGACTACGGGAAAGAACGTTACCGGTAAGTAACTTCGTTTTTCCCCTAATCGTCTTTCAGGACAGCCACCTGAGAGGATAACCGAGCACTTACCCTTAGGGCGGGACCACAGCTTGTAAGACCTTACGTCCAAAGGTCTGATCTTTCGCTGATAAGAGATCCACCCTATAGTGTCTCACGAAGGTGGCGAAGCTGGACCATGTTGCCGCTTTACAGATTTGTTCCGGCGTTGCTCCAGCTCTTTCTGCCTGTGAGGCTGCCATTGATCTTGTGGAGTGCGCTCTGATACCCTCTGGGATCTGTATGCCTCCTAACTTATAAGCCTGTTCAATGGCTTCTCTTAGCCATCTGGCTATGGTGCGTCTAGTGGCATTATGCCCTTTCCTAGCTCCAGTGTGTAAAATAAATAAGGAATCTGTCTTCCTGAGTGTTTTTGTCACTTCTAAATAATGTAAAACGCATCTCCTGACGTCTAAATTATGACATTTAATTTCTTGTTCCTTAGAAGGATTCTGACAAAATGAAGGTAACACAACTTCCTGTTCCCTGTGGAATCTCGAGGCTACTTTCGGCAGAAAGCCCGGATCCATTTTAAAAATAATGCGGTCTGCAAAAATCTGAAAAAAGGGGGGTCTGATAGATAACGCCTCTATCTCACTGACCCTCTTAGCTGTAGTAATTGCTACCAAAAAGACTGTTTTTAACGTCAACCTCTTTAGGCTACAATTTTCTAATGGTTCAAAGGGGTCTCCTGTCAAAGTTTGAAACACTAATGACAGGTCCCACTTCGGAAAAACTGTACTTCGTATGGGTGTTTGTCTGCTCAGGGATTTGAAGAATCTGATTATCCAAGGATCAGATGCCAGCCTTCTTTCCTGAAAAACTGATAGAGCTGACACTTGACTTTTTAAGGTACTCATGCTTAGTCCTTTCTCTACACCACTTTGTAGGAATTCTAAGACTGCCACTGAGCTCTGTATGTTGAAAGTATTTTCTGTGCACCAGTTATTAAAGCACTTCCATACTCTTGGATATATATTGCGTGTCTCCACCTTCCTGCTTTCTAGCAGTGTTGCTATTAAGTGGCTTGAAAAACCTTTAGCTTTCAGCAGCTGCTCCTCAGACACCAGGCGGCCAAGTCCCACCTTTGACTTGGGGGCAGTATATTGGGCCTTGGGAGAGCAGATCTTCCTGTACTGGGAGTAACCAGGGGGTTCTATAGCTAGTTCTTTTAGCATAGAGAACCATGGTCTCTTGGGCCAATGGGGTGCTATGAGGATTAGGGTTGTATTTTCTATGCGCAGTTTCCTTATTACCGCAGGTATCAGTACTGGCGGGGGAAAGGCATAAATATCTTGAATGTCCACCTCTGTGCCAACGCATCCACCCCTAAAGCCCCATCCTCTCTCTTTAGAAAAAAAGAATAGTTTGACTTTTTTGTTTTCTTTTGAGGCAAATAAGTCCACTTGAGGTGTTCCCCATTTCTGCGTGATCTGGTTGAACACCTCTTGATTTAGCGCCCAGTCGCCTTCCTTCACTTGCCTCCTGCTGAGAAAATCTGCCACTCTGTTTAGGTCCCCTTTTAGGTGGACTGCTGATATTGAGAGTGTGTTCTTCTCTGCCCATGTCAGGATTTTCTGTGCAAGTGCCCACAGGGTTCCACTCCTTGTTCCTCCCTGTTTGTTTATATAGGCTATTACTGAGGCATTGTTGGATCTGATTTGTAAGTGATGAGCCTTTAGGTCCTTCTGGAAGGATTGAAGTGCCGACCCTACTGCCTTCAATTCCTTCCAGTTGGATGATCTCATCCGTTCCTCTTTTTTCCATGTCCCTTGTGTTATTTGGGAGCCTAGATGCGCTCCCCAACCTGTGCCACTTGCATCTGTGGTCAGGGTCTTGGAAATGGGAAGTGTCCAAAGTCGACCTTGGTTTACATTCTCCCTTGTCCTCCACCACCACAGGGTTCTTTTTACTTTTGTTGGTATAAGAACCTGGGTGTTCAAGGACTCCTGCTTGTGATCCCATGCTTTTAGTAAAAACATCTGTAGTGGACGGAAATGTAAGGGTGCCCATTGTACCGCTGGGATTGCAGATGTTAATAGTCCCAGGGTTGACATCACTTTCCTGATGGTGCATGATAAAGAGATTTTTAATACAGCTTACCTGTAAAATCTTTTTCTTGGAGTACATCACGGGACACAGAGCGGCATTCATTACTATATGGGTTATATGGAGTACCTTCAGGTGTAGACACTGGCAATCTCAAACAGGAAATGCCCCTCCCTATATAACCCCCTCCCATAGGAGGAGTACCTCAGTTTTGTAGCAAGCAGTATGCCTCCCAAAATGGTCCTCAAAAAAGAGGGGTGGGAGCTCTGTGTCCCGTGATGTACTCCAAGAAAAAGATTTTACAGGTAAGCTGTATTAAAAATCTCTTTTTCTTTATCGTACATCACGGGACACAGAGCGGCATTCATTACTATATGGGATGTCCCAAAGCAATGCTTACAATGAGGGGAGGGAGAACATCTCCAAGACAAAAGGATTTAATTTAGAGATATACTCAAATCATAATAAATCCAACTTAGTTGAGAAAAATAAAATTTTTAAATTTAACTCGAACAAGAGGAGCCCCCGGAATCCGAGGGTCTCAAACTGCAGCCTGCAGCACTGCCTGCCCGAAGGCAGTATCAGTATTCCTTCTTACGTCCAACTTGTAGAATTTTGTAAACGTGTGGACAGAAGACCAGGTTGCCGCCTTGCAAACTTGAGCCATAGAGATCTGGTGGTGTGCTGCCCAGGAGGCGCCCATGGCTCTAGTAGAATGAGCCTTTAATGATACTGGAGGAGGCAACCCTTTCAAGCCGTAGGCCTGAGTGATTAATTGCTTAATCCACCTAGAAATGGTGGACTTTGCAGCTGCCTGCCCCTTCTTGGGCCCATCCGGTAGAATGAACAGCACATCTGTCTTCCGGATCTTCTTTGTAGCTTTAAGATAGGCCTTCATGGCCCTGACAATATCCAAGGTATGCAGCAACCCTTCCTTTCTGGAAGTAGGTTTAGGGAAGAAGGATGGTAATACCAAATCCTGGTTCAAATGAAAACTGGATATGACCTTCGGAAGGAAGGAAGGATGAGGGCGGAGAACGACCCTGTCCTTATGAAAAACAAGATATGGTTCCTTACAGGATAAGGCTGCCAGCTCCGAAACTCTTCTTGCGGAAACTATGGCAACCAAAAATACTAACTTCCTTGTCAGTAGAACCAAAGGAATATCAGCCAACGGCTCAAACGGTTGTTTCTGTAAACTTGACAGAACAAGATTTAAATCCCACGGACAAAGCGGGGATTTAACTGGAGGTCTAATACGTAAGACCCCTTGAAGGAAGGTCTTAACCAGCGAGTGGGTGGCCAGCGGCCGCTGAAACCACACTGACAGAGCAGAAATCTGTCCTTTGATTGTGCTTAATGCCAATCCTTTATCCACTCCTAGCTGGAGAAAACTTAATACTCTATCGATGGTAAATTTGCGAGAAAGCCATCGCTTGGACTCACACCAGCCTACATAGGCCTTCCAGACCCTGTAATAAATCACCCTAGAGACCGGTTTCCTGGCTCTGATTAGGGTAGAGATTACTTTCTGAGACAGACCTCTACCCCTGAGAATCAGGGATTCAGCTTCCAGGCCGTCAAATTTAGATGCCGTAAGGCAGGGTGGAGGATCGGACCTTGCGATAGCAGGTCTGGCCGTAGAGGAAGAGTCCAAGGGTCTCCCACTACCATCCTTAAGATTAGTGAGTACCATGCCCTTCTGGGCCATGCTGGAGCTACCAGGATGACTGGTATGTGCTCCACCCGGATCCTGCGCAGCAGGCGGGGTAGTAACTGGAGCGGGGGAAACGCATAAAGAAGTTTGAACTGATGCCAAGGGCAAACCAACGCATCGGTTCCGCAGGCCATCGGATCCCTTGAGCGGGACATGAACCTGTCTAGTTTCTTGTTGAGTCTCGATGCCATGATATCCACGTCCGGCACTCCCCATCTTTGGCAGAGTGCTTGAAAGACTAGTGGATGCAGAGACCATTCCCCCGGCCATAGAGTCTGGCGGCTTAAGAAGTCCGCCTGAAAGTTGTCCACTCCTGGAATGAATATTGCCGATATGCAGGGCACATGAGCCTCTGCCCATAGAAGAATCAAGCTCACCTCTCTCTGAGCGGCTTGACTCCTGGTTCCCCCTTGGTGATTTATGTATGCCACGGCCGTGGCATTGTCTGATTGAATTCTCACCGGGAACCCCTGCAATTTTGACGTCCAAGCCCTGAGGGCTAGTCGAGCAGCTCTGAGCTCCAAGATGTTGATGGGCAACTGCTTCTCTGGCTTTGCCCAAGTACCTTGGCGAGTGCAACCATCCAAAATTGCTCCCCAGCCCGTCAGGCTGGCGTCTGTGGTCACTATCTTCCAAGCCACTGGGCTGAAAGACCTCCCCTTCAGTAGATTCTGAGGGTCTAACCACCAACACAGACTTTGTCGGACTCTTGATGAGAGCGGCAACGGGATATCCAAGGCCTGTGGCCTTCTGCTCCATGCTGACAGGATGGCTGCCTGTAGGATGCGAGTGTGGCTCTGGGCGTATGGTACCGCCTCGAATGTGGCCACCATCTTGCCTAGTAACCTCATACATAGGCGAATAGTCGGTTCTTTCTTGCTTAGAACCAGTAGGATTAATTCCTTGATGGCTTTTACCTTCCTCAGAGGTAGGAACACTCCTTGTTGTTCTGTGTCTAATCTCATGCCGAGATATTCCAACTGCTTTGTGGGCTGGAAAGCTGACTTTTCTCGATTTAGGACCCAGCCGAACCTCTCGAAGGTATTGGACCGTGAGGGCCACTGCTCGCTCCAAGCCGGGAGACGAGTGATCTATGACTAGGAGGTCGTCCAGGTATGCTAGGATCGTGACCCCTTGGATCCTTAGTTTGGCTAGGATTGGAGCTAGGACCTTCGTGAACACCCGGGGGGCCGTAGCCAACCCGAAGGGAAGCGCCACGAATTGGAAGTGACGCGAAGCCACCATGAAGCGTAGATATCTTTGATGTGGCTGATAAATTGGAACATGAAGGTAGGCATCCTTTATGTCTATGGACGCCATGAAGTCGTCCTTCTGGAGTGTGGCAGCTGCTGACCGCACGGATTCCATCCGAAATGAGCGGATCTTTAGATATGCATTTACCATCTTTAGGTCCAAAATTGGCCTGACATCTCCATTGGATTTTGGGATGATGAATAGGTTGGAGTAGAAACCCAGCCCCTGTTCCAGGACTGGTACCTCTACTATTACTTCCTGGGAAAGTAGATGATCTAATGCCGATCTTAATGCGGCTCCCTTTTCCGGATCGTTTGGAATCCTCGACTTCTGGAAATGAGGAGGAGGAAACCTTAGGAAATCTAATTTGTAGCCTGTGGCCACGGAAGACCGTACCCACTCGTCGGGAATGCTGGCTTCCCAAATCTCTGAAAAGAGTCGCAGCCTTCCCCCCACCTTCGTGGGTGGGGGCGCCCCTTCATAAGGTTGGCTTGGGGGCTGGTTTTGCTGGTTTGCGAAACCACTGCCTTTTGCCTCTAACAGCCTGTCCTTGTGATCTGCTGTTGAAGCCGAAGTTTGCTTTTGCAGGAGGCCGTCGATACTGCTTGGCATTAGAGGGCCCCTGCCCAGGGGAATACTGTCGTTTAAACGCAGGTCCCTGCCTTCTTCTTAGTTGGCAAGAGAGTACTCTTGCCGTTTGAAATGGTCTGAATGTATTTATCTAGGTCTTCTCCGAAGAGTCGTCCTCCATGGAAGGGGAACCCTACCAGGAGCTTCTTGCATGGGGGCTCAGCCTCCCAGCTTTTTAACCATAAGAGTCTTCTCATATGGATAAGGGATAACGATAAACGTGACGCTTGCTGGATAGAATCCTTGATTGCGTCTACCGTAAAACATATGGCCTTAGGGACATCCGAAATTTTTTCTGCCTGCTGGGCCGGAATAAGTTTAAGCATCTGCTTAAATTGATCCGATAATGCTTGAGCGACCCCAATCGCAGCCACAGCTGGCTGTACTACTGCCCCTGCAGTAGTGAAGGAGTTCTTAAGTAGTGCTTCCAAGCGCTTATCAACTGGATCCTTGAACACCTGTATGTTTTCTACAGGGCATGTTAACGATCTGTTAACACATGAGATGGCTGCGTCCACTGCAGGAGTAGCCCATCTCTTGGAAAATTTTTCTTCCATAGGATATAGGACAGAGAACCTTTTAGGTGGTAAGAAGATCTTATCTGGCTTGTTCCAATCTTGGAACAAAATTCCCTCTAATAGAGGATGGATCGGAAACACAGCATTGCTTTGAGGCGCCCTCAGTGAGCCCAAAGCTGAAACCGTCGATACCTGGAGATCTGGTACTGGCAAGTTGAATGCCCTATGGACCAAGTCCGACAATCCTTGAATCCACCAGCTCTCCCTCAGGGAGACTGCCCCAGACTCCTCTGTATCCGGGTCTTCGATCCCTGAACCTACTTGGTCCTTGTCCAAGAGGTCGTCCAATTCCCCTGAGGAAAGGACCTCCTCTTCTGAGGGTCCGCGCTCGGGCGACGGAGATCTATTCCGCTTACTGCCCCGCATAGCTGCGGCTATCATTTTTCCCATGCTTTTCTGCATCTCTTTTAAAGAGGTGAGTAATACCTCCTCCGTGACCATCTTAGGGTTGGACTGACCCGCGTCAGCTCCAGCCCCAGATCCCGATGGCCCCAAGGCTCCCTGTAGGGAAAACAGCGGCATACCATGGTACAATACCGAGGTACACCTGCTACCTATTGGTATTTGGAACTATAAAAGTTAATTGTCCAAACACCTGTTTGGGGGATAAAAAAATGCTTCCTCTCCCCTAGATGACTTTTTTTTTTTTTTTTTTTTTTCGTTTTTGTTTCAAATCCAGGAAAGAAAAAACATTCTGTCCCCCTGAGTAGTATTGCAAAGAAAAACTATGAGATGGAAAAGAAACAGCCTATTTCTAGGCTTGAAAAAAACAGTCCTCTGAAGACTGCAATATCCTTTCTGGCCACTGTGTGTCCTCGGCGCCCCGTGCTGCCGCTCTGGTCTTTCTCCTCAGTTCCAAAGTATTTGAATGGAACAAACAAGGAAGGGCCGCCCCTTCCTTTAAGCCACTGACCCGCCCTTCCCCCCCCAGCAATCTCAAACAGGAAATGCCCCTCCCGACAGGGGGAGGGGGGGGGGGATTTTGGGAGGAAGGGACCTCTCTGTTCCAGCAAACTGCAGCCTGCAGCCTGGAACCATGAGGAGGTCAGCGTTTTGCCTGCTTGCAGGCTCTGAGGAGGAAGACTGAATGGAGCATCGCCTGGAGGCCTGCAGGTAAGCAAAGCTCTCTGACACACACATATATTTTTATATAACACAGGCCCCACTCAATGCTTTTCCAACACTACAAGGGAGGTCACATCTTATGGGGAATAATACATAGAGAGCCATCCTATCTTTATGATATGTGACTAGTTTGCCAGATGCAGTGCATAACTTTAGGCATGTCCCCTGTGACCCCCCAGAAAAAAACCTGCTAAGAACCAAGTTCCGCAAGTTTTCCCCTCACTTACCTGCTCCATGCCGCAGGACTTTGCCAAGCAAGAGGCCCAATCTTCCCCCATCTCCGTGGGGATGTCTAGACCTTCAGGCCCTGGGTTCCTATGAAGGATCCACTGTCCTGGGCCCATATAGCACCCTGGCAACAGAAAACTTTAGGTACCCAAAGGTTTCTAAGTTCTGGGCCCAGGGTCCAGCTCTCTAAAAAGAAAAGCATTATGGGCTATACCCCAAGGGTTTGGGGTCCGGTTACTGACCACTTTAGCGCTGAGGCTTTTTTGGACAGAACCGGTAGCTCACCTAATCCCAAGGATGCGGAGGCAAGCTAAACCATGACTAACACCTAAGACACTGGCGTAAAAACTGAGGTACTCCTCCTATGGGAGGGGGTTATATAGGGAGGGGCATTTCCTGTTTGAGATTGCCAGTGTCTACACCTGAAGGTACTCCATATAACCCATATAGTAATGAATGCCGCTCTGTGTCCCGTGATGTACGATAAAGAAAAGTTTGTTTGTATTGCACTTACTTCTCTTTGTATTTTTGCCATCTTCTCTTTGGGCAGGAATATTTTTTGTTGGACCGTGTCCAGCACATATCCCAGGTATATTAATTGTTGTGTCGGCTGTAGATTGGACTTTTCCACGTTTACTAACCAACCTAAATCTTTTAGAAATATTTGCGTAATCAAGATTTTTCCGTAATTTCTGCGAACAGCAGTAAGTCGTCTAAATATGCAATGATCGATATGCCTTGAACTCGCAAGGGTGCCAAGGCTTCTGCCAGAATCTTTGTAAAGATTCTGGGTGAAGAGGAAAGGCCAAAGGGCAAGGCTCGGAACTGTAGGTGGCTGGTCTTGTCCTTGGTTTCTATCGCTAGTCTTAGAAATTTTTGGCGATTTTTGTGTATTGGGACATGCAGATATGTGTCCTTTAAGTCTAGGGAAACCAGAAAACAATTTGGTGGTAGTAGGGCCTTGACTGAATAAATTGAGTCCATTCTGAACCTTTTGTAGGTTATGGACACATTCAGGGGTCTGAGGTTTAGGATTGGTCTGACCTTCCCGGTGGGTTTTACTACTCCGAACATATGGGAGTAGAACCCTAATCCCCTTTCTTCCTTCGGCACCTCTATCACTACTTCCTGCTTCCTGAGATCCTCTATGGCTCTAATTAAGCCGTCGGCTTTCCTTTTGTTTTTTGAGAGTTTGGTTGCGTAAAATCTGTTTGGGGGTGGTTTTGAGAACTCGAGGTGATATCGTCCCTTATCGTTCTCAAAATGAAGTGATTGGAAGTTATCTTTTCCCATTGTGGTAGGAAGGCCCCCAGTCTTCCTCCTACCTTGATCACTTTGTCATAGGTTTGTTCAGGAGGATGAAAACCGCTCCTCCTTTACCTTTCGGGACCCAAGGTCTTTTTTGGTTGTCTACCTTGGGAGTTGTGTAACGAGGACCCTTGGGGATCCAAGTTGCACTTTTCTGCCTCTTTTTACTTCGTTGTGGCAGATTCCAGGGTGCTTTGCGTTTCAGCGGAAATGCTTTCTTTTTGTCCGCTGTACGATCTAGCACCTTCTCCAACCCTGGCCCGAATAGTAAATCCCCTGTGAATGGGATGCCACATAATTTGGTCTTAGACGCGCAGTCCCCCTGCCATGTCTTTAACCATAAGGCCCGTCTTGTGGAGTTAGCTAGTGCGGATGATCTGGCCGCCATGCAAACTAGTTCTGCTGAGGCATCTGCGATGTAGGCTATACCTCGCAGCAGTGTGGGAAAAGAGGATAGTATGTGCTCTTTCGCAGTTCCTTCCTCGATATGAGTCTAATTGATTTAGCCAGAACTCCATATTTCTCGCCACAACGGTGACTGCCATTGCTGGTTTTAAACTTCCCAGCGTGGAGTCCCATGACTTTTTAAGTAACGAGTCCATCCTTTTATCCATAGACTCGGATAGGATGCCCATGTCTTCAAATGCCAAATCGGTATGCCTTGATACCTGTGAAAAGGCGGCATCTAGTTTGGGGACTTTATTCCATATTGATGATGGTCCTCTGAAAATGGAAACCGTCTCTTTAAGGTATTAGAAAAGAATGTCTTTCTTTCTGGGTCTTGCCATTCTTTTTTAATTGCTTTGACTAATACGTCATGAACCGGAAATTCTTCTTTTCCTGTTCCCCTAATCCCTCATACATCTGATCATGTAGGGATAGGGTCTTTTTCTCTGTTGATATACCCAAAGTGGTATAAATGGCTCCCAGGAGATGATCTACATCCTCCAGTGAGAGTTTGTAACGGGACGGCTTCCTGGAATCTCCTTCCTGAGCCTCCCCGTCCGACTCTTGGGAACCAGACACTGTTCTCAGGTTCCTCGTCCGCCTCCTCTGTAGGAGTGCTTGAAGGGCCTGCACAGGTGGAAGGTATTTTAACTGCCGTTGGGGCTGAAGGAGAAGCTGACTGAAGCTGCTGGAATCCTTCAAAGAAGGTTTTAAAAAGGAGTCAAAGGTATTGGTTAGTTCTTTAACTGATGATGCTAGCTCCGTGCGCTCAGTATTGTGTTCCTGTACTAGCTGATTAATAGTCACTACAAATTGCTTTTCTCCAAGAATCTCTAAGTGTCGCTTTACAAGATGGACACCTCCTTTTTGTACTGTGCGTGGCTTTACTTTTGTCTGTTTTCTGAAATGACATAAAACACTCCCCAGTTAAATACCAAACAACCTGTCCCTGCTTACGGCAGGTGCGCAGTGCCTACATGTGGGCTTAACTCACTAGGGACCCCATGCATTACCCTCTGACACTGAGGGACTTGGCTACCCCCCTTTTTTCCTTGGAGTGGGAGGAGGGGCGGTGGGTTCAGGTTTGGGGAGATCCACCCTATTCCCCTTACCTTCTCATGGCTGGAGCTGGTCTCTGCTGGAGCAGGCCCTCTTCCGTCCGCCTCCGACATTCTGCGTCACCAGGGTGCGTTGTGCTGTCTCTACAGCATGTGCAGCTCCTCCAGCCTCTGCCTGGCTCCATTTCATGGTACACAGCCGGAACTGGAAGTCGTGACCCCGGAAGTGCACGCCCCCGTCACCGGAATGACATCAACCCGCCCTCGGCAACGCGCGTTCCCAGTACCCGGCGTGGCTGCGCCTTGGAATCCCCATTCCGCGCTGCCATGCACTGCTTTGGTATGGGACGATGGCTGCGCATCTCCTCTCACCGCACTCGGTGATGAAATGGAGCCCCCTCGGTCTGCACCTGCACTCAGGGATACGAGGGTTTTCCAACATTTTAAACATGTTACTAGCCGTTTGTCCTTAGAAGCCCTTGCTCCCTTTCTGGACCGTATTTACCTGGCTCTCCTGGCAGGTGTCTCCGCTCTGGAGGAAACACAAATAACTGAGGAGCCAGCAGGGGAGGAGGAAATTTATAGAAGGCTGGTGCGGTGTTTCCTACAGAGGGGAGGAGCCAAGGTCTCTCAGGTGGCTGTCCTGAAAGACGATTAGGGGAAATTTGCACTATAGATTGAGACTCCTTCAAAGTGGAGGAGAGGACTAATCACAACCATCCCATTCAAGCAAGCTGGAAGTGGCATGAGGTCACTTCCTGAAGACACCATTTACAGCGAAACGTACATTGGATTTGTCACCCCACACCAGGCTTTAGCCCCTACAAGCGGGACGCGGAGTGCACACTACTGAGTTAGGAACATGCCAGACCCACACGCCATTTTCCCTAGTACCAGGCAGGCACTTTTACATGCGAGTGCAACCTACTACTTTGTCATTGCTTTTACATTTTTTTTTATTAAATATACTATACTATGAGACTGTATCCTGTGGATACATTTTTATGCCCTAGTTTCATCCGGAGGGTCCATTGGAGAGGAGTGGTGTTGGCAGTGGGAATCAATTTGTTATTCCAAAAGTGCAATTTGACCTACCTTAAAAAGTGGTCAAACACCTGTAGTGAGTTGCCACGTTTCCATTGAACACCTGTGGTGGAAGAACTAAAGGCTTCATTTAAAATAAAAAATTTGGTGTTGGGAACACCATCACTAATGGACTTTTTAGCTTGCTATATGTTCATTGTATATGCTTAGCACCACCACCTTTTATATATATCCCCCCCCCCCCCCCCAATCGCAATGCCAGATTACTAGAACAGCAGCTGCATCTAATTGGATACAGCCAACAATTTTCCACCCTGCTTCTTAAAATAAAAATGTTGGGCAAAAGAACTGGCGTCAGGACTGCCCATTAAAGCGTTAGACCGCATGTGGTCTAAAAAAGAACCTTCAAAGCAATGTCATAATGTGCTAGTATAGATACTAGCACATTAGAGACTTACCTTAGAACAAAGCCCTCCAGTGATGCAATGTCACTGTTGAGGGCCGACATCTTCTGGGTTCAGGAGTGGTCGGGGTGTGATACCAACACTCCTGCTGATGTCATCAGCTGCATGCACTTAGAATTCCTCCTAAACCATGCCCGTTTAGGAGATATTCACAGTACTCATAGGCTTATCTATAGGTAAAGGTGGTGTAACAGTTAACTACCACTTTAAGTGACTTTCAATTGGTTCATGAGGAGCCAGACAAAAAACTCAGTGCATGACCAGCTCTAGGGTATCTGCAGTCAGTATTTCACAAGAAATTCACCACAAAATCCTGAGCTGCAGTAGAGATCCTGACGACAGATCAAAGCAACCCTCCATGATGTAGAGGGTTATAACTACAGGGCCCCTGAATTCCTGTCCGTTTCTTCAGAGGATACCTAGGAGTTTTTTTTTTTTTTTACATTTAAAAAGTACAGGCCGATGTCACTCATAGCAGGGGGACTGTTCCCTCTGTGTCTATGCAGACATGTTGCAACTGCATTGTGCTGATGCTACTAAACCTACAGTGTGAGGAAAGACATCAGGTACTCACTAATCAAGGCACCTGGTGCTGCAGTTCAGGTCACTTTAGGATCATATTGAGAAATTGGGAAAAGACTAAATATTGTGAAGGATTGCTACTTTTCTAAAGAAAAAACTGCATTACAGGATCCTTGATACTGGGAGAAGTACAAAGCTACATGTATATAGACAGCCAGACACTTGATTCCACCTCCCGTTACAGCTGAATACTTGGGCACTTTGATTTAGATATTTGATTCTATAGAAAGCTTTCAAGACCTTCAGTTTTAACTAAATCAAGCCGAGAGATTTTTCAAAATAGTAATTTATTAACACATCCAGTAGGAAAATGTTGCTTAGCGTTTTCCTCCAACACGGGGAGCCGCCACTTTTACTGGCTTGGCAATCTTCTGCTTGGGGGCAGCCTTTGTTGGACCCTGAAAAATAATGAAATTAGAGTTAACGTTTTATACAATTACAATAGTGTGAACAGCAGCAAATGTTTCATACAAATAGCATGAAGTCTAAAACTGTATGGGTTAAGACTTTAGCCTCTTAAGACATTTGGAATATTCCTTACCTTAGCAGGAACGGTCTTTTTGGTGGTCTGCTTAGCCTTCTTTGCCTCCTTTGCAGCCCTTTAAAATTGAAAAAACAACAATTAGTTTAAGAGTTTGTGAACCACAAGTACACCAAATAGTTTGAGCGTTTAAAGCTTTAGGGCCAGTTCACACCAGACGCAGTTCCGTATGCATTTTTTCTGCACTAAATGCATGCAGTGTTTTCCATGTATTCCAATGGCTCTAGTTCACACCATGCAGTCAGTTTCCAGTGCAGAAATGGAGCAGAAACTGACTGCATGGTGTGAACTAAAGCCATTGGAATAAATGGAAAACACTGCATGCATTTTGTGCAGAAAAAAAAAAAGCACATGGAACTGAACTGCGTCTGGTGTGGACTAACACTTAGGTTGCAGTGTATTAGAGCTTTTATTCAAATACATACTGTATGACATCTAAAAGAACATTTGTAAATGGGCTTGGTAAAGATAAACCTCCCATGGAAAATTCTTGCCTATAGTTACAGTAAATATCTCCTAAACGTGCACCTTTTAGGAGACAATTACAGGTGAAGCTGCCAGTGATGTCATCGGCGCATGCGCTCTTAAGGAACGGCATACCATGCAAATCCTTCAGAGCCCTGTGGGGTAAACAGCAGCTCTCGCACCATATCAAAGGACCGGAGCACGCCAACCCAGAAGGAAGACTAGGCGAGGATGGAAGCCCCATTAGCGGTGACACTGCACCACTGGAGGGCTTGGTTTCAAGGCAAGTTTCACAATGTGCCAAGTGCGATGCATACTAGCACATTATAACTTTTCAACTAAAAACAAAAAAAAGGCAGTTTACTACTGCTTTAATAATTTGATGCAATCTACTATAACTGGCTTATTTATGAAACAAATGATACATCTGTCCCATTATTTTGCTTTACTTTTTTCACGTTTGACTCCTCAGACTGGTGTATAGGATCGCTCACATTTTAAGTTGCGGCCATGTCAAATACCAGAATTCTGTCTTCCAGCTACCAAAATATGCATTACAGACTCCTATATTTTACATTTCGTTTACAAGATTTCACAACATTATGCACACCTAGTAGTCTATAAGACTATTTATTGGGTTAGTGACCTGACAACTATCCACTCATGTTATTAAATCATACGACCTCTGACTCAAGGAAAGCTAAATGAGACAATACTGTATTTCATATATATCTGAACTAGAGGTAGACCGATATGGGTTTCTCTCTGGCCAATGCCGATATTTAGAAATTGGGGCGGCCAATGGCTGATATATAATGCCGATTTTTGTGGCCGTTTAAAAAAAAAAAAAAAAACCCTTACCCACTCCTTCCTGCTTACTCCTGTCTCTAGCACACACTTGATGTCCTCAGTACAGGTGGCACTGGTTCGGAACTGACAAATGGCACTAGCAGGTTGCACTGACAGACGGCACAGATTAGGAACTGACAAATGGCACTGGCTGGCAGTGGCAGGTGGAACTGGGGGGCAATTGGAACTGGCAGGTTTCACACTAAGCCGAGTGTAACTGAAACTAACAGAGGGGAGAGAGGAGCTGTCAGCTCGATGTTGGGGGTGGGCGGGACCCAGCAGCTAAATTACACCAGCCAATGATTGGGCTGCTGTAGAAAGAGGGCGGGCCACATACACAAAGCGCCCCCCAGATACCAACCCATTGGCTGGTGCAATATAGCTGCTGGGCACACCCCGGCTGGGTCCCGCCCACCCAACATCGAGCTGACAGCTCCTCTCTCTCCTCCGTTACTCGTCAGTGGAGAAGGGAGGAGGAACAGGAGGAACGGTCAGTGTAAAATATCGTCCCGATTTCGATAATCAGCCGATTTATCAAAAATGGCCAAATAACGGCCAATACATCAGTCTACCGCTAATCTGAACAATCTGATAACATGTGTGACTCTTGCATTACCCATCTCTTTAAACTGGTGCAAAGTTTTAGTACAGATGAAGCTGTGAGCAAAGGAACTTCATGGTGCTGCAAGAGTGGATACAGCAACTACAATATAGTCCAGTCATACATCCCAACTTTCTATCCATATCGAACCTTGACATCTCTGACCACATTTGCATGCAAACATCTCTAGCTGCATTCTCCATAACATAATTAGCTAAGAAAATGTTTGTGTCAAGCCAAACATTCTAGCTCTGGATTGAATAAGGAAGGGTTAGGACTCAGGTTTTTACTACCAGGATTTCACCAGATGGGAAAGAAAAATGTGTTAAATATCCATATGAAACTGCCGTTTACATAAAGTTGACAATAAAACTAATTTTCATTCTGCTTTGTGGAAAGCGGCCTACTCATGCTCCTGGATCTGCCCTGTATATACAGATGTGTAGGTCTTACTCTGCAACAGGTTGTATACGCAAGCTAATCAAAATTTGTCACTGGCAAACTTACTCTATAGAGGTTTATTACCTTTAATATGAGTTGCTTCTCATGTGTTCAGCAGTGTGCCGTGTATACTGTATTTACTCTATTAAAAATTGTTAAATTTACCAAAAACTTCTTGAAGCATAATGAAAGCTTCACAATTTTTTTTTTAACATTTTCTTCACATGCATAAGCTGCCAGACCCATGTCCAAAAACTCTGAAATCACATCCAACCCAACTTTAATGTTCTAGCGCCTCTAACCCACTATGTTAGGCCAACATAAGACATGAGTAATTACCAATAGAAACTACAATAAGATTTGATAAAAAATTAGAATGAAGCTGGCCTTACCTAATAGCTTGTTCCCTCTGAGCCTTTCGCACTTCAGGCTTCTGGTTTCTCTTGGCCATAATTTCAGCCAGAGAAGCACCAGTAATAGCCCTCTGGAACTTCACTGCACGGCGAGAACGCTTTTTCTGGATTTCTTCCTGAGAAAATTAAACATTTAAGTTAACCTCACCTTTTAAATGTTGGCATCACTACATTGTAAGAACACTGCATTTCCACTGCTGCAGGAAAATCCTCAGGGCCAATTTACACCAGACTCGCATAGAACACCGTTTATTGAATGGGCTGAAATCATACTGATTGAACAAAAGTATTGCATGTACTACGGTACCATGCGATCTGGTGTCCACAAACTGCATTTGCAATCTGGGTTTGGAGTGCCATCAATTTATTGGCACCCACAATAGATCGCAAAGGCAGTGGGGTTTAAAAAATAGAACAAAAAAAGAAAATTGCACGCAAAGTGTCTTTCCTACACCAGATTCTGGTGTAAACCGGCCCTCAATTGAGTCCCAAGATGTCTAAACTATAGACATTGTTTACAAAACTATACAATCTTCAGACCTGTTTAACACAATACAATTTACAGAATATTTATACCAAGTTATTGTACTCTCAACCACATTGAGCCATTCACCAAAATAGTTCTTGTAGTAATCCACAATGCAATACAAACCAGAGCCATTGGCTCTTACTGTCAGATGCAATGAGGAGGAAGTAGGGGTGGGGCATATGTCCACTGTGTCAGTCTATGGAGCGTGGGGCCTACACTCTCTGCATAGCTAGCAGCTGGCTATGGTGGTCCCTCTAAAGAGGAGCCAAGATCGCCACCGGGGACCCCAGAAGAGAAAATCGGGGCGCACAGAGCAGGCAAGTATAACATTCGTTATTTATTTTTTATTGAGTTTAGTAACACTAAGCTCCCCAGTGTATGAATTCTAAAAATATGCTGCCTAAGGCCCAGCGTAATCATGGTAAAATTGCACAACTGAAGTCGCAGCAGTGTGAAAGGTGCCTTATACCTCATTTCCAAGTGCTGCTCACGTGACTGCCTGCTGGTCTCCTCTCCCCATCTGATAGCAGCAAGGGGAGGCAACAGGTATCCCCCGCTGTCAACCGGATGAGGAGAGAGAAGCTGGCAGTCACGGAAGCACTGAGTGGAGTTCAGAAATGGGCACACTGGGGAGCTTAACATCTAACAGAGGAAACTATAGAACGAAAACAATTTACAGCAGGAGGGGAGGATCTAGGAGCAGACGGAGCTGACAGGCAGGGAGGGGAGTGGGTACAGGACAGAAGAGAGCTGCGGATGAGGCATGCAAAATGAAAATGGTGTCAGGGCTCAGCAGCCGTTATAAACCAGTCAGTTTACAAGGGGGGGGGGGGGGGGGGAGAGAACCAGCAATGTCAGCCAGGTATTTCAGGTGATAGAAGGGGACAAATTACACAGCACAAGCACTGTGCTGTATAGCATGCTTTAAAAGGAACAGGATACTTTTTTTTAGGGTAACATACCCCTTTCTATCAGATGCTTTTCTCTTGTGGTCCAATAAGGGCTTAAAAGGGGACAGACCCTGACACAGGAAGCTAAAGAAAGCCACAAAATAACGCAATCAAATTGTCAATGTCCTAAGGAGCCAAAAAAACATACCATGTGCCTTTAAAGACACTTTCTTACTGGGTCCTGGCTTCAAGACTTTGCCATCTCACTATCAAACAGGCTTTACTAGCCAATAGGGTCCACTCCTCAGACATGGCACAATAGCAGTAGGGGGGGGGGGGGGGGGGGGGAGAGAGATCCAGAATTCAGTAAGGATTCTCTTTCCAACAAAAAGGTAATGGCCATCTTTCGATGTGCAGAACCATTACAGGTAACTAAAGGCAAGTGTAAAAGTTGCACAATAAGAGTGGGTATCGTCCTACAATGCACATAACTACCGTATCCAAACAAAAAAAAACAGACTCTCTATAGTTTCTATCTCTGCTTATGGCATCCTCTGCTCCTTAAAGACCACTTAAAAGCCAAGTGGAATACTGCATAAAGACAAGGCGCTGAATATGCTTCCCCACACCACTACTGTAATCCCTCATAGCAGCCACAATTTCATTTCACCAACTGTTTAAGGAAAGGGACAGAAACTGACTGACTGCTATAATTAGGATTGTCCCGATACCAGTATCGGTATCGGGAACGATACCGAGTATTAGCGGGAGTACTCGTACTCCCGCTAATACCCCCGATACTAAAATAGAATACTTTCCCCACCTAAGCCACGTTAATCACTGCGGCAGGGAACATTACAGACAGCGTTAGTTTGAACAGCTGTTTTCCCCGCCGCGCATAGACACTCCCCCTTGGACGGATCTGTCCAATCGCGAGCAAGGGGGAGTCACATAGACACTCCCCCTTGCTCGCGATTGGACAGATCCGTCCAAGGGGGAGTGTCTATGCGCAGCGGGGAAAACAGCTGTTCAAACTAACGCTGTCTGCAATGTTCCCTGCCGCGGTGATAACAGTAGGTACGGGGGACAATGGCTGATGTAAGGGGGACAATGGCTGATGTAAGGGGGACAATGGCTGATGTAAGGGGGACAATGGCTGATGTAAGGGGGACACATTTAAAAAAAAAAAAAAAAAAAAAAAAAAAAAAAATCGGTATTCGGTATCAGCGAGTACATAAAAAAAAAAAAAGTATCGGTACTTGTACTCAGTCCTAAAAAAGTGGTATCGGGACAACCCTAGCTATAATACATTCACATGATGCCCAATTCTAAAATGCATACAACAGACAGCTTGTTTATAATTACATTGACTGAAAGGAACAGTCGGGAAATTGCCAAAATGCTGGCCCTCTTGGGAAAATGCTAGTTGCCTGGCTGTTCTAAATCATGTACCTGTAACAAACATTATGCGAATGAGCATCAACTTATTTTATCTGTCTCAGACAGCAGTAATGCAGCATCATGAAAGCCAGGAAACAAACATTAAACCAACAGCAACTTATCTAGAATGCATATGCAGCATAGCAATTAATAGTAAAGTCTGCACTGCAGAGGTGATACATACCGACTGCCCTTTCTTGTGTTTTCGTCTGTACAGAACAGTCCAGTTGATTTGTCGAGGATTCCTCTTGGAAAGGAAGGCAGATTCACATTTTGCATTGAGGAACTGGAACACCTGAAGCATAAAACCAAGCCGAATCAGACCACCATATAGTCACTTTTTAAAGTTAATGTATACGATATCTAATGTTCAGCGCAACGTAAACTATCCATGTGTTCTTTCAAACCTTGTTTTCATGTACAATGTATCGTGAGCTAGCTATATCTGCTGCTTATATATATGCAGATCTTGTTTCTTGTATTAAAGTGCTACATAGAGGTTGCCCTTATAAAAGCAAGTTTCAGTCAGCTAATCTATAACAATGCACTCCATCTGTGACCAATTTGTTTTTTTGAAGGAGCAAGCCCTTAACTATGACTCCAACACCAAAAACAAACGATGTCAACACTGCAAACATATTTGAAAATGTACTTTATGTTCCTTAACCCCTTTACGACCCACCAAAAGGCTGGGTTTTAATTCTTACATGCCACACCATTGCTGCTCATCCGATGTTTGTGTTGAGGGGAGGCAAGCTCAGCACAAACAACTCTAAGGCCCCTTTCACACTGGGACGGGAGGTGCAGTGGCGGTAAAGCACCGCCATTTTTAGCGGCACTTTACCGGCAGAATTGCTGCGGTATTCGGCCGCTATCGGTTTTACCCCCCACTAGCTACCAGAAAAGGGTCAACACCTGCAGAGCACCTCTGCAGAGGCGCATTGCCGGCAGTATAGCTGCTGTTTCCCATTGCTTTCAATGGGAAGGAGAGATGGAGGAGCGGTAAACACACCGCTCCAAAGATGTGGCTAGCAGGACTTTTGGAGCGGTCCTGCTAGCACACCGCTCCAGTGAGAAAGCTTTCGCACTGGAGAAACAGCAGCCGCTGTTTCAGGTCGGTTTGCAGGCACTATTTTTAGCGCAATAGTGCCTGCAAACCGCCCCAGTGTGAAAGGAGTCTAACTCCGGACTAAAGATCAGTAGCTGGTGGAACCAGTATCCAATCATGTGACCACCCTACAGTGGTCACATGATCACCAAGCCTTCCCATGGCATTCCGAACTGTGTAAAGGGACAACAGGGCAGGCAGGAAGGGGTTCAACAGTAAATGCACCTTAATTATGTAAACAAAGGACGCAAACACCATATAAAAAGTATTGTTAGCCAAAATATGCCTTTATGGGTCTAGGGGACAGTGTGCAAGGTCTTGATTGAACTGCCAGGCTTCAGATGGCCCATGTCCCCCCCTCATGGAGACCAGGACGTGGCCACCAGCAGCGATTATGCTGCTTTGTATGTATACAAGGTGTTCTTAACTTGGGACTACCGCTTCCATAAGACCATGTATTTTGTTAGATGCAGTTTGCTTATCTACAGAAACTCATTTACACTGTGCTCCCTAGTTCCTTTCATCCATGGAAGCTCTTGGAACACACACACACACACGTGGCTGTATCCCCTTTCTTCCAGGATGCAATGCTCAGGCCTAAGGGTCTATTCAAACTACATGCATTAGGCTGAATTGAAGCTCAATGTAAGACCAACACAATGACAAGCTTAAAAAAGCTCCAGTCTCCCAAATTTTAAAAGTCAGCAGCTAAAGTTTAAACACATCAACTGTTCTAGGAGAGAGTAGAATGGTCTAAGGTTCCTGCTGCTGTCAAACTCCTGTGAGGGGGGGGGGGGGGGGTTGGGGGTGTGGCTTACCAGCACTGTGCCTCTATGAATGCACACACCTGGCTGGGCAAGGAGGCACCTGGAGAAAGGAGAAGTCACAGCACTGACGACCGCTCTGTGCACCAACTTATTTTTAAAGACCCAAAATTAGATTTTAGTATCATGACAGCTTTACAACTGCTTTGCCTTGCTTTATGCGAAAGGCAATAAGAGGTGCTGTATCGCCCCCTCACTGCCCGTTTTAACCCCCTAACAGCAGACAATTGTGCACATTGTGTGCTGCAGTGTGGCCCCATTCACTTGAATAGGTGGCAGGCATTGTCACCTGCATGACAGGGGGTTTAACTCCTGCTGCAAGGCAAAGCATTGTGAAGCGTGTACACCCCTGGCTGCTGCAACAAGAGGGGGAGCGCTTGCAGGATGGTAAAAAATGCAGCGATGTCATACAAGACTCAGCTGTCCGGGACTCCCCTCATTGGCTGAGACAGCAGAAAAGCGCCATTGGCTCCCGCTGCTGTCAGTCATTGAGCCAATGCGGAAAGAAAAGGGTGGGGCCAGGGAGCTGCCGTTTGTGTGGGGGCACTCAACAGGAGCACCAAAGAGGGACCCGAGAAGAGGATCTGGGCTGCTCTGTACAAAACCACTTTTTTTTTTACAAATAAGAGACTTTACTTTAAGTGCCGGTGCAGTGCCATGAAATGCGATTTGCCATGAAATGTGATGGTCCGCCTCCATCACATCCCATTGGCTCACTCATGTCATGTGACATATACACACGTCATCAGTCTCAGCTAGTCTCTCAGCGAGTCTACGCTATTAGCGTAGAAGCTGCCCGAGCGCTGACGCTGGGTTCATTGACTCTGCAATGGCAAACTTACTCGCGCACCCAGCTAAGAGAGAGGAGAGGGGGGCAGGCAGATGGCAGGGAGGCTGCTCCATTATACAGGCTGCCCATGGTGTGTGTGTGTGCTGCTGGCCACACAGCCTGAGAGCAGGAGGAGGGGAGAGGCAGCCTATAGATGTGTGTGAGATCATTGTGTCTAGACATTGTTACACCAGCAATGCACTCACTGCAACACAGGCTGCTCCTCACAGAGCTGTGCATATCACACTGCCTTCTCCTTCCTAACACTATATGGGCAGCCTGTATAATGGAGCAGCCTCCCAGCCATCTGCCTGCCCCCCTCTCCTCTCTCTTAGCTTCTTTACTATTGCGAATACAGTACGCTAAAAGCGTACACACGCTGAGACTGATGACGTGTGTATATGTCACATGACATGAGTGAGCCAATGGGATGTGATGGAGGCGGACCATCACATTTCATGGCAAATCACATTTCATGGCAATGCACCGGTTCACACCGGGGTGACCTGTCAGGCGGCTAAGTCGCCTAACAAGTCGCGCTCCGACAAAAGGTTCCTGTACTATTTGGGGGGCGACTTCAGAGCAGCTTGCATTGACATATTAAAGAAGTTGTTTGCAAGCCACGCTAAGTGGCTTCAGTCGGACGAAAGTGAAGCTGCCCCAGTGTGAATTGTGTTCTGTCAAAATAGCCAATTTGTCAAGCTCTGCAACTTTTACCTTGTAACCCACCTTGTTATTTGGGCAACACTTGTGTATGACCAGGAGCTGGAAGAGTGTAGACTGAACAGCATCAGCCAATGTGAAGTACATAATCCTAGGCAAGGCCTGACCTACAGAGCAGTGCCTGACAGAGGCCTGGTCATTCCCCCTATAGAGCAGCGTCTGGCAGAGGCCCGGCCAGTCCCCCTATAGAGCAGCGTCTGGCAGAGGCCCGGCCAGTCCCCCTATAGAGCAGTGTCTGGCAGAGGCCTGGCAATTCCCCCATATGAGCTGTGTCTGGCAATTCCCCCCATAGAGCAGGGTCTGACAGAGGCCTGGTCATTCCCCCCTATAGAGCAGGGTCTGACAGAGGCCTGGTCATTCCCCCCTATAGAGCAGGGTCTGACAGAGGCCTGGTCATTCCCCCCTATAGAGCAGGGTCTGACAGAGGCCTGGTCATTCCCCCCTATAGAGCAGGGTCTGACAGAGGCCTGGCCAGTCGCCTATAGAGCAGTGTCTGACAGAGGCCCGGCCAGTCCCCCTATAGGAGCAGTGCCTGACAGAGGCCCGGCCAGTCCCCCTATAGGAGCAGTGCCTGACAGAGGCCCGGCCAGTCCCCCTATAGGAGCAGTGCCTGACAGAGGCCCGGCCAGTCCCCCTATAGGAGCAGTGCCTGACAGAGGCCCGGCCAATCCCCCTATAGCAGCAGTGTCTGGCAGAGGCCTGGCCAGTCCCCCTATAGAGCAGTGCCTGACAGAGGCCCGGCCAATCCCCCTATAGGAGCAGTGTCTGACAGAGGCCTGGCCAGTCGCCTATAGAGCAGTGCCTGGAAGCTCTCCATCACCTCAGAGGCCTGCTCTAGTCCCTGAGAAGGCCTAGGCCTGTACTACACATTCCCTCGGCGCTTCCCCCCCCTCCCGGGGCATGCTGGGAATCGTAGTCCACCCCGAACACACAAAGCCCGCTCCCATACCTTGCCGTCAATCCTGGCGTACCGCCGGCCATGGCCCGGGTAGATCTTGTAACCGCTGAAGCTGCACAGCTCGACCCTACAACGAGAAAATGAGAGGCGGTGAGTAAGTGAGGGGCCCGGGGCCACCAGCCGCCCATGTTATCGGAGCGGAGGAGCCGCCTGACATGCAGGATGACAACGGATTTACTCAGAAACATTTCATTATTATCGGCTCTAGCTCTGCTTACTTCATGGCGCCGGCTAAAATGGCGAAGAGGAAGAGAGGATTGTGGGTAATGTCATATATATAGCGTCGCCGGGAGGGGGCGGGACGCACGCCGTGTAACGCATTCAGTGCTGGAGTGAAGTCACTGAAAGAAGTCTATAGAGCGCTCATAATAAAGTGTATGGGGAAGACAAGAATATACATGCATTGCAGCTTACCAGCCCTTAGATGTGGGGCTGTATTAGTTATTTTTCTTATTTTTTCACCTGGTGATAATACCTAATAAAATACTTCCTGTATTCAGGTGACAACGTTCGTACTCTATGTAGGAGTGTTGTTACTATGGGGGACACACAACACACCCCTCTCTTCCTCATACCATATTGGTGAAGTGTTTATGTAGCTCCCTGAATATCATTTTTTTTGCTTGTTTGTTTTTTTGCAAGCTTTTTTTTTTTTCCAAAGAAACTGCTCCATGATGGTGGTAACTAATCGTATACCTAACAGTATCAGTGATACATGTCGGTTGTATCATTCATTTTTTTTAAACCACTTCAGCACTGGGCACTTTCACCCCTCTTCCTGCCCAGGACGATGTTCAGCTTTGAGCACTGTCACACATTCAATGACAATTGCGCAGTCATGCAACACTGTACCCAAATGACATTTTTTATAATTTTTTTGCCACACAAATAGAGCTTTCTTTTGGTGGTATTTAATCATGACTCAGTTTTTTATTTTTTGCAAAAAGAAAAAAAGACCAAAAATTTTGAAAACAAATATGCTTTTCTTAGTTTCTGTCAGAAAATTGTGTAAATACGTAATTTGTCTCCATCACTGATGTGTGCTCATGAGGCTGCACTTACGGGCACTGATAGCCACTGATGATGCAGCACTGAAGGGCACTGATTAGGTGGCACTGATGAGGAGGCACTTATATGCTGCACTGATGAGCACTCATAGGTGGCACTGATGTGCACTGAAATGCAGTACTGACTGGCGTCACTGATGGGAACTGGAATGCAGCATGGACTAGCATCACTGATGGGCACTTAAATGCAGCACGGACTGGCATCACTGATGGGCACTGAAATGCAGCACTGACTGGCATCACAGATGGGCACTGAAATGCAGCATTGAGTGGCATCACTAATGGGCACTGAAATTCAGCACAGACTGGCATCACTGATGAACACTGATTGGTGTTACCGATGGGCACCGAAATGCGGCAGTGACTGGCATCACAGATGAGCACTGAAATGTAGCACTGACTGGCATCACTATGAGCACTGAAATGCAGCACGGACTGGCTTCACTGATGGACACTGATATGCAGCAGTGACTGGCATCACTGATGGGCACTGAAATGCAGCACAGACTGGCATCACTCCTGGGCACTGCTGGAGCTGCACTTATAATTTTTTTGCCACACAAATAGAGCTTTCTTTTGGTGGTATTTAATCATGGCTCTGTTTTTTATTTTTTTGAAAAAAGAAAAAAAGTTTTGAAAACAAATATGTTTTTCTTAGTTTCTGTCAGAAAATTGTGTAAATAAGTAATTTGTCTCCTTCACTGATGTGTGCTCATGAGGCTGCACTTGGGGGCACTGATAGCCACTGATGATGCGGCACTGAAGGGCACTGATGAGGAGGCACTAATATACTGCACTGATGAGCACTCATAGGTGGCACTGATGTGCACTGAAATGCAGTACTGACTGGCGTCACTGATGGGAACTGGAATGCAGCATGGAGTGGCATCACTAATGGGCACTGAAATGCAGCACAGACTGGCATCACTGATGCGCACTGATTGGTGTTACAGATGGGCACTGAAATGCAGCAGTGACTGGCATCAACGATGGGCACTGAAATGTAGCACTGACTGGCATCACTATGAGCACTGAAATGCAGCACGGACTGGCTTCACTGATGGACACTGATATGCAGCAGTGACTGGCATCACTGATGGGCACTGAAATGCAGCACAGACTGGCATCACTCTTGGGCACTGCTGGAGCTGCACTGATTATCAGGGTACTGATGATCAGTGCCCTGATTACCTGTACAGGTCTCCCCTGCAAGGAGATGCCACTAAGCGGCGCTCCTCGACTCTGTCAGTGTGAGGCGAGGAGAGCCAATAAACGCCACTTCCGTGTTTACATGTGACTGGCTGTGATTGGACACAGCCGGTCACATGGGTAAAGAGCCACGTCATCAACTCTTTACCGATATCAGGGTCACGTTATGTCCTAGGGACAGAGCGGTGACACTGGGGCAACATCATATGGCGTCGTCCCAAAACAGGAAGGGATCCTGCCCGCTGTCATTTTACTATACAGCGGGTGGGAGGTGGTTAAAATACTCACTCTGATGTCCCCAGAAAAGGGCGCTCCTATCTTCTTTGTCTACCCAGCACGCACCTCCCAATCTCGCTCACTGCACATATCGTACAAAGCGGCAGAAGGCCATTAACTCCTGGTATTGATGACACTCATGTTCCAGGAGCCAATTGGAGGGCGGGCATGATGTACCCCGCCACGGCGAAGTACAGCGGAAGTGGAACATTGGGCTTAAAAATAAGGAACTTAGATTGAAGGAAGGAAAAAGGGTCCAATTAGATATTTTAAAAGGGATCACGAATGTAGGGGTGCAAAGTTTGAAAAGAGGGTGGCTTTAAACTCAGCGATTAGCAAGTGTATGGTTAAAAATAAATTTCCAGGAGCACCAATGATGTAACAATAAACTGCTGCAGAAACAATGGGCCAGATTCACAAAAGAGATACGACGGCGTATCTCCTGAAACCCGTTGTATCCCTGTTTCTATCTATGCGACTGATTCATAGAATCAGTTAGGCATAGATATCCATAAGATCCGACAGGTGTAATTGTTTTACACTGTCGGATCTTAGGATGCAGTACCGCGGCCGCCGCTGGGGGGAGTTTGCGTCGTAAACCAGTGTCGGGTATGCAAATTAGGAGTTACGGCGATTCACGACGGATTTTCGCGTTCGCTACGTCGCCGCTAGTCTAGTTTCCCGTCGCAAAGTTAGTCGTTATTTTACCTGCCTTAACTTTACGCAGCAATTGTATTGCTGTATAAAGTATGGCCGTCGTTCCCGCGTCGAAATTTAAAAATGAACGTCGTTTGCGTAAGCCGCCCGGGAATACGGAATTACGCTACGCGCGTCGCCGTTCGAAAAAATGACGTCACTGTGCGCAAAGCACGACGGGAATTGCGAAACAAAGCATGCGCAGTAGGTCCGGCGCAGGAGCGCGCCTAATTTAAATGGCACATGCCCATTTAAATTACGCAGGCTTACGCCGGAGGCCGCCAGCGTAGGTTTTGATTGCAAGTGCTCTGTGAATAAGGCACTTGCGATGAAAACTTGCGGCGGTGTAAAGTATCTACGATACGTTACGCCGCCGCAATTCTACGTGAATCTGGCCCATAGTCAGCATGCTGTGACCTATCACAGAAACACCCTGCCCCACTTCAATATATTCACTATTTCTGAACCCTCTCATGTTCTCCTATTGCCCGCTGTAAAGGAATGACCCGGGACATCCAGAGACTTTGTGAGGATGGGGGATACTCCTGTGTCAGCGTCCCTGATAAGTCTTGGGTCTGAGTCCACTCTGTGCCCTTTGGGCATGGAGTGGCAAGTGAATCGTAATTCATGGATTACATGAGATTTGACATCACGGACAGTTCATATTGCAGGATCTTGAGAGACTACAAGATGTTGGTTAATTGTGACCCCAACCAGTCAATATTCTATGACTCATTTCTATGATTAGTCTAGTGACATGCTAATTGCATCAGGGCTTGGAGGACATTCCATTGTCCTTGTGTAAAGGTGTTGTAACGGACAGGTGTTAATCCCAGGTCTGCTCCCAGAACTCTAATTATGCATACTAAAGACTGCTTATGTGTGATAACCCTGTCTACAATCTATTGATGCTCAGAGGTGTCAAGCGGTATGCAGAGACAGAGTGGGTGAAGGCTTTTGTTGTTAGTAATTGAGGAATGTTTAGTAATTAGCCTTAGTGTGTGATTGGGGGGGGGGGGGGACAGTTTGATTGTTCCTGTAAATTCTGTGACCTGTTGTACTATATAAAAAGACTGAGAGAAATCATTAAAGTATCATTACATTTGGAACAAGTACAGAGCTGCGTGTCTCGTCTTGATTCTGGGAAAATGGGATGCCTGCTGGTCTGTCTGTGTGTCAGATGAGCTGTTGTCGTGGATGGAAGGTCGTAAACGGTGGTGACCGTTACACCCGCTATCAACTGAAGGGGCTCATGTTCTCCTATTGCCCGCTATCAGCTGAAGGGGCTCATGTTCTCCTATTGCCCGCTATCAGCTGAATGGGCTCATGTTCTCCTATTGCCCGCTATCAGCTGAAGGGGCTCATGTTCTCCTATTGCCCGCTATCAGCTGAATGGGCTCATGTTCTCCTATTGCCTGCTATCAGCTGAAGGGGCTCATGTTCTCCTATTGCCCGCTATCAGCTGAAGGGGCTCATGTTCTCCTATTGCCCGCTATCAGCTGAAGGGGCTCATGTTCTCCTATTGCCCGCTATCAGCTGAACGGGCTCATGTTCTCCTATTGCCCGCTATCAGCTGAAGGGGCTCATGTTCTCCTATCACCCGCTATCAGCTGAAGGGGCTCATGTTCTCCTATCACCCGCTATCAGCTGAAGGGGCTCATGTTCTCCTATTGCCCGCTATCAGCCGAAGGGGCTCATGTTCTCCTATCGCCCGCTATCAGCTGAAGGGGCTCATGTTCTCCTATCACCCGCTATCAGCTGAAGGGGCTCATGTTCTCCTATCACCCGCTATCAGCTGAATGGGCTCATGTTCTCCTATTGCCCGCTATCAGCTGAAGGGGCTCATGTTCTCCTATTGCCCGCTATCAGCTGAAGGGGCTCATGTTCTCCTATTGCCCGCTATCAGCTGAAGGGGCTCATGTTCTCCTATTGCCCGCTATCAGCTGAACGGGCTCATGTTCTCCTATTGCCCGCTATCAGCTGAAGGGGCTCATGTTCTCCTATCACCCGCTATCAGCTGAAGGGGCTCATGTTCTCCTATCACCCGCTATCAGCTGAAGGGGCTCATGTTCTCCTATTGCCCGCTATCAGCCGAAGGGGCTCATGTTCTCCTATCGCCCGCTATCAGCTGAAGGGGCTCATGTTCTCCTATCACCCGCTATCAGCTGAAGGGGCTCATGTTCTCCTATCACCCGCTATCAGCTGAAGGGGCTCATGTTCTCCTATTGCCCGCTATCAGCTGAAGGGGCTCATGTTCTCCTATCGCCCGCTATCAGCTGAAGGGGCTCATGTTCTCCTATTGCCCGCTATCAGCTGAAGGGGCTCATGTTTTCCTATTGCCCGCTATCAGCTGAAGGGGCTCATGTTCTCCTATTGCCCGCTATCAGCTGAATGGGCTCATGTTCTCCTATTGCCCGCTATCAGCTGAAGGGGCTCATGTTCTCCTATTGCCCGCTATCAGCTGAAGGGGCTCATGTTCTCCTATTGCCTGCTATCAGCTGAATGGGCTCATGTTCTCCTATTGCCTGCTATCAGCTGAATGGGCTCATGTTCTCCTATTGCCCGCTATCAGCTGAAGGGGCTCATGTTCTCCTATTGCCCGCTATCAGCTGAAGGGGCTCATGTTCTCCTATTGCCTGCTATCAGCTGAAGGGGCTCATGTTCTCCTTTTTTTATTAACCACTTGTGGACCGCCCACCCACAATGTACTGCATACTGGTACGTTGCTGCCTGTTTCCAGGTTTAAAGTGGTTGTAAAATCACTACTGACAAATCTCGTAATCCCCTCTTTTACAGGATGATATAATGTGCAGTAACTGTGTTTTTTTATTTTATTATTATTCTGAAAAATACTTGATTTGCAGCGGCGATGGGCGCCCATGTGACTTGCTGGCTCTCTCCTATCCTGCTCCAAGCACTACAGCGAGAGTGCAGAGATTCCCTGCTGACATCAGCTGGGAGGAGAGCGGTGGGAGGTCAGGTGAATGTATGCTCAGTGGTCAACACGCTGTAAATAAAGTATTTTGCGCAATAATTTAAAAAAAACACAGTTACTGCATATTATATTATCCTGTAAGAGAGGGGATTACAGGATTTGTCAGTAGTAATGTTACAGACTTCCAAGCTGACAGCAGGGAGGGAGGGGGATGGAGGAGAGCAGCGGGCTGACAGAGGCATGTGATCTGACCACTGTAATCATGGATCAGCAGCCATGATTACCGTGCATACCAAGGGGGACACAGGTACAGGTAGGATCAACCAGATTTTTTAGAACATAGAGAGGTACAAATGACACAGCACAAGCACTATGCTGTGCATCATGCTTTAAAGGATCAGGATCACTTTTACATTTTTTTATGGGTTACAACCACTTTAAGGCACGTTCATGCACCCCAACCACGATACCCTCTGTGATTGTACACAACAGGAGTTTGTCAGCAGATCCTGGCCAATGATTCACAGCCGGGACCTGTTGATCGGCTGTATCCAATCACAGCCCAGAGCCTTGTGTTGCCAATCGACACAGAGCTCTGTACAGAGAAAACAATCTCAATATTTTGTAAAAAATCAGCACACTTTACACACATTACAAGGCACAAGATGTTAAAGAGGTTGTAAACCCCATTAAAAAAAAAAGAAAAACCTGTAAGACAAAGGCATAATGAGCGCACTATTGCAGTCCCATTATAATTAGCTGATCAACACTATTAGTAGTATAGTATAAGACATGTAGCAGAATACATTTTGGTCTAAATTTATGAAGTGATTTGATTTGATTTCCTTTTCTTTATTGGATGTGTTTTTTAGCATATAAAATAAAGTAGAAAATATATATATTTTTTTAAAAATTTCATTTATATTGCAAAAAATTAAATACCCAGTGGTAATCAAATACCACCAAAAGAAAGCTCTATTGTGATATGTGTGAAAAAAATTATACAAATTTTGTTTGGGTACAGCGTTGGGTGACCGTGCAATTACCAGTTAAAGTAGCACAAATAAATAGCACAAAATGGCCTGGTCACGTACGGGATAAAACCTTCTGGAGCCGAGGTGGTTAAAAAAGAATAACCTTTAGTATCACTTTAACTTTCTCAATTGATGTTCACAACAAAGTGATCCGACACATATTTCCAAAAGAGCATTAAAGCGGAGTTCCGCCAAATTAATTTTTTTTTAAAGTCAGCAGCTACAAATACTGCAGCTGCTGACTTTTAAAATTAGGACACTTACCTGTCCAGGGCGCCCGCGATGTCAGCACCCGAAGCCGATCTGTCCCTCGGCTCTCGGGTGGAAGCGCTGCAGCTTCACTGCCTGGTTTCCTACTGTGCATGCACGAGTCCTCACTGGTCCCTACTGTCTTCTGAGACCTGTGAGTCTCCCAGAAAACAGTAGGGGGCGGAGGAGGGGCCAGACATGGTGTAGATATCCACAGCTATCTATGCCCGTAAGTGGGAGCAAATACCTGGCTTAGACAGGTATCTGCTCCCCTCCCCCCTGAAAGGTGCCAAATATGACACTGGAGGGGGGAGGATTCCGAAAAGCGGAAGTTCCATTTTTGGGTGGAACTCCACTTTAACACTAGACAGATTTCCATTGTAGAGTGCGGCATGGCTGTTGCTCTGGCTCCCTCTTGCGCTGCTTATGTGTGCTGTGCTCCTTACATACAGTTGTAGTCTCAGCAGGGGAGTACACACTCCTACAGGACTCCATAGGTCCTAGCGGCACAGAGGGCGTACAGGGAATGTTAATGTTGGAACGTGGCTGGAGGGACAGTTTGAAAAGGAAGCTCCAAGAAGGGAAATTATTAAAAAGACATCCAATACATGTAAGTTTTATATTCATGGTATTTGATTTTGGAAAATGTATTTGACTTCAAAATAATTTAAATAAACTCCAACAAAAAGGTACTATGGTAAGTCAAAAATCATGTTTTTTTATCCATCCTCATTAAAGGAGAAGTAGGGCCAAAGCTCTCCTGCACTCATGTGACCCATTTTTAGCTGACAGCATGCTAAAGCCTGCTATCTGCTGATGTTACTCAGCTGGACCAAGCTCTGGATCGATCCCGACTTTAAGGTTGGGATCCACCAAGATGCCTGGCGGGCAAGTCGTTGAGAGCCTGAGCCAGCCACTCCCACCCCCACCCCCACCACAGCCCAGCGCTCTAGTGAACGTAGGAGGGGCAGAGCAGAGAGCCAGTGAATGACAGTCAAGTTTACTGAAGACTGAGAACCAAGTGATCTCTCAGGTCTTGGTCTAGAGGTGGCAGGGGACAGATGTTTTTTAAAATTTCCGAACTTCTCTTTTAAGAGATACCGGATCAGGAACACTTCTGGGACAACTAGGATGTCCAGTCTTCCTGAAGTAGTTATAGCTGAGAGATAAACTTAAAAAGCTTGCACCACAGTCAGACTTCTTTAGATGTACCAGAGGAGGACAGAGAAAAGAAAGTACAATGGCCCAGTTGAAGGGAAGAAACCACCTTTGGGAGAAAAGAGATCCTAGGCTCAAAGACAACCTTGTAACTGTGTAGGATAAGAAAAAGTCCTTGCAGGACTAGGCCACAAACTCAGAAACTCGCTTCAGAGAGGTGACTGCAGTAAGGCTATCTTCCAAGTGAGAATTGGCAGTAAAACATCTGATTTAAAGGTGGTAAAAAGAGCTGACAGAACCAGTTCGACATTCCATAGAGTCACAGGTGGAATGATATGAGTGATACCCTGTACAAAGACCTTTGCAAGGAAATGAAAGGCAAACGGTCTTTGAAAATAATTAAATTAAATGATTTTTTACTTACTGCAATGACTTGCTTTACACCATGCAAAGTACACTTTCCAAGTGCGATGAAAGGACTTGCTAAAGGTGGATTTCTTAGCATTTTGTAGGCTAGGGAATGAATAATTGGATAGCCCCTAATCCTCTAAAACATGAGCTTCAACATCCTTGCTGTAAAGTCAGCTACTGTGAAGCAGAGTGATAAACCAGTCCTTGGGACAAAGAATATGGGTGATCTAGATGAGCCCACAGAGAGTCTTTCAGGTGGCTGATGAGGTCCGAATACCACATCCACCAAGGCCAATTCGGTGCAGTTAAAATCACAAGGATGTCCTCCATCTTGATCTGGTGGAGCGGACAAGGAGATGCTTCAGAGGGGGTAAGGCATAAATCAGGATGAACTAATGCTACAAAGTCACCAGAGCGTCCCCTGCTATGATTAAAGGATCATTGAACCTGAAGACAGACATTCTAAGTTTGAATCTGGATTCCAGTTGGTCCATATCCAGCTTTTCCCAACAGTGACAAAGATCCCAAAACACTTCTTGGTGGAGACGTGGTAGGTCCAGAGCCATCCCTAGTACAAAAGCAGGGTTTTGCCAGCCTAATGTATACAGCTTTTAGGTGTCCAGTAAGGCCTAGTATAAAGGGTTGTGTAAACTGTTGTAAGGGGGATAAGGAAGTTTAGGAAACTGCCCTACCTTGACTATCTTTCTTTTGCATCTGTTATAATCCATGTATCCTCTTCACATCTTTACCAACTTTTTATTGGAAATGTATTTAAAGGGATATAAATTGGAATCACCTTTTGATAAACATAAGAAATTAGACCCTTCCCTGATGAAGAATAAACTAGCAACTTAATTATTTTCCTGACTGAAGCGTCACACAAACTGGAGTCCGCAGGGAATCTTCGGCCCCTCCAACTGACTCTGGCACATCCGACAACTCCAACAGCACCTTAACCTCTTCCTGAGTGTCTGCCCAGTCCCACTCTGAACCGCTGTCTGATAACCACTCTTCCCAGTCAGCATCTATGCACCTGAATTCTGCCTGTAGTCTGGGTGACCCCCAGTCTATAGCCCCACCACTGCCACCAAAAGAAAGCTCTATTTGTGTGAACAAAATGATAAAAATTTCAGCAAGGGCAAGGCAAGGGTATCTGTGTTCCTCCTCCCCTCTCAGAGTGGGGCAGGGAAGCCACATGCCTAAAGCATACTGCACTGATCTCTGCCGGTCCTCCTCTTCTGTCCAACCCAGGCGCTTTTATGTGACATAATGTTGGATGGATTGGTGAGGAGGGCCAGCGGGTCATGCCAGAGAAATGTGTCACCACCACATCCCTGCTCTGCATATGGGTACAATCACTGTCTATCTGATGCTTGTACACTGACCTACCTGACTCCTGACTGCTACCCTGCTGACCCCTGTACACTGCCCTGTTGAGCTCTGTCCTCCACTATGCTGACCCCTATAATCTGCCCTACAAATTCTTGACCCCTGTACACTGCCTTACATACTTATAGAGCCTGTACCCAGCCCAAAAAAAACGAATGACCCCTGTACACTGGCCTACAAGTTTTTTAGCATCAGGCATCTATTTCACAGATTGCAAGGCCTCCTCCTGGTCCACCGTTACACATTTGCCAGGTTTTACCAGGTGGACAGTCAAACATCTTCTGATGCCAGTTTTGGTCTTAAGGTGCTTCAAGTTGCTTTGTGAGTTTTTCTGGGCCTTGCCTTGACCCATTGACTACATAGACCTGTTAGCGTTTGTTTGCTGTGTTGCATACGTCCTGTAATATTCAATTAAGAATACTGGATTTTTGCCTTACTGGTACAATCCTTTTCTTGGAGTACATTACAGGACTCATGTCCCC